>NC_135620.1:70429166-71043125 GCF_053574225.1 Canis aureus
CTTTTTAAGATTTTATGTATTTATTCGTGAGAAACAGAGAGAGAGAGATGCAGAGACACAGGCAGAGAGAGAAGCAGGCTCCATGCAGGGAGCCCGATGCAGAACTTGATCCCAGGACCCTGGGATCACACCCTGAGCAAAAGACGCTCAACCACTGAGCCACCCAGGCGTCCCCAAAATATATTTCTTATAGGTCACAACATCATAGGGTCCCTTCATCTCAGATTGAGTCCAAAGAGGGCCGGGCAAGGGAGCAGACTGGGGCAGGGAGGCTGTGTTCCTCCCTGGTGGGTGCCTGCCTGAAAGTATGGCCCCTCCCAGCCTCCACCCCAACCAGGGGCCCTCCCCGTGTTACCACTGCGCCAGCTGATGGTCACGCCCAGGCCCTGACAGTGTCCCCCGGATTGACTGAGCCAGGCCCTTGGATTCTCTGCTCTTCTCATCTCTCAGCTTCCGTCCAGCACCCCCTCTCCCCCACCTGGGCATCGTTCACGAAAATGAACTGTTGGCCCCAGCCTCCCCTCCACAGCTTCCGTAGCCCTTTCATCACTAAGGAAGCCAGACAGCTGGGGGAAAGTGAAGAGATCCAGAAAAAAAACCCTTTCCTTCTAAAAAAAAAAAAAAGGAAAATTTGAGGATTTTTTAAATTCAGATTTTAATTATTTATTCATGAGAGACCAGAGAGAGAGAGAGAGGGGCAGAGACACAGGCAGAGGGAAAAGCAAGCTCCATGCAGGGAGCCTGACGTGGGACTTGATCCCAGGTCTCCAGGATCATGCCCGGGGCCGAAGACAGGGCCAAACCACTGAGCCACCCGGGCTGCCCAAGGATTTTTTTTTTTTAAGATTTTATTTATTTATTCCTGAGAGACACACAGAGAGGCAGAGACACAGGCAGAGGGAGAAGCAGGCTCCCTGCGGGGAGCCCCATACGGGATTCGATCCCAGTACTCTGGGATCATGCCCTGAGACAAAGGCAGACGCTCAACCACTGAGCGGCCCAGGTGCCCCAAATTCGAGGATTTTGAATGTTTTGCATGGGAATGGATATACCGAGTGTCTGTGACACGCGGACACTGGGAGGTGGGCTCTTCCTGGATTCGCTCATTTATTCCTCTCGAGGTTCCGAGAGCTTGAGTGTCGTGCCCACCCTCAGATGTAGGGAGGCGGTAAGCCGGCTGCCCGGGTCATGCAGTTAGCAGGGAGCAAGGCTGAGATGTGAACTTGAGAAACAACCTCTAGAGTCGGGGCTCTGGACCTCTTGAGCCTCACTCAATGTCACAGTCTCCCCAGCAAGGCCATTTCTGGGAAGCCCCGGGCCAGGGTCAGAGGCACAGGTGTGGGGTAGACAGTCACACCGCAAGCCAGAGGAGAAACTCAGGGCCCGTGGGTACACAGAGAAGGGGGCTGCACCCAGCCTGGGGGTGAGCGAGCGCACCAGGAACGAGTTCCGACGGAAGTGGACGTCTGTAGGATGAGTATAGGGCCGGGTTTCTCACCGCGACATGTATGGACCTTGGGGGACCAGATGATTTTTTTGCTGCAAGTGATTGTAGGATGGTTAGCAGCATCCCTGGCCTCGACCCACTAGATGCCGGGAGTACCCCCTTCTCCAGCTGTGACGGCCAAGAAGTCTCTAGACATAACCACATAGCCCCTACAGAGCACCACTGTCCCTGATTGAGAACCACTGGAGTAGGAGATAGGCAGGTGGGAAGAAGAACGTTCCGGGTATTGGGAGCCGCATGTGCAAAGGTCCTGTGGCCAGATTGAGCATGATGCTTAGCAACTTAGCTGTTTCATAGTGTGTCTGGTGTGTGGAGCATATGTGGGCAAGAGAAGAGAGGCTGGGCCAGAGACCGCAGTCCTCAGGCCAGGTCTTGGAACCACGTGGGTGGAGGAATTTGGACTTAATCCCGAGGGCGATGAAGAGCTATGGAAGTGCCTGATAAAAGAGAGTTGAAGGGTCAGCCCTGACTCCGTAAATGGAGGGAGGACGAGAGAGTTGCACAGGAGGCAGGTGGGTGGGAGAGCTCGTGCTCCGGCCCTGGGTCTCCCTCCCGGGGAGTCTGGGGGGCCCCGGGGGGCAGGATGCACAGCTGTCTTCTCTGGGCACAGCAGCAAGATGACCTGGGCGCAGCTTTCCAGACGTGGATGGACACAAATGGAGCACTGAAAGCAGAGGTACTCCGGCCGCCCGCCCGCCTGGGCCCCCGTCCCGGGCAAGCTTCCCAGCTCTCACGGCAGCCCCCACCCCGGGGGGCACCCAGCTTCCTTGCCTGTCAGGTGGAGGGAGCCCCTTCACGCCCCTGGGGCCTCAGGGCATCTCCCGAGTAGGTTGGGGGGGCCGGGCCCCCGGGGGCCGCTGGCCAGCCGCTCTCCTCCATGACAGGGTTACAGCCATCCGGACCGGCTGGTGCTGGACCAGGGAGGGGAGATCTTTAAAACCTTACACTACCTCAGCAACCTCATCCAGAGCATTAAGACGCCCCTGGGCACCAAAGAGAACCCCGCCCGGGTCTGCCGGGACCTCATGGACTGTGAGCAGAAGATGGTGGATGGTATGAGGGCCTGTGGGGTCCGGGGCCGGAGTTGGGGGGGGGGGCAGGGGCATTCCAGGAGGGGCTGGGGACGTGGAGCATTCACGTCTTGGCTCATCGGGGTCAAGGGTCTATCCCTGGGGACACAGGCGCGTGAAGCAGTCACTTCTCCCCTCGACAGTCCCCGAGCCTCACACGCGGACGGACCCTGTGACTCCTGGGGTGTGGGAAAGTGGGGACGACCGTCCAGTGCAAGGAGACAAGAGCTTGGGCAGGCCAAGCGCCCAAGGCAGGAGGAGGCTGTCACGGATTCCCTGAGAGCCAGGATGTCCCCCCCTTTCTGTCCACACGTCTTCCCTCCACTGACGAGAAGGTGGACCGGCGCCGGTCCTCTCAGCTGTGGGGCCGTGCATTCCCTTGGGAGCCCAGTGGGGAAACCAGATGCCAGCAGATGTGCCCAGCTGACGGGGTGGAAGCCTGACCCCGGCAAGCCCTGGGAGGATCACCAGCCTTGGGGGAGACCCCATTCAATTGGATGATCCCTAAGTCCCCGGGCTAGTGGTTCAGCCTCTCAGCCTGAGCTGGCCCCTCTGTAGGATGGACACGGGCAGGTGCTCAGCCATGTGGCTCCGCCAGGGGCCCCGCCAGCCGTGAGCTCTGCCCTGAGCGTTTCCTGCCATCTCAGTGGCTCCTGGCATCCTTCTCCGCGTCCTTTCTTGACGCCATTGCCCAACTGGGGCTCAGAGGGTCACAAGGTTGGGGTCCACCTGCAGAAGCAGGCCCTGGGCTCCTCCTCACGTACATATACCGCCCCCCTCCCTGCTGCCTGCAGGTACCTACTGGGTGGATCCAAACCTTGGCTGCTCATCCGACACCATCGAAGTTTCCTGCAACTTCACGCACGGTGGACAAACGTGTCTCAAGCCCATCACGGCCTCCAAGGTAGCAGTCTGCTCCCCACCCCCACCCCCGACTGGCCCTCTCTATGCCCACCTTGCCCTGGGCCACTGCCCACCCAAATTTTGGTCTGGGCCATGACCATGGCTTCTTTATGAACCTCGGTTTTCTTTCTCATCTATAAATTGGGAAATGGTTTGTTCTAAATCTGTGGGGGTTTTTTTTTTAAGATTTTATTTATTTATTCATGAGAGACCCAGAGAGAGAGGCAGAGACACAGGCAGAGGGAGAAGGAGGCTCCCCGTGGAGAGCCTGGTATAGGACTGGATCCCAGGACCCCGAGATCATGACCTGAGCCAAAGGCAGATGCTCAACTGCTCAGCCACCCAGGCGTCCCTAAATCTGTGGTTTCTAAACCCTTTCAAGACATGTGATGTTAATGGTTCCTATTTCAGATAGAACTTTCTGCCTAATATCTAAAACAGCACAGTTGGCCAGGCTGGCCGGGCTCAGAGAACCATGAACCATCAGGACAAAATAAGTCATGGTCTCCGAGGCGCGTATGCAGATATTTAATTAACGTTCGGTGCCTGCTTTCCATGTGCCTGTCTCTGGGCTGAGCACTTGAGGGGGCTCAGGACAGCTCAACCACAAGCCAGGGCAGGCGGGGCAGTGGGGTGCGGTCACTCCCCTGTCCACGGTACCCCACAGTGGACTGTGGGTCTCCAGTAGCGGCAAGTCCTCCATATGGGAGGATTCATGCTGCAGGGAGAGGAGCCCACCTGCCTGCAGGGGGGAGGCAGGAACCCAGAGGCCCCTCCCATCCCATCAGCCCTCCTGGGGAGGCTCTGGGAGGTGCCTCATGCCAACTGGGTCAGACCCAGGGTTTGAGCATCTCCATGTGGGCCAGCTGGCCAGCAAGCCTTGTTGGGTCCCTACCGTGTGCCGGACGCTGTGTCAGGCACTGGGGCCGCCTCACCCCGGGCCCCGCCAGTCAGGCCCTTTCCTCTCTGACTCTGGCTCGGAGGTTTGGGGTCCCCACAGCAAATCTGGTGGGCAGAGGGCTGAGGTCAGAGTTGGCACCTGCATTGGTGGCACGACTGCCCACCCGGGTCGCCATCCCCAAGAGGAGCAATGACCCCTGTTTTGTACCGGCCTCAGCCTACCAATAACCAACGTGGTGGCTGGACCAGCCCTCCTGGTTCTTATTAGGATTGCAAGATGCCCTTCGCTATCCAGAAACTTTGAAAAAATAGAGGTCTGTGATTACAGGACCTGGAAATGACACAGCACACTGGGGACCACACAGCCAGGTCACCGGGAGAGAGAGAGACAGAGAGAGAGAGAGTAGGAGCCTGGGGTTCTGCTCCTATTGGGGTCCAGTGTGAGGGCTTAGGGATTCCCGGGTTTGCTCTTAAATTGGTGAATTTAAAACAGGAGAGCGGGAAGGTAAAGCATAGGAAGAGAGAGAACAAGTGGCCCAAATGGGCAGCTCTGGCAATCCTGGTGTCTAAAACAAAGGAGCGGGCCTCGGTGGCTCAGTGGTTGAGCATCTGCCTTCAGCCCGGGCTGAAGCATCGGGCTCCCTGCATGAGCCTGCTTCTCCCTCTGCCTGTGTCTCTGCCTCTCTCTGTGTGTCTCTCATGAATAAATAAATAAAATCTTTAAAAAAAGAAAAATAAAACAGAGGAGCCTCAGGGCAGCGGGGCGGGCTCTTCACCTGGCCTTGCGGCTGGCATCGCATTTATTCCATTCGTTCGCCATAGCAGTCTTTGAAGTGGATGCCAGACCATGAACGCTTCAATCAGGCGCGTCCTTTACAAAAAGAAAAGCCAGCTGGCAGGGCTGCCGCTGCACCCGCTGCACCCGCTGCACCCGCTCCAGTCGCAGATCCCTTCCCTGTTGGGTGTCCCTGCCATCTCTGGCGTCTTGGGACTTAGAAAGAGTGGGGAGGGCACTTCTCATTTCTCCTGCACTTGTAGAGCCTCCGGACCTTGGGCTAGTTCCTCTTCATCTCCGGGCTTTGGGATCCCAGCTCAGCTCCAAACACAATGCCCTCCCCTTCTCCTGGCTGCACCCATGCAGTGGAGGGTGGCTCGGGTTCCCTCAGGACCCTCGTAGATCGGGCCCTGCAGTCGGCCAGGCCTTGGTATTTTTTCCCTTCCTTGTTCCCCCTTGGCTGTGGACCAGTTCACGCAGACCTCAATTCCCCGACTCGATGGCCACTGGTCTGGAAGCAAAGCTGGGAAATGCTTACGAGGAAGGAGCTTCTCTGCGCGCCCTCCAGGGAGAGGGGAGGGCTTGCGAGAACCTTGGGCAGCAGGCCTGACCCTCCCTCACTGCCGTGTCCCTGCCACAGGTCGAGTTTGCTGTCAGCCGGGTTCAGATGAACTTTCTGCACCTGCTGAGCTCTGAGGTGACACAGCATATCACCATCCACTGCCTTAACATGACCGTGTGGCAGGAGGGCACCGGGCAGGCCCCAGCCAAGCGGGCTGTGCGCTTCCGGGCCTGGAACGGGCAGATCTTTGAAGCAGGGGGTCAGTTCAGGCCAGAAGTATCGATGGATGGCTGCAAGGTAACCCGTGGGGCCACTCAAGTTGAAAAGATGGGTTTTTATAATAAAATCGTATATGACAGCACAATACATACTGCTGTATTGCCTTGGTATGTTAGTATGAAGGGTATATTGTATTAGTATGTTATTATTATTATTATTATTATTAGAGATTCTGAGTCTTTTTTTTTTAAGATTTTATTTATTCATGAGAGACCAGAGAGAGAGAGGCAGAGACACAGGCAGAGGGAGAAGCAGGCTCCATGCAGGGAGGCCGATGCAGGACTTGATCCCAGGTCTCCAGGATCACACCCTGGGCCGAAGGGAGGCGCTCAACTGCTGAGCCACCCAGGCGTCCCTATAACAGTTTTATAAAATCCCTTTTATCCACTATCCTCTCTGGGCAAACTGAGAGAAGATCCAGCTGATTGAAAAAAAAAAAAAAAAAAAAAGCACGGGCTGATAGATGCTGTACCTCTTTGCCAGGCTGCTTGTAGAAGAAGAATGTACTTCTATGCTCTCGGCCCCCCCCCCCCGGCCAGGCTAATTTCTTCTGTTAACATTTTTGCTTATTTTTCAATACCGCCAAGTGTGTGAGTTGTTGGTGGAGAGGGAGTCAGACATTTGTCCCCAAAACGAGTTTCGCAAGATTAAACAAAACTAGTAATGCACTGCGTTAGTGAGAGTGTGTGGGGAAAGCCACACTCTTGCACAAAGCTATTTGGGGGGAAAAAAAATTGGGAGAGGCTTTCGGGATTGCAGCTGTGTATACGCGAGGATACCTCAGAGAGATTGTGGGTTTGGCTCTAGACCACGGCAAAAACGTGAAGGCGGCGATCAAGTAAGTCTGATGGATTTTTTGGTTTCCCGGTGCACATCGGAGTTACGTCTACGTTACAGTGCAGTCTACTAAGTGTGTAGCAGCACCGTGCCTACAAAAGCCATGTCCATACCTTAATTAAAATATACGTCACCGATCAAAGAGGCTGACCATCACCTGAGCTCGCAGTGAGTCAAAATCACTGATCACAGGTGGCCAGAACAAAGGTCACGGTACCGAAAAAGTTTGAAATATTGCAAGAATTCTCAAAAGGTGTGGCAAAGTGAGCAAATGCTGTTGGAACAATGACGGGACAGACTTGCTCCATACAAGGTTGCCACTGAATTTCAATGTATTAAAAAACACAAGATCTGGGCAGCTCGGGAAAGGGCAGAGCAATGGAACCAGGTAGGCCCGTGCAGCCCACAGAGATGCAAAGCCTCAGAAACATACGGATCCTTGAAGCCCACCGATCCGCCTCTAGACTGTGCCCTGGGGAATCAGGAAAGGAGCCCAGGAGGCAGCTACGGTGATATTCATGAGTGCATTCCCTCCCAGGGTGGAGGTAGCAGAAGCAGTCTCAGTGGACGCATGCAGGTCGTGGCTGCAGCGACATGCCAGGGGTCCCTTGCACGGTGGGAAACAGGATGGGGACGCGCACGTGTCGACGATGAGGGTGATGATGCTCTTCCCTCCCTCAGGTCCAGGACGGCCGCTGGCACCAGACGCTTTTCACCTTCCGGACCCAGGACCCCCAGCAGCTGCCCATTGTCGGCGTGGACAACCTCCCTCCTGCCTCATCAGGGAAGCAGTACCGCCTCGAAGTTGGACCTGCGTGCTTCCTCTGACCTCTGACCTCCTGGCTCCTCTAGGCCTCAACGGGGAGGGAAGAGGAGGAGGAGGAGGCCAGAGGAGGGTACCTAGGGGCAGGTGGGCCCAGGAGAGGCAGCTCACCTGCCCAAGCATCCTTGGGTAGGCCCCAGCTGTTGTCTGCCCTGTAGGAGTGGCCGGGGGGCGGGGGGGTGAGGCGGGGGGCAGTGGCAGGGAACTGGGTATCCTTGGGACCAGCTGATCCCGGCTCAGTCCCCCAAAGACCAACCAAAGAGCCAGCCAGAGCGAGCTGGGCCTGCAACCCGCCTGAGCCCCGCGGCCTGTCTCCCAGCTCTGCGGCCACCCCCTGCCCTCCCCAGCTTCCTGCCCAAAGAGCCCCACGTTCCAGCCCGCCTGAGGGGAGGGGGCATCTCGCCAGCTGGTCCCTGCCAGGGAGCTTTGATGTGCAATATTAGAGAGGAGACATGAAAAAGGAGAAAAGGAAAGAAAGAAGTATATATATTTTATTTAAACAAACACAAAGAAGGTGCATTACTATTTTTTTTTTTCACCTGGGAAAGAGGTGAGAGAAGGAGCGGCCAGAGGGTGGGATGCTGTGGAGGCCGAGAGGGGGGCGGCGCGACCCTCGGGGCCGGGGGTGCCCATGCTAGCTACCTCCCACTGTGAAATCGCTGGTGCTCGCAATTGTCTCATAGTGTATGTGATTTTTTTTTTAAGGGAAAAAAAAAGCCTATTTAAGATTTTGAAGGTGCTACCATTTTTGCTACAGACTTCGAAGAACCGTTTATTCTGATGTGGAGTATCGTCCACATTTTGCTTTCTCCTCCAAATGACAAAGTTTGGGGAATCTAAAAATGTCCTTAGTGTCGCCCTCGTGTCAGGTAATCAGCTCAGCGGGGGGAGGGGAAGGAAAAAGAAAAAAAAAAAACAACAATAACAAAAAAAGCAAAGCCAGAAAAAAAAAAAAAAAAGGGAAAAGGAAAAAAAAAAAAAAAAAAAACCTTCCAGAAACAGAAGCAGAAAGATTTACATTTTTAATTTATGGACTTTGAAAGGTTTGTCCTCTTCAGGCAGGGGGAGGCCTGAGCATCAAGGATTTGGCTTGGCCTCTCATGGCCCCTTGGAGGGAAGTTAGGCTCGTCTTGGAAGGTGGGATCTAGACCGGAGGGTCCTGGGAGAAGCCTGGACCTCGAAGAAAGCGGTGCGGGGTCGGCGCTGGCCTTGGAGGTGACCTACCAAACGGGAGCCGCCTTACAAGGCCCCGTACCATTCCCCAAATACCGTTCCCCACGATCCTCCCTCCCAGGAGCTTGTCCCCTCCAAGATGCAGCCGTCACTCTTGCTTTTCCACCGTCACTCAATCCTCTAGAAACCCAGCATCATTAGCTCCAAATGTAATTGCGGACTGAGGAGAAAGAATAATTATGGGGATCTCGGGGTTCAGTGTGATCGGGAGACTCAGTGCAGTCTGAGCCGTCCTATATCCGAGAACCAGGCGGCACCCAGGTTGGATTTGGAGGTTACTTTAAGTATGGAATTATTTTTCTAGAAGGGGAAATTTTATGTGAACGTCTATTTGTGTCTTTTATTTTCTCTCTCTCTCTCTCTCTCTCTCTCTAAAGTTGTGTTTCTTTGGGAATTGGATTTGATTTTCATTATTTAATACCTCAGTCCGGCCCACCTTCCCCACCAGACACTCCCTGTGCGCCTCGCCCTCCCGCCCCAGCCCAGACGCTCCCCACGGAAGCGTGTTGTAGCAGCTCGGGCCTCATCTCAGCCCCCGCTCCCCCCCAGCCCCGCCAGCGACCGCCTGGCCTCTGTCTCATTCTTGGGATCTTCTCCTGTCCTCCTATATGTCTGTCCACATGTCAGTGTGTTAAACCCCCAGTGGGTTCCGTTTCTCCTTTTCCCTTCTGGATTTTAAATAAATATTTAAAACTGAGGCAATGGAACGACGCATCGGTGCTGTGTGCTTCTTTGAAAAGCCCAGACGGAGGAGGTTCTGGCCGGGCGGGGGGCTGGAGGGGAGAGGAGCTGCTCAGAGGATGCTGCTTCCTCCGGAGCAGGCGGGTGGGGGGGGGGGGTCCCACGGTGCATGTGTTTCTTAGGGTTGCTGCGACAGTACCACAAACCTGCAGCCAGCAGAAATGCATTCTCTCCCCGGTGGAGGCCGCAAGTCTGAAACCCAAGGGGTGGCAGCTCCGTGGTCCCTCCAGCGCTTCCAGGGGAGCCCCCTGATCTTAGCTTCTGGTGGCCGCGGGCGTTCCTCAGGCCTAGCGGGAGCTCTGCAGTCTCTGCCTCTGGAGCCACCCGGCCTTCCTGCTCCCTGTGCGGCTCCGTCTCCGTCCTCACATCTTTTTATAAGGACACCAGTCCTACTGGGTGAGGACCTACCCTAATAAGCTCATCTGAACGTTTTTTTTAAAAAAAGTTTATTTATTCATGAGACACCCAGAGAGAGAGAGAGGGAGAGACACAGGCGGGGGTAGAAGCAGGCTCCCTGCAAGGAGCCCGATGCGGGACTCGATCCCGGGACCCTGGGATCAGGCCTTGAGCCGAAGGCAGATGCTCAACCACTGAGCCCCCCAGGGGCCCTCATCTGAACTTGATTACCTCTGCAAAGACTATTTCCATGTAAGGCCACGTTCACGGGTAATAAGCTTAGGACTTTGACGTATCTTTTCGGGGTGGGGGGGCACACGATTCAACTCATGACCCACAGGGAGGAGGTATATTGAGGTTAACTTGAGCGATTCCTTTTTTCTTTTTTAGCGTAGTCACACACACATGAGACTTACCATTTCGTACACTCACCACCTACAACCTGTGCAACCATCCCCACTGCCTAGTTCCAGAACATTCTCATCACCCCAAAAGGAAACTCCATACCCGTGAAGCAGTCACTCCCCATTTCCCTCGGCCCCAGCCCCAGAAAAGCACTAACCGGATTTCCGACTCTGCCTACTGCGGGTATTTCACAGACGAGGAATCCTATCTCAGATAAACGGGATCCTGTTTTGCACATGGGAAAGTTCAATTTAACGTGTGCTCCCCACCATAGAAAGCTCACGATGTATGGCCTCCTGTGACTGTCTTCTTTCCCGTAGCGGGATTGCAAGGTTCGTCCTTGCGGTATGTATCCGTCCAGTACTTCATTCCTTTTTATGACTCGGTAATATCCTACTGTGCGGACGGGACGCATTTTGATTATCCATTCACCCACTGACGGACGTTTGTGTTGTTTCCTTCTTGAGGGGCTTGTGGACGGTGCTTCCACAAATAGGAGCGTTTGCTCCTTACCTGGAAGATGCTTGAGACAGGCCACGGCGACACCTGCCTTGGAGCCGGTGAGGATCTGAGAGATAATTAGCCAGAGCTAGCAAATAAACATACAGGACCACCCAGATAAATTTGAATAGATTTGAATTTCAGATACACAATAGCTAATTATTTTTAGCATGCGTGTGTCCCCCATGTGAACCCGGGATAGATTAGGACATATTTATACCTGCTGGACCTGGAACCCGTATCTCCTGACCCTCGGTGCAGAGTTCTTCCTCCCTCAGCTTGGTCCTCCCACCGTGGGACCTTGAGTGAACCCGAGCCTTTCTGCCCTTCTCCCCGAGGAGAAAGAACAAATTGCAAACAGTTGAACTCATAGCTGGGATTTTATGTATTAAAACCTTGCTCGAGGGGCACCTGGGTGGCCCAGTGGGTTAGGCGTCTGCCTTTGGCTCAGGTCATGATCTCAGGGTCCTGGATCGAGCCCTGCACTGGGCTCCCTGCTCAGCGGGGAGTCTGCTTCTCCCTCTCCCCCTCTCCCTCTACCCCCTCCCCTGCTTGTGCTCACTCTCTCAAACAAATAAAGAAAATCTGGGCAGCCCGGGTGGCTCAGTGGTTTAGCGCCGACTTCAGCCCAGGATGTGATCCTGGAGACCCAAGATCGAGTCCCACGTCGGGCTCCCTGCATGGAGCCTGCTTCTCCCTCTGCCTGTGTCTCTGCTTCTCTCTCTCTGTGTGTCTCATGAATAAGTAAATAAAATATTTTAAAAATAAACAAAATCTAAAAAAAAAAAACAAACCCCAAAACCTTGCTCTAAGTATCCAGGTCATTAGTACACATGCAGCTGGGCCTCCCCTCCTCCGTCTGCACCTGGCACCTGCCCCGGGCAGTGAGCACCAGGTGCTGCTGCTTTGCCGTGGATCAGAGAGTCCCGTCTGCAGAGCCCGGGATTCGTGGTCTGGAAGGGCTTGGAGAGTCCCACGTCCCAGGTACACCCTGTCACGTTACATACACTGTGACTGAAGCCCAGTGCAGTGCCCGAGGTCACCTCCCAAGGCTGGGGCGAAGCTTCCATTCAAACCCCACACTGCTGACAAGTGGGGCTCAGCGTGGCCCCCTGGGATTAGCCTGCGAGTTGGTTACCGATGCAAATTTTCAGCCCCCTTCCAAACCTACTGAATCACAAGGTCCCAGGTTGGGGCCCAGCGATCCATGATTTAATAAGCCTCCCTGAAGAGTCTAGAGCCTGTTCAAGTCCCAAGAATTGGGGCCTTACACTATTTCCTAAATCTGGAAAATGGTCTTCCAAAACTGGGGGGAGAAAAAGCCTTGGAAATGAGATAAGAATGTTCTTTTAATTTCTTTGGGGGGCACCTGGGGGGCTCAGCGGTCATGCATTTGCCTTCAAATCAGGGTGTGATCCCAGGGTCCTGGGATCGAGTCCTGAATCAGACTCCCCGCAGGGAGCCTGCTTCTCCCCCTGCCTGTGTCTCTGCCTCTCTCTCTGTGTCTCTCATGAATAAATCTAAAAAAAGAAAAAAGAAAAAAAAGGATGTTCTTTTCATTTCTTTCAAAATTCACCAGAAATGAAACTGAGACAGGACGTCCCGCTTCTTGAATCCTTTCCTGAGGCCTGCCCTGTGCGGTCGCCCCCAGAGAGCCCGCCCCGCTGTTCGATCATGCTTCCCATTCTGCAGATGGGAAGGTTGGGTCACTCTGACGTGCGTTGTCCCCGCGGGAAGCTCTGTGAGGGTCAGGGATGGATCCTGCCCTCCCTCCAGCCACGGAGTACGGCACGTTGGAGGCACTCGAACTGGTTGAGCTATTATGCTCCCTGGAACAGCCCCTTGACATGTCTCAGCAGCTCCCCTCCTGCGCCAGGCCATATGTGGGCGTTGGAGTTACAGGGACGGGCCCGGCAGGGGGTTCAGGGGCTCTGATTCTGGCGGCGGCGGGGGGGCTGGCAGCTGGAGGAGGGGGACCTCGTGTGGTTAAGGGCAGGGAGAGCCGGGGGCAGGAGGCCCGATGGGGGGCTGAGGACATGGGAGCAAAATGAGAGCGTGCCCGAGGCAGCGTCGGCGCAGAAGGGTAGTCAGGGGTGACACTCGTATTAACCAGGGTCTCCAGAGAGACGGGACCGGTAGGATGTGTGTGTGTAGAGATTCATTTACTTTTTTTTTTTTTTGTGAGGATTTTATTTATTTATTCACAAGAGACACAGAGAGAGAGGCAGAGACACAGGCCGAGGGAGAAGCAGGCTCCATGCGGGGAGCCTGATGCAGGACTCAATCCCGGGACCCCGGGGTTACGCCCTGGGCCCAAGGCAGACCTTCAACTGCTGAGCCCCCCAGGCGCCCTGAAGAGATTTATTGTAAGGAATTGGGCTCACGTGACTTTGATCACTGGCAGGTCCCAAGATCTGCAGACCGAGCTGGCCAAGTCACGGCCCACGCGAGCCGACGACGTCGTTCTAACGTAACGGCCCGCAGGCGGGAGAGCGAGGAAGAACCGGTGTCTCCTAAAGGCGGGGAAACAGTGACGTCCACCTCACCCAGTCAGGCAGGAGGAGTTCTCCCTTCCTCAGACCTTCAGTGTTATTCAGGCCTTCCACTGATGACACGAGGCCCACCCACACTTGGTGGCGGGGTGGGGGGCGGGGGCGGGGGAGGCAATCTGTTTTGCAGGCTATCCATTCAAACGTCGGTCTCACCTAAAAACACCCGCACAGATACGCCCGGAATGTTTGGCCAAGTACTCGGGTGCCCCGTGGCCCCATTAACTTGGCACGTAAAATTAGCCATCCCACGCTGAGGCCGGTAGAGGATGAATAAAGGGTTGCCGGTGGCGGGGGGAAGGACACGGAGAGGAGAGGGACCAGCGCCCGCCCAGGCTGGGGAGTAAAGGTGGCCCTCTGTGTTTGGGGCACAGTACACTTGCCGTTCATTATGATGCCAGAGCCCTGGGCCGGGAAGAGGACAAGGCTGCGGGTGGCAGGGGACAGCGGGGCCGGGCTGAGCTGCAGCGGGGCCCTGCAGGGCTGTCCCGGGGGCGGCGGCTGAGCCGGTCAGAGCTCCAGAGGTGTCAGCAGCCTCCGCGAGGCTCTGAAGAGCCGGAGGGGACGGGAGGGCCAGGAAGATGGGGGACGAGAAGGATGGCCGTGTTAAAACTGCGACACTCACAACTGTCCGTGGGCATTCCAGGGGCCCCGGGAGCTGGCCAGTGAGGCCTCTGAAGCCGGGCCAGCTCCTTCCCGGCAGGGGCAGGGTAAGAAGTTATCGGGGAACAGAAAAGGCAGCTCCTGGGGGCCGGCAGCGGCTGTGGTTCCCTACCTCCTGTTGCACAACCGAGTGTCAGGAAGCAGACAGACTGGATTTCCCAGGTGGGGCCAATCCTGTGTTTGCTCTGTCCACAGCGACTCGAGCCACGGCCATGGACCGTCGCTTGCCCCTGGTGACCAGCCGCCCGTGCTGGGAGGAGGGGGGGCGAGCAAGAAGGGGACAGGCTGGCAGGTGGATTCCAGTCCCAGCTTCCTGACTGGGACGTGGCCTTGGCTGGGTCGTTCCTTCTCTCTGGGCCTCAGTGGCTCCCTCTGCAAAATGCAAAATAGTATTTCTGCTATGCCCTTTCCTGCTTGCTACTGCACACGGAGCTGCTGTTCTCTAGCAGCAGGGCGACTCGTCTGAGTCTGAATGACATCCACCTGCTCCGTAAGAATGCGGTGTCAGATGGTTCCGCATAAATAGCAGCTACGGAGTCTTGCACACTTGGGACGAGCAGGAGCCCGGTTGAGCGCAGTACGCTTTCATTCTTGTGCACGACCCTCTTGAGACACATGTCACAGCACCGGCTCGTTAGACCAGGGAAGCCACGTCTGAAGAGGTTACATAAGTTGGGCAAGGGCAGCCCGGGGGGCTCAGCGGTTTAGCGCCGACTTCGGCCCAGGGCGTGATCCTGGAGACCCGGGATCGAGTCCCACGTCGGGCTCCCTGCATGGAGCCTGCTTCTCCCTCCTCCTGTCTCTCTCTCTCTCTCTCTCTCTCTCTCTCTATGTATTCTCATGAATTAATAAATAAAATCTTTAAAAAAATAATAATAAGTTGGCCAAGATCACAACACATGGTCTGAACATGAGCAAGTCTTGTCGAGTGTTTTCTCGGCCCAGACACAAAGGTCCTAATTAGGATCTTTTGCTCTGCCGATGTAGTCGCCGCGGCTGTTCACGTGGAAGACCACGAACCAGTCGTCCGACACAGAGCTGAGCCCTGACCTGGAGGGAGAAACCCGTATCAAGTGGCTTTTCCGGAGATGAGTCCTGTCAAGCGGGTGCATTGCCCCAATGATCTAACCTCACCTTTCACCTGACCGCTCTGAGTCCTTTGTTTTCCTTATCCAGCCGATGGGGAAAGTACCCGATTTTCTGGAGCCTACTATTGACTTTTTTTTTTTTTTTTTTGTATTTTGATGTCTTTAGATGAGGCATGTAACTTGCAACCCTGGAAGTATTTCTGTAATGCAGGAGGCTGTCTTCTTTTCTCCTTAGCCCAGCTTGACATTACACTGACGGTGATGGTTAGTAGGGCCGGCGGACTCTGAGAAACAAGTGTGTTTCGTGTAACAAGCACTTTACAAACGTGAACGGATTTAGTCCGCTTGACAACCTGCTCAATTAGCCACAATCCATATCCCCGTTTTACAGATGGGGTAAATTGAGACACAGGGAAGCTGAGTAACTTGCCCAGGGTCACATGGCTCACAGGTGGTCAAGCCAGGACGATACTTCACCACCATCCTGCGTGACCCTGATCGCTTTTCTATTTTCCGCCAACCTTGTCTCGACGTTGTGCCCGGGGCCAGATGGAGGGGCACGGTCGGGAGGGCTGGCCAGACCCTCAATCCACGGAGGTACTGAAGCATCCTTGAAATGTAAGACGACAGAGAAAATCGCACTGTGTCGGGGGAGCGCTGGGTGCACTTGGAGGAACCACTTGGAGAGGCTCTCGGGAGGGGAGGGCACCTCTCCGAGGGGTCCCCGAGTGACAGTGAGGACCCCTCACTCCTGGGGAGTGGCTCTCCGTCTACCCGCTGTAAGAGAAAGCATTCCTTTCTCTCCACGCTACTCACCAGACATCGGGCTGTCACATGCGATGCAAGGAGAGGGTGTAAGAGGGAAGAATGGTTTCCCTGGGGCCTGAAGAGCATCGGTCGTGAAGAAGGATGTTTAGGGCACAAGATCCCAAGGGACAGAGGTGCTTCCGTGTTATTTAATAAGTTTTGTGCGTGCATGCATGTACGTGTGCCCGCGTGGGTACGGATGCGTGTGCGATATGCGAGAGCCTCTAAAGCTCTGGGCTCTGGGCAGGAGCCCCGGTGGCCCGGGGCAGTGATGGTGCTGTCCCCATATAACCATCAGCTTCTCCTTGAGACAAGCAGTGTCTCAAATGTGTCCCCAGTCCTGCTGTCTCCCACCTGGACCACTGCTGCGACAGCCCCAAGTTGTCCCCCTACCTCTGCCCTCTGCAGACAAAGGGATCTTCCTAAAGAGCAAATCTGATTATTCATTCATCTCCGCCCCACTTTCACTCTTTCCATTTCTCCTAATGCCTGCAGGGTCCACTGCGAATTCCCCAGCCCGGCTTCTGTGCCCTGCAGGCTCGGTCCTGCCAACCTCTCCGGCACCGCCCACCCCACCCCACCCCAGCCCCCAGTCATCCCACTGCTGGACTCACGGACAGGACAGACGGACCCTACGTCCTTCACGCGCCACGCACTCTCTCACCTCCGCACTTCCCTGCCCACGAGCTCCGATCCTTGTTTCAAGACTCAGATGGGAGCGGTGCAAAGTCAAAACACCAAGTGAGCTGGCAAAAAAAAAAAAAAAAAAGAAGAAGAAAGTGAATTCCACTTCTGACAAGGATGTGGAGAAAGGGACATTAAACAGCATTATTATTTTTTTTTTGTCTTCTCCATTTGGGGAGAGATTTTTTTTTAATCAACTTAATTGAGGTATAATTGGTATACAATAAAATGCACACATTTTAAGCCTAAAACTCTGAGTTTTCACCAATGCACATCATGCGCATAACCACCCCGTGGACTCGCGGAGCACTGCCATTTATCCAGAAAGTGCTCTTACCACCTTGGGCGCTTAGACTGGCCTCCTTGCCCTAGGCGACCACCGATCTGGTAGCTCCCATTGTAGACTCCTTTGGTCCATGCTAGAACTTTCTCTAAATGGGACCAGACACTATGTACCTTATTGAGTCTGCCTTCTTTTGCCAGCCTAAGATTTTCCGAGTCATTCGTGTTGTCTCCTACACCCGTAGTTCGTTTTTATCGCTGAGAAATAGTCCATTTATGAAGACGCCACGACGCGTGTTTCCCATTTTCCCGAGAACGGGCATCTGAACTGTTGTTCCTTGTCTTGGGCTATTCTGAATGACACTGTAGTCTTGTACATGATGTGGCTTTCTTCCTCTTGAATGGGAGGGTAATTTGAGAAGGCGATTTGGTCACTTTTCCGACACGACACTTAGCATCTGAGGAAACCTCACCATGTGAAAAATCATAGACAAGTGTAGCTCAATAAAGCTGGAAAAATAAAATCAGAGACCAGAGACAGAGAGCGAGCACATCATTAAGGACGTTGGAAGCTGGGAGGGGCACAATGGGGTCATCCGTCCATTACAACTACAACCACTAACTTCCAATGAAACATGAATAATGACCCAGAATCTATGAGATGAATAAGGATACAGAATTGAAAGCATCACGTGATAAGGCTTTTTTGGGGGGCAAGTATCTGTTCGTGGGGCTAAAGATCTGTCCCGGCCGGGCGGACGCTCCCTGTGGACGTGCTCATTCTGCAGCGCGGGGCACTGTCCAGGGTGGGGGACCTGCTGGTGATGACACCCGCGGCAGGCGGTGGAGACCACACGTTCCTGCTACAGATGTTGGGAGCTCGGTCAGGTAATGCTGCCTTTACTGGTAATAGACATATAACTTAGACACCTCCTGCTTTGGGAAGCATCCCTGCCTCCCAGGGACTGCTTCACGGGCTCCCCGCTTCCAGGCTGCGTTGGGCAACCAACCACCCCCCTCACCCCCCGCCCGCCGCCTGCTGCCCACCGTCCCCGTCACTGGACTTTTGCTCTCCCAGCTGTTACCACACTCAGCTGGGATAGAATCCAGGTTTGCCTTCACCCCCGCCCGCTCCCCATCCCATCGCCCACGCACCCCACCTAGCCTGGGAACTATCGCCTTCAGCAATTGATTTACAGGTGGGCCCGCCCCAGTCTGGCTGCCCAAGTGGGACGCGGATTGGGCACGGAACATAAGAGCTCTCAAAACAAAACCGAACCACCACCCCAGGGCTTGCCACACAGGTTTCATAACAAGCGCTCCAGCCCACGCCCACCTTGGCCTTGACTGGCCAGGCCTTGGGGCCCCGGTAGGCCTTCCGGCCAGCGATCCAGAGTACACCGAGGCTGGGCGGAGGCTTCGGCTAGCGCTGGCTGTGCGGAAAGGCGGGAAGGATGCGTGTGGGGCATTTCGCAAGCGTGTCACAAGGGCACCCCAGGGCTCTGCCCACACACAGCCCGTTATAAAGGGCGCTGCGCCGCCCGGCCGCCAGCTCCGGCCGGCTCCGGGACCCGTCGTCTAGGCATGGCGCTGTCCTGGGCCCTCGCTGCCCTGAGCCTCCTTCCCCTCCTGGACGCCCAGAGCCCAGGGTGCGCCAACCTCACGGCGAGGCCTATCACCAACGCCACGCTGGAGCAGGTGCGTCCCTGGGCCCCCAGCGCCCCGGGCTTCCCTTCCTCCTGCTGGCTTGTGGTCAGCCGCCTGGCCTGGTTCTGCCCATTTCTCTCCCGGGTCCCGGGGCGACATTCCGACCAGCCTCTGGCAGCATTCTTCTGCTTCCAAACTCAGAAGCCTCATTGCAAGGTCCCTCGGAGGGGACATTCTGTCCTGGGCAAGGAGGAACCTCACCGTGAGCTCCTCGCCGGGGGCCCCAGACTCCCTGGCTGCAAAAGGGGGGGGGGGCTGCGGTGAGACCTGCCCGCTGGCTAGCAGGGGGATCCGGCTCCTGGCCTCCATCATCCGGCTCTTGGCTTCCCCCCAGATCTCTGGCAAGTGGTTTTACATGGGCTCGGCCTTCCGTGACCCGGAGTTCAATCACTCGGCTAGAACGATCCACGCGGCCTTCTTTTACTTTGATGTCAACCATACAGATGACACAATCCTGCTCAGAGAGTACCTAACCATGTAAGACCCCCACCTGCAGGCTCACCCCCGGCCCCAGGCACCTGCTCCTAGCTGCTGGAAAACCTTGAGCAGGTCCCTGCTCCCTCCCGGCCTCAGTCTTTCCATCCACAGAATGGGGAGGGTTGACAAATCGCCTGCAACTCTTGCCCCTCGATGGTAGTGACCAGTGATCATCCATATTTCTCCTGTTTTTCTCCCCTCTTCTGTCTGGCTTTAGTGGGAACCAGTGCGTCTATAACAGCAGCTTTCTGAATGTCCAGCGGGAGAATGGGACCATGTCCAAATATGGTAAGGACCAGCGCTGGGGCAGGAAGGCTGCTGGGCGTCATGGGGGGGGGGGGGGGGGTGGGCCCGCCCAAAGCAGGGAAGTGCCGGGGCTCAGGCTCGGAGAACATGGGACAGGCCCATGCTCCCGAGGTCCTGGGGCCCGCACGCTGCAGTAACCGGTAAGGACTGCCCACATATCTGCGCTCCATGTGCCAGGCGCTGTTCGCCGTACTTTACTAGAATTAATCCCTTAATACTCACAAACAACCCCAGGAGGACATTACGGGATTAGATGAGACACTGGGATGTCGAGCAGTTTCCCTGGAGTCACGCAGCCTATAATTAGAACTAGAATGCAAAGTCAAGGCTGGCTGCAGTCCTGCCTCTCTCAACCACTCTTTATCCTTTGGGCTCAGAGGGTGGCAGTCTGTGTCAGGCAGGCAGTGACCTCACTCGTGCCCCCACCGTCACCCCAGAGAGGGCGCATCAGAGGGGCATACCAATGCTGATGGGCTTAAACCAACAGCCCTGAGCAGCCCCGAGGCCCCTGTCTGGGCCTTACTTTCCTGTCTGGAAAATGGGGAGAAAGGCCCTGACAGTCACGGTCCGCATAAGGCTCCCCCGACTCCACATCTCAGCGCAGGGCCTGGCACACGGGAGGAGCGAGGGGGGCGCGTCCCGGGTGAACTCGTGGCCGTGGGTGCCCCCGGGGTTCCTCGCCTGGGATCAGGACCCATCGTGCCGTGCGGCCTCACCCAGAGTTCTCTTCTCTAGAGTATGGGAAAGAAAACTTTGGCATACTCCTGCTCACCAAGGATCCTGAGCTCTTCATGCTTGGCTTCTCCCTGAAAGACGAGCAGCACAAGGGGCTATCGTTGTACAGTAGGTGCCCCTCCAACCTCCACCCCGCCCAGGCCTCACCCAGCAGACCGCCTGCCCCTGCAGCTGGGCCCCCAGCACCCCAGGCCTCCCCGCCGCACCCCGCCAGGGATACCCAGCCCCCTTGCTCCCTCCTGCAGCCAGGAAGCCCGAAGTGACCCAGGAGCAAATGACGGTGTTCCACGAAGCTCTCGCATGTATGGACCTGCACAAGTCGGAGATCGCGTACACCGATGAGAAAAAGGTGAACACAAGGAGGACTAGAGGTGCCCGGCATCGGGGCGATCCTGCCCGGGGTGGGGGGCAGCCCCAGGGGCCCAGACAGGGAGAGCTGCCAGCCACGGCCGTACGGCGCTGAGGCACCAAGTCCTACCTTCAAGCACCTGCCTCACGGCAGGGACGGCTGAGCCTTCTGGAGGTCCACGGGGATGGGGGCCCAGGAGGGAAAAGTCCCTGCGAAGCAGGCAGGACGTCCAGGGCGGGGGTGAGGCCTGGGAGGGAGGAGGGATGGCAGGGATTGGGGAGGGAGTGGCGGGAACGGGACAAAGAAACACCCGAGGGTGATCACCACTGAGGACTGCGGCCACACCCCAGCCGTCCGACCCCCGCGGGTGGCAGCTGGTATTGCGGTTGTTAGCTTCGCCCAAACGGCCCCAAGGATTGTTGCTGTGAGCGAGAATCACCCGCCTAGTAGTCTCCCTGATACTTCCCATTCAACCCGCGTCACCGTGCACCCCGCTCGCCGCCCTCTAGGATCTGTGTGGGCCGGTGGAGAAGCGGCACAAGGAGGAGAGGCTGAAGGAACAGGAGGCAGACACGGCGCTGGGCTAGGACCCTGGGGACGGTGGGGCCCATCCCCAGCCCTACGCCCCCACCCTCTGGACATCTCAGGTTTTGGTCTCAGTTGCATCAATAAAGCTTCTGCATTTGTAACAGGCAGGTCGTCGTTGGCTCATTCAGTCGCTCACTCATTCGTACGTGGGGCAGCCTGCCGGCCTGAGCCGGGCCCCGGCTGGCCGCGGGGTGTGCCCCTGCCCCCCGCTGTAACACCCAGCACAGCCCGCACCCTGATAGGCACCGAATGCTGTGGGAGCCCAGCACCTGGGGAGGTTCCTCCTGCAGCGGAAGGCTGGGAAGGCTTCCTGGAAAGGGCATCTGAGCCAGCCTAGAAAGCTTTGGAGCTGCTAACACCTGCTGCTCCAGCTGCAGGCCAAGGATCTGAGAGGACGGGTTGGAGAAACATCGAGGCAGGGGCTCTGGTGGGGAGTCAGGTGAAATGAGGGGTGGGGGCAGCGAGGAGCCAGGCGAGTGGTGGTGCCAAGCACCAGGGGCCTCACCTCAGACGTTACCCTGGTCGTCTGGGGAGCCTGGAGGCAGAAAGGCTTTGGCGGGGCCGCTGTGAGCGTCCCAGGGAGAGGAGGGTGGCCGGGCAGGGGCGGGACGGGGAGGCGCAGAGGCCCGGGGGCCCAGCCGGAGGGGCTCCGTGACGCATCCTCGGGGGGCCCGTCCGGTGCCCACAAGGAAACTGGGGTGACATCGGCCCCTAGAAGCCCGCCGTCCTGCAAATGCGTTTGGAGCCCTCCAGAGGGGGCCGTGTCGGAGGCAGGCCCACCTCGTGCGGCGAAGAGAACCGAGCCCCCCGAAGCCGAGAGTCCAGCAAGGAGGGCGGCTTCCTCACAGACCCGACGATGTCGAGGGGGCCACCCTGGGAGGGGAGCAGCACCACCTGGGGGCGGGCAGGCGGGCCCTGGGGCTCAGGCAGGTCCGTGCACGTGGCCTCAGCCAGCCAGGGTGACCGATCGGAGCCCGGGCACCCGACGCCCAGTCCTGTGGCCCTCCCGAGAGCCGGGCTGCCCAGGCCCAGGATCCCGCATCCCCTTGCTCACAGCTGGAGCCACGCTGTGCCCGGGGCACAGGCTGGGGACGCCGTCCTGGGCCCCCACCCCTGCGCCCCGCCTGGGCTCCCCATTCCCATCCGCATCGCCCCGCAGCAGCCTGCTGGCACCCAGCACGGGCTGGCCTCGGACGCTCAGAGCCTACAAGAGATCCCTTCTCGGCTAATTGCCACTTTCAACTCCAGATGATGACCTGCTGACAAGTGCAATGGGAGCGTGTCCTGGTGGGCGGTGGGGGGTGGGGCGCAGGAGTGAATGGGGGAGGCAGACGAGAGACCCCAGGAGGGAAGGCCCAGCAGGTGTTGGGGAGAAAGGCTCAGAGGTTGGGAACGCCAGAGCGGTGACAAGAGAGACTTCAGAGTGAGACATCGTGAGGTCGTGTCCCCGGGGGAAGGGTCAGGGTCCTCCTCCTCGAATCTTCCGCCCCACAAATTTGAGTCAAGAAACCACGAGTCGACGACGACACACACCACAGATGTGGGCAGCTTTGGGAATTTTTTTTTTCTTTTCTCCTTTTTTAAAAGATCAATATTCATTCTTCTTCATTTGCCCTCATAACGAAAATAGATTTTTAAATGCCTCAAATATACAAATATCACCGATGCATACACATTCCAGAGAAGCTGAGGTACGCGCTGCTACAAGGTGGGGAGCCGGAGGTGGGGTGGCCTCCCGGCTGCAGAGCGGGGCCTGGCAGGTCGCTGGCCGCTAGCCTGATGCCACGGGGATCCCAGGGACAGAGCCGAGGGTGCCGGGATGAGGTACAGAGAGGGACCATGGGGGACAAGCTTCCTGGGCCCTCCCCGGGGGGGCTCCCTCCCCAGCAGGTCCACGGGAAAGGCCTCTCCAGCCGCGGAGAAGTGGGGTGCACGTCATCCTGGGGACCCGACATCTGGACGTTTCAATGGCGTCGAAGGGCCCTACTGACCACCAGTCACTAGGAGGAAAGTGCACAGCCACGTCCCTTCCCAGAGATGCCTACTCCGGAGTGGCTGGTCGCAGGAGGCAGGTTTGCACCACAGACCCTGGCCGTGTCCCTTCTTATTTGGCCTTCTGGCTTGGATCTAAGGCCAGGAAAACTCAGTTTAAAAAAAAAAATCTGTCCATCTGTATATAAAATACATATTATTAGCCAGAGGTGGACAGTGCAGGACCAGGAGACCCCCCTCCCCACCCAGAGGCCATCTGGGCAGAAGGCGGCCTCGGTCCAGCACTTCCTGCAGGGGCTGGTCCCCTGGGAAGTTGCTCCTCTCGATGACCAGGCCCACCCCCACCCCCCGTCCGCGCTGAGAACACGGAGCCGGCAGGGCTTGGGCTAGAAGGAGACTCAGGAGGGGTCTGTGGGGCCTTCGGGAGTGGCTCCAGCCTCCCGGCCCGGGGGACAGCAGCAGGCCGCCTGCCCACCCAGCCACCCTGTGTTGCTGAGTCTCCAGTGAGGTCAGAAGAGGCAGGAGCCCCGCAGGCTTCGGGCCTGGCGCAGGTCGGCGGACAGGGAGCGGCTCATCTGCTTGGTGGTGGAGCGGATGTTCTCCGCAGCCTGGACGGCTTGGTTCAGGGCCTTGTTGAGCTCCTCTAGGTCCTCCAGGTTCAGCTGGATGGAGTGCCGGGGCGCCCTGGGCAGGCGGGGCGGGGCTGGGGGGGGCCACTCGGCGGGGGCCGGCTGGGCCGAGGAAGCTGAGGTAGGTCCCGGGGGCGCGTAGTACCTGAGGAGAGAGGCAGCTGCGTTGGTTGACCGCGGACAACAGGTTTGGCGTCAGCCCTGTTCCAAGCCCCACCTGGGCCACTGGCCCCGAGTCTCAGTGTCTTCACCTCGAAAATGGGAATAGTAAATAGCTGCTTCGAGGGATGTGTTGGAAGGACGGAGGATGGTAAAACGGGAGTGCCTGGCCCAGAGCAGGTGCTCAGAGATGGTCAGCTCCATCTACCTGTTCCCTTAATAAAGATTTATCGATCCTAGAGTACGGGCCAGCCCGTGTGCCAGGCCCTGGGGTTAGTTGGTGACCTGCTGCCTTCCCGGGGCCTCTCATCCGAGAGCCGGATCTCAGGGAGACCACGATCACCCCGGGGCTCTGTAGCAAACCCCTTCCATCAGAGAGGTAACAGATGGTCCATTTGCCAAGCGGGGAGCGGTGGAGAAACGTGATGAAAATTAGGGTTCTGGAGGAGTGGGAGGGTCTGCTTTCACTCCTCTGGGGCAGCAGGTGGCAAGGTGTCCTTCCCGGCCTGGCCCGGCCCTACAGGAACGTGGGGTGTCATTTAAAGTGCTGGAGAAAACGGCATGCGAGCCAGGAGCTGAAGCACGGATTTCTCCAAGGAGTGCCTACGGTTCGTGGCCAGAGCCACCAAACCCGCAACGGGCGGGAAGAGGGTTGTGGCCTCCGTGTTGTGGGACGGAGTGAGTGGCTGAGGGAAGGAGATAAAGGGTTTTGCCAAAATGAACCAGGGATAAGTTGACGAGGACTCGGCCAGAAGCCCGTCATTGGCATCTTGCTTGGCAAACTTAAACTCTGGTCTTACCCCTGATGCTCCGCTTCTTCCAACCCACACTGTTGTATGGGGGGGTGGGGAAGGGGGGTTCTATCTCCAAAGAAGAGACACAAATGGATGACAAGCACCTGTAAAGATGCTCAACAACATCAGCCACTGGGGGAATGCAAATCAAACCGCAGGAGAGGCCACGTCCAGCCCCTGTCCCCTGCCGCCCCCTGCCGCCACGGGGTGGCTGCAGTCAAAAGGACGGATGTTGGCGAGGAGCTGGAGAAACGAGAAGGCCCAGGCACTGCCGGCGGGAACCCACAGAGGCGCAGCCACTTTGGAAAATGGTCCAGCGGCTCCTCAACCACCTAGACGCAGCGCGTGGCCCAGAGCGGACGGGGCCCCCTGGGGACCGCGTGCTGCGCTCTGAGCAGCTTGTCTGTTGGGTGGGTACCGTCCTGCGTCTTGCACGCATTGGCACGCGGGGTGCAGCGGGGCCAAGTGACGCAGGCGGCCTGCCCCGAATCCTAGCCAGCTGCGGGACGCTGGCCCCGGGGCTTGACCCTTCAAGGACTCTGTTCCCCCGCCTCAGAGCCACCGAGGGCCACCTCCCAGGATGCATAGACCCAATAGGAAAATTCAGGTAAGAAGCTCTGTGCGCCGCCCGGCCACTCTCAGCGCGTCTGTAAACGTCAGCTCAGAGTCAGAGGCTGGAAGAGGCGCCGTGGACTCACCCTCCCCGGACGCCAGTACCTGTCTCTGGACCCAATGAATAGGCTTCTTGGCTCCAGCTCCCTCCTTCGGGGACACTCTGCTCTAACTGCTGGGTTTCCACACAGCCCTCCCTGGCAGTAATTTGTTGCTCACCTGGCCTCAAGGTCGTCCAAAGTCCCCCTCAGGCAGAAGCAACAATGCCCCCCCGCCGGGTCTCTACCCAAACAGAAGCAGAAAATCTTTCTAGCTACAAAGCCTTTGGTCCCGGGGCTAGAAGGCAGGTGGCCAGCAGGTGTCAGCACAGGCCCACAAGCTTTCCGCCCGTCACCGACAGGCTCAGTCCTGCAGGTGACCGCGGGAGAAACAGGGCATCACGCCCGCCCTCCAGCAGCATCCCCGGGACTACGGTTCCTGGCCAACTTCTGTGTATTGAGGACTTTCCGTGCATTAGCTCACTTGGTCCTTACCACAACCCGTTTCACAGGGGAAACAACTGAGGCACTGAGGACCAAAGTGGCCCCTGTCCGCAGTCCTGTGGCTCCCCCACGGGCCAGGTCTGTCGGGCACTATAGCTCAGGCCCTTTCCCCTTCCCTGGGGCCAGGTGTGGGGACACAACCCGGTTAGGTCTGCCACAGGTCTGAGCCTGGAGGGATACGGAACAGCCTCAGCAGCAGAGAGACCCAGGCCTAACTGTGGGCACTTGGGGCTTTATCCCGGGGCCACCGAATTCCAGGCAAAAGCTTTCCCGCCCAGTGAGGCCCAAGCATGCAGGCCTCTCCTAGCTCCCAGGAGCTCCCAGACTCAGCCGAGGGCAGCGAGAAACCACTGTGCGCCACAGTCCTTACAGGGGCCGGGGGCCGCGTGGCCCCGGGCGCCCCTGCTCCCACCAAGTGCCAGGCCCCATAGCGACACTGGCCTCTTGCTGCCCACAGACACAGGCTTCTGACAAAGAAGACTCCCGACTGACTCATCTTCCACTGAGGGAAACTGAGGCACACTACTCGCCGGTGATAGTTGGCGCCAGCAGACAGGGTGCTGTGTTTCCCCTGCTGCACGAGCTTGTCCTGTGGAAGCCACCTTGACTCCTTTTTCTTCTTCCCAATGACAGTACTGCGCCGCGGTGGCGCTCTTTGCAGGGATGACAGCGCTGCCCTTTCGTTGGGCAACGAGCCCCTGCGGGCACCGCACTACACAATTCCCCACACATCTGTGCGTCTGGCCACGCACCTCGTTTGACCCTCGCACAACCGTATGTGGTCGAGACTGTCACCCCATTTGACAGATGGGGAAACAGATTCAGAGAGGGAGTAGCTCGACCGAGGCCCCAGCAAGCAGGGAGTGGGAGACGGGATCCCACTGCAGCTCCGATTCTAAAGCCCAACGAACCACTTCTGCCTCAAGCGCCGCGCCTCTTCTCTCCTGGCAGGTGTTCTAGCCAAATCCCCGTAAAACGCGGAGTGCTCATCCTGCCCTATGCCTGACCGGTACGCTCCCCAGAGCTCAAGGGCCTCAAAAACAAGGAAAAGTCTGAGAAACGGTCGCAGCCAAGAGAGGCCCCCAAGGGCCCGTGACAGTGAACTAAGGGGCATCGGTGTGGCATCCTGGATGGGATCGCAGAACAGAAAAAGCAGCGTAGGTAGAGACTGAAGAAACCCGAACACACGGTGGGAGTTAGTAGGGATAACGTATTCCCATCGGCCCACTAAGTGTGCAAATGTGCCACATGCTAGTGAGATGGGAGGAATGAGGGCATCGGGGGTGGGGGGGCGTGCAGGGGCGGTGTCTGTGCTCCCTGCCCCACTTCCCTATACATCTAAACCTGTGCTAAACAGTCAAGCCTATTGGAAAACACTGAGTGTGCAAGTACTTGCTTGCTGGGAAGACCCACAGGGAAGGGGAAGAGTCCCCTGCACGTCCCCTGGGAGCTCCTAGAGGGCAGGGCCCTCTGCCGGGCTGCTTCACGGCTGCCCCTCCACCCCCCACCCCCGGCCAGGGCCAAGCGCACTCCGTGGTAGGCAGGGAGCACTCGGTGTTCTGCACACTGTACCCGCAGGGGAAACGCGGGAGGCCGTGGCGCCCGGGGTCTCAGCTGCCCGGCTCGGGTCTGATCGGGAATCATGAAGCGGGTCAGGTAGGCGAGGAAGGTGGGAGAGGAAGGTTCTTACACAGTGGCTGACGGATAAGGCATGATGGGAACCGAGGAGATGTAGGCGAAGGCGGGAGGGGCTGGCGCTGCGGGCGCTGCAGCCAGATACCACAGTCCGGGGGGCGGCCGGGCCGGGGACCCCGTGCGCTTGCTCGGCTGGCTGGGGCTGCTGGCTCTGCGTGCGTTTCTCCTTGCGGCAGCCCTTTCTGGCCCTGTGAGGGAGGGACAGCAGAGGGGACAGGCTGACGGCTTGGCAGGATGTAGCAGAGAACAGGGCTGGCCACCCCGGGGAGCGTGTCGCTTTGGGAAGCACGTCCTGCGCCCGCCCGGTTTGCTCAGTCCCAGACTGGGAGAGCCGCCACCCCAGCTGAGCACCTCCACCCCGGGGCCCCGAGCCCCCATCAAGGACAGCTGGCGGTCTGTCTGGGAGGAGACAGTGGGCATCTGTCCCTACCACTGGGGGCTGAGTCTGGGCCATCCGTCTCTGGGGAGGACCCGCCTCGACCACACAGGGGACATCGCACGGTGTCAGTGGGAGACGGTCCCCGTGGGTCCCTGGTGACGGTACCACCTAGGAGAGGAGGGAGAGAGATGTCATGTCTGGGTCACTGGGCCTGGAGCCCCCAGCCGACCTCCGTCAGCACCGAGCTTCCCTCCGGCCACGGAGAGTCAGCATACGGCGAGCCTTCGTGCCGTGTTGTATCAAAGCCAGCGAGCCACTGGGCTGGCTACTATCGTCGCTCCCCCATTTGACAGCCCGGAAAACCGAGGCGCCCAGAGGTTGAATGATTTGCCGAAAGGTCTGAGTGGGGAATGGGCAGTGCGCTCGCTGTCTGAGCCCAAGCCCGGGCGCCCAAGCCCAGCGCTTCACCCTGAGACGGGCCCCTTCTCCCGAGGGACTGGCCCACAGCGGCCCCTCAGGCCCCAGCGGTCCGTGGAGGCCAAAGGGGACAGGCGGAGAGCGGGCAACCTCCCCCTCCTCGCACACCCCTCCCCAGGGCTGGCCCGCGTCCCCTCCAGGCCTCAGCTCAGCTGGAAGGCCTCCCACCCGCCTGGCGGGGTTCCCGCTCCCTGCCCGCCCTGTGCTCTCCTAGCCCGGCTCAGATCGCTTGTCACCGTCTGCTTAGCTGAGGGTTCCTTGGGGCCAAGGCCCGGGGCCCAGTAGGGGACGGTGCTCGATGCCTGAGTGAATGAATGAACAGAGAGGCCCGCTGGCACTTGAGCAAAGGCAAAGCAGTGTAATGGCGAAGAGCCAGCGCCCCGGCGTCACAGCTTGGGTGCAACCCCGGGCTGTGCCACGAGGAGGCTGAGTGCCCTTGGGCAAGTTACTTAAGCTCTCTGAGCCTCAGTTTCCTCACCCGTGAAATAGGCACCATAATCAAACGGACAAAACCTATTTCACAGGGTCGTGAGGATTAACGTTCATAAAACCTTTAGCATCATGCCCTGGTACAGCAGGGGCTTGATAAATGGCAGCTGACCCCTTCTCCGGGCGCCGCCCCTCACCTGAGTCCTGAGTCCTGGGGGGCCGGCAGTGGGGACAGGAGATCGTGCCACCGCCTCTTGGGGCAGACGTGGGGGTCAGAACACGGTACTCCTGGCCTGGGGAGGAAAGCAGACAGCTCCGGGTGCTCGGGGCTGGGAAGGTCGGGGAGGCGTCTCCTCTCCCCAACGTGTGGAGGCGGTGGGCGAACCCAAGCTCCGTTAGGCCGGGAGGCAGGCCAGGAAGCCCGGCTAAGCAACGGCTAACAGGGCCGCTACGCCCCCGGGCCCCCCCTCGCCGGGGGGGGGGTAGATTGGAACGGCTTGGCCTTGGGGTCAGCCCTGTCTTCTCCCTGTTGTCCCAGCGGCTGTGAAACGGGGGCAGTCCCAGGACGGGTTTGGGGGCCACATCCACGAGGCGCGCAGCCCGGCGCCCGGCAGATGGAAAGTGCTAGAGGTCTAGAGGTTTTTAGGAAGTTGGACAGATGCTTGGGTTTTGACCGCGCCCTGTCACCTGCTGCCTCGTCTATCCCTCCGTCTCAAATACCTTCGGAATGGGGTCCGATCACTTCTCTCCTCTTCCCCGGGGCCTGCAGGGCTCCCGAGTCCTATTGGGTGTGTGTGTGTCGCCTTGGGGCCCGCCGTTCCCGCCTCTAACCCCTCAGCTGTCAGGGCAGACAGGCCTCTCTCACCTCTGGCCACGTGGATCTGGGGTTAACGCCCCTCCTTCCCAGCGTGCTAGGGGTGACAGTCACACCTATAATCGACTCTCTAGGACTTACACACTTGCTATAATTGCTTATTTGCTATCGTCTGCTACGCAGACTCACGAGAGTTGGCGCCGTGTCCACGCTGGTTTGAATGTTACGCGCTCTGAAGTCCTACTGTGTGTCGCGTGAAGTCTTACTAGGCGCTGGGAGCCTAGTTCCTGACACACAGGGCGCCCTGGGGAATGCGACCTGAAGGAAGGCCAGGGCTAAGGGATCTGGTGTCCACCCTGCAAACGGCAGGTGCTTCATGGCCCTCCGTATGACTGGCCAGCTAACGGGGCTCCCCCGGAACCACACGTGGGCCCCGGCGGCAGGGGACGCATCAGAAACTGTTGGCGGGATCAAGGCGCCCCTCCCCGGTGCTCCCTGCGTCACAGAAGTCACGGAAGATGACGATATTTCAATGGCACCCGGGGAGGTGGGGAAGGCTTCCGTGATGGGAGTCCTCCCTGGGGGCCGGGCCACCCCACCCGCCCACCGTCGTGCAGCCCACCTGTGTACTGGCCCCGGAAGGTGACCCTGTCGGGCCGCCTGGCGCCCGACCCTGCTCCTTTCACTCCGTCCCGAGCTGCCTCTGCACTGTCCGTGGACGCCCGGCTCTTCTCAGGGAACAGCTGCGGGGGGGTTGGCTCAGATTCAGAACCTGGGGTGGAAAAAGAGGGGCATTAGAGGATGGGGACGGGGGTGTCGCACAGGTCAGGGAGTGAGCAAATCCCACGCTCAGGCTCTGAGGCACAGCTTGGGCTTTCATCCAGGTGTGTCCCTTAGTAACAGCAGCCGACGCACACGGACTCCTGACCTGTGCCGAGCTGCCCCTGCCGCGCGTGCACCCCCACGGCCGTCCCAGGGGGCAGATGCTATTATCGCTGTGCGGTCAGCTGGCCCTCTCAGGGCACAGAGCGGGGCAAGGACCTGGCCGAGGTCACCCCATCAGGAAGGAGGGAGGCGGGCTGGAGCCCCCTTCCCCTTCTCCATCAGGCAATCCCCCTGCACTTTGGGGCGTCCATCCACGTCCTTGTCTGCAGGACGTGGGTCACATGACCCACCTCGCACCGACCGCCGGAGACGGAGGCCCTACAAAGCCTTTAGAGAAATCCCTGCACGTAGCAGGTGCGTGACTTACAGTGGCTATCGCTGGAAGCGCGTTTATATTAAGAGCACTACGACGGGCTAAACAAGACACACAGAACCGTCTCCGGGTTCCTCCTAAGGCTATTTCTGGGGTCCCTGACCACTGAGCTCAGGCCCAGACTGTGGCTCCAGAAGTCAGGCCAGGCGGGCGGCCACTTACTCACGGACAGTTGGGGCATCTCCCGAGGCGCTGAGGAAGACCTGGCTCGCCGCCTTCCCGCGGGGTCAGCTTGCTGCGCACCCCCGGGCTCACCAGACAATCTCTCTGTGGATTTACTAGCAAAAAGGAGAGAGAGAGAGAGAGATGATGATGTCAGTGGGTGAGGTTTTACGCAGACTTTCAAGATGATCAGCCGGGAAGCCAACCTCCGGGGAAAGCATGAGCGTCGAACTCAAAGACTCATGAGTCAGGCTCTCTGCCCCTCAGTTTCCTCATCTGTTAGGGGAAAAGAGCAGCAAATACCTCGGAGGGTTCCGGGAAGGATGAAGGAGACAATGTCCACAGAAACCTGAACCTAGCGCCCTCCCTTAGAAACACTTAGAAACCAAGACTGAGCTGGTTTGAGAAGTCATCACAGACGTATGGCCAAGGAGCAGACGTCCCCAAATGTTTGCGCTTCACTTGGGTGGTGAGTTCAGATTACGCGTTGGCTATTTCATGCATCAAATATTGCACAGTAAAAAAAAAAAAATGTGAGAGTAGGAGAGGGGTGTGAGTTCACACGTCTGGAGAGACCCAGAGGCGGCCAAGTTTTCCTCTGCAGCTGGCACCAGGGCCCAAGGGCAAGTGTTTTGGGGTCACCCACCTGCCATAGTGGGAGCCCCAGGCAGCTGGGGGGTCCAGTGGCCGGGCGCGGGGCCGGGCGGGGCGGTCGAAGGCGGCCGCTGGGGACGTCGGGCTGCCCTGGGGCGGCTGGTGCAGGCTGTCTTCCAGCCTCAGACGGAGCCGAGACACCTCCTCTTGCAGCTCTCGGATGGCCTGGCTGGGGACGGGGGGCGAGGGCAGAAGCGGAGAGCAGATAAACCACGGGCTGAGCTGCAGCCCCCGCCGGCACCCCAACCCTGTCCCTCTCCTGCGGCCACCGCGTCCCATCTGCCCTCAACCGATCCTGGAACTTCCTCGTGCGTCCACCCGTCCTGCGGGGACCCGTGCACAGCCCTTCCCAAACCCCAGTGGCGCACCGGCAGGATCGAGGGGTGGATGCACAATAAAGGGCCCCTCGACACTCCGAGCTGTGCCCTGCCGGGGCGCCCCCTCTTCCTTTCCGCTGTCTGCAGAAATGCTAAGGACCAGCCCAGGCCGCCTCCTTCCCACCCTCAGGCAGCTCCTCCCTGAACATCCCCCGCACTGCTCATGCCCGCCCGCCCGCCGGTCTGTCCGTCCATCCGTCTGTCTGCAGACGGCAGAAGATGCCTTCTCTCTGTCTCCCCGCCAGGCAGTGGGCGGGCCTCCCCCCACCCCTGAGACCCTTAGACCACAGATGCTCAGAAATGGTCCTGCACGGGACTCCAGGCCCCAAGCGGCAGCAGACGAATGGCTTATGGGAGCGGGGCTAAGGGGACGCCGCGGCGCTTCCCGTCACCCCCGGAGGCAGGCAGGCTGGACATGCACAGCGCTCTCGGCGGCTGCCCGGACCCCCAGGGGGGAACCCCCAAACACGGCCCAGCCTCTCACTGGCAAGGCATCTCAAGGAGCCGCTGGCTTCTATGGAGCAAGGACGGTTTGCACGTCTGTCCAGCCAGCACCCGGATCCCTGGGGTCTCGATGGACGCAGGTGTCACGGACGCCCCTCCTGCCCGACATCCCCATGCACGAACCCCACATGCGGAGCGCCGGAGTCGGGGCTCAGCCTGGCCCAGCCTGGTGCACCTTCTCCATCTACTCCTGGGGCCGGCTTCGGGGCGGGGCTCCCCTCGGGGTCCCCTCTCGCTTGGTGGCCCCGGACTCGTGGCTGAGCGTCTCCTGGCGCCACCTCCAGCTCCCAGGGGGTGCCAGGGACGGGGACTCTCTAGCTCTGGCCCGTGCACTGTGTGTCCAGGGCCGCCAGTCCCCAGGGAGACGTTTGTTGGCGTTTCCAAGGCAAACGGCAGGGTGCCTGCGGGAGAGCCAGAGCTCCCACGGCCAGTTAACTCCTGCGTGCAGGCCTGGAGGCCGCACCGCCTTCCTGTCCCAGGCGAGGGACCCAGAACACTCACTTTCTGGGTGTTTCTATCAGGATCTCAGTCTTCCTGACTTAATTCTTTGGTGCCGGGAGCCAGCTGGCACCTCAAGTTCGTCTTCCCTGCAAACCTTTTCCCCCCTGAGGTCCCCAGCTCTGTGTCAGCAGCATCCACTGGTTGGCCAGCCAGAGGTCTGAGTCACTCAAGACCCTCCTCCCTCCCTGGACGCCCCCGGAAGTTAACCAACTCCAAGTCCTATGGGCCCAATGCCTCAACGGCTCTTCTCAAATGCACCCTCCTCCGTCCGTCTGCCTGGCCCTGCATGTCCGTCCTGGGGGAAGGGCCTTGGTGGCCGTCTCCCCGCCTTGCCTCCATCTCACCCTGCTGGGGACCAGGGAAATCCTAAAATGTGAACCCAACCTTGCCACTCCCTTTTAAAATCCCCCTCACCCTCCTCAGCAGCATCTATGCATTCGCGAATATTCAGTGACCTCATTTCTCTGGGCTGAGCCACCATCCAAATCTCTCACCATGGTGTTCACCGCCAGTGTTCGAGGCCCTGGGAGACCTACCCCAGGTCCCCCTGCCTACCTCCCTGCTGCTCAGCACTCGCCGCTGCACTCACACTCGGGGACCCAGCTAAAACGAATGGTTGGCTCTGCAGAGGTGATGGGTGCTCTCCCACCCACCCATAGGCCTTTGCACATGCTGTTTGCCCTGCCCAGGAACACTCCTCTGTCTCTCTTCCTTCTGTTCTCAGCTGAGATGCCACTTCCTCCAGGAAGCCCTCCCTGAAGCCTCTGAGGGGGCCAGATGTCCCTTGTGGGCGTTCCCACGGTCCTTGGAGCCTCTGCACTTACACCGGGGAGGGTGACCAGGGGTTTCTTTGTTCATCCTACAAGATGGTGAGCCTCCTAGGCCAAGGACTGGCTCCCCCACTGCTGTATTCCCAGGGCCTAGTGTATCATTGACACGTAAGCCTGGAATTCCTCCGCCGGTGCCACAGGACACCGCAGGAGTGCACGTACTAAACTCAGGCCTGCGAGCCGAATGCCAGCCCTGCGCCTGCCTTTGCACATAGGTGACACGCCAGCCCCAGGAGGGCACAGGCCCAGGGCCTCGGAGGGAGTCCTGCGGAGCAGTCTTTCCCGTGTACCTGGGACGGACACCCGGTCCAGCAGAGGCATGTGATCGATTATTGGCCAAAAGCAACTCAAAGGAGAGCTAAGAGGGCTGGCCAACCTATTCTCCCATTGCTGTTCACTCACACAAGGAGCAACTTTCGTAGTAGAACAATTGTGCTTGGATTAAAAAGAAGAGAACTGAAGACCAGGCCCTCCTCGGTTCATGCAGGAACAGCACCACCCACTGAAACACAGGCCTGGCAAGTGGAGACCCGCCTTGGAGGAGAAATACAGGGAGCGAGGTCTCAGCACCAGGAAGGTGAACCTCTAGGTCACTTCCCACCAGCCAAGAAGTGTCCTCTACAGTGTGTCCACATCAGTGCGGTCCCACAGAGTGGCCCTGTGCTGGCCGGCAGGACAGCTGGGTCCGTCGGGCCCCCCCGCCGCACAGCCACCCCCAGATGTGATTGCTGAGCACCCCACCCCCCAGCCTCCCTCGGGCATCCTGTGCCATCCCTGTGCTGATCTGACTTACTCTCGCCCTGTCCTGGTGAGGAGGAAGGTGTGGGTGCTCTCTGCTGCTCCATGGGGCAGAGGGGCGGCGGCAGGGTCCAGGGCGGGCGGGGGGCTGATTGTCGTGCTGCAGGGGAGACGCTTGGAAATCCGCTTCCGCCCCTCGAACTCTGAGCCGGGGACCTCTACGGGAGGCAGAAGGAGACCAAGGTGAGTTTACCCAGAGAGGACCCTCGAAGCACGAATTTCTGTGGGCAGAAAGGTATGGACAAAGAGTGCCAGCTGAGGTCATAATGGAAGTTTCCAGTGAGGTCACTGCCCACTGACCTCAGAAAGAACCAGGAGATGTGGTTTCTGCTGGGAGCTTGGGGTGCAAAGCTGGGCCTGCAGAGCTGTTTCTACCTAGACGTCCCCCCATCTGTCCACCACTTCAGCACCGGATGTGAGTCTTTGGGAACATTCCCCAGTACAGAGCTCATCGCTCCTTCCCGTGGACCAGCCCAGACCCTGCCAGGCATCACCAGGCTGTTCGGGGACCGGCTCCACGGCCCCCACCTCCCGCTAAAATACAGTCACACCTGCCTGCATGCTGCTGGGGAGAGCGTGCAACTTGGGGGATCCTGGTTAAACTCTGCACCACGGTTTTTGCAAGATGTTATCAGTGGGGGAAACCCGGTGAAGGGCACATGGGATCTCCCCGGATTATCCCTCACAACTACACGGGAATCCGTGATTGCTCGAACATTTAATTAAAGTTTAATTTTAAAAGTTTTCCATGATGAGCCTTGAAAGGGGCACAGCGAATCTGCGGTGCAGAAGTCAGAGCAGTGGTCACCTCTGGGAGGGGCTGGGGTTCTGGTCAGGCGGAGTGTGCTGGTCTGTGTTCATTTTGTGAAAATTCATCAATTTATGTTCTTTCCTGTGTGTGTGTGTGTGTGTGTGTGTGTGTGTGTGTGTGTGATTTCACTAGAAAGCATACATGCATTTTTTCTTAAAAGGTAAAAAATTAAAAAAAAACTAAAACCTAAAAAAAAAAGGTAAAAACTGAAATCACAGGCTTCATAGACACCGACGTGTTTGTGGCACAATGTTTAGTGCAAAAAGGAGGTCATGAACACTCACATTTCTGTTTGATCCCATTTCTGTTTCAAGTGTATCTAAATAAACACGCACACATTGGCACGAAGACAGCCCGCAGGCTCGACACCAAAAGGCAGCAGTGATGGTTTTCAGCATATTTTTTTTCCTCTTTGCCCTGTAGTTTCAAATTTTCCTGCTATGAACCTGTAGGGTATTAGCGTACCCTAAAGGGTAATGCAAGTGTTTTTTGTTGTTGTTGTTGTTGGTTTGATTTTCCAATCCGGGCCATCCGGGCCGCTCCCAGGTTCTGGCCAACCTGGATGCATCCACTCACCCATCTCGGCCACCAGCGCCCGTTCCAGGCGGAAGCTGGGTGCCCTCTGCTGCAGAGGGCTGTCCCGGCCCGAGGGGCGCCTCTGGGCTCGGCTCCTGGGTGTGCTGGGCTCCGTGGCTCTTCTGGGGACTGGAGGACCCCTGGTCTGGGGCGGGGAGGCTGCGTCCTGGGGGTGGGAGGCTGCGTCCTGAGGCTCAGATGAAGTGAAAGGCTGGGCCAGTGTTCCTGCAGTGCTGAGGGGCCGTGGAGGGAGAGACGTGTCGAGATCACACAGACAGGCCCTGGCCTCTGAACCCCTCCACCTGCTAAGCCAATGAGCTCCTGACCCTTGGGACCGGGCACCCCCGGCAGTACAGTGTTTCTGAGGCTGCACCCACATTATACATGCATTTCTGGGTAAAGTGCAGAGCTGTACACCTGCCTGCCCACAGGTTATAAAGCTCAAGCTCCTTTTTAGAAAATATACAGAATTTCTAACCCTTCCTTTCCATGCAGCCCTGGGGTTCCAGGCAGGCCTCCCGGGGCGGGGGGGCTGCACCAGCTTTGGAGGCTGTCACTCTACATGGTGGCCTGTCTGTCACTCCATCCTTCACCTGAGTCCCCGCCTCAGTCCTTGCCTTGGGGTTCCAGCCTCGTCTCTTCCCAGGTAGTCACCCCGATTGCCCTTTATCCTCGTCTACTGCTCACCCCGCGCCGCCCTCCTGTAGATCTTCCTTCACCATCCACTCATTCACTCAACAATACTTATTCCCTGGTCTGCCGCGGATTGTCTGAGTGACGCTGGGCAAGTCACTTTCCTGTCTCTGCACCTTGGTTCCCCTCTATTGATAAGATGGGGGTAAGGAACCATGGTTGGGGGATGAGGTGAGGGCTCTGAGAATGCCCAGACCATCGACCCCTGCTCTGGGGCTCACGGCACCTTGATTCCCAGGCTACCCACCCCTCCATGTGTGATGCTGATGGGGAATGGGGTGGCGGGGGCCCAGGGTACCTGATGTGGGAGAGCCGGTGCTCTGGTGTTTGGGTGAGGGGCGACACTCTGCTGGTTTCTGAGCCCACAAAGCCGCTGTCTGTCTCGGGGGACGCCATCCAGGGCTCCTGAGAGAGGCAGTGTCCCTTTAAGTCTGAGGAATGTGCCTGCGTCCTGGCCTGGGCCTCACATTCCAGAGGCTCACAGGCAGGCGGGGAGGCTGGCCCAGCTCCCAGCAGCCAGGCCCTGGGGTGTGAGGGTCCTCAGGCCAACAGCAGGGACTCCATGCCCCAGAGGACCCTGAGCAAGTCCTGCCTCCCCGAGGCCCTCGAGGCCCTGGGAGGGACACTGTAGCAGGTTTCCCGAGCTGAGGAAGAGGGGAAGGATAAGAAGAAAGCCGGCCCATCACTGGGGATGCGATTCACACCTCCACAGGTCTTCCAGCCTGGGCCTGGAAAGCCACGGTCCTGTCTGACTGTAGACATGCCCGTGCCCAATTCATCAAACGTGCATACCCCCTCAACACTGGGTCTAAGGGAAGATACAAACAGGTGGCACAGGTGCCTGCCCTCAAGGAGTTCACAGTCTAATGCAGATTTCTTACTATGGGGTCATCAGGACCACAGGTGTATGTGTGTGTGCATGTGTGTGTACACAGGCATGTAGAAGCACAGTTCTATGGGAGGATCACAGCATAAGTGACATTTCCATAGTGATCTGTGGCTCCCCAACAGTTTAAAAACTGCTGCTCAAATGTCACAAACAGACCATGGAGTCAAATGGAGTCAAGGACTGTCCCTCACCGCCCCCCCCCCCCCATCTGCACTAATCAGACTCAGTGAAATACAGACAATGGGCCACAAGCTCTTGGAGGACAAGCAAGAGCTCCTGGCAGGGCAACAGGGGTAGGGGGAGCCCCAGCAAAGAGGCAGCACTGGGCATAAGTCCTGAATGTTGGGCAGAACTATAACTGACTGGGATTGGGAGCAGCAGGCCTTCTGGAAGGGTGTAAGCAAAGGCCCTGGGGCAGAAGTCTCCGGGAGATCCATGCCCCATGCAGATGCTTACCTCTAGGTGAGGCCCCCCAGCCTGGTGCAGAGACTTCTGCGGAGGGTGCTCAGAGATGCCACTTCCCTCCAAGCTGGTCAGACTGCTCTGGTGGGATGCTGCAGTCCTGGTGGCCCGGGGGCGGGGCGGCCGGGTAGGGCCTGGAGGAGTTGCCTCGGCTTTGTCCAGGCCCTGGAGGTAGCCATCTCTGGCCGCGGATGCATGGAAGCCTGCTGGCTTTACAGACCCCAACTGCTCCACCGTCTCCCTGGGCGGGGGGGGGGGGGGGGGGGGGGGCACACCAACTCTGAGCCCGGGTGCAGCCCTGTCCTGGGAGCCAAGCAGCTCCGGACACAAGCTGTGGAGCCAGACGCCCCTGCCCACCCATCCTGGTTTTGTCATCTTCTAGCTGCGTGGCCTTGGGTCAAGCACCACCTCGTTCTGAACCTCACATAAAAAGGGGATGGCCAACAAAACCCACCCGACACACCACCGCGGAAACAGTGTGGGAAATGAATGCGCTACGGTGCCATTTCTCAGGCTTCAGGAACTTGGGTACCCCCTTCCCGACTTCAGCCACTTTTATAAACTTCCAACTACTCAAAGGCTTAGGGCCTCATTAGAAATGGAAGATCAGTCTATTTCGTGTGACAAAGAGAAATGAACTCCGGAAATGGACGGAAGAAACATGAAAATGGTATTATTCTCTTCTAGACAGATCTGGTTGGCGGCCAGAGGCCCTGGGCCCGAGGCCTGCTCCCTTGTTCTGTGTCTTTCTTTCTCTTTTTCTTTTTAAAGGAAGATCAAGAGAGGCACTAAGGACATACGAGCACTGAAGCTTCCTCCTTGATGAGCTTGGAGGGCCTGAGACTGCAACGGAGCGTAATACCATCCAACCCTGCCTCTGCCCCGCGCCACCCGAAATCACTGCAAGCGCTGTCCCGGGTGGGCACGTCCCTTTGGAGAGCCGTCTAGCTCACGACGACGGTTACCACCCCTGGGGTTTCGGGGTTGGTGCGTGGACGAGTCGGGGAGGCTCCCTGACGTACTTGGGGGGGGCCCTGTGACTTCTTTCAGCCAGGGCTGGGAGCTGCCTTATGGGGATCCTGGAGGCCTCGGCTTTTCCCGGAGCTGGAGCTGGCCCATCCACTTCCAGGATACGGCCTTGGCCGTCTTCCTCCTCCTCCACCTCATCCCCCTCCTCCTCCTCCATCCTCATGGCTTCTGGGAGAGACTTCACGCTGAGATACCTACAGAGCACAGAGAGGAACATGACTTCGGTCCAGGGAGCCAGCCAAGATCCAGTCCCTGGCTCTCGGGGCCGGACTCCCCCCGCCGGGGCCTCGGTCCTGGTACTCACCGCTCCAGGAGGCCATGGAAATCCTGCTCCACCTGCAGCTCCTTGTGCCTGAGTGGGGCCGGGAGGCCCAGGGGCCTGTCCTCCACCTCACTGCTGGTGGCGCTAAGCTCCACGTTCCCGTGCGACACACAGAGGCCTAAGCTGGCAGCGTCAGGCTGGGACCAGAAAGGCGGAGGGACAGAGATGTAGCAGATAACCTAACACTACTGTTTTAGGGACCTGCCTTATACAGGCTCATGCTGGATGCCGACAGTAGGTTAGACTCACCAACCCTCTCACCCTTTCACGTGTGTGCAGAACGCAGGGGCTGGACTGTGCGATCTTTACTACCGAGGGCCGTTAACTGAACATCTACTACCCGCCAGGCTCTGTCCAGACAGCACTGCATGATGCGCCCAGCAGCGACGGCTATTGCAACCCATTTTACAGACAGGAACCCGAGGCTCAAATGATTTGCCTGAACTTACAGCAGAGGCGAGGGGCAGGGCTGAGATCTGAACCCAGATCTCCCACAGAAGCGCCTCTCCTGCCCCGCTCCATTCCGATATGGACACCCAGCCTCCAAAACAACCATCCCTGGGGGAGCGCGGGACCCCTCGGGATGACGTGCTTGGGTTTTCGCCCATTAGTGCATGCAGCGCCCCTGGGGGACCTTCCCCAGTGGGGGAGCCTGCGCACAGCCCCCCATCTGCCCACCTCACCCACCACGCCGGCCCTTCCTCCGGCTCCGTCCCCGACAGACACATCTGTGCAGTAGGGCAGCCAGACAGGGACACTCTACTACTGTCACTGGCGTGACTGCTGGACGCTCACTCTGCTCGACAACGCCATGAAGTTCACCATCTTGCAGGGTGACGAGGGCCGGAGAGACTTCTAAAAGTCCCTTCTGCACATGGCCCTTATCTAGAGAGCCCTGATCTCTGAACAGTCCCCAGGGACGCTGGAGGCCATCCCTTTCCCCCGTCCTTCCTCTCACCAGCACCGCAAGGCCAGGCGAACGTGCCTTCTACACCTCGCTCAGGTCCACACACAGCCTCCATCTCCCTGCTCCCCACCCCACCTCCCCGCACACCCTCTTCTCACACCCCCTACTGGAGAAACCCAGCAGAGTTTAAGGCCAAACCCTTGCCCTGCTTCGCAGGCCCCTAACACCATGGGGCCCCTGCCTGCCTCTCCGGCCGCAGCTCCCAGAGAGCAGCCCCCTCGCTTTCCATACTGGAGCCACAGGGTCTTTGCACAGGCTGTTTCCCCTGCTGCGCCGTGTGCCACGCGTGCTGGCATTTGGTACATAATTCACAGCAAGTATGTAGTGAGGAGGTCAATCAATGAAGAAGAGAAGGAACGGTCAGGATGGCTGGGAGGAAGGTACCTGAGGGCGGCGGGGCTGGCCGGCGGGCGTGCGGCCTGGGCCTGAGAGAGAGGGCAGGTCGGCCGGCTGGTGCGGGGACGTGGTGGCCGGGGGGCTGTCCGGTGCCGAGTCCGACCCGGCTCGCTCAGGCTCTGGCTGCTTCTGCTCCATGCGGTCCTTCAGCTCTTCCAGGCGAATTCCCAGCTGGAATATCTCCTCCTCTAGCTCCCTGGAATGGGGAGACATCAGCGCCCGGAGCCTGTGACAGCAGCCCCAGGGGGGGCAGGGCGGGGAAGCCGTGCTTCAGGGCAGAAACCCCAGAGGATGCCCCCAAGGGGGCCACCTAATGCCCTGATTTGGATTACGTGGGGGACTCGAAACAACAAGGTGAAAAGGGAACTGTACTGGGCACCAGGAGCCCTCTACCTGAGTACCCCACCGCCCCCCCGCCAACCCGTGCACCTGCAGGCTGTGGGGGGGACTTGGCTAATCCCTCCCCACTCTGGCCTGTCAGGTCTCATCTCCAAGGTCACATCTCATTGCAGTGAGTCTAAAAGGACACAAATCTCAGCCTCCAGTGTCCCCCCGACCTGGCTATGCTGCTAAGTGGGGTAGGGTATCTCCCTTTCCCGTAGTGTATGAATCATGAGGATGAAGTGCACCCCTCTCCATGGCCAAGGGAACCAGCGGCCTCCCTCCCCAGCACGTACCTGCCAGGATCGAATTTTCCAGACATCCCCTGGGAGCCGGGAGGCGGCTGGGCCAGCTGCTGCTCCCTGCAGGCCTTCAGGTACTCCTCCTCCAGGGCTGCGTGGGCAGCCTTCAGGCGCTGGAAGCCCTGAAACCAGACCAGGCCAGAAGGACTGAGTGCCCAGGCCCGCTGGGCTCTTTCCCTGCAGATCCAGGGAAGCAGATAGCTAGCTCATGGTGGTGGGTGGGGGCTAGGGGTGGCCGGCAGAGACCCATCTTCTGGGCTCCCAGGTCCCTGGAAGGCTGGAGTCCAGACCCTAAAACCTGCCCGCCCCGGTCTAGCTGTCTGCCATCAGATTGGCAAGGCAGAGGCACGGCGTGGAGCCTTGGTCCCAGCTCCAGAGAGCACCAGTCTCTCCTGGACAGAGCTACAAGTACTCTGATGTTTCATGGTGGTCATAGTGGCAAATGTGCCATCACTCTGTCCCCATAAGGACCTAGCTCTTGAGAGACAAGGGATCCTCAGGCTTAGTTTCAAAACTGTGGATCTGGGAACATGAGTCAGTCTGTTCCCAAATCCTTCGAGACTGTCACGACAGGTGATCTTACCACCACCATACTGGTAACAGCAGGCTATGGCTACCGAGGGAGCCCTGAGGCTCTGTGCTAAAGCGCTTTGCATCATTCATTTAATTTCCAACACAATCCTAGTGAGAGGGGTGACTTATCATCTTCATTTGAAGAGGAGGAACTGAGGCACAGAGAGGTCAAGTTGGTGAAGGTCACACAGTGAGCGAGCAAGTTGTAATCGGGGTTTGAACCCGGGGGCTCTAGCTTCAGGGCTCGTGGGCCAAACGATGATGCTGGGCCTCCAGAGCAAAGGTGGTGATAGCTCACGGACGGCTAAAACTGTGGGAGGTCGGATCATCATCCCTGGCTTATTATCGTCCCCATCCCACTCCTTCTATGAAGACAGCAGACAGTGCAAGGGCAACCTCAAGTCTCGTTCCCGGGGAAGCGTGCTCTTCCAGCAGCTCTCCGCCTCCCCGGGTATGGGGGGAGTTAAGATGAGGGGAGGAAAAAGAATGGTTTTGATTTTCAAGGTCCTTGCTCATCTGCTCACTGAGATACTGTGACACATAGGGCACATTTTGCAGTTGGAAAACAGATGATGTCTCCGTGGTAACAGAGTCATTAGTAACATAGTAATGACGTGGTAAAAATGCAGTATTTATTACAAACCAGGGGTGTTGCATTTGCCCCTCTCTGCCCCGCCTCAGCACCTCCCCCCACCCTCCTCTGTGCCCCCAGTGGGGTCTGAAAGAGACCTGGGAGGGAGCAGCCGGTCCCCGAGCCCCCGTTTCTTGTCAGATCCTCCGATGCCGTCCACAGCCCTGCTAACGGCCCCTTCACAGACCCCCTCACTCCCAGCTTTGAGAGCTCCCCCTGCTTCTTCCCAGGATCCCGGCTGATACAGCAGAAATCTAGATTTTACATATGACGATAGTTCACCCAGAAATACCGAAGTCCAAAAGGAAATAAGCCAGTAGGGGTTGGATTAGGGCTCTCCTCCCCCTTTCCCCTTGGCTTTCAAATATTGGGCAATTACTTTTATAATAAGGAGCAGTAAGAAAAAAAAGAGAGAGAGAGAGAGAGAGAGTCTTCCTCTGGTTGCTGAGAAGCAGGATACCCCGCAGCAAGCGGTGCAAGGCAGCGATGACCCCCCTGGACTTGGGAATCAGATGGACCTGGGTCTGGGCTCTGCTGCCTACAAGCTAAGCGGCCTGCCAGTTGCCAGTGGGGTCGCCCCATTCCATTCCAGTTACATGGGGGCGATGACTGTAACTGCCTTACCGGCTTTCTATGAGAAAATGAAATCAGGGGCATCAAAGGCTTGCACGGCGCCTGGCACGCCAGCACCACTGCCGGAGAAGTGGCAATACCGTGATACAACGACCGTGATCACGACAAGCCGCGCCAGGGCTGTTTGCTCTGAACGGAGACAGTGTGTCTGGGATTCTCTGGCCTGTCTCGTGGCAGACGAGGCCTCAGAGACTCGGCTGGGGGAGCTGGGCGGTTGCCTTGCCTGGCAGCTCCAAGGGCATCTCCCAAAGGGGGCAGTACCTTGAGTTGGTCCTGGGGCGTGAGCCGTCCTGCCTGCAGCAGTCCTGCGAAGGACTCCACCTGGACATTGGGAGGGGAAGGAAACACACTCCGTGAATCCAGACCCCGGAAGAGGAGTCCCGCAGGCCCCCACCCCCACCCCACCACACATACACACACACACACACACACACACACACACACACACTTAGTCACATTCACACTCTGGCACGGGGAGCTGGGTCCCGCCTCCGGATGCGGGTTGCCTGCCAAGCGCGGAAAGGCGGATGCCAGAAGTTGACTCCACCACTGGCCTCGGCCACAGTAGCCTTTGAAAAACATCCAAGCGGAGCCTCCCAGAATTTATCAATAGCAAAGCACACTCACTCGTGTGCGTGGAGACCTATGAGACAGGGCTGTTCGCTGCAGCATCAGTGGGGCGCAGTGGGAGACCATCTAAAAGCCTGTCTGTGGAATAGTATGCAGCCATCAAGAAGAGGAAGGGGTAGGTGCAGGTGCTTTCTTATAAGTTAAGACCCACTTCTCAGTGTCAAATCAAGGTACAGCCCAGGCTCTATGCTATGCTACCATCTGTGTAAAATATAGCGAGAATTAAAAAGGACAAATATAAACACGTTGGCTTGTAGATTATAAACGACCCCTAGAAGGAGGCAGGGAACTAAACGCTCATTGCTTCCGGGGCAGAGAACTGGGTGGCAGGGGCGGGAGCAGGCATTTCTACTATATGCATCTTTCGAACTTTGAACAAAGTGAATTCATTGCCTACCCAGAAATATTCAACTTCAGCATATTGGAGAAGTCAGGGTACAGCACAGCGTACATACTCATGTGACCATTTCTATAAACACGTATGTGTGTGTTGAACATTTTTGCATGAAAGAGAAAGGCAAGTACGGGAAAAGAGACTTTTCACTGAATATGCCCTTTGTACTCTGTGAGGGTCTGCACCATGTGCATCTATTACCTTAACAAAAAAAAATTTTTTTTAACTGGGAAAAAAGGGGCCAAGGGGATTTGGGGCTTTCTGGGATTTCTAGGAAAGCTCTAGGTTACTGCCAAAATATAATATAGAAGTTGATATAATACAGTGATATTACATAAGTTATATGATATATAAAACAGAAATATAATGTAAGCTACATACGCAGTTTAAAATGTTCTTTTTTTTTTTTTTTTTTTTTTTAAAGATATCACTTATTGATTCATGAGAGACACAGAGAGAGGCAGAAGCAGGCTCCCTGCAGGGCACCTGATGCGGGACTTGATCCCAGGATCCCAGGATCATGCCCCAGGCTGAAGGCAGACACTCAACCACTGAGCCACCCAGGAGCCCTGAAGTTTAAAATTTTCTATAAAATAAAATTTTCTAGTAGACATATTTAAAATGTAAAAAAGAAACAGGTGAGGGACGCCTGGGGGGGCTCAGCGGTTGAGCGTCTGCCTTCGGCAGCTCAGGGCATGACCCCGGGGTCCCGGGATCGAGTCCCGCGTCCGGCTCCTTGCATGGAGCCTGCTTCTCCCTCTGCCTGTGTCTCTGCCTCTCTGTGTGTGTCTGTCATGAATAAGTAAATAAATCTTTAAAAAAACAACATTCAGGACAAGAAGCAACATCCCTCCAGTTACGGGACTCAGAACGGTGGTGATTGAACAAGATAAAAATCCTTGTTCGTGTTACTGTGATGGATGAACTTGGAAGATGTTCTGCTCAGTGACAGAAGCCAGGCACCAAAGGACGAATATTACGTGACTCTATTTATGGGAAATGTCCAGAACAAGCAAACTCTTGGAGGCAGAAAGTAGATGCACAGGTGCCAGGAGCTGGGGGGGGAGCGACCGCTTCATGGATAGGGAGTTTCTTATTGGGGGGATGAAAGTGTTTGTAGAGTGACTTGTAGGGATGGCTGCATGACTGAGTCCACTGAAACCCACTGAAGCATGAACTTCCAAGGAGCAAAGTGTGAGACATGTGAATTCTACTTCAATAAAACTTACCAGAAAAATAAACGAACAAAAGCATGGCGGTATTTCTCTGAGGGAACTGTTTTATGGACGTGGTAATATGTGTAACTGTTGCATTTCCCTTTTTGCATCGACAGCTAGGAAGCTCAAAGCCAAACCTGGGCCTGCCAAAGGGTCCGACGGGGCATTTTGTTTCGTCACTTTACGCTAAGTTCACACTAGTTTTTTCTACTTTTACTTCCCCTTGGCCCTGGTTTCCAGACTTCCGTCTCCAGAATACGGTTAAAATGCAAGTATTTTCTCAGCCCCTTTAAAGCGCTTTTGGCACAAGGCCAAGTGTATGGTTATAAATAGACCTGCAAACAACTCCCAGTTATTTGGACTGTTTGGTGAAAACATAAAGGCCCTTTGACAAGTGACTGAGAATTGATTTCTGTAATGAATAAGCTAAAAAAGTGGGGTGATTTACGCCAAAGAGGAAAAGGTACAGCGGAGATCCGTTGTCCTTCCAGAATCCTGAAAAGAGCGGGGAGTCTCCCCTGGGGCGGGGGGTGAACCGGGAGATGCTTTCAAGCACAACTGGAGGGAGTCGGATGAGACATGGGGCCAAAAAAGGGAGTTAGACCCAGCGCTGAGTGACAAGGAGGGGGCTCTAAACCGGGGGAGAGCCTCACGGTTTCGAGATGGCCAAGATCCCCCCAGCAGGGAAGGGACAAGCCAGCCTGGCGGAGAGCTTCTCCCTCAAGCGGGCTGAGGCTCTGCTCTCTCTCGGGGTGAGTCCTGTGTGCCCCCCGGGGAAGGCTGGGGTGGTCCTCACCTTGGCCAGGAACTGGTTGGCCCAAGAAGCCAATTCCTGGGTCCGCGCTGCTGAGGGCTGGTCCTGGGTGCTGCCTGGGTTCTCCGGGGGCCACGCTGGGGCAGACGAGCAGGGGCTCAGGTCTCCTTGAGCGGACGGCCACCCTGGGATACACCACCAGTCAGCGCGGGGGCCAGGAGCTGTCCTGCCTGGGCTTGAACCCCTAACCCCGCGCCTCCACACCACACACCCTCCACTGTCTTTACATGGGGCCCCAGGAAGCAGGCTGCGCGGTGTAGACTCCGTGCACGGGGGAGGGCGGAGAACGAGGTCTGGGTCTGCCCCAGATCACACAGCTGGAGCCAACACAGGCCTCTGGTTTCCTGCACAGTAGTTCAGGCTCTAACTCAGAAAGACTTGGGTTCCAATCCCCACCCTCCCCGCTCCCCCGCGGCAGTGTGACCTGTAGCATGTCCTCGCCCCTCCGAGCCTCAGTTTCCTTAACTGTCAGAAGGCTTGATGTGGAGATTAATTGGGATCATGCACCCAGCAAGCCTTGGCCCCCATGTGGGGTCCTCTGTTATGCATTTGGGCCTGAGATCCCCCAACCGCTAAGTGCAGAGCTTGGGCTTTCCCCAGGCTGCTCCGGCTCTGGGTAAGATGCTCTCCACATCTCCATTTGGCCTCCTCAAGTCATAGGTCCCAGAGAAGGGCCTCATCTCCCTCCCTCCCCTGGCCTGAAGCCAGTGCCACCCCAAGGTGACCCAAGTACCCCCAGAGCAGAAAAACAGGCAGAAGGCTCCCCAGTCCCATTTCCACTCGCAGACTCACCTGAGGCCCCAGAGATCTGTGAGGCTTCGGTGGAGCCTGACCACCATACCACCGACTGGGGCTGTGGGATGGTAAAGGATAAGACCTTGGTCCCCTGGGGCATCGTCCCTGTGTGGATGCTGTGGCTGGGCTGAAGCGGGTCCGAATACAGGTTCACCTGCCAGGAAGGGGAGACATGAGCAAAGCCAAGTAAGGGTTGGGGCAAACCCCGCAGCAGGCCTCACCTTCATTCACACCATCACTTAGGCGCTCAACAAACATGCCTCATAATGATAAATACTACTTTTAGTGGAGCCCTTGGGTGGGGAACCAAACACTGGGCCAAGGACTTATATGCCCCTCCATCCTCTCTACGGCAATCCTGAAGGGGAGGCAGGGCAGGGACGGTCATCCCCATTTTACAGAAGAGGAAACGGAGATTCGGGTTAAGTCACTCACTCAAAATCTCCAGCTATAAATCCTTGGGCTGAGATTATAATCCTGCTGTGACCCTAAGGTCTATGGTTTTCCATATTTGTAATTTTTAATATTTGTTACAATAATTTACAATGTAACCACAATAATTAATGTAGTATTTCATATGCTGCAATTATAATTACAACCATATAATATTTCTCATAAATAAAAACATTTTCAATCATAATTATCACATTGATAGTAACAGCAATTGAGGGTTGTTTGAATGGGTGAGTAAACCAACAAGTGAACTAGCCGATCTCTCCCGTCGCAGGTCTCCAGCATTGGAGGGTGGACTCCAAATGGTAAGCAGCCCAGTGTCTGCGGGAGCATCTGGAGTCAGGCTGATGGCCGGGGAGGCCAAGGTCACAGAAGACCGTGTGCGCACGGTGGTCCAGTGTGGGGGTTTGGCAAACTATGGTCTGTTTTTGGAAACAATGTTCTAGTGGACACAGCTATGCTTGCCTATGTATTGTCCATGGTTTTTCAGGCTACAACAGTGGGGTTGAGCCATCACCACGGAGGCTGTTTGGCCCACAAAGCTAAAAATAATGACCAGTGGGCCTTACCCCTGCCCACATTCGAGTCCTAGAACAGGTGATTTAGCTAATTCTCTGTGCACAAAGTGAGTGCTCAATAAACAGAAGCCACCACCCTCACATTCATCATCACCATTATTACTGCTGTTACCATCACTGCACATCACCATTATTATCGCCATCATCACCATTGTCACCATCGTCATCACCATTGTCACCATCGTCATCACCATCGTCATCACCATTGTCATAACCATCACCACCGTCTTTATCACCATTATCATCACCACCACTGTCATCACCATCACCACCACTATCACTATCACCACCATCATCGCCATCACCATCATCACCATCACTACCATCATCATTATCTTCATCATCATATCACCATCACCATCACCATTGTCATTTATGCGGCCATCAAGGAGGCAGGTCCTTGGAAAAGCTATTCCCCTACAGGCTGCTTATCTTACTGCCCCCTGCTGCCCCAGGGTATGCCTGATAAAGGGCGCTCCCTAGCCCCCTGGCAGGCAGCCTCTCCCTGCTTAAGCTGCTCTTCACGTCCTGGCTGTGGCAGAAAAATCTACTCCAAAGTGAGGGACAATGGCCCAGCATGGCCTGGCCCCCACCGCCTCCCCCTCCTTCAGACCCAGCCTCTGATGAGAACAAAGCTGGATTTTAATAATCCCCTCCACCATCTGCTCAGACCCGCCTGTGGGGGCTTTTCCATCAGCACCCCTTTCCTCCCAGGGTGACCCAAATCTGGGGAAAGCCCAGCCCTCCTGCCTGCCTTACCTGCCCACCCCGCCCCTCCCCCAGCCCCAGGCCTGGCCCAGCAAGGCCCAACCTTGTGAGTGACAGGACCGGGCTGTTTCAGGGGATGGGCTGGGAAGGATGGGGGGTGAGTGTGGGTAATTCGAAGCTGCTCAGGCCCCTCCCTTTGGGGATCTGTCTCTGGCCGTAGCCAGCACCCGCCCCAGCACCCCGGCACCCCTTTTAAGCCAGGGTGTCCCGCGGAGCTCCCTGAGGCTGGATCGGCTCCCTCAGGGGGGTTAATCCGTGAACAGTAGACCAGCGAGTGTGGGAGACACGGGGTTAAGTAACGGGCTAGTCTCGCACAGATGGGCTTCTCACAGCCTTTAAAATGCTAATGGGCTTTATGAATGGGGCGAGGAGGGGGGAGTAGAGAGAAGAGGAAATGTTCCCCGACTCCTCTGAAGACTAACCTCCAGGCCCCCTGCCTCCACCTCCATTAGCGGGGTTCCCGGACCCACCCACGAGTGGTCAGCAGAACGCACATTTTAGGATAAGCAGCTTTATGTCACTCCCTGCCCCCAATTCTTTCTGGGGGAGTATCTGGTCTGGCCCGGATCCAGATGCCCCTGCAGCTGAGCCCAAGGACAGCTGGGGGGAGGTGACGGCGCGGCAGCGCATCGGTGAGATCACCACCAACTCTGGCCCTGAGCTGGAGCCTGGCAGTGACTCCTGAGCAGCCCTGGGTCCGATCCAGTGGTGCCCCCACCCAGCCCGGGCCTGGGGACTCTCCGGCAGCCTCGCCAGCTGCAAGACCTGGTTCTTCTAGAAGAGGGTGGGCTTGATGGCAGGCTTAGGAGCCAGGCTGCTGGGCTCCAGCCCGGCTCTGGCACCTGCTTGCTGGCGATGGGCAGGTTTCTGAGCTTCTCTGAGCCCGCGCGCCCAGTGGTAAATCACTCAGGACGGTGGTCAGTAAACCTCACTATCGCTGCTGCTGTTCCCGTCGGGCCCCCGCGCCCCCACCCCCACCCCATCCGCGTGCCTCGGCCACCTACACAGCACCACAGCCGAGTCCTGCTCACCCAGGCCTGGGGACAAGGGCGCCCACTCTGGCATCAGGCAGACATAGGTTTAATCCCCCAAGGTTTAATCCCCTACCAGCTGTAGGGTGTTGAACAAACCACAGCTTGGCTGTGCCTCAGTTTTCTCTTGGGAAGCTCAAGCGAGGTCCCCTTGGTAGTACTTAGCCTGGGGCCTGGCACCCGTTTCCTGTGAATGCCAGTCCCCTTCCCCTGCGTCCCCACCCATTGCTGGGCTGGCCTGGGCGTCCCGAGGGCAATGTTCCCGGGCTGATCCCTCCCATGTGGGCCCACGCCTCCCCCTTGCGCTCTGAGCAGATTGGGGGGGCGCAGCTCAGCAGGTCCCTGGGGAGTCCACTCCCACCAGGTAGTATGAAGGAGCAGTGACACTCCTGCCTGCAGGAACTGGCCTTCCTGGGAAGGGCTCTGCGCAGGAGGCCACTCAGGAGTCTCCGGAGTCTTCAGGGTAGGCGCTACCGAACTGGGCGCAGGGTGAAAAGCCCAGCTGGAAGCCAGGCCCCCTCGGCCCGTAGGCCCGTGCCATCCCCGCCTCCCCTGGGCTCCGTGTCCTCTTCAGCCCACTGCGATGGTGGGCCCTGCCTGTACCACTCCCCAGGGCAGCTGGGAGACTGGGGGGCCGGGGGACAGTCATCCTGCTTCTGGAAGAGTCTAGCTGACCTAGGCTCACCCTTCTCTTGAGGAGAACCCCCAAACTAAGGGGTTGTTTTTCCAGAAAGTGAGAGTGAGTGAGCTGGTGCTGAACCGTTCCCAGCCTCTCCCACCTTCCCTCCTATGCTGCTCCTGACACACACGAGAGATGGGTCTGGGTCATCAGCCAGGACAAGGTGACCGCCCATGGGGAGACCCGGGTCCCCACTAGGCTGGGGAGCACCCATGACCAGAGGCACCACGGCTGTGCTCCCACGGTGTCCAAGCCTGCCCTGTGGACCAAACACCTCCATGTTCATATTTCTCCAGGGAAGAACGGTCCCCATCTCTTGGGGAGCATTTGCCAGGCCCTGGTACTTTCCACATACTGGCTCGTTCTCTTAAGTGAGTAAAGGAGGAAGCAAGGAGGACAGGGAGGGAGGTGATGCTCTAAGGCTCTGCCCTGACCTTGAACTTTGGCAGCCTCGGCCCCTCCCGGGGGGACCAAATTCTCAATTTGTTAGATGGGGGAGCTGAGGGTTTGGATTTGATCACCAGGGCCTTGCTCCACGGAGCTTCTAGGAGGCTGCAGCCATGTGAGCATGGTCCTTCCAGGGAGGGTGCCCCACAGAGGCACCTACATCCTCTCCAGCTTCCCCTGCCCTCCCACCCCGACCCTGGCTCCGTAGTTTGGAGAGCTAGAAGGGGGAACCCACTGGCTCCCAGGAGGAAGGTCTGATCAACTCCCGCAACAGATGCGCCCCAGGAGGCCAGAATCGAAGGGACCTGCTGTGTCCTGAGGCCGGTGTGGGGACGCAGGACAAGAGCTCCTAGAGCAGGACCTCTTCCATTTTCTTATCTCGGCCGGCTGGCTGTCTCGGGGACACTTCCCAGAAGTGCCGCTAGAGGCTTGAGAGCAGCCCGTGGCAGGGGAGGGGTCCCAGAGCAGGACAGGGGCCGGCCAGGTGGGAGAGGGAAGGTCTGCATCTCTGCACCTCAGCTTGCACCCCTCCTCCTCTGTGGCCTGGTGGTGAAAGAGGGGGTGGCTGAAGCAGGAAGCCACGAGGGGCTGCAACAGGCCCCACTTCCTGCCTCACCCCCAGAAAGGGGAAGGTCCCAAGTGAGAACTCACAGCCTCCTCCCAAGTCAGGGTGGGGGCTGAGCAGGGTGGTGGGGGGATGGATTTCCCCCTCCGCACTCCCCCTGCTACATCCTGGGCACGGGGTCAGGGGGCGAGGGGGAGGCTGTGCAGGAGACATTCAGGAAGGATCAGGCCCAGGAAATAAGCACCAGGAGCCCAGCAGAAACTCTGTGCTACTCCCCTGAGGCTCAGAGAGCCCAAGAAACTTGCTTGGGGTCACACAGCTGGTCGGTAATAGAGGCAGGAGCGCAGCCCAGGTGGTCTGACCCCAGAGCTGCTCCGGTGAAGATCCTGGGAACCCCCGGATTCTAGGATTCAGGGACCTCAAAGCTCATCGATGATGAGGGACATAGAGCCCAGAGAGGGCAGGTCACCGTCCAAGGTCACAGAGGGACCTTGTGGTAGATGGAGGACCGGGTCCTTGTATCTCCAGGGTCTCAGGAGGCAGGAGCAAAGGCCGTGGGAGAGCATCACTTCGGGGCGCCAGGCCCCCCGCCCACCTCCGCCCTACGCAGCCCGTACCTTGGCGCCAAGGCGCAGCTGGTCGATGGTGTTCTCGGCCTCGGCGTACTTGGTGAGGAGCTTGTGGTAGTCCTCCTGCGGGAGAGGGAGGCCGACACGTCACGCGCCCACGCCCTCGCCGGGAGGGCCCCCCACCCAGGCTCGCAAGCAGCACACGCCCCGCGACGGGGCCAAGGTCCGAGTGGGAGAGGCGGCAGGACAGCCTGCTAGCTCGGCTGACGGTGAATCGGGGTGGGGGCCCCGTCCCGGGGGCCGCACCTGCCCCTCCGGCCTCTTCCCTGCAAACCTGTCGGCGCTGCGGGCCGAGGCCCATGACTCTTCCCCGCCTCTACCCCCAGCGCTGGACGAGCCTGGGCTTCGTAGGTGGTTTTTTTTTTTTTTTTTTAATGGGAGATAGAATAAGTCCTCCGAGGGTCCCGTAGAAGGCTCGGAGAGCACAGTCGCGTGTACCCGGGGTCACTGCTTGCCCTAAACAAAACTGAACGGCTTCCCCAAACAAGTCGCGACACGGGAAAGGCAAAAACAAAGGCACCCGGTCACCTTTGAGGGATGTCGAGGAAGACAGCTCTGAGAACTGGGAACTAGGACGGAAGCGAGCACTTCTCCTGTGTTTCCCACATGAACAAGACCCCAGTAACCAAATAGCTGCTGACGGAAATCTTTACTTTATAGAAGATTTCCAGCAAGAAGGAATGGTGGCATTCGGTTACTACCACTCTGCCACCCCCAAAGGGAGGACTGGGTCACGGCCACGGCCACCGGTGGCCACTGACATCACAAAATGAGAGGCGAGCAAGCAGCAGGTGCCTCTTCAACGAGCCACCTGTGACGTGCTCTTGCCAAAAAAATACCCTACCCGCGTGGAGCTCGTGGCCTGGAGGGGGAAATGGGGAAATAAACAGATGGCTGCAAGCCCACAAAGCTTCTAGCTCTAGGCCGACGATAAATGGGACAAGGAGAGGGCAGGGGAGCTTGGGAAGAGATAGGAGACGGCGTGTCGGCAAACTCCAGAATGTGGGAGACTCTGCAGGACAGAACTGGTTTCCTCAACAAATAAATTATAAGGAAGATGGGCCGCCCGGGTGGCTCAGCAGTTTAGCACCTGCCTTCGGCCCAGGGCGTGATCCTGGAGACCCGGGATCGAGTCCCACGTCGGGCTCCCTGCATGGAGCCTGCTTCTCCCTCTGCCTGGGTCTCTGCCCCCCTCTCTCTCTCTCTCTGTGTCTCTCATGAATAAATAAATAAAATCTTTTAAAAAAATTATAAGGAAGAAAGAGATTTGGAAAAAAAATGGGGACAGGGGAGACTTGAAAGTCACATTGCTCACATGCAATAGGTGAGCTGTGTTTGGACCATGGTTCGAACCAATCAGAATACACGAGCGGAGATAACGGGCCGGGTATGGACAGTATTAAGGAACTGGTGCTGGCTCTCAGGCACGCTCATGGTATCGTGACGCTTCAGATGGAGTCCTTATCATCACACATACACACTCAAATGCTTCTGGGGAAAATGATTTGATGCCTGAAAATTTGCCTCAAAATATTCCAATAAGGTGAGTAGGAGAAGAGGCGAGGCCTTGAGTGAAGACGGTTGCTGGGGGCTGAGCAGCAGGTACATGGGTGGAACCCCATGGCTGGTACTTGGGGGTTCATTATACCATGTTCTGTGTTATGTATGTTCTGAATTTCTCACAGCAGAAGTTAAAAACCAACAAAAGCGCGGACTATCCTTGTGGCATGGCTGCAAGCACTACTTTTTTTTTTTTTAAGATTTTATTTATTTATTAATGAGAGACACAGAGAGATGCAGAGAGAGAGGCAGAGACACAGGCAGAGGGAGAAGCAGGCTCCATGCAGGGAGCCCGACGTGGGACTCGATCCTGGGTCTCCAGGACCAGGCCCTGGGCTGAAGGCGGGTGCTAAACCGCTGAGCCACCGGGGCTGCCCCAGCACTGCTCTTTCTGAGCAAAGGGCTTAGAACTATCTTCCTAACAACCATCTACCAGCGGGGGATTCCTGGCCCAGTCCTAAGACCTCCTACCCAAACCGCCTCAAACCCAAACCTCCGCAAACCGGGGCCGGCAGGTGCCTTGGTGACATGCCTAGAGACGTGAGTCCAGCTTACCTGGAGCTGATGGACCAGCTCGGTGGCTTGTTCGGGTGTCTGAAATTCTTGGGGCACCCTGGTGATGGGGTGGGCAGGAGGTGGGTCCTTGGCCGGGCAGGCTTCGCCGCTGCTCAGCAGTACCTCCCGCACAATCTCAGCAGGTGACTTGAAGATCAGAGGCCTGGCAGGGCCCTGAGGCTGCCTGCCGTGGCTCTTGGCCTTGGGGGGGTGGTAGCTCTCATCTTTGGGGAACCTCACCCGCGGTCCCACCTTGGAGAAATCGGGGAGTGGGTAGTTCAGCTGCCCCCGCCCGTACTTGGAGGCATCGGCAGCCGAGTGGCCAGCCAGAGTGGCCCCCTGCCGGGGCGGCAGCCTGTCTTGCCGGGCTGGCCTGGGTGGATTCAGGGGGCTGATGGAGCCGGTGAACCGAGAAGGGAGTGGCTTGGGTGACGTCCGTGTCCGTTTCCAAGCATGGTCCTCCAGGTGAGGGCTGGTACTTTCTCTCCACTTACCGGCCGGACGCTGGAGGCTCTGGGCCTGGGGTACCGAGGAGTCCTGGAATTCCGTGGGCGTTGCCAAAGCAACACTGCCTCCGGTTCTGGGGTTTGCGTGTAGCCGGTGGTGGCTGGAGCTCCGTGGTAAAGTTTCTGCCGGGGCGGCGGGCTGGGGGGCATCAGTTTCCCCTTCCCAGGTAGATTCGAGGCTGTCATTGGGCTGGTCAAGGCTCACGGTCCCACTGCTCCAGGACCTTGCAGAGCTGAGGTCAATAGCTGGGTTGACCTCAGAATGTTCTGGAAGTTTGTCTCCACCGGCTTGCTTGCCAGCGGCCACACGGCCTGTGTCCTGACCCCACCCCAGAGCCCCGGGGCTGGTGTTTCCATTGCCCCCTGAGCTGAGACCAGTCTCATGCTCCAGTCTTGGGGAGCTCTCTCCAGCTTCCTCCACCTCCGGACCTTCGGGGGCCTCATCCGGTTCCTCTTCAGTCACGGCCAGTTGAGGATCCTGCTGAGGGAACCAGCTGAGAGGCACGATGGAACTTTCTGGGCTGTCCACATCCTCTGCTTCAAACTCTGGAAAGACAGGTCACTGCTTAGGATGTACCAGCTCTGGACTCGCTGTGTAACATTCCCAGAGTCATTTCACCCCGCTGGGCTTTCATGATGGCAAGAATCCCACTGGTCCCCCCCATGTGGCCAGGTACTCACCTATCACCTCTTCTAGTTGTCTCCGGTCCCTCAATCCTGATCCCCAAACCCCGCTGTCCCTTCAGTATTTCCTGTCTCAGCAAATGGAAACACCACCCCATCCAGTTGCACAAGCCGGAAGCTTGGGCAGCACCTTGGCCATCTGTCCCCCTCATCCCCATAGTCTATTCGGACCCTGATCCTGTCACGATCACTTCCTACAGACCTCTCAAACCCCCCTAGTACTCTTAATCCCACACGACCTTTATGCTGGTCAACATCCTCTCTTGCCTGGACCCCTGCAGTAGCCACGTAACAATCTCCTTATCCTCACCCTCATCTTTCCTCTGAAGACTCAGCAAAATCTTGCTGTTCCCAGGACAGAGTATGGTCCTAAGATCCCTGTCTCTACCCCCCATCAGCTTTCCTGATCCATCTCTCTCCTATGGTCCCCCCCCTTCCCTGCTCTAACCATGCCACATTGCTCCAACCACAGGGCCTTTGCCCATGCTGATCTCTCTGCCAGGCTCCTCCCTCCTTCCTTTTGCCTAGTTAACTAACTCCTAACTGTCCTTCAGGCATTAGCTCAACCTTGACCTCATCAGGGAAATCTCAGATCTCCCTAACTGGGTCAGATTCTCCCTTTTATAGGTTTTCATAGGGCTGAATACTTCTACTTTGGAACACTTATCACAGCTCCGGTTTTTCAGGTATTTACACGATCATTTCATTAGTATTTTTCTCCCCCACCGCACTGTGATCTCCTTGGGGGCAAGGACACCTCTGTTCTTGTTTACTATTGTATTTGCAGAGTAGATGCTCAATATTTGTTGACTGAATGGAAAGAAGGAAAGAAGGGAGGGAGGGAGGGAGGATGATGTGGTCAAAACATATCCATCCACCCATCCATTCACTATCCTGCCAACCACTTACCCACCCAGCACCCACTCACCCATCTATCCACCCATCCATCCATCCACCCATCTCTCCCTTCCTCTGTCCACCTATCCACCCACCTACTAATCCTCCTAGCCATCCATCTATCCATCCACCCATCCAGCACCCACTCAGCCATCTATCCACCATCCATCTGTCCATCCCATCCATTCACTATCCTCCCAACCACTTACCCATCCGTCATTCATTCACCCATTGGCCCAACCATCCATCCTTTCAAACATCTATCCACCTACCCATCCAGTACCCACTCACCCGTCTATCCATCCACCCGTCCATCCACCCATCTCTCCCTTCCTCTATCTATCCCCCTTTAAACCATCTACTTATCCTCCCAGCCATCCATCTATCCATCCACTCCTCCATCTATCCATCCACCCGTCCACCACCCACTCATCTATCCATTACCCAGTCTCCCATCTGTCCACCTCTCCACCCACCCACTCACCCATCCATTACCCACCCACCCATTCATGCATGCAACTATGCATCCTCCATGCAGTCAAGGTTTATTGAGCACCTTTTTTGTCCTAGAACTTGTCTCAGCCTCTGGGATAGACCCAAAGTTTCATAAAACACAGACCCTGCGCTCTGGGCAGATACACCTTTGTCATAACCCTTTATTACTCTCTGCTCCCCCGTGGCCTTTCCCCGGGCACCTCTACATCCTTCAACTCCTTAAAATCCCCTTCAGCAAGTGTCTCTTGTTTACAGCAGCACATGTGAAGGCCAGAGAGGTTAAGTAACTTGCCGAAGATTATGCAGTGGCTCACAGTAATCGTGGACTTAGTACCAAGGTCCCAGCGAGTTAGTCTCTGCTATTCCGTCCCCGATCATGGGGGGTCATGCAGGGGGCGTGAGAAAAGCAGGCTTTGGAGCCAGGGAGTCCTGGGTTCCATCGTGACTCCTCTGATCCCTTCCTGGGGGCCATGGGCAAGTGGCTGACCTCTCTGGCAGCCCTTACTTGGACTGGAAGCTCATTCCAGTGGGGAGGAGGTGGGGAGGAGGGAAGGAGACATGGCTTGCTCCATGCTCAGCCCTGCGCCTGGCACACAGGAAGGGCAAAGGACACAGCAGCGGCTATTATGTCATAGCAAGGGGTTACTATGTGACCTTAGGAAGAGCTGCCTCTGCCCTTTCCTCCCAGTGAACGCCAGTGACCTTTCCCTTCGGGTTGGAAGTGGCTCCTGACTGGGAAAACCCCACTTGAAGCAGCCCCCACAATCTGCCTCCAGCCACAGGGGCCTGCCTGATTCACAGAATCCTGAGTCCGGGCGTTTCGTTCACGCTGGGAGTGCAACCAGCACCACATCACAAGCTCGTGCTATTCTCAGAGGCATCACTGCTTCCGTTTCACAGATGGGGAAACCAAGATTCAGAGACGGGGACTTCTCGGCAAAACTAGGAATTTAGTCTAAGCTGGTCTCCATGCAAAGGAAGCACTCATTTTAGAAAACAAAGGATGGCAGCATTGTCATCGTTAATTGGGCTTTAAAAAAAAAAAAATCTTAACAATGGTCGTAACCCCGGGACCAAGCATTTCAAATGACCAAGGTTATTATCAAATCACGTGTGCACTGATCTTCATCTCTGCATTATTTATAACAGCAAAAACTAGAAACCACCTAAGTGCCCAGCAAGAGATTGGTCCCCAAATCACAAAACATCCACCCCCTGGAATTGCTTTGCATGCATTAGGAATGACTTGTGGAGGGACACATGATGAGCTGGAAAGACGTTCACGTCTATTAAGTCACAAAAGAAAGCAGGTTACCCTATCATTATTGCAGAGCACTGTTCCAAATGCATATTACATTTGCATACATACATATGGAAAAGAGCAGTTATCTGGATAATAAGTCATTTTCCTCTTTTTGCTTCTATTTGCTGATCTTTCTGCAATGAACATTACTACCTGTGTAATTCAAATCTTTGAAATTTTTAAATTATAGGTTTTATGCATTTTAATTTTTTTTAAAAAATCACCCAAACACCCTCCATTCCCCACCTCCCACCGGAAGGTGGCATGTTCGGGTCCCCCGGGGGTGGGGCTGGGGGGTCAGTCTCACCCTCGCCCGCAGACTCTCCCGATGCGGAATCCTGGCGTTCTGCAGGCTGCGGGCCCGGGTCCCACTCCAGCGGCTGCAGGCGCTGCTGCGCCAGCCGGAAGTCGTCCAGGAGCTCGGGGCTGGTGGCCCTGGGAAAGGGCCCCTCTTCTCCCCCGCTCCCGTCGCCATCCTTTTCCTCTTCGGGCCAGGCCCAGCGTCGCCGATGGGGCCCCCTCCCCAGGCCCAGCTGGGCCCAGCGCACCTCCGTCCGGGAGCTGGCCATTGGGCCCAGCCTGCGCTTCACCTGGGCCACTTCATCTTCAGGAGACGGAGCTGCCACCGTGGGTACCCGAGTCACCGCCAGCTCCTCTCAGTACCAGCCATCCTGCCTGCAGCCTGGGGGGACACAGCCAAGGGACAGCATCACTCGTCCAGCCCCCTCCCTGCTTCACAGCGGCTCCCCGACAGGAACGCTGGCAGCAGGCAGCCCCAGCTCCAGCCCCTTGAAGCCCGTGACCCCGGCCAGTCACGCCACCTTCCTTCTCTTTAGAGAAACCAGGAGGATGACGGATGACTCCTCTTCTCCCTCAAGGCTTTCATAAATCAGTCGAGATACAGGGTCAGGAGCCAGAGGCCAGCACACTGGCAAGACGTGCCTGTGCGCTAGCGGTGGCCACGGTGGGCCAGGCCCCAGGCATGGGTGCGGGGACAGCGGCCCTGCCCCCCTGAGAACCGAGAGCCCAGGCGGAAGCGGACAAACAGGCAGCAACTACAAATCAAGGTGAGCAGGACCGGGATGCAGGCAAGACTTAGCCCAGAAGCCGCTTCCTCCGGGAAACCTTCCCTGACCCCCTCTCGGGCCTGAAGAACGCGGACTGCGAGGGGGGTGAAAAGAACATTCCAGGACTCCAAATAATTGAAAACAGGTACTCAAACCGGTAGGCGTACCCGCACGTCCAGAGCAGCGCTATTCACAATAGCGGGAGATGGAAAGGGCCCAGATGTCGATCCACGGGTGAGTGGAGCAGCACCGTGTGGTGCACACGCACGACCTAGCGCCGCTCGGCGGGCCAAGGGGGAAGAAGTGCTGGCACACGCCACCCGGAGGGTGAGCCTGCCAACATTCGGCGAAGTGAAAGAAGCCAGGCGCCGAAGGCCACACGTAGGATTCCATTTCCACGAAATATCCAGAATAGGTAAATCCATAGAGACGGAAAGCAGGCTGGCAGTTCCGGGGGGCAGGGGAGGGCGAGATGGGGAGGGGCTGCTTCGCGGGTATGAGGCTTCCTTTCGGGGTGATGAAAATGTTTTGGAACGAGATACGGGTGGGGGCAAGGAGGGGGACGGCCAGATCCAGGAGGGCCTCTCGGGTCCCAGTCAGTGCAGCCCCCGCTCAGGACAGCACAGCACAGGGGCTGCTTAGAAGTTCCTCTGTGACTGGTTGGGGAGAAGGAGCCAGAAGACGGAGTCTGGCTGCAGAGGGGCCTGTGGCAGAGCAGGACGGCTGGCGGGGCTGCTCCTTCCTTCCATCCTCTCCTCCTCTCCCTCTTTCCCTTCCCGCTCTCTCATCTCCTGTTTCTTTCCCACCCACCCTGCAAGCACCCAGCCGATGGTCCCACCTGCCTAGCTCCAGGGCAGCTCATGCAAAAGCCCCACTCTACAGGTGTGAAAACTGAGGCCCAGAGAGCACAGGGCCCGCACCCGAAGCCACCCACAAGGCTGGGGTGAAAGGTCACCTCACAGCCTAGGCCGGGGCTCTTCCCTTAGATGATGGTGTCTAATCCCAGGCCTCCCTGGAGGACGGGCAGGTCTGTGTCCCTGCAGCTTCGTGAGCACTTGGGTCTTGCTCAGAGCCTTGATTTACACGGTGGAGAAAAGTCAGCAGGCAGCTATTTCTGGACAGAAAGCTCCCCGGGGAACGGTGCCTCACAAGAGAGGCTGCAGCCTTCCCGGGGCTGGGGCAGGGACAGGGAGGGAACCACACCGTACGGCCTCTGGCTGCCACCCCTGCTCCTGCACCAGGGCTCAGGGGCCTCTCTCCCCCCAGAATTGCCTCCAGATGACCCCGCGGGACTCCCCACGACCCCCACCTACCCCCGCCACCACATATGCTGTGTGCACTGAGCCAGGCGTCCTCCCTCTGCCCTCATCCTGAGCAGGCGAGTAGGTCACAGGCACAGTATTTTTCAGAAGAGAAAACTGAAGTGCGGCCTGGAAAGGTGACTTGGCCAAGATCACCCAGCTCGTCAGTGACAGAGCAAGACCTGAAACTATTAGTTTGGGCCAGGCATCTCCAATTATCTATCACAAGACACATCAGGAAAGTATATTTGCTCTCATGCGCTCTCTCCCTCTCAGTACCTTTACAGGTACATATCCTCATACTGATGTATTAGGAAAAATAACATAAAATTTTTTTTTAAAAAAAGATGCAATATTAAATCAATCTTTTAAAGAGAAGCTCTAGGGATGCCTGGGTGGCTGAGCAGTTGAGCATCTACCTTTGGCTCGGGGTGTGACCCCAGGGTCCTGGATCAAGTCCCGCATCGGGCTCCCTGCACGGAGCCTGCTTCTCCCTCTGCCTGTGTTTCTGCTTCTCTCTCTGGGTCCCTCGTGAGTAAATAAAACCTTTAAAAAAAAACAGAGAAGCTCTAACCCTTGCTTCCCATACCGTATCTCCGGGGGCCTGTACTCCCCTCGGGAATCCCTGCCAGCGGGCCTTTAGCTTGACTGTGCTTGAGAATTCTCTAAGAATGCAGAGTCCTAGGTTGACCCAATGAGAGCCGGACTCAGTGGCCCTGGGATAGGGCACAGGAATCTGCATTTCAGGGGCCACCCCAGGCAAGGCCACCCTTTGGGGATGGACTAGGCCTTCTGGCCCCTGCTACTCGGGGGGTGTTGGAGGTGCTGAGGGCCATTGCTCTTTCTCTTCCCGAAATCTGGCGGCAACTTCTGGGTGGCTGGCGAGGCATGTGGTTTTTTGACTTTTTAAAGGGGCTTTTTCTAGCCATGGGGCACAGCCGGCTGTCCAATCACAGGGGTGTACAAAGAGGAACATCCTGTCTCCTGGGATGACTCAGTCCTCGCTGAAACTCGCTGCGACCAGGGGCAGCTGCACATCAGAGCAGAGGGAGCTGCGGTCACTGGCCGCAGTTGTGCACATGCTCCCCAGGCCCTGAAACCCGTGAGCCTCTCCTGAGCAAGGCCTCTGGCTGCCACGCAAGCCTTGGCCCCTAGTGCCATGGAGCCCGGGCCCGGCCAGCCGGCCAGTCAGAGGGTCAGTTGACAAACACATTCAGGTGCCAACCACGTGCCAGCCTCGGGCTGGGATGAGGACATGCCTCGCTGGGCGGCCCACAGAGAAGTCGCTGGGGTGGAGACCAGGCTGCAGGTCTGGTGCTGTTGCTTCATCGTCAACGGCCGAGCGGAACCTCCCCTCCCTGTAAAAGGGGGGGAGCACCGCCTGCCCCAGCTTCTGCAAGGAGTTACTGCCCGTGAGGGTGCACTGGGTGGTTGCTGAACGACCTCTGGGGTTCCTGGGTGACTGTGGCTCCTGAGGGCAACAGCTTCGGAGCTGTTAACTCCCTCCCCACTCCTGAGGACCCACTATAGAGGACCCACTATAGAGACCCACACTGAACACCCAGTGGGTGCAAGCCAACTTTAAAAAACCCATGACCTTCTGCTGTGTGCCAAGCACTCTAGGAGACACAGGGACTACTGACATGAGCCCAAGTGTTCCAAAGTTTCGATTCGGGGTGGGGTGGGGTGGGTAACCATACAGAGGGTTATTGATGAAGGAAGCATTAAGCTGGGCAAAGAGGATGTGGGGGCGAAGAACGGGGAAGGGCATTCCAGGCCGAGGGAACAGCATAGGTGATGGCCCAGAGGTCTGAAAGTATGAACAGAACTTGGCAGAGAGCTGCGGGGAAAGGTGCTCGAATGGCAGCCACAAGCCATCTGTGAGGCACACAGGGCTGCTCCGGAAAGGCGGTGGGGCTGGGTGGAAGCCCCAGCCATACCAACTGGGGGCTGAACCCTAAAAGGCTCTGTGAGTGTGAAATCCCCCACAGGCGCAGGGCTGTCAGGTGCAGGCCCTGCCCGCCTTGCAGAAGCCAGCCTCCCGGGGAAGCACCGGCCACTCCCTCCTCCTTCCCTATGGCTCCTCTCTCCTCCGCTGTCCTCCTCTCTCCTCACCCCTGCCCGAGGGTCCACGAAGCCCCTTCTGGTCTGATCTCCTTCTCCAGGTCCCGAGTGGGCCGGCCACCCCCACAGGGCTTCCTTCTCTGCCCCTTCAGCCGCTCCAAAGCTGAGGACCCTCGTCTTTGCAGCTCAATCTCTCAGGTTCTCCTGGGCCAGCTGCAGCCATGCACCTACCTCGGCCTCCCCAGGCCTTCTGAAGCTGCACGGGGCGCCCCCTCCCTGCTCCCACCTCGGCCTGACACCTCCCAGATGGGGAAGCAGTCGTAGACGGGTGGCGGGCTGTCACCACACCTTGCAGACAGGAAGTGCAGCGGATTCAGACCTTCAAACCCAGGGACCGGACCGGGACTCTGAAACCATCAGACCTGGGCTGGGGGTGAGGGTAGGGGGCGCCGGGAGTGAAGGGGAAGGAAGACTCCTCGTAGCGAGTGACTGGGCCCCTCCAAAAAGGCTGAGCTCAGAGCCCCCAACTCGGCTGCCCTCCCTGCACAGCTGGCAGGCCACAGACCTCCTGTTCTCGAGGGGTTCCCGCCAAAAACTAGTGCCTTGAGGAAGCCCCAGTGCTCTCCCGTCCAGATGGCCCCCTCCTGCCCCCAGCTCCCTCCAACATCAGAGGCCGAGGAGGAGAAAGGCGAGGAGCCCGGCTTCTGGGGACACGAGCCTGCGGAGTCGCCGTGTCTGCCCCTCTCTGGGCCCTTACATGCGGCGGCGGAGGGGAGGCTCGTTAGTGGGGACCCCCGCTGCCTCCTGGCCAGCTCCCCGATCCGAGCATCATCTTTGAGACCCCGTAGCAGCCCCAGGACTAACTCTCCAAGTGCCGATGGGGCCGCCCCGGGCACAGAGAGGGACCGGCTCGTGTCCAGGGTCGCAGACATCAGATGGGGAGCTCGGACTGGGATCCAGCACTCGGGAGCTTGACGAGATCCCCCGAAAACCGACCCAGGCCCCGCGGGCCGGCTCCCTAAGCTGCCAGAGAAGTAGGAACAGCTGCGGCAGCTGTGACTTCCTGGCTGGGCTGGTCCAGCTGCCCTGCCGGTCCGGAGAGCCCGCGCCTGGCCCGTCCAGAGGGAAGGCGGCCTGCCCCGCCCGCCTCACCCCCTTACCTCTCTCGGGCTCCAGCACCGGCCTGCAGGCCCAGGCTCAGGGGACCTGCCTGAGAGGTCTTTGTTCCGAACCTGGGGAGCCCCCTGCCTCCATGGCGCCCTGGCCCGCCTCCAGGCCGCTCTGCCAGCCGGAGCAGCAGCTCGCAGACAAGCATCGCTCCCCACCTCTCCCCGCCCCTGCTGCGGCTGAGGCCGCCTCGCCTGGGCAGGAAGCGCCCAGCCTGATTTCCTACAAGTGTTTGTCAGAAGGAGGGGGTTTGTCTGCGCAGAGTGCGAGTCAGCAGGAGGAGCTTAACCCCTTGCAGGCCCTCCGCGGGTCTCGCTGCCCCGGGAAGGGGGAAGGACTCGCAGCACAGACCCCCAAGGTCAGGGATCCAGGGATCGGGCCCATCGGGGCCAAAGTACTGACTGACGTCCAGAGAAGGTCAGAGGCTTGGCCAAGGTCACACAGCGTGCTGAGCCTGGAAGGAGGCCTCCAGCGGCTTCCACCTTCTGGGAGCTTCTTCTGCAGCCTCTCCCCTCCAGGGCATGGCCTGGGCTGAGGCTCCCTCCCTCCCCAGGCCTTGGTACCCCCATCCGTACAATGGGAGCCCAGCCTGCACGCTCGCTCAGCACCCTTCCAGCTCGGACTTTTCTCTCCCATCCTCCTGCGTGCAGCTTCACACCTCAGAGAGGCTGCGGCCATCCCTGCCGCCCCACCCGCGGTCCTCACCCCTGGCTTCTGTAGGTGGCACTGGCGGTGGGTGACTGACCGGGGAGCTGAATTTCTCCTGCTGTGCGCCCAGGACCTACCAGAGGGCAAGCTGCCTTTCCCCCAGCTTCCCTCTTCCCCATCTCGTTCATTCGACGGGTCCTCGCCCAGCTCCTACCGCCTGCTGGGTGCTCATCACGGGGCTGGGAACACGGCAAGGCACACGAGAGGCCGAGTCCTAGCTCCACTCCACAGAAACACAAGATGGTAAGACAAACGTGGAGAGAGGTTTGGACAAGGCTGATCCACGATCCTGATGCCTGAGGCTAACCCGGACCAACAGAACCAGTCTCTGGACATCAGCAACTCTAGAGCGTCCCAGGTGGGCTGGGATACATGGCCCAGGGGGAGAATCTGAGAGAGTAGCAGGCTGGAGAGGAGGGTGTGGGGTCGGCCAGGAAGATCTCTGAGGGAAGGTGACATCCCAACAAGGGACCAAAGGAGGAGAGAGGCAGGAGCAAGCCACAGGGAGGGCCCGCAGCAGAGGCTTCTGGAAGGGCAGGTGCAAAGGGCAAGGTGGGAGGCTGCTGGGCTTTCCCTGAGAACAGCAGGCTGTGCACCCAGAGCAGAGGGAGCCAAGGGGCAGGAGCAGGGGCGGGGGCAGGGGGGCAGGCTCAGGGCCTGGTCCCCCCATCTCTGTGAGTCCTCAGCCAGCCCTGCCGAGGATCCAGGGGTTCTGATTCAGGAAACAAAAAGAGAATGGAAAAACTCTGGCCTCGGCTTTGTCCAAAAAGCCCTCCGGGCAATTCGAGGAGCAGCCAGGTTTGGGAACCACCATGTAGGAGAGGAAAATAGATCCCGAGTCCGTGTAGACCTGGCTTCCTGTGCCGGCCCCACCTCTTGCCAGCTCTGTGACCCTGGAGGCTTCGGGGCTCTAAGCCTGTTTCTTCACCAGTGACGCAGGGAGAAGGAGGTGCCACCGCACGGGCCACGGCGTCCGAGCTGGGGGCCTGGAACACGCACGAGTGAGCGAACAGACCCTCTCAGGGTCAGGCTGTGAGTATCTGGCAAAGCCAGGGCCACAACCAGGTGCCCTCATCGCAGCAGTCAGGCCAGCCCTCCCCTCCCCTCCCCTCCCCTCCCTGCCTCCTCCCCACATCTGGGTGGCGGGGCTCTGGCTGCGTGGAGCAGAGCCAAACCCTAATGAGGCCCCTCCCTGCCAGCTCTGGCGACCATGTGGGCCATTGTGCGAGGGGCGGGCTCCCCTGACGGCCTGTCACTCACTCTCCCACCCTCCCTGGTCATTAACCCAGGCAGCACCGCCAACAACCCATCAATGGCAGGTGGCTGCCGCCGCCAGGCCCGCCCCACGGCCCCCGGATAACCCCAAACCCATCTTAGGGGCAGGCGCCTAACACCAAGGAAGAGAGCCTCCGAGCATCGCCTTGCCCCCTGCCCCCCAAGCCTTACCAACCCTCCTCCCTGTCGCTGCTCCTGCTGTGCCCCTCCAGGCACCCAACTCCACCCACAGGCCAAATCCTACTTAACCGAAGCAACGTGTCCCCAGGTGACCTCATGACATCGCCACCCTCCAAACCCACCCCTCCCTAGTTTGGCCCACCCCTTGCCCAGGTGCGCAAGCCAGAACCGACGGTCATTCGGGACATGTCCCTCTCCCTTACGCCCCATAAACAATCCATCATCGACTCCTCAGTCTCACCAGAACCTGTCCCATGTCTGCACCCACGCGGATGGGTGCTCCTGCCACAGCCTCTCCCGGGAAGCTCTGCTCTGGGTCCCTCCAATCCGTTCCTCACATGCACCACAGGGACAGTTTCCAAACCAGGAGCCTGCAAGCAGGGATCCTGCACGCTGCTCTGAGAAAGACCCCAAGAAGGTGCTGCTCCAGCCTCTCCCCCACTCTCCGTCCTCCCTGCTGTTCCCAGGACAGCCGCACGGTGCTCCCCGTCATCACCCAATCCCACCTCTTCTCCCTGGGACCTCCCAGGCCACCTGTAGATCTCAGTCCCAAGTGCCCTCCTCCGGGATCGATTAGGAATTAGGCTTCAGGTCTCTTTCTGGCACCGGGAACTCTGAAGTACTGGCCATCATATCCCCAGTGCCCAGCGCAGGACTTGCTGCCTCACGGGAGAAGCACAGTAAATACACGTGGGATGACCTACTGACTCGAGCGGATCGTCCGCACCTGGCTGTGGCCTCCACAACCCAGGCAGGCTGGCGTGACATCCCCATTTTACAGGCGGGTAAATAGAGGCCCCGGGAGCCCGAGCAACTTGCCTGCAGCCACAAAGCTGGTGAGCGCCAGGGGAGATTGAAGCACACAGCTCTGCCTCTTAGCAACCATGCTCGGTGCTCACACTGAGAGATAATTAATACCTGAGCAGGATGAGACTGGGAGTAGAGCTGATTACCAGCGAGCGGCAAGCCACCAAGCCAATGTTCTAACCTGATAATGGAGCTCTGCTTGCACACACAGCCTTTCGGGGGCTTCTCTAAACTGCTTTCTCGGCCTGGCACTAGATGCTTTTCGGAAAAGCCTTGGGAAGGGGTGGGACAGGAGTGTGATGGGGTTGACAGGTGAGGAAACCGAGGCCCGGAGATGGGGAAGTGAGTAGCTCCTGGCCACCCAACAATACCGTCCGGCCGCCAGGCTCGAGTACTCGTAGCAGCAGCACGCCGCATCCACACAGCCCTGCCTGCCTGACCGCAGGACCCAGCACCGTGACCCCCCCATCACCACCATTCAGCCATCCCCTCCGCCCGCCCTCCACACTCCTCCTGAGCCCCACCTAAGGGCCCGGCATGGTGACCGGAGTGGAAGGTAGGTCTGCCTTCCCCCCAAGACTTCTGGGGCAGCCCAGGACACGGCCCGGGACCCGGATGGGCACTGCTGCTTTTTGGCACCATGTGCCCCAAACGCTACAGTGGGACCACGAGGCTTTCCACAGGGTAAAGCAGCGGCTGGTGCCTTCAGAATTCACGGGGGCTCCCTTCCATGGGAAAGAAATGAACACCCTCCCGAAGGTCACCCAGTTCTTCCAACCCCAGTTGCTGAATTTACCCTGTCGTTAAAATCCACAGGGAATCTGGGTGGCAGGCGAGGACTTGGGGAGCCAGCCAAGAAGAACTGGGGGAACTGGACACCCAGGGTATATATAGCCTGAGTGATACTGAACAAGTGCCTTCCCTTCTCTTAGGAACCGTGGGGCTTAATGAGATCGTCTCTGAGGTTATCAGAAACGACCTTCTAGCACTAGATCTTCTGGGTTCTTTGATTCCGCCTGCCAACACAGGTGGACATGCCATGGTGATGGGAGGCCGCACGGTACAGGGGTTTATGGAGCATGTGCTTCGTGGGCAGAGACCTCCAGCTTCTCTTTGAAAGCTGTGTGGCCTTGGGCAAGCGGCTTAACCTCTCTGAACCCCAGATTCTTTTCCTGTAAAATGAGGGAGTAAGAGTGACTTCACAGGATCATTGGGATGATAAACGAGACTATGTACATAAAGTCCTGGCCCACGGCCCAGCTGGCACAGAGCTCATGAATAAATGACTTTGGCCAGATCTGTGAAACACCCAGATGGCCTGCTCCCCACAGGACCGGGTCTAATTTTCCTGGCTCCAGAGCTTCCCTCGTATCAGCCACAGCCCTCGCTTTGGGTCTCGTACAGAAAGGGGGATGGCGAGGTCTCCCAAGTGGAGAGAAATGCTGCCATTTCCCTGGGACCCTTTTCCCTGTGGCCCCCAAATGATCGCAGGGTTCACCAGTCCAGATAGACACCGTGTCTACTGCCTAATAGTGAAGGAGGAGAGGAGGCAGGCCTTCCTCAGCCAATCAAGACATGGGTTATGAGGAGGATGTGGCCATATGGAGGAAAACACACACATGCACACATCTCTACACACACAGACACCCACACTCTTCAATTCACGCTTTGTGAAAAGAGTTCACCCCCCCCCAAAAAAAATGCATAATTTGTGCCAGGAATTCATTGCTAACAGCAAAACTTCATCACGCACCTATTACGTAAAGGCCTTTCCGTGGATTCGGGTGTCCTTTATTTAATTCTCGTGCCAATCCAAGGAGGCAGGAATTAGCATCCCCATTTCACAGGAAAGGAAGCTGGCTTTGAACCAAGCTGTCTGAATCCAGACAGTACGGTCTTAATCATTTGCGACTGAAGCTTGCAGTACGTGAAAAGATCGAAAGCAATCCCAGTGTCCAATAATAGGGGATCGTGGAAAAAAAATGATGATATTTCCACTCAAAAGGAATCCTACAGGGATGCCTGGGTGGCTCAGCAGCTGAGCGCCTGCCTTCGGCCCAGGGCGTGATCCTGGAGACCCGGGATTGAGTCCCATATCAGCTCCCTGCATGGAGCCCGCTTCTCCCTCTGCCTGTGTCTCTGCCTCTCTCTCTCTCTCTGTGTGTCTCTCATGAATAAATAAATAAAATCTTTATAAAAAAAAAACAGTAAAATAGGGAGGAAGAGAAAACTGAAGGAAGAAGGGAAAAGGGAGAGCAAGAGGCACTCCTAAATGTTTACAGTGATTAGTAAGCAAGTAGTATAATAAAAGGTAAGCGTACTCTTTCCTTCCATGGGTTTTTGAAAAATCATAGTTGCTATACAAAAAATAGTAAAATGAATACTTCCTGTTCCTTTTTTTTCAAAGATCCTGATTTTTTAGAAAGATTTTATTTATTTATTTGAGAGAGAGAGAGAGAGAGAAAGAGTGAGCATGTGAGGAGGGGGTGGGGCAGAGGGAATCTCGAGCAGAATCCCAAGCTGACACCTAGCTGAGCTCGGAGCCCGACGCGCTGGATCTCATGACCCTGAGGTCGTGACCTGAGCTGAAGTCGTGAGTCCGCAGTTTAGCCAACTGAGCCACACTGTGAGCCGAGTATTTACTATTCTGAAAGAAAACCAACAAGCAAAGTAAACAAAAGCCTCCACTGCATATTTGGGCAGTGCTTCGATCTGATGAGACCTGGGACGTGCCCTGCCTCAGTTTCCCTGCCTGTGCAAGTTGGGAAAGGTGGCTGAGCCCTTTGAGGCCCTTCGGAGCACTGACACTCTGTGACATTCTGTAATTCCCTTCCCACGCTTTCTCTCTTCCTCTTTTTGAACTTTGATACCACGTGCTTTTTTCTGCACATCGAGCCATTACGCAACACGTGGGAACATATGAAAATCACAGAAGGGAAAGGAAGCGATCCCAGCCTTAGCCACTCTTAACATTCTGGGGTAAGACATGTGCTCTCTGATTGGATCCTCATGATCAGGCATTCAACAGATGAAGAAAGGCCCAGAGAGGTTAAACCACTTGCCCATAGTCACACAGCACATCGCAGGCAGAGTGGGAGCTGCAGCCACAAGCCAAGCATTACCCTCCAAATGAATCCTTTACCTGGGTGGGGCTGCACCCGACGTGGGACTCAGTCCCGGGACTCCAGGATCTGAGGCCCTGCCTGGTCCTTGGTCCTTGGCTGTGGACTCAAGACTCCGAGAAGATTGCCAGCGGGGCGTCCTTGTCTGGCTCTGATCGCCAGCCTCTCCCCCAGAATAGGGAATGCTGGCGGGGGTCTAGGGGCTGGCTGGGGACCAGGCCTGGGAGCAAGGGGGGGCTCCTGACATTGGAACCGGAGTTTGGCCGGCACGGGGCCAGCAATTGGGTTGGACGCTGGAATGAAGGAGGGACCCAGGAGTGAAAAATGTAAAGGGTGTGGACAGAAAGGCCTTAGTCCCGGTCTGGTGGCTCTTCTAAAGCCCGCTGGCATCCTCATCTGCACGGAGGGCAACACCTTCCTCAGGGGTGAGCCCGTAAAGTAAGGGGACCAAGTGTTCACACGGCCTAGCACCCGGGAGGGCCTCAGGAGACACAGGAGGGGCGCTGTTGGCCTCCTCCTGGCCCCCAGCTCGGCCAGTACCTCTTCCCAGTCTCCCCGCCCCTGGCGCGGCCTCCCATCGCTTGGACACACCCTGCTGGAAAAATCTTCCCAGGGCATCGTTCTGGTCAAGCCTTTCCCTGCTTACAGAACAGAATACGGCTGCTGTCACTTTCAGGTTCAAGGCCAGACACTCTGGCCCGGAACTCAGGCTCACGCTGACCGGCTGACCCGCTCCCACATCCGACGGCTGCTGCACTGCACAACTCACGTGACAGCCTAGGGGCCTCCTCTCACAAAGGTTTCCTTCCCCAAATCCCACACTTCGGGGGAAGCTGCAGGAGGGTGAGGGCCTTCTGGCCTGGCACCCCTGGGGCCCCCTGCACTGCCGGGAGCCCTCCACCTCCTGGCTGCCCTGCAGAGCAATGCTGGCCTTCCAGCCCACAACACGCGTCACATGCAGCTCTCGGGGAGGAAAAAAGGAAAGAAAAAGCTTGATTTGTGGCCTGAGTTCCATAGTGTAAATACCCGTATTATGGCCCATTTCAAGCTACCCAGTGTGCTACCGCTGGCACAGCACTGGAAACAGAAGCACACAATCAGCTCTCCCAACATGACGCACCCCTGCACACCTCAAAGTAAGGACCAACTAACTAACCCCCGTGAGAAGCTGTGTGACCTCAGGCAGGTGACTTAAACTCTCTGAACCTCCTCAGTCTTCTCAGGTCTCTACAATGAGGACAGTAACAGCCCCCACTTCACGGCGATGATGTGAGCACCTAGTTCTAGAATCTGGATCAACAGCAATGCGCCAAACGTCCGCTACGTGCAGGGTGCCGTACTGGGCACCCGGAAGGTGACTGGCGACAAAAGCTCCTGGCCTCCCGGACCTCAGTCACTGCAGTAAAACCCTTGGCGAGGGAGCTAGACTGTCGCAAGCACTAACCCAGCACTGGTACCCACGGAGCGTCGGGACTCCCTTTCTCCGGGCCTGAGACGCCTCCTCTCCAAACGTGGGATGTGACCTTCTATGATTCCACCTCCCTTCGGCCTGGAAGCCACACCGGAGTGGCTGTCACCGCGCCCATTTCAGCGAGGGGAAAACTGAGGTGTTCAGAATGGAAGCTGGGCGCGGGATCCAAACCAAGGGCTCCTAACTCCCCGGCCCCGGAGCTGTCCCACTCCCCAGGACTGAGGAAACATAAAAAGAACCTGGCATTTGCTGGGTCATTCAGCTGGAGGCTTTAAAAATACTTTCTCCCCGCCCCCCAGCCCCATCCCTGGGGGTAAATTGAAATGTCCTTGGCAGAGGCACCAGTTTCCAAAACCCGCTCTCAGCAGGACGGCGGCCGTGCCCAGGAACACCCCCAGCTCCCGGCTAACCCCGGGCGCCCCCCCGGACTGGTGGGAGCTGATGAAATCCCCTTGCAAGAAGGGCTCCCAACACGTGTTTCGAATGCAAAGCCCTGGACTTGGGGAGGCGAAGGCCCCACGTGGGCCCTCTTCCCTCCTGCAGAAGCACCGAGATGGCCCCGGACAATAAACTCAACAAGAACCCAAGACACCGCGGAGTCCATCCCCCTGAGCCACACTTAGACCCCCTCAAAACAGATGGGCAGCGATGCTGCTTTCTTGACACCGCAAAACCACCAGCCAGTAAAACCCACCAACTCCAGAGGCCAGAGGCGGCGCCTGGGGAAGGAAATAAGAAAAAAAAAAGGGGGTCTCGGTTAGTCCCTGCAGGTGTCTAACCTCAGCCCTGAGGCTTCGGTTTCCAGGCTCTTCAGTTCTAAAGGACAGAAACAATGTCTCTTTTCTCTGCAACCTGAGTTCTCTGTGCAACCGCCCGGGTTTGCCGTCAGCCTCTTTCCTTCGCAGCTTGATGGCTGGGAGCTCTGAGCCGCAGGTAAGGATCCTCTCCAGCCCGCAGGGTCTTCCCACAAAAGCCGCGGCGAGGGGCAGGGAAGGGCCTCCCCGCGCAGCCGCGCCACCCCGCTGCGCGCCCCTTCTCCGGGCGGGCCTCAGTCTCCCCATCTGTGCACCCGGACAGCCTGGCCCCATTTCTCAGTCCGTTCCAGCTCGCAGCCCCGTCAGCGCTGCCCACCCCCGTGCGGGCCCTTGCCCTCCCCCCGCCCCCTCCGCCAAAAAAGAGGAAAAGAAACTCGCGTTAGGCGTCCGGGGAGGGTGCGCGGCTCCGAGTCGTCAGGCTACGCGGGCAGTTGCCGGGTGAACGGACCTCGCACAAATCCCGGACTGGTTAGTCCCACCTCCCGGGTAACCAAGCTACCCGGCCACACCCGCAACCCAAACACAGCCCGAGGCCCCGCCGAGGACCAGCCCCGGGCTCCCCGGGGACCCCTCCCCTCCCAGCCGCAGCTGGAGAGAGAGAGAAAGCCAACGCCCCCATTGTGCGGAGGTGGAGACTGAGGCCGAGCGCAGCCCGGGGGGACGCAGCCGGCGGGGGGAGGACCGCACCCCGCGCCCGCCCGGCGCCCCCGCCCACTCCGGGGGCCGCGCCCCGACTGCTCCCGGGCGCCGGGGCTTCCCACGTGGGAGCGGCCGAAAGCGGCGCGGCCCCCGGGATCGCAGCCCCAGGGCGCCGTCCGCCGCCCTCCCCATTCCCCCGACCGGGAAACTGAGGGCGGGCGAGGGGCCGCCGCCCGCCCCGGCCCCGCCGCAGCGCCCCCCCGCGCCTCACCTGCCGCCGCGGGTTTCCTGGACTTGAGCGGCAAACAAAGGCCGCCAATCCCCGCGCGGGGCGGGGCGGCCACTGGGCTGAATCCCCGGGGCGGCCTGTGACGGGCGGGGCGGGCCCGGGAGGCGGGGCCTCGGGCGGCTCCGCCAATCGCGGCGAGGCGGCCTCCTGCGGCCCGCCCCCCGGAGCTGGGACTCCGCCCCCTCGGCGCTGGGCTCCGCCCCCTCGGCGCTGGGGCTCCGCCCCCCGCGCTCCAGCGCTCCCAGCTGGGAATTCGCGGGGCTCCGGGCGCGCGTGTGCAGGGTCGCAGCAACCGCAGCTTTCGCAGCCCCCACGGACTGCTTCAGAGCAGTAACAAGAATCTTTTTTTAATTTATTTTTTATTTTTATTTTTTTAAGATTTTATTTATTCATGAGAGACACGGAGAGAGAGGCAGAGACACAGGCAGAGGGACAAGCAGGCTCCCTGCGGGGAGCCTGATGTGGGACTTGATCCCAGAAACCTGGGATCACGTCCTGAGCCAAAGGCAGATGCTCCAGGCGCCCCAGGTTTTTTTTTTTTTTTTTAAGATTTTATTTACTTAGGCATGAGAGACAGAGAGAGAGGCAGGGACACAGGCAGGGAGCCTGATGTGGGACTCGATCCCGGGTCTCCAGGGTCACGCCCTGGGCTAAAGGCAGGCCTAAACCGCTGAGCCACCCGGGCTGCCCCCCCACCTTTTTAAAAAATTTTATTGATTCATTCATGAAAGAGAGAGAGAGAGAGAGGCAGAGAGACACAGGCAGAGGGAGAAGCAGGCTCCCCAATGCGGGACTCCATCCCTGCACCCCCCCGGGATCATGACCTGAGCCGAAGGCAGGTGCTCAACTGCAGAGCCACCCAGGCGTCCCATAATGAGAATCTTAATAATAAACTTTTCTTGAGCTCTTCTGTCTGTGTCAAGAACTGTTGTAAGCTCCTCCCATGCTCCCTCCTCTCCCCTGAGATGGGTGGCCCTGGGCATCACCTTCCAGGTAGGTTCTCGTCCAAACCACCATGAGCAAACAGGAAAACCCAGGTCTCCAGACGGACAAAAACGTGCCCAGGACAGAAACAATCCGCTGTCCACCGAGAGCTGGCCTGGAAGGGGTGTAAAGTGTCACAGTGACCTCGGCTCCCGCCCCAGTTCTGCCACTGAACTCCAGGTAAATGGGATCCCTAAGGTCAGCCTCACCAGGGGATGAGCAAAGCGCGGAGCCCAGAGGAAAGAAACCAGTGGCACTCGCTTAGAGAGCTCCTCCACCAACCCTATTTCACAAGGGGGCTGATGGGGCCCAAGACGGAGACTTTTGCTGTGGGGGTGGGGGGGGAATGCATCCAACCACTGCATCCAGCTATGTTGCAGCGAATTCTCTAAAAAGCTCTCCCCGGTTCCCTAGGGATTTGAGGCTCCCTACCTGCTCCCAGTAATAATCACAGCAGCTGCTTCTGTTCAAAGCATACTCTGTGCCAGTGGCAAACATTTTAGCGAATCCTTATAATAACCCACAAGCCAGACGAAGGCAATGCTCTCCATTTAAAGATGGTGAAGAAAAAAAAAAGAAGAAGAAAATAAAAATAAAAATAAATAAAGATGGTGAAACTGAGGCTCAGAGAGGTTAACTTTTCCCAGCTCACACAGCCAGGAAATAGTAGAAGTGGAATTCGATTCCAGATGTCAGACTCTGAAGTGTGGACCCCTTGAGCGGTGTCTTGTTCTCTATCCTTGTACTCCTCCCATCGGGCTATTCTATCCCTCACCCTGCTTTCTCCCAAGCAGAGGGAGCTCCAGGTAAGTTGAAGGCCACCTCGGCACTAGCTTGGGCAGGCCCTGGCTCAGGCCAAAACCTCACCCCCTTCCTGGCTTCTTCATCCAGCAGCAGACCCGGGGATTCTCCAGCAGCACCGGCCCCACACCACCCCCTGCCCAAATTCTGGCATCATGAACAAAGATGTGAGGGCCCCTGGGTACATCCGACCAGGGTGGACCTCTGACCCCTCCGTCCTCCATTATTCAAAGTTGCCTTAAGCCAGGGTATTGGGTCCCTTCAGAAGACAGCAGGATACATGCTTGTGCTTGACTTTGTAATGTGGACTCCAGGCAGCCATGGGTCCAAATTTGGCCTCTACCATCCACCAGCTTATGCAACTTTGGGCAAGAACCTTGACCTTTCTAAGCCCACTGGCAAAGGAACTTTTAAAAAAAATGGTTTAAAATTTCCCTGGGTGGGGGATCCTAACACCCAATGGGCCACAGCCCCGGAGTCAGGCCCAAGAATTCTAGAAATGACAGTTCCAGAAACTCATTCTTGTCCTACTTTTCCAGAGTTCAAACTTGGGGCAGTGGGCAGCAGCTGCTGGGAGCTTCCTTGTCTCCCAGCGTTGGACCAACCCAGTGGAGAGATGGCTGGTTCAAAGCACGGGACGTCACCAGGTCACAACCTGCCCAGAGCTCACAGAGCAGGTCAGCGGCTGGCCTGAAAATCACCCTGGGCTGGTGATAGATGAAAATCTCTTGGTTCAGAGCAAGGTGCATGAGGACTTTCATGCAAAGGGAGTGGCGTTTCTAAGGCCAGAAGGCCCTTGGTTCACTGCCGCCATCATCCGGACAGTGATGATGTCCAGATGTCATCCAGGGCTGAGTCCGAGCCTGCCTGAGCCAGGTGCTGGGGCCCACGCACAGCACCTGGCCTCTATCAGAGGCACGTAGCAGTATCCCCACTGCACTGGTTTCCTGGGGTTGTTGTAACAGATTATCACCACGTCATGGCTTCAAACAGCCCTAATTTGTTCTCTTACAAAGAGAGGTCAGAAGACCAAAGTCTGTCTCACGGGGCCATCCTCAAGGTGTCAGCGGGGGAGGCTCCTGCTGTCGGCTCTGAGAGGAAAACCTCTTTCCCTGACTCTTTCAGCACCTACTGGCTGCCTGTATTCCTGGGCTGGTGGTCCCTCCCTCCATCCCCAGGGCACATCCCAACCTCTACTTCCTCATCCATAGCACCGTTTCCTCCTCTGCGGCAGGTCTCCCTCTGCTTCCCTCTTACAAGGACCCTTGCGATTCCATGGGGCCCGCCCAGAAAAGCCAGCTCAACCTCCCCATCTAAATGCCTTAATCCCATATGCAAAGTCCCTTCATCACAGAAAGGAACATCCATATAGTCCAGGAATCTGGATATCTTTGAGGTCATTATTCGGCCTACCACACCCCTTTTCCAGATGGGGGAATTTGGGCCTAGAAAGGTGAGATCACTGACCCATGGTCATGCAGGATTTGGCATCTGATGCCAGCAGATCTGGGATCTGCCTCCAGGTGGAAGTTACTCCCTGCACAGGTATTAGGACTGGGGAGGAACATAATGAGTCCCCCAGGAGGGACTGGGGCTTCTGGGATGCTGGCTGCTTCAGAGGTCACGTGGAATCCAGGGCTCTGGCCTCGGGCGGTCTCCTTGGGCTGGGAAGGGGGAGCAGCTAAGAGCAAGATCTGCTGCTGGTGTATGGAACCAAACTGCCCCTGACCCACCTCTGACTGACCTCTGAACACAGGGCTGGACAAAGCAGGCCCTCTCCAAGTCCTCTGTCTCAGAGAAACCCCGAGGTTGAAGGGAATAGGCACTGGGGCCGTGTAACCCATCGTTTCCCGCCCCCTCCCTTCCCTGCCCTTGTGTTTCTGCTTCTAACACCCCGCCCTTGGCGCCTGAACTGCACAGGTCAAGAATGGGAAGAATGGGAATGTGACGCCACCGAATGTATGCCTCTCCCCCACCTTCCCCTCCCCAGACCTTATCTATCCAAAGACTGACACCATGAAAGCCCCGCCCCCTTGGGGACAACTCTGGCCCAACCTGTACTCCAGAGACCCCTGCGGAATCAGACTGCAGCCACCAATCCCACCCTTCTTGGCTTCCTCCTTTTTCCCCTCCAGATTTCTCCACTCCCTTACCGGGCTCCCGGGGCAGGAGGGAGGGGGCGTGGCCTCAATGAATCACCTGCACACAAATCCTCACCACAGAGTCAGCGTCTGGGTTCCACCCTAAGGCAGGCCACCTCCCCGTGCCTTAAAACATCCGTGCACATTGTGCATTCCGCCCCATAACACACTTGTGTGCTTTAGTTTATTTATTTTTAAAAGAGATTTTATTTATTTATTCATGAGAGACACAAAGAGAGGCAAAGACACAGGCAGAGGCAGAAGCAGGCTCCCTGCGGGGAGCCCAGTGTGGGACTTGATCCCAGGACCCTGGGCACCACACCCTGAGCCAAAGGCAGGTGCTCAGACACTGAGCCACCCAGGGGCCCCTCCTGTGTGCTTTCACTTAAAGGTATTTTCTGTGAATAACCAAGAAGGGTGCCGCAGGACGTGGGCGTGGCTCGGGTGCCCCTGCGCCCCCACTGTGCATCCCTCCTTGAGCCCTGGGGGCAGGGGGAAAGGCCACCGCCGCTGCTGCTGCTGCTAGGTGTTGCTCTGAGCGCCTAGCATCTGACCGACCCACCCCTCTTTGGTTGAGCAATCAGAAACCCCAGCCCCAAAGGCAGGCCACATAGCACACTGGGCCTCAACCTTGTTCAGATTTCTTTATTGAAAAATTAAAGTCATAAGCTCTGTATATAAATACGCTGACATCGCTGGTCACCTGCAAGGCCTCTGGGATAGGCTGGGGGCAGGGCTGGGAACCTGGGGTCTTGGGGTCCCCAGGGGTGAGGAGAGGGAAATAAATAATAAATACTATAGGGGGATAAGGAGCCAGGAGGAGAGGAGGTGAGAATGGAGGGGGGAGTTGCTTGATGCTTATTTGTGGCACTAAAGGTCCTGCAAGATGCCCCCCTGGCTGGGGGCTGTGTCCTCGAATTCTCATGTGACCTCACTCCAGATAAAGGCTCAGATAACCTGAGGATGGGCCAGGTCCTAGCTGGCGGGGGAGGGGGACACAGTGCCCCCTCCCCAACCCAGGTAACGGGCCCTGGCAGGCCTCCGGTGGACCTTCTCTCCTTCCCGACACCCACGCTTGTACTGAGCGCCTACTGCGTACCCCGGGCATGGCACCGGACTCCAGCCTGACCTTCTGTGTGCCTCACCCGGCTTTCTTCTCCTGGTTCTGGGCCGGTGTGCCAGGAAAGAGTGGGGGGGATGTCTTCCTGCTACCCTGGCTACGCAGCCCCGGCCCTTGAGGAGCTTATAGTGCTGGGAGGGAGGAGGGACCGGGGCCAGGGACTGGGCAGCAGTGGGGGGCCTCCAGGCCTCAGCCTCTAGAGCATCACGTTGAACTCCGTGACCAGAAAGTCGATGTAGTCTCTCTCCTTGGTCTTGAAGGCCTCTGCAATGATGCGGGCCGCCTCCCGATGCTCCTTGCCCCGGAGCGTCAGCCCGTTCACTTCCAGGATCACGTGGCCCACCTTGAGCTGCCCACAGTTGTGGGCCGAACCTCCTCGCTGCAGGGGCGAGACACAGGGCCGGGGTGCGTGAGGCAGCTGGGGGCAAGGCTGGGCGGCCTCAGACACCCACCGGGTGAGGCCCGGCACCGCCAAGCAGCCTGCAATCTGGGTGTCCACTGCCCTGATTAGGAAAACAGGCTCAGTGAGGGGCAAAGGGCCTGGCTCTGCCCGCGGGTGCCGGGTCACCCCGGAGATGGAGAGGGAACGGCCCTCGGGGGTAGGGACAGACCTGTCAAGCGGGGCCTGTGGAGGGGTACCTGAATCGTGACGATCCGAGGCAGGGGCTGGCGGGTGTTGGCGCCACCCTCGATGGCAATGCCCAGGGTGGCTGCACTTTTCTTCACGCGGACCACGGTGGACGTGGGCTCCAGGAGGCCAGGCTGCAGGTGTGAGCAAGGAGACCAGTGCCTGAGGCCTGGTCAGTGTTCAGGCCTGGCTGGGTGGGAGGGGTGGCCTGGCCATGACATGCACCCCACCCCCGGGGTCACAAGGGCCCAGACCCCAGCCCAGTGCTGGGAGCCGCCAGTATGCTAGCACTAGGCTAGGAACTGGTGTTAGCAGCTCTCTGCTACAAACCCCGAGGTTCAGGAGGTTAAGGGCCTGCCCCAGGCTGCCTGGGGGTGGCGCTAGGACTCGGACCCGGGCCTGACTCCCTTAGCCAGGACATCGGCTCAGAGCCGAGCTGAAAGGCCCTCAAGACCTAAACTGGGCCCCCAGACTCCTGATACAGTGTTCGCTCCGGTACCCACATCCCTCCGGTGATGGGGGCTCACTTCTTCTCCGTGGTGGTCAAGCTGAACCCTGGTCGGGGACCTCCTGTTCCCCTCTGGGGCCTGCTTTCCCCTCGGTCCTCTGTATCCCCTCCTCCTCGCTCACCGGTTTGGTGGCCCCCTCTGCAGTCCTCTCGTTCCGAGGTGGCTCCTTGCTACTCCTGCTCTTGGTGGATGCGATCTGTCTGCCTCGGCCCGGGGCGCTGGCCTCTGCCTCACCGGCGTCCACACCGCTGTCCTCGCTCAGGGTCTGCCCACTGTCCGAGAGCTGGGACAGTGTGGAGGCTGCTGGGGGTGGGAAACGGGAGGAGAGTGGTGGTTTATACAGGTGGGGTGGAGGAGGGCTTCCTGGAGGAGGTGATAGAGCTGGGATGCTGTGGGGATTCCCCAGGCATGGACTAGGGAGGAATCCAGGGAGACTCTCCACGACTACAGCTGTCCTTCCAGCTGGGCCTGGCCCCACGGCCGCCAGGACTTCTGCTCTGACCCCCTCAGTCCTCAGCCCGTGGCGTAATGATGAACACGGAGGTCAGGAGGCCAATCCAGCCCACAGATGTGGGTCATTATCATTATTATTATTATCATTATTTTTAAACTCGCACAATGCTGTCAAATTGTAATGATGGATGAACACATGGATGTTAGAATATTTTGCACAAAAACTAAATCTCTGGCTTCTCAATAAGACAAAGGAAGCTTTGCCACACCTGGTCTGTACCCTCCACGAACCAAGTGGCCTGAGCTGAGCAGTGGGCACATACCCGAGCTGCTTTGCCGCATGCGTGATGGCTTGACCCCTGAGTCTGAGACACTCTAGAGTCCAGCGGGTCAGGCCTGACTCCCCTCTGACCAGCCCGAGTGACCCCGGGTGAGTTACGTGGCTTCTCTGAGCCTCCCTGGCGCTGTTCCACGCCACCGCCTGTCTAGCAGCATCATCACCCAAACTAATTAGATACGACGTGTACGGTGAAGCCTGCAGGACAGCAGACTTGGCGCTAGACACTCTGCTCCGAGGTTGCTACGTTCTGTGTCTCAGCTTTTTTTCCTCTGTAAAATGGGGATAACGGTCCGGCCCTGCAAGGCTGCTGCTGGGAGGGTTAGAGGAGCTGCTAATACAGGCAGGGGCCCCTAGAACCGAATCTGGCACACAGGAAGCCCTGCACAACAGACAGCTCGATGGCAGGTGGTGCCTCGGGTCTCCCTCACCACATCCTGCCTGCTGTCCCCCTACCTGCCCTCCCTCACCGAGCTCCCAGCCTGCCCTGCACTCAGCACCCCAGCCTGCCCGCTGTCCGGCACACAGCAGGCGCTCAGTCCGCAGCCCCACCTGGCCTGCCGCCTTCCCTGGCCACGCGGGCCCTCTGTAGCCCTCTAGCCACAAGATGGCAGCAGGGTCCAGCAAACTGCACCCAGCTTGCTAAGGGGAGGGAGGAGATCTAGAGCCCACCAAGGTTCCAGGCTTCCTGGGAGCCGAAAGCCAGCTTTACACTGCCGTCCACCTCCTCAGCCGGACGCTCTCTGCAAACTCTGGGGCCGCAGCCTCGTCCCAGGGGTCTGAGGTCGAGCCTGCACGCTGACCCTGCAGCCCCCCGGATCTGGAGACTCCCAGGGGTCCGGAGACAGTCATTTCAACACAGGCCTTTCCCCCAGCACTTGCCTTGTGCCAGGCCCCGGAGACAGAGGTCACAGAGGTCACCCCTGCCCTCACGGGGGCTGCTCTCCCTGGGGAGACTGTCGGGGACTGCAGGGTGGCCAGGACTGGGGGCGCTGGAGAGAGGAGCCCAAGCCTCCCAGCGGCCCGGCAGGGCTGTCACCGAATCTCCATCCCACGGCTTGTCCGTGGTCACCCGGTTTTTCAGCGGCAGCGCTGGGGCTCAGGACCCGTCCCCAGGGCGCTCTGATGCCCCCCAGGCCACGAGCAGGGAACACCTGTGCTACAGCATGCGGGGCGCACACTGGCTCCCACTTTGTGCCGACGGACAGACCACCCCAGAGCTGCTGGGAGTCCCCCCGACCCCGGCCCTCTCGGCAGGTGCCCCGCAGCCCAGCCCGTGGGGGGGGTACTCACCGCGCGTCTGCGGCAGCGCCCTCACTTCGTTCACGTCGGGCTCGCTGTCGGGCCGGTGCACCTCCACCATGACAAAGTGCTGGTTTGTGCCCGTCACATCCGGCCGGCTCAAGGGGGAGGGCGGCGGGAGGCAGCCCCCCGCTGGCGTGGCCTCTACAGGGGGGCTCTTCAGGTGCGGGGGTGACCGGACACGCGGGAAGGGGCCGATGGGGTGCTGGTTGACCAGGGCCAGGTGGGCGTCCAGCGGCCTCTTGGAGCCGGGGTTGGCGGGGGACACAGAGGCATAGACGGGGGAGGAGGGCGGGTCTGGGGCTGCCGGGGCGCCTGGGGCCGGTGCGGTGCCCGCCGGTGGGCTGTGGGTCCTCGGGGCCGAGAAGACGATGCCCGAGTGGGAGGACGCGGACGAAGGGGGCTGGACGTCCTCTTGCGCTGGCTTCCTCCGCTGGGTGGGCGGGCGGCCGTGGCCTTGGGCCAGGGGCGGCGGGGGAGGCGGCGGCTTGCAGCCGGGCAGCCCCTCGGAGCCGGAGCCGGCTTTGACATCATCCTGCCAAGAGACCCAACAGGAGTAGAAGGAGTCAGAGCCCATGGCGCGGGCCGAGGCGAGGGCCCCGCTGGAACTCCGGCCTGCTCTGTCAGCAACCGGCCACGCCGCTCTGAATAATGCAACACCCCAGTGGAAAACTTCTCCCCCCCACCTCGGCAGCTGATAAGCGTCGGGATCTTGGCGGGCGTCTCTGGGGATGGCATCGTTACCTTTGGGACCTGAAGCTCTTGGCATCAGCCAGGGCTTGTCACGGGGAACGAGACTCAATTAGAGGTGGATGCGGAGAATGGAAAAACAACAACAACAGGGGCATCTCCTTGGCTTTTCTTTTTAGAAGATTATCATGGCTGCTAGAGATTGGAGATGTGCGGGATTAGAGGGAGGGAGGACGGATAGGCGGGGACAGTCCCCTGGGCTCGAGGGCTGCGCGGTCCTGGGCAAGGCACAGCCCCTCTCGGAGCGCTGCTCTGGGCCACGGGGAAACGCGCGCCTGCCCAGCGGAGGTGTGGGGACGTGAGGAAGCACACGTGTCACGTGTTCACAGGTGCCTGCCATCCAGCAGGTGCATGGTGAGGGGCGGCTATGGGTACATGAGTCACTGCTCTCTCCCCTCTGCCTAGGCCAACCTCCGGCACTCGCAGAGCTCCGATGGCAGTGCAAGCATTGCCCCAAATGCTTTAACTTCAATGGACTCATGTACCCCTTGCCACAAACTCGTGGGGTAGGTACACTAGTACTATCCCCATTTTACAGAGGGGAAAACGGAGGCACAGAGAGGTTAAGAAACCCGCCCGAAGTCACGCAGCCAGTGGCAGAGGTGGGATCTGAGCCCAGGCAGCGGGCTCCGGGGCCCAGGCCATTCAGAAGTGATTTGGGTCAGAAATCGCCAAGTGATGCTGCTGACGTGTGCACAGGGGCCCGAGGGGACGAGGTCACAGGTAGCCTCCATTTCCAGTGGGGTCAGACGGCCCCTTCGGGGAGCTCACACACTCATTAGGACAACGTGCAGATAACTAAGCCAAAGTTAACACCAGCTCGGCAAACAAACAGCCAGAGTCCCCGCCTCGCATCCCCCGAGCGAGCGGAGAGCGGTCCTGGGACCTGCCGGAGAGGCGGAGGGACGCCCCTGTGCCCAGGCCCGGGGCAGAGTCTGAGGGCCCCGGTGCCCCCCTGTGCTCTGCCCGAGGAGCCGGCCGCCAGGGCCTCCGGCAGGCCCGGGAGGGCAACACTCAGTGCAAGAGCCAGAGGGTCTCACCAGGGAAACGTCTGGGAGGGTGTTCGTACTGCCCTGGACAGCCTCACCAGTTTCCTCCAGGTCCAGAGTGTTCTAGAAATGGAGAAGAAAGCAACGTGAGCAAATATAAACGCAGAGGGAAAAAGCACTGCGCCCTCCGCGACTCCAGAATCCTCCCTCCCTGCGGCTCACGCTTGTCCCCACACGCCCCACCCTGGGGAAGCTGACACGTTAAAATTAATGTTAATTTTCCTGCCGGTCATTCTGAAATCAGTTTTTTGTTTGGGGCTCTCCAGGCCTCCCCTGAACCCCCTGGCGATGCTGTGGGGTGGCTCCGACCTGGACTGGGGATTCCCAAAGCTGGGCCCCGGGTGCCCTGCTCCACGCGCTCCCAAACCCAAAGGTGCTCCTGGCAGCAGCCCCAGGAAGGGGTGACAAGGGCAGGACGCAAGAGAGGTCAAGTCTCTGTCTTTTTAAATGTGAATGGTTTCAACTGTGAGGCGGGCGGGAAGGTTTAAACAAACCTCACTTCGCAAAAACATGCCCATTTCTTGCTTCCTTCTCTAACTCACCGGAAGAAGCCTCACGCCCCCTCAATCTCCGGGTCATCCCGGGGAGGCCGGGCAGCGCCCCTCTAGGGGGCCCGGGGAGTCCAGGATGGCAACAAGCACCCCCGCGGCCAATGCCTGGCTCACGTCTCAAGTGCAGCCGTCAGTGTCGAGCAGTCTCGACGCCGGACTGACGAGGAGGGCCTGGGGCCCCAGAGGGAGCCCCCAGCCCTGCCTTCAGGAGCCTACAAGCGGTGGGTTGGACACAGGCAAGCAAGGAGGAGACTGCGCACAGAGCGAGGACACACAGGCACAGAAGCGGATGGGGAGGGGCCGTCAAGGAGGGCTTCCTGGAGTAGGGAGCGTGGCTGACAGTGGAGTCCTGCGGGCGGGCGAGCTGGGCAAAGGAGGGAAGGACGGGGTTTCAGAGGGCAGGGCGCGAAGAAAGCGGGAAGGAGGCAGAGAATCTTCGAGCACTTCCACCTGACTCAGGCGTGGATGGAGCTGCTGGGACCTGAGGCTGCGGGGCAGTGGGTTGCCATGGCGACATGGCCCCAGTTTGTCTTCTGGGAAGATTCCCTTTGCTCACTTCCTCTCCAGCCACAGCAGAGCAATGCGGGCAGGTCGGCAGGTCGGGGCCTTGACCCACGTGGCCTGTTCCCTGTGCCTGCAACGGGCTCCGCCTCAGCTACCACACGGCCCGCTCCGTTCTTACCTCCTTCAACACCTTCCCCAGATACCACCTCCTCCAAGAAGTCTACCCTGACAACCCCCGCCAACCTAAAACCACAACCCTTCCCTCCTGCCCTGCTTTATTTGTCTCCTTCTTACTCTGATCACCCAGCAGCCCTCAGGATGTAACCCTTGAAACATAAATCAGATAATATCCCTCCCCAGTGCATAACCCTCCAGGGTTTCCTTCCATGGAGAAAGTTCTAAAGTCTGTCTTCTTCGAGCCCTTTCTTGCTACTTCTCCAACAGGATGGGATGGTTCCTGCCCCAGGGCCTTTGCACTCACTGCTCTCTCCCTGCCCCCAGAGACTCGCTCCCTCACGTCACTTAGCTCTGACCTCAGCGAGGCCTTCCAGGACCAGCCCTGTCTAAAACAGCACCCCTCCCCACCTCCACCCCCACCCCCTGCCGAACCCGACTCTGCTTCGTTTTTCTGTATAGGATGTATCAGCACCTGACGTTATATTATCGATCTGTTTATTGTTTGTCTCTCCCATTAGGATAAAACCTCCTCCAAGGCAGGACTTGTGACCACCTGGTCCCTACTCCCTCCTCAGTGTTTCGGATTGCTGCTGCTCGATAAATATTTACTAAGCAAATGAATCCACGAGTGAATCGATCGATGGTGAATGAATTCATCGATCACTCTGGCTGTCACGCGGGAGGCCCCAGAGAATGAGGCCAGGCAGCCCGTGCGGATCATCGTGGAGAGCGTAACGGTGGGGCCTGAATTAGGGTAGAGCAGTGGGCAGGGATGGAAGGGGCTCCAGGTGCCAGAGTCCCTGGGCCACAGGCTGCCAGGTCACTCCACACTCAGCCCCGTCTCGAGTGATGCTCCTTGATCATCCTGGGCGGGCGAAGGGCATGTAATCACGAACACCTGCCATGGGAACCCACCCCTGAGACACTCGGCCCTCCCAGCCCGGAGCCTTTCCCACCCAGGGCTCTTTTTCTGGTCCTTTGACGCCCCGGGTGGGGGGGTGGTGGTACCGTCAGGCCGAGACACCTGCTTCATTTTACCAACAAGCTGAGGCATCCGTGCAAACTTCAGCGTCCCAACCCCGTTCCCTGCACCGTGTCACGGGAAGATGCTTCTGGATGCAGAGACGGGAGGGGTTCCTCGGGAGGGGTTCCTCGGGAGGGGGAGTGACGGGGCTGCTCTCCCCCCCACCGGGGGAGTGGCACCACTTCTGGTGTCTGTGAGATCACACCCGGCTCCGCTGCTCACAGCCACGGGGCGGGGGGGGGGGAGGGGGGCAAATCACAGACGTGCCCCGCGCCGTTCCCTCCTCCGCAGAGTGGGCTGACGGCCGTCCCTCTCTTGTGACGTGCTCAGAACAGGGCCTGGCACAACCCACGAGAGCAGCTGACTGTTGCCGTATCAGAAGCTTGGGACCTGGCAAATCTGCCCCAGTAAGCCCAGCGGCTGCAAAACCCTGCCCCGGCCCACGTGACCGCTTCAGTGGAAAGGAAACGGCCTCCGAAACCAGGCCGGGTCCAGCGCTCCCTGGAGGTAGACGGCGAGGCAGGGCTGGTCGTGAGCAGAGGCTCACGGAGGCAGCCCTGGCCTCTGCAGCAGGCACGACGGGGATCGGAGGCCGTCGGCTGTCTGTCTGTCTGCAGGAGGGCCAGGCGGCGCCTCTGCCACACTCAGCCTCTGCCACCTGCCCCCGGAGCCAGCCCGCAAGCACCCTGGGGGCTCAGCTGACGTCAGAGACGTGGGATCCTGCCCTGGTCTGGCTCGTCTGGAGCCTTGGGCCCTCATTCAGCCAATGAGCATTTATCAGGCAGCCGTGGCTCACGGGGATAAACGACGTGCAGGTCACCGTGTCCCCAACACCCGCAGAGGGCCATGCACACAGTACGTGCCCGTGCACTTCCGCTCAGGATCACTGATGGGGGTTGTAACGGGGCCCCTGGGAGGGACGGGAGGGATCCGGGGCCCGGACCACCCTCCAGAGCAGGTGTGGCTTTCTCAGCAGCGCGGCAGCGAGCGGAGCACAGGCCGGGGAGGGCGAGGCACGGGGCCCTTCTACGATCTCACTTGCTTCTGCATGTGAGGCACGCCCCACAATCCTCCCTGGCTCGCAGCTTTTAGGTTTTCAGCTCAGAGAGGAAGTGACCTGTCCAAGGCCACGTGGCCAGTCTACCGCGGATCAGGTTTTTAACCCAGGTGGGGTGGCCCCAGAGCCCAGGCCGCAGTACCCTGACCCCAGAACCGGAGAGGGCCCTGACACCGTGGGAGCCAGAGGGCCCCGGGAGCGCCCCTTGCCCAAGCGCAACGGTAGGGCCATCCCTGGCCCCTGGCCTCCGCCCTTCTTGGCGGCGAAGGGCATCCTGGAGCCAGCTCGGGAGGCAGGGAGGGAGAGTTGGGAGGTGAGGGTACAGAGACCAGCCCTGGGAGGAAGGCCTCAAGTGGAGCAAACGGCAGACGGGTCGCAGCCCGGCCCCGCCAGGCTCCATCTGCCGGATCCAGACGCTCAGGAGCCCCGAGGCCCCGAGCCATGTTCCCTGAGCCTCTGAAATAGCTGCGGACAGCAGGCGGAGAGCCCCGGGGAGGCGTCAGCAGAACCGCTCGAGGAACGAGGAAAGGGCTTCCAGAGGAGGATCAAGGTCAGAGCTCACGCAGGAGCCCGCCCCGCATCCTGGCCTCCTCCTCCTGCGCCCGCCCCCGCCCGCTGCTTGGGGGCCCCCCTCCTGCACCCAGCCAAGCCACAGACCGGCGGAGGGCTTAGACTCAGTGGCTCCACCGGTCCTGCTAGACGGCCCTTCATCCGTCTGCAGCTGAGGTTGCGAGGCCCAGAGAGGGAAGGCCACCTGCCCAAGGTCACACAGCAAGGACGAGGCAGGAGCCAGGACGCCCTCCCGCCTGGCTACTCCCCCCACCTCCCATCTCCTTCCTCCCCAAATCAGTGACAGTTCAGAAAATTCTCCTCCCTTCCTCTCTTTTTGTCTGAGCTGCCCCAGTCAGGGCCTGGATATGCCAGGAGCCTGGTCTGGGGGAGCTGTGCAGCCAAAATAAAATGACGTGATGGAGGGCGATGACCCGGGCTGACCCCCGCCAGGTGGCCTCCTGATTCTGGTAACGGTGACACTTCCAGGTGACTGTGGCCTAGGTGTCATCTCAGCAAAACGAGCCCCCCCCCCCCCACTGCCTCCACCACCCGCTCCAGCCCAACTCCCTGGTATCTCAGCCCCTCATCACCACGGGAAGGCTCTTACATAAAGGTGCTATTTTCAGCTTTTTGTTCTTCTTGCTTTTTTACTCTGATGTCAGGACAACAGGCTCCCCCCCCCCCCAACTCTGCCCCAAAATGCACCAGAGGACTGATGCTATCTGGGCCTTATCCTGCTCTGTCCAGGGGAAACTGAGACCCTGAGTCACAGAAGGTCCTGGAAGGTCACCGTGGGGGCCGAGATGGCTGGCTGAGGCCAGCGGGGAGGGGCAGAGGAGGGAAGGCAGAGAGGGGAGAGGGAGCCGGAGGGAAAGAAGAGGAGGAAGACAGGGGGGAGAGGTGGAGAGCAGGGGAAGAGGCAAGCGAGGTGTGGTACTGGCCAGAGCTGGGGCTGGGGAAGAGGGGCCATCACCCCGGGAAGGTCGGGGAGGGGACCAGCTGGGTGGAGGCTCGAGTCCTGGAGCTCCTGGGGGCACGGGGTGGCGGGGGGGGGGCAGTGGGGCTGCCTGGAGTGCAGGGGATGGACCGAGAGTCCAAAAGGATCACGGAGCCAGGCCATGGGGTGCTGGCCACACTGGCGGAGACAGGCTCATCCTCTCCCCAGCTGAAAGTCTGGAAGCTGCCAGGGAAGGGCAGAGGGGTCGGCGGGGGGACAGGGTCCCCAAACGGAGGACTGGAACCCACCCTCACCGGCGTGGCGCAGGCTGTGGGAACTGCCTCGGCTCCCGGCCGGCTCGGGGCGCGTTTCCCAGCTGCCCGCCGCGGCACCGTGTTCGACCACCCAACCACGCTCGCCCCCAGGCGCCACCCTCCCAGGGGTCTCAGGGAGAGGACTTCACTCAGCGACAGACGGTGACCCAGAAGCTCCAGGTCAGGCCCGGAAGAGCCCTTAGGACAGGTGCTGGAAAGCAGGGCTCCGGGAGGGATGCGGCGACCCAAGAACCCAGCCGAGGGAGAACGCACTGCCTGCGTTCACCAACCTCCAATCCACGTCTAACATTTGCTTCCTTATAAACTGGGGGCGACGCAGCCCAGCCGGAGACACCGTCACCGACCGAAGTCGCAGGCCTCTCCCATCACATCCCAGATCCCCGTTGTTGCAGACGCCACAAAACCACTTACGCTCACCCCGGCTCCGCAGGAGGGACGGCCTCGCCGACCTGCCGTCGGACCTTGCCACCGGGCGTGCGAATCAAGAAGCACCCGTTTGACAACTGTTTCCGTACTCTGAACGTGCCATTTTGCTCCAGGACTTGAGTTGGTTTGTTATGATCCGATGTATTTTCTTTTAAACATTTAAAACTGCTATTTCGAGCAGGGGTGCCCGGGCTCGCCAGCCTGCCGGAGGGGTTCAGGGCACGGAGAAGGTAAAGACCCCAGTCTCAGGTCAGCGCTTAGCCTGACTCGCCCGGTTTATACCTGGGAGGGTGCAAGCTCCGGAGGAGCAGGGGGATCCGTGTGGACTTGGTTCTGTTTGCAGAAAACAGCTTCCAGCAGTCAGTCCCAAGTCCCCGCGCGGGGAGGCCACCGCCCCCCAAAAGGACCAGCTGGGAGGATCGTGGCTGCTGCAGACACCAGCTAAGGCAACGCCGCGGCCACCCCGAGGCTCACTGACGCCCCCAATGAATTTACGGCTCTGAAGGTGCAGGGCGCTCGTGTCGAGGCCTCTCAGGGTGGAATGGGCTGTTCTACTCTGCAGGAAAACTAACTCCAGCCTTGCCGTGCCGCAAGGCACCGAGCAGCCTCCTGGGACAGGGGCCACGGAGCCCGGCCGCCTGACCGCAGACCCGCCCGCCCGGACGGCAGCAGGAGCCTCGCCAGGTCACCCCACCGCACGCGCCTCTGAGCTCTCTGCGCAGGCAGGGGAAGCATCTTAAAAGAGGATCTTGTCACTTCCTGGCTGAAGACCCTCAGTGGTGTTCCGGGGTTCCAGGGTTAGTCGAGTCTCTGGTGCCTCCTGCTGCTAACTCGGCGCACTCTCCCCATCACCCCGGACATTCTGGCCCTCCTGACCTCCCCCAGCTCCTTCTGGGGTCCACAACCCTTGCGCCCAGGGCCTTTGCACATGCCGATCTGGCCCACCCGGCTCCTGGCCTTGTGGATTGCCGGTTGATGCCAATGACTTCCGAGCTCTGCTCAAACATCCCCCTGACGCCCTGCTCTGCTCACCAGGGCCCCAATCCTCCCCCATCTCTCAGGGTGTGAGTTAGGTAGGTGATCTGATCTGAGGCTGCCTCCCCGACAGGACTGGCTACGCTTCCCCACAGCAGGTGCTGTGGCTTGAGAGCCCGGCACGGGGCGGGTGGCGGGGGGAGTCTCAGTGGGTGCTCGCCGCAGGAGTGGCTGATGGATGAGTCAATGGTTGGGGTCCTTCCTGCTCCCCCACGGCGGGAGGGCTCACCCAGCAGAGCTCGCTCTGCACCGGGCCAGGGCTGGGCCACAGGCACAGCACAGGAGGTGGGAAGAGATCCTCTGATGGTTTGCTCCCCGTGACAATCAGGGGAAGAGCTGCCTTGACAATCAGGGGTCCCTGCTGCCGGAAGGGCCTGAGGCAGGCCTGAGCATCTCCACCCTCCTCTCGCCCCAGAGGAGGTGGACAGCGTGGAGGCCACAGGGGAGCGAAGTGCTGACAGCCACACCCGGCACCCACTTCTCACCTTACCGCGTGGGGATGGGGGTGGTAAGGCTTTTAGAGGCAGGGCCCCCGCCCCAGCATCCTCTGGCGGGGCCCGGGGAGCCCCTTTCCAGGCACAGGAGACGCCTGGAGTGCAAACCTCTCAATTCCAGGAGCAAAGGGGCTGTGGTTAAGGCTGGAGACATCCCAGCTGCCACCCCCGACCTCAATGGCACTTGCTATGTGGGTACAAAGCTGGCCTTGGCCTCTACAACCCCTCTGCCCCGGAAATCCTCTGCAACGCCCTTTGCCAGCCCTTAGAGCATCCAGGGAATTGGCTCCCCCATTCTCCACACCTGCAAGTCCGCTCCTGAGCTCACTGAATTTTCACGACAACCCACAGATGACTGGTCTTATCAGCTGGTGTACAGATGTGGAAACTGAGGCTCCAAAAGCTGACGTCACCTGCCCAAGGTGACACGGCTGCTACTGGGGAGAGCCAGCCCCGGGCTGCGGGACTCTGCACCTGTGCACCTAAGCCCCCCTGCCGCCGGCTGGCTGGTATCCCGTGAAGGATTCAAGAAATGGCAGGCAGGCCCTGCTTCCGCTCAGCTCCCCTGGCTGACGTGTGCATGGGAGGAATGACATTGTTTGCAGGCAGGACAAATTTCCAGGGCTGGCTCTCTATTACACAAATGGAAAAGAAACGCAATTTGTCATCGGGGGAAGGCTGTATCTGATCTCCTTTGATCGATTTTGTCTGGTTTAAGGGAAAAAGCTACAGAATGAGCCACGTTTAACCTGCGACCGCTAACTGCACAGCGCGGTCCACGCTCAGTGGAAACTGGCTCCATCTGGGGCAACCGTCTGGGGCATCTGGGTCACAAGAGCCAGCCGCCTGCCACTCCGCCGGTCGGAACACTGGGGCAAAGGACATTTTCCTACGATGCCGGAGGTACGTGTTTAGAAGGCTGGAATGTCGGAAGATAATCCTGAGTGGCCAGGGCGTGCGGATCCATTTCAGTTTCTGCCCCACATTTCCCGGGCCTCGACTCACTTCCAGAGCCTGGGCTGGCACTTGGGCACACAGGCAGGAGAAAGGTGTGGTCCCTGCCTGGTCCCCGGTCCCTCCTATTTACCAGGGAAGACTAACTCAGAAGGAGGTTAGAGCCATGTGACAGGTGTTTGAACAGAGACAGGGAAGCAGGTGAGCTGCATGAGGGACAGGAGCTGGGTGATCACAAGAAAGAGATGCCGTGGGGTCTTGTCCATCTAGATTTGGGGGTTCAGCGTCCGAGCTCTGCTCAAACATCCCCCTGATGCCCTGCTCTGCTCACCAGGGCCCCAATCCTCCCCCATCTCTCAGGGTGTGAGTTAGGTAGGTGATCTGATCTGAGGCTGCCTCCCCGACAGGACTGGCTACGCTTCCCCACAGCAGGTGCTGTGGCCTGAGAGCCACTGCAGTAAAAGCTCACGGACACGTGTCGGTCCCACAGACCAGTGCCGGGCACTCGGTGGGGAGTAGATAAATACTGAATCCCGACTCCGCCACTCACTAGCAGAGTGACCTGGACCAAGTGGCTTCCCTCTCTGACTTTGGCTTTCCTCTCTGTACAATGGGAATCGTGGCTGTACCTGCCCCTCCCAGTTACCGGCAAGGTCAAAGAAGACACAATTGCAAAGTGTTATCACGATGCCACAAAGAACTCTCGACAAATGCCAGCAGTGCTTATTATTAGGTAAGGCCCCAGTTGCATCAAGGAGGGCATGTGATGAAATGAGCACTGGGTGTTATACTACATGTTGGCAAATCAAATTTAAATTAAAACCAAAAAAAATGGCCTCAGATATTAATATGGGTCAGGCTCTGGGCTGGGCACTAGGGATTCATTGGTGACTCAGACACAGTAGCCGCTGTGGGCGGGGGGGAGGGGGGAGTAGCCAGCCAGGCTTGTCAACATTATTAGAATATGATGAGACAAGAGTCATGACAATGGGACGCTCAGGGGGCTGGAGGAGCCATAGGGAAGTCAGAGAATCAGGGAAGTCTTGGGGGAAGAGGTGACCCGTGAGCGCAGGGCTGATGCACCTGCAGGGGACAGCCAGGCCATGGGAAGTGGGAAAGAGAACAGTCCAGACAGAGCTTATAGCCTATGGAGGGGCAAGAGGTCTCACAACGGCTCCACACCCCAGAAATTATCATCCTTATCTTACAGATCCTAAAACTGAGCTCAGAGAGGTAAGATCCCTTTCTGAGGTCACAGAGCCAGGAAGGGGCAGGGGCTGGGGTTTAAGCAGAGAGCATTCCCACTCCAAAGCCTGAGGAAACCTCATGGGCTGGCCAACAGGAGGGACAGCGAGCACGAAGGAGGATCCCAGTTCCCATCAGGGCTTGGTGCAGACATAAGGGGGTGGCAGGAAGGGCCACGGCCCCCCTACCTCCACCCCGCCTAAGAGACCCCCCAGCCCCGCCCGGCAGGAAGGACGGTACCTCCATCAGGTCTATAAGCCACAGCAGCCGCTCCTGGGGAGGATGGGTGGGCAAAAGGCAAAAAGAAAAATACATCAAATAAATACCAGGGATGGGGTGGGTGCAGCAGCCGCCCCCTCTGCCAAACATGCACGCATGCACACACCCAGAGAAAGGCACAATGAACACGATTCTCTAAAATCCCCTATCTCCCCTAGATGCCTGGGGGGGCGGGCATAAAGGACGGATGAAGAGAAGGCCCTGTTGCCACAACTAGCACTCCTCCATCGTAACTGCGTCCTCGCAGGAGACCTGGGGCCGCTGCGGCTCTGCAGAGATGGCAGCTGGGAATAGACGACGGCTATTCACCCGGGGGCCACCCTGGCACTGGCCAGCAGGCAAGGCTAGATCGTCACTCCCATTTGGCAGATGGAAAAACGGGAGGCCCAGAGAAGAGCGGGGACTTGTCCAAGGTCACACCTGCTAGTGGAAGGCAGAGCCTGAAGGGGGACTTTGCTCCGAAGATTGGACCAGAGAAAACCTGGACTTCACAGAGGCCCAAGCCCTAAGCCGGCAGTGAAGCCCTGAGTCTGAGGGATGGGGCTCCAGGCTGTACATGCAAGGGCACCTGCGGCATGAGAAGAGTGAGGGAGGGTAGCAGACCCTCAATCCAGTGCCTTCCAGAAGTTTCCAAATGTCTGCAAGGCCCTGGATGCAAATCCTCAAGGTGGTTTTCTCCAGTCGGGTCGGGGGTGGGGGTGGGGGGAGTGGGTAAGAGCAGAAGCTTCACCTGCCCTCGGGGTCTGGATGGTGTTTCTGGGATGCCGGTGCCAACAGGAAGGTTACTTCTCATTTAATCCTCCCAACAGGCTGTGCATAACTGCATCCCTGTCCCAGTGCAAGTGGGGAAACTGAGGCACCAGGCAGTGAAGCATGGGGCCGAGACTGGGGGCGGGGGCAGCACCTCTCAGGTTTGGGGGCGACCCCGGGGCTGGGCAAGGCCACGGCAGGCCAGTGCTGAGCTGGACATAACAGTCACCCTGACGGCCATCAGGGCCTCGGACGAAGACTTTGGGCCATTCTCCTCATGGGAAAACTGAGGCCCGGGGAAACCGGGACTCAAACCCACATGTCCTGCCTCCCAGGCTAGAACACACCCCGTTCCCCCCACTGGATCTCCCATCCCCGTTTCTAAAGGGACTAGCTCAGAATTACAGCCTGCAACCCCCAGGTTTTAGAGCAGAGGCTCAGGGCCCCCCAATCTCAATGGAAATGGAGCTGGCCCCGGAGAGAACCGGCTCCTCGGGCCAGGGCCCTGCCCCCTGCATCCAGCTCATCACCTGGGTGCCCCATCGGAGCACGTGCACAGAGCCAAACACACAGCCAGCCCCGGGCGGCGGGGACCGCTTCTTCCCTGCCCCAGAAGCGTGATCTGCTCGTCCCGAGGCCTGGCACTGCCTCCACTGCAGCCACAGCCAGAGCCCTAGAGGAGTGCCTGGCAGCTTGCCGGTCACCCCAGGACGGGACCAGGACTCAGAAGGGGAGGAAGGTGACTCAGAATGGTAGGGATAGGAGACAGAGGGATAGAAGTTCCCCAGAAACCCAGATCCCCAGAGCTAAAGAGGAACCAAAGCTCTGCTGGGATGGGCAGGCTGCAGAGGCTCCCCAGGGCTGTTCCCTGCCGGGCCCCTAACCGCGGCGTGCACCCCCGGGCTCTGCTCCTCCAGCAGGCCCACTGACTGCGTGTGCCCCAGGGCTCCGGACACTCCACCCGTAAGATCTCCAGCATCTGGGAGCAGCAGGGCTTGAGAAATGCGGGCCCCCCCCCCACCCCCCGCCCGCCCTTTCCACGGGGCAGTGGTGACGAGGGATCTAAGGACAGCAGAGGAGAGCGTGAGCACGCGGGCTCTCCTGACCCCCAGCCCCGCGTGGCCTGAGAGCCTCTTCCCTTGCTCCTTCCTGGCAAAGGCCTCTGGGGCTAATCTGCCTCTGAGCATCCTGAGGGCAGAACCCAGGAGGGACCCCAGGCTTTTCTGGGGGTCTGGAGAGTCTGGGAAGAGAGGCAGGGTGGGGTCCAGAGACAAGACGGTGCGTCTCAGGCGAGATGCCACCACGATGACCCCCAGGAAGGCCCCGCCACGGTTTCTGGTGGGATCCTCCCGTGGGCCGTTACTGATTTTTCTGTCTCATCCCCCGCGTTTTTCACCTCTGTCCCGAGCCTCCCCCTACACACCGCGAGCCCACGCCTGCCTTGCTGGGCATGCGCGGGGCCTCCAACAACGATGGGGTTTTTCCAAGAGAAGAAGCTGCAGCTCGGAAAGGCAAGGGACAGAGCCAGGAAGGGGTGGCGCTCAGATGCGCACCTAGATCCGTCTCACTGCACAGCCGGCATCCTGAGGCCCCCCGGCCCCCGCGGGCCAGCACGCCAGGGACGGGGCGCGGGCAGCTCACCCTGGCCGAGCTGACGGTGGTGGAGGTGCCGTGGCTGCCTGTGGACGAGCCCGTGTCGCTGTAGGAGACCACGGAGTAGGTGTCCCCGGCCCCAGGGCCCGGGGGCTGGCGCGCCTTCATGGACTCGATCTCCCGTCTCAGTACCAGGTGGTCGAAGCGGTCCAGGTCTTGGGGGGAGATGGTGCCCCTCACTTCAGACAGGAGCGAGAACTGGGGATGGAGACCAGCAGGGCAGTCAGCCGGAGCTCCACCAGCAGGCGGGCCCATCCCCTGCTGCTCCCAACGACCGCGGGCAGACTTGGCCACCGGCTTCCCTCAAGCCGCTGTGGCTCCCCCTGCCCCGGGAGACGTCCATGCATGGTGTGGCCTGGACGCCGGGTCACCTCGTCCTCGCTGGCATCTTGGCACGCCCGCGTGGCTGCAGCCCCCCAGCACACCCAGAAGCCCCGTCTCTCCCACCTGGAACTCCCTTCCCTACTTCTCTCCAAACCCGATTCCTCTGTTAAGCCTCCCCACATGCGACCACTCCCCGTGGGTTTAATCACTTCTTCCTTCATGCAGCCTCTGGAGCCCGGATCTCCTCTGGCAGCACCGCACGGTCCCCTGGGGGCTCGCGGCGGGCTCCCACCCACAGATGAGTGGAGTTAACCAGCCTGGGGCGGGCCCCGGCCTTGCTTTTGAAGAGCAATCCAGAGGGTTCTCAAGGTAGCTCAGCACTGACAGCCACCTCGTCAGGGCCCCCCGTCCCCAGGAGTCTGTGGGCTGGCTTCCCCGGGGCAAGGAGCCCGCCTCGGTCACTAGCCTCTCCCCAGGGCCGTTTCCACCCGATTCTTTGGGTTCTCAGGAAAGGAGCAGGGGATGGAGGGAGGCAGGGGGTGCTACAGAGCCCTTGAGAGCCTCCGAGGAGGGCCTCGTCGTCACCTTGGCGTTGGTGTTGAACAGCTCAAACAGGGCCATGACCAGGGCCTCCACGGAGACGCTGCCGCCGCGGTACTCCTCCAGGTAGTAGGCCATGGTGGCGCGCTCCTGCGGGTTCAGCAAGTGCCTTGCCTGCTCCTCCAGCAGCACACGCGTCTGGTGGCCCAGGCTGCTCAGGGTCACCTGGGAGCCAGCCGGCCCCTTGCACAATCCCAGCTGAAAGACAAGTGACAGGGAGCCGGGGATTCGGAGCTGCTCTGGGTGGGGGTGGGGGTGGGGCCGAGCGGAGGGATGGGGGCGCCCCATGGCCTCGGCCTCCACGGGACTCCTGCAGGAGAGGCCCGTTACAGGCCCCATCTCAGACGGGGCGGCTCGTGCGGTTGCAAAGCACTTTCACGTGTCATCTCATCAGATCCTGGCACCGTTCAGAGCGGAGCAATTTCAGTGTGTGGTTTCCAAGTCATTCCCCAGGCTTCGGTGTCCCCCTTGCTAAATCGGGGATAAGTCACCTCATTCCCAAGTAGAGCGCAGACGTGCATCCACCCCCTTGCCCTCCTGCCACCGCCTCTGGCATCACCTGGAGCCGTGGCCACGAGGATGTGGGTGTCCCGTCATCCCCTCTGCCTCCCCCATCACCTACACAGAGCTGCTGAAATGATCTTGTGAAAACATGACTCCCCTCGTCTCGCTCCCCTGCCTAAGCCCTTCTATGATGTCCCAGCATTTCGGGCTAGAAGCCAAGCCTCTCAGGCGGCCCACAAAGCCCCGTGTGATCCAGGGACCCCGCCTGGGGTCACTAGGTTCCCACCCCGTGCTCGCTCACCGCACCCCCTCGTGCTCTCCTTGCCTCCACCAGGCGGCCCTTTGCCGCCGCGGGGCTCTGGCACACGCTGTGCCCCCCGACCAGACCACCCCTTCCCGCCCCTGCACCAGACTCTGGTGTGGCTTCTAGTTGGCATTCAGGGCACAAGCCCAAGTTACGGCGTCACCGACTCCCACAGAGCCTTCGCCCTCCCGTCTGCCTCTCAGCCCACCTGAATCAGATGTCCCACCTGCTACTCCCCCTCATGCTCCCGGCACCTCTCCTGACGGCACCCAATGACTTCTGTGACTATAGAGACCCGTGTGCGCGGGTGTGATTTTCTGTGTCTAGGCGTCATCTCTGCGCGGGCAGGGATCCGATGGGTTCTGTTCAGTGCAATTATTCCCGGGGCCCGGGGTGGTGCCCAGACCTGGTGGCGCTCAGCGACGTGCGGGGAGTGGAGGACGGACGGACCATCGGCGGGCTGCCCGCCCCAAATGAGGGCATGCACGCGAGTGGCTCTGCACACCCAGCCAGGCCCGGCCCCCACCCTCACCCCCCATGGGGACCGTGAGGAAGCCGAGGATGGCCGCAGGTGGAGAGTGCCCTACCTTGCTTGTTCCTTCCGTGGGAAGATCCCCAGGGAACCTGTGGAGAAACACAGATGTGTTGAGCTGCATGACCGAGCGGTTCCACAGGCGCGAGCAAGGGAGGGGCGCGTGTCGAGGGCACCCTGGCCCCACTCGCTGGGGCACCTCAAGGGACCGGGAACCCCTGGGCAGCGGCGCCGCTTCTGGCCTCCCCATCAGCCATGTGGGCAGCGCGTCTAAAACCACTCCCAGGTGGGCTCCTGACTCGTTTCCGACCCCACAGGCCCAGGCAGGCAACAGGACAGGAGACAGCAGCCCATGGCCTCAGGGGACAGGACAGCCCTAGGGCGGGGGAAGACGGGGCGGGGGAGGGGGGCAAACTGGAGACCCAGAGATCAGCTCGCAGGTGCAGCTCAGCTCCAGCCCAATTTCATGAAAAAACATGTGCCCAAGCCGCCAGAATGCCTAATTTTAAAAGCAGCCAGAAATCTGCTGTTTGCTTGTTTTTCCCCATGGGAAACCTGATGGCCCCTTAAATGTTGGCAGCTAATTAAAAAATTTATGATGTTGTGCTGGCGAAAGGGGAGGGAGGCAGGAGAGAAGGAGGGAAGAGGGAGCGCGATGCTCTGGGTGTCGCTGCCGCTCTGAGACTCCTGGTGGAAATCCAAAGGGGACACCTGGCACCATCAGCAATGACAGTCACTTTCTGACTCCCAGACCCCTTTCCTCAGGTCACTCGCAGGGTCTTCATCCCCAGGGCTGGATGGGGGCAGGGATCGGGAGCCCCCCCTTTCCACAGGAAGCAGCTAAGGGCCCCAAATGACGTCAAGATAAAGAATGCGGGAGCTGGATTATGCAGGTCAGCTCTCCACGGAAACAGGCCGGGGAGGAGAAGGGACGTGCCCAGGGTCATGCAGAGGACCCTGGTATGGGGACCCCGGGCTCTCAGAATCGTCACAGGTCAGGGTGTGGTGAAGGGACGGCAGGGGGCTTCACAAGGGGCGAGGGGCTCAGCCGGACCCTGCCGTGTTTGCGGTGGCGTCCTCGATCCGGGAACTGGCGATCCACTTGGTCTCGTCCACCGTGGTGCGGGCGTGGGGCAGCCTCCCCACGTCCTTCACCGTCAGGATGAGGTGCTGGGATGACTTGAGCAGCCTGACCGCCTCGTCATGCAGGATGTTGAGAAAGCTCCGCCCGTTCACCTCCAGGATCTGGTCCCCAACCTGCCAGGACCACCAAGGGACACAGTAACCCGGGCTGCTTGGAGGACACTGGCTCACGCCAGGGGCGTCCGAGTCCCGACCCCAGCCTGCCGAGGAGGTCACGGGGGCCCCGGGAGGTTATGGGGGCGCCTGCGGGTCACGCAGCAAGTCAGTGGCAGAGCCAACCTCCCCATCCTGAGCCCGAGCCCACGCTGCTGTCATTACAAAGGGCCACCTCCCCTCAAGGGGTGAGTCCACAGCCGGCTTCTCAAGAGGCCCCTTATCCAGACGACGACAGCCCCGTGAGAGGCCTGGTTAGGCGGGGCAGGGCAGGGCGAGGCACGGGGAGGCCCGCTTCCGTGATCTCCCTTCTACGCTTCCACGGGGTTGAGAGGTTTACACCTCAAGCGCGCACGTATTTCCTTAAAATACAAACATTTTAATTTACTCAAGAAAGAAGGAGTAAGTGAGAAAACGAGCCTCCCATTAAAGCAATAACATATCGCTTGGATTGTTACGAGGAGGCAGTTTTATTTTGTAACGTGAACCACCCCCCCCTTTTTTTAGCGGAAGGATTCAAAAAATAAAAGGGGGAAGAAAAGTAGCCTTCCCATACACAGGAACCCATCACCGAATCCCAGGAGGCTGGAGGGCAGGATGCCCGACACGGGGCGGCTTCTCTTCCTCGCTCTTCCTGGAGGGGGCGCTGCTGGCCGGGAGGGCTCCCCACCGCGGCCTTGAAGGGCAGCCCCACAAGGCCCAGGGTCCTGCCTGCTTTTCCCTCCCCCAGCCCCCCTGCCCTGCTCACGGCTCCGGGTCAGGCCCCAGGGGCCAGGAGAGCACTGTGGTCAGGGCTTAAGGGTTCTCAGGGACATCACAGCCGGGGTCGAATCCCGACTCTGCTACTTCCGTGCCACGTGAGCTCAAGTGGATCCCCCACAGGCTTCTGTGCCTCAGTTTCCTCGGGTGTAAAAATGAGGTGCGAGCCCAGGACTGTCCTGCAAATGTCTCCTGCCACCAGCATGTTTCCCAGGGCTCCCGGCCATACCTGCGGGTCTGAGTCTTTCCGCACCACCCATGAGCACCCGGGCTGCCGAGAGCTTAGGCGGCCCCAGCTGGCCTCCGAAGACCAGACCCAACCCCTGCTTCTGCGCCTGGCACACAGCATGTGCTTAATAAGTGCTTACGCAGGATGGATTTTGCCCCTTCCCACCCTGTCTCGGCGGCCCCAGCTGGGCCTGCCTCCCGTCGGCCTGCCCCAGCGGAGCAGCAGAGCAGAGGACCGCTGTGCACCGGGCCCTGCTGAGCGCGGAGGGTGCCTCCCGCCAGGGCCCCGGCACCCCCGCCCGTGCCCCACGGCCCCACCTCTGCCCTCGGCCCCTGGCCCTTTGCCCGACCCTGGCCCCCTCCACCACCCCCCTGCACTCTGCCCTCTGCCCGGCCTTGGCCCCCTTCCGCCACCCCCCACCCCCTGCTCTCTGCCCACCCCCCTCCACCACCTCCCTGTCCTCTGCCCGGCCCCCTCTGCCACCCGCTGCCCCCCCACAGCTCCGGCTGCAGCCTGCCCGCACCTCCCGTCCGCTCAAGGGCTCTGTTTCCTCCAGTATCTCTCCCAAGAGCTTTGGCTTTGTTAAGGGAATCGGTCGTCATCTTCCCTACACACTCTATTCCCGTCCCAGCAGTCTAACTAAAGGGACTAGCCTCTGAGAGCCCGCACACGTCAGGACACCCTTTCGTGCACGAGCTTCTCCCGCCGGGTCCCCAGGGGAAGACCGCTCATCTCCGCGAGCACCCACCCGGCCCTCCAGGGAGGCCTGGGGTGGGGGGGTCCATCGCAAATACCGCACAGGCCAGATATAGGCTAAAGGAAGCATCCGTTATCTGGGACACATTTAGAAGGGCATCCTGTATTTCGATGCGCTAAATCTGACGACCCCGGGGTGTGGTGTAACCATAGGGGAGCAATTGGGGCGGGGGGAGCCCTGATTGCACACGGTGGTTCCAAACTCCAGTTACTCTCCCTGGCCCCGAGCCCGGCACCTGTCACCTGTCACCTGTGCAGCCCCGTGATTTCCCAGCACACCACTTACTGCCACCCCATCCTCTGCATTCACATCCCCGAAATCACCAGGCCGTGGTGCTGGTCCTATTTCCCTTCCTGCCTGCTGAATAAATAAACCTCCGCCAGATCCGGGTAGGCGGCGTGGGGTTCGTGTGCAGCCCGCCGGGGGAACGGGCGTGGAACGGGAGTCACACTTGGGAAACCCCAACTGAATGGGGTTACGTGAGCCCATCTTCTCAATCTCCTTCCAATTTTCTTCTTTTCCAAGCAGCGTCGGTTTTAAAACCCCAGTTCCAGACAGGGTCAGCTTCGGGTCCCCACGCAGCCGCCCACGGCATCTGAGTTGGTGTGAGACGCTCCCGCGTCTCTGTGTCCGGTTCTCGGTCACGCTCTGCACTCGCTGGAGGGCTTCCCGGGTCCGACAGCGCCGTCAGCACAGGGGTCGGCTGGCTCACTGTCGCCGCGAGTCCACAAGCCACTTGAAACAAATCCGGGGTCTCCCCAGCCGCTCAGAGCCCGGTGCAGGCTGTGGGGTGTGGGGTCTCGTCCCCACGGTGCAGCAGGAAGAAGCCCCTGCTTCCGCGGCCGGACAACCGTGAAACAGGAGGGGGCGGCCCTGCACTGCTCCTGAGCACAGCCTGAGGCTCGGTGTCCTCTCTGTGGAGTGGGCTCGATACCACCGGCAAGGCCCGGGAGGCTGGAGAATCCAAGGGGCCCGCCGGCCCACGGGAGGCTGTTCATTCGCTCCCCTTCCAAACCGAGGGGATGGGTTTGGAGACGTCAACGACTTGCTCAAGGTCACACGGGATGGGAGAAAAGAGCCAGGACGCAAGCCCAGCTGTTTGCACACTCTTGGCACCGCTGCCACTTATTCCCGGTGGTCCGGGCTGGCAGGGGGCATTCACGGTGAAGGGCAGGGAGGCCCCCATCCTCCCCACCTGCCCCCCTGCCCCTTTGCCTTGGCCTGTTGGAGATGGCATGTTTCAAGGCCTTGATCGGGCTCCTTCCCCGCCAGGACTGAGTGCCATGTGTTCATTCAGGGCAGTGTTCCTTCCTCTGGGCCCCCGGCGCCAGCCCGGAGTTAGAGGCAACAAGCAGGGAGGCCGAGATGCCGTGCTAGCCAGGGTGGTCCAAAGTCTCCTACAGATGGGGAGACTGAGGCCCGGACCGCACGGGCACGTGCCTAGGGCCACAGCGAGGCCACGGCGAAGCCCAGACTCTGAGGCTAACTGAGCAAGAAGACACCCACGCCACCCAGAGCTCCTCAGGACACGACCCCCCGGAGAAAGGGGAGACAGATGCGGTGTGATCGAGTGTCTGACAGCGCTCAGCTTGCACACGGGATGCCGATGGGGAAGACACGGGAGGATAAACGAATAAAGCTGGCTTCATTTTATTTGTCACCACAGGCATCCTGTTTATCACCAGGGACGGGGTGGGGAGGAGGCGGTGCCAGGGGACGGACCACGGGAATGACCTTTATTTTAAGGCAGAGGAGAGACTCCTCCATCATCCACAGCCCATCAGGTGACAGGCTCAGATCTGGGACACTCTGCGGAGGGCACAGAGACCTGGCCAACCACCAGGAAGCAGGAGTTCACTCCCTCTGGGTCCGAGGCCAGCAGAGGAGCACAGAGGAGGAGGCCCTGCAAGCGGCACAAGGCGCTCGGCAGGCTTGGGACTGACCCACCTCGACTGCTGGTCCCCTCTTACTCCCTGAGAGACCCAGGGAAAACAAGTTCACCGTTCTAGGCATCTCTTCCCTCAAAACAGGAATGAGACACCAAGTGCTCTGGAATGACACAGAGTAAGTGGCAGGGCATGTGAGGCACAGGAGTCGGCCTGCCCGGTCTAATCCCACCTGCATGACCCTGGGTAACCCCCCGCTCTGTGCCTCAGTTACCTTCCCTGGAAAATGCGGGTAGCGTCAGTGCCTACCCTCGTGGGTTCCAGGACTAAGGGAGTTGATAGATTCCGCTGGAGCCCGAGCACCTAGAACAGCACCTGGCACGTAGTAGGTGCTCAGTGAATATGTACTGAACGGGTGCACAGAATGTAGTAAAATAGTGTCTAGCATCCAGTAAGTGCTCAATTAATGTTAGATGTGCATTTTTTTAAAAGATCTTATTTATTTATTCATGAGAGACCCAGGGAGAGAGAGAGGCAGAGACACAGGCAGAGGGAGAAGCAGGCTCCAGGCAGGAAGCCCGATGTGGGATTCGATCCCAGGACTCTAGGATCACACCCCGGGCCGAAGGCAGATGCTCAACCACTGAGCCCCCCAGGAGTCCCCTGTTAGCTGCATTTTTGAGAAACTGTGCTGACAAGGTCCCTGAAGCGACCTGTCCTCTGAGACACTCAAAATCATGCCCTATCTTTTCACCTGCCTCCCCGCTGAGCCCTGCCTTCAGCTTCCTCTGAATCACGTTCTGACCACATCTACGAGGTACGTACGGTTACCCCCATTTTACAGATGGGGAGACTGAGGCCAGGACATAAAGTGACCAGGGCTGGGATGCAGCCTTCGTTCTCCCTTCTGTCTTCCATCCCTCAGCCCCCTGCTCTGTGTCATGCACACAGTAGGTGCTCTATTCCTGCCTGCTGAAGGGAACTGAGAACGAAGGAGCCAAAAGAACCCGTGGCGTGGCGGGATGACAGTAGGCCTGAGCTCCCCCCCCAGGGAGAGTCAGGAGAGAAACCTGCAGGCAGCTCGGTGGGAGGCGGGCGTCCATCCCCTCCGCACACGCTCCCCAGTGCCAGCCGCTGGGCGAGGGCCCCGACGGAAGCGCTCTCGGGCCCTTCCTCGCCACCTCCCCAAGCCTTTATCGAAATGGCTTTTGCAGCTTCAGAGGAGGACCCCGCTGACTGTAGCATCACCACAATGACAATTTCCAACTCTATGAAAGGGTTTTATTACAATTATGAATCTTTAATAGTCTTCCATGTCAGGTATGAAACTTTAATGGGCTTTTGTGGGGGGTTTTTTGGGGTACAAGTGAGCAATGCAGTTTTAATGAGACAACACTAGTTTTTCCCAACAGTTCAGAAGTCAGTAAACCTTGTCCATGTCTTAGAAAAAAAAAAAAAAAAGGATCAAGATAAATGCTAAGATAAGAAGGCTCCTGGAGAGGCTGGGGGCACAGGCTGCGCCGGGGTGAGCTCTTCACGCAAGCCCCTGGTCTAGCGTAGGGCCCCATGAGAAACGCCACGGATGGACCTGGCAAAGCCTGTGCATGCTGACCTCTGGTAGGATTCCCCGCTTCCTTCTGGTTCCTTCTTCTTCTTTTTTTTTTATGATTTTATTTATTTTAGAGAGAGAGAGCGGGGGGAGGAACAGAAGGAGAGGGAGAGAGAGAGAATCTCATGCAGACTGAGCACTGAATGCTGAGTGCAGAACCCGACGTGGGGCTCGATCCCAGGACGCTGAGATCGCAACCCAAGCAGAAACCAAGAGTCGGACACTTAACCGACCGAGCCACCCAGGCGCCCCTGGTTCCTTCTGTCGACACGAGCTCAGCGGCTGGCAGTGCTTGTCACTCTCTTCGGCGTGTGGGCCAGCTCTCAAGGAGGGGCTGCTCTAACGCCCACATCACCAATGGGGAAGCGGAGGCCAGTAAGGGGAAACGACTTGCCCAAGGCCCTACACTCTGCATCAAAGCCGGAGCCAGGGCGGAGAAGCCACCCGGGAGTTCTTTCATCCAAGGAAACGTATCAGAGCAATTAGAGAGGTCCGATGCAGGGGGAGTAACAGGTATCCGTGCCAGCGAGGGCCTCTCCAGGCCAGCTGCCTCCCGCAGCGGAGCTCTACGCTTACGCAGCACCGCACGACGCACGGATGCAACATCCGGTTTCACAGATGAGGGTGACAAGGCTCGGAGAGGTGAAGTCACTTGTCCACGGACACCCAGCATGCAACCTAGCCCGGCTGCTATTCTGAGCCCCAGACTTAACATTTGTCCACTCAACGTTTCCACTCAGATGACTCACGGGCACTTGCAACCAGCGCCGTCCAAAAGAACTGCCTGTGATAATGCAAATATTCTCCATCTGTACTGTCTGATACGGTAGCCACTGTTACTTAAGTTTAGATTAATTGAATTTACATAAAATTAAAAATGCATTCCTCTGGTCACACTAGCTCCACGTCCGTGGCTGCCATACCGAGCGGGGCAGCTGCACACGCTGGTGCGGACCTCCTCCAGGACTCCCGTCCCAGGGCTCGAGCCCCAGACCTCCGAACCTACCAGGCCCATCACCCTCCCCTCCAAAAACAGTCTCTACTCCACTCCCTCCCCTCCATCGCCCCTCATGCCCCGGGGTCCTGGCCTGCACTGCTGTCTCGGCTGCTAACCGGCCTCCCTGCTCCCACCCTCAGCATCCTCTCTGATGGGTGGTGGTGGTGGCCTGTGCCGGCGTGACCGGGCTCACAGATGCCCACGCGGCTGGGGAACCCTTAGTTCTGGGTGTGTCTGTGAGGGTGTCAGGAAGACATCAGTGTCTGGATCGGGAGGCTGAGGGATGAAGGCTGCCCGCAGCAATGCGAGCTGCGGCGTCCGATCCCCTCGGGGCCTGAGAAAAACAAGAACGCGGAGCAAGGGGGAATCCAGTGGCTCTGCTGAGGCGGAGGTAGCTACTTCTCCTGCCCCTGGAGCACCAGGCGGTGCTGCTGCTCTCAGGCCTCAGGCCTCCAACCGAGGTGTGGGGCCTTCAGACTCAGACTTCCGTAATCGGCTCCCCTGCTTCAGGCCTTTGGACTTAGACTGAATCGTACCACCAGCTCTCCTGGGTCTCCAGCTCGCAGATGGCAGACGGGAGGACTTCTCTGTTCTAGAATCACGTGGCTCAGCGCCTGTGATACATTTCATCTCTACCTCCCTCCCTCCCTACCTGCCTCTCTCTCTCTCTCTCCTATTGGTTCTATTTATCTGGAGAACCCTAATATATCTCCCTATGTATCAGAGGGATCAATTTAAAGATTTCATTTATTTATTTATTTGACAGAGAGAGAGAGAGCGAGCACGCATGTGTGTACAAGCAGGGGGAGCAGCAGAGGGAGAGGGAGAAGCAGGCTCCGTACTGAGCAGGGAGCCTGATGTGGGGCTCGATCCCAGCACCCTGGGACCATGACCTCAGCCAAAGGCAGATGCTTTAACCGACTCAGCCACCACCCAGGTGTCCTCCAAAGGGATCAATTTGAACTGCAAACCTGATCTTGTCAAACTTTCCTTAAAACTCCCCACTGACTTCTAAGCTCCTTTACCTAGCCTGGGAGGGGTCTTACCTTGCTCACACTTCCATCCACCCATCTCACACTTCTCTCCCTCAGCATTTTCTGCTCCGTTCACCCCTGTTATCTCTCAGTTCTACAACCAGATGGAGCCTCTGGTCACCTCAGGGCCTTTGCATATGCTGTTTCTCTGCCCCAAAGGTTTTTCCCTCTGTTCCTTATGTAGGTGACTCCTATTCGACCTTCAGATCTCAGCTCAATTGATGCTTCCTCCAAGAGGCCTTCTTTGACCACCCCCTCCAGGGCAGGGATAGCTGGTCCCCACCCAGAGCGCCAGGCAGCCCGCCCCACAGCTCTTACTTGAGGTCATGCTGAGCTGTAAGCACTGAGTTCAGGGCCAGTGTGCTGCATCTGCCTTGTAGGGCCTGTGAGGGGCACCCAGCAAGTGCCTGACAGACTCAGTGAGCAAGTGAGCACACAGTTCGGTGTTCACCACGAACATATACACGAGCAGGCCAGCCCTCTTGCCCCTTTCTGTTTCTGCAGACAGGCAGGAGACATTTTCCATTTCTGGAAAGGTTGAGTGTGACAAGGCCAGGGCACATAGGGAGCTGGGTGCTTGCGGCCCGGCCCTGTACACTGCAGCAGGGAAAGAACGTTGCATTTTTTTCTTTTCCAATCAGGTGAAAGCCAAAGGGATTAAAAACACAAATCATAGCTCGGTTTCGGCTACAATTACATTCTGGAAAATGGTGCAGGCTTATTCAGTCCCTCATTTTGGAAGCCAGAACACAGGCTGAGGACTTGAGAAGAGATGTCACAGGCCCAAGGCCTCCCAGGGCCCGGCCCTATCTATCCCCTGCTTCGGGCCGCTCCGCAGACCTGCAAGAATCTGAGTTTTCAAGTTCAAGCCCACAGCCTTCACACGCACGAGCTACTGGCCAGCTGGAAGATGCGACGACAGGGCAAGCCCCGTTTATAGTAGCAAGAGAAGAGAGGCAATACTTAAAAATAAATATAACAAGAAGCGTGCAGCACCTAGGTGATGAAAACCTGAAAACACTCAAAATGAACCCAAAGAGAGAAACAACTTCCCCTGTTCCTGGAAAGGATTCCACATCCTTAGGATGGCAGTTGGTGCTCAGCTGAAAACTGAACATTATCCTGATGAAGACACCAACAAGTTAGATAAGCTGACATAAAAGTCCATGTGAAACAATAAACCTGCACACACAGGAATCTTCGGTGGATGTAACTAAGCATGAAAAGGCTACGCGCTGTACACACCGACTCTAGGACATTCTGGAAAAAGCAAACTATGGAGACCGAATAAAGATCAGAGTTGCCAGGGGTCCAGAGAAGGAGGGAGGGATGATAAGGGAAGCACGGGGGATCTTCTGGGCGGCGGAACTCTTGTGATGGTGGATGTGTGACATCACACATTTGTTAAAACCCACACAATGTGTACAACGCCAAGAGCGAACCCTAAAGTAAACTAGGAATTTAAGTAGCAATGACAACAGTCATACTGCATCAATATCGGCTCAGCATCGTAAGAACACTGAAAATGTTTAAAGTAGGGGGATTGGTTATGGGAAGGGTCGGGGTGGTGGTGGTGAGGCATACGGGAACTCCGCACTTGCTGCACGGTCTTACTGTTAATCTGAAATTGCTCTAAAGATGAATCTATTAATTCCTTTTACAGTAAAAAAAAAATCAAAATGAAAAAAATGGCTATGAAAATCCTTATACAGAATAGTTACGAGAAGACGTGCCAGACACTAAAATCTGCTCTAAGCCTCTATAATTCAGATGGCGAAGCACAGACTCACAGGCAGACAAATAGGAGAACAGGCCAGAAAGAGGCCCATGGACACATGGGGATGGATTTTACGATAAAAGTGACATTGCAAATCTCTGTGGCAAAGCTAAAGTACACGGATAACTACATCCCCATTGGAAAAGGGATAAAACTGGATCAATATTTCATATCCTACACAGGAGTAAATGCCAAACACATCTAAAGGGGAAAATGTACATAGGAGTATTTAAAAAAATGGGTACAATCCTCTACATCGTGGGGGCTTAAGGAAAAGTTCTCTAAAGAGAACTCAGATTTAACAAAAAGAAGGGATTGATAATTAAACAAAATGATGATTAAAAAAACCTTTCTACTGGGGGGAAAAAAAAACATCAAAAGCAAAGTCAAAAGAAAATGACAACCAGGGAGAAAAAAAAAGCATTTGTAATATAGATCACTATAAGGGCTAATTAATCCTAATGTATAAATAATTCTTAAATTTTAGGGGGGAAAAAATCCAAAGTTCTGATCCCAAAAGGATAGCGAAAGACATGGACAAATTACAAAACAGATGTTTTAAATGGTCTTTAGTCCTGTGGAAAAGAGATGTTGGACGTCACTTATAAAGAAAACATCACTTATAAAGAAAGATGAGCTACACCAGGATTCCATCTCTCGCCTATTGGACTGGAAACCCTTAAAAACCTGACGGCACCTGTTGGGGGAGCGGTGGGGAAGCAGGCGGGCACGCTCCTGCGTGCTGGTGGGGATGCAGGTAAAGCAACTGGGCACCAGTCCACAAACTATGTATGTATTTACCATCTGACCCAGAAATCCCACTTCTGGAAATTCACCCTGCAGATACGCGTGCAAACCTAAGAAAAGACACATGAGCACAGTTATTCTTGGAGCATTGTTTGTCATTGTAAAATATGGGAAACAGCCCAGGTGCTGGTACAGAGGTGAGTGGCTGACCGAGGCCCTGCTGCAGCCTCCTGGGTGATGTGGGGAGGGGAGGGGAAGGGGGGATGCTACACAGCTGTGGAAAAGAATGATGAAGATTTCTGAGCACTGACATGCCAGGATACTCAACTTTGAAAAACTTCAGTGCCAAAGAATCTCTGCAGCATCCTACTGTTCGGATAAGAAAGAGGAACGTATGTGGGTACCTGCCTATTTCTGCACAAAGGAACAGCAGCAGTGGAGTCCCACAGACTCCAGGGAGTAGGCGGGAATGGGCAGGAGGGAAGACACGAGAGCAGTGTGATACCCTGAGCACAACTCTTTGGGTATAGTTTTGATGTTTCAGTTACTCAAAGAGTAAAATTAAATTACTAAAGATGGGGGCAGGGCTCCTGGGTGGCTCAGTCGGTTAAGCATCTGCCTTCAGCCCAGGCCATGATCCCGGGGTCCTGGGATCGAGTTCCGCATCGGGTTCCCTGCTCCGTGGGAGCCTGCTTCTCTTTCTCCCTCTGCCTGCAGCTCCCCCTGCTTGTGTTCTCTCTCTGTCAAATAAATAAATAAAAATCTTATAAAAATAAAGAAAGATGGGGGAAACACCAGTGAATGCCAGCGGGAATAAATGAACCTGTTTTAAAGGGATAACAGAACCAAGAAAAAGAAATGATCCAAGCATCACAGTTCTTTGCCTATTAACCCCTCAGTTTAGAGACAAAAGGAGCTGCAAAAAATAGCAGAAACTCGACCTGCTAGGTTTGCTCTGCACAGCAGTATGCAGGGGGCAATTCTACTTTCTGTGTCTTGGAAGACTGGGCAAATGAGTAAAACGCCGAACCATCTGGACGAGAACCAAGTACCTGCGAAGGACCAGCACTGTGCTCGATGTCAGGAACGCGGTCTGCACAGTATTCATTTCCTATAACAAATTACAGGTGAAAAAATTACCACCAACTGTGTGGATGAAAAGAACACGAATTTATGACCCGACAGTTCTAGAGAAGTCCGACATGGGGGCTAAGATCAAGACGTCGGCAGAGCTGCGTTCCTCCCTGGGTGCTCGAGGGCACAGTCCATTTCCTAGCCTTTTCCAGCATCGAGAGGCCACCCCCGTTCCTTGGCTGGTGGCCCCATTCCTCCACCTCCAGAGCCAGCCTCTGCCAGCCGAGTCCTTCTCCCACGGCCATCCCTCTGGCTCTCTCTTCTGACTTCCTCTCCGACTTTTCAGATTCCTTGTGATCCCCCTGGGCCCACCTGGATAGCCCAGGATCACTTCCCCATCTACCTGCAGGTCAGCTGATGAGCAATCTTAATTCCCCTTTGTCACATCACCCAACCTAGTCACAGGCTCGGGGCAGATTAGGCCATAGACAACCTTGGGGGGCCCTTTATCCTGCTACTACATGGGTGGTGCTCAGCACAAGGGAGGCACTCAGCCAAAGACAGCGGAACACTAAAAGGCTTCTACTACCCCATCTGGGCGAGGAAGGGTTCCTCACAGGGTGTCTGGCACTTTGCCGGCTGGAGGCACCTTGGTTCAAACTTGCGAAGAAATATTTGACAAAAATGGGATCCCTGGGTGGCGCAGTGGTTTAGCGCCTGCCTTTGGCCCAGGGTGCGATCCTGAAGACCTGGGATCGAATTCCATGTCGGGCTCCCTGCATGGAGCCTGCTTCTCCCTCTGCCTGTGTCTCTGCCTCTCTCTCTCTCTCTCTCTCTCTGTGACTATCATAAATAAATAAAAGTTAAAAAAAATATTTGACAAAAATGGCACAAGAACTTCTGCAGCTTTACATCTGGGAATTAACCCCCAAGAAAGTCATCGTGGCTACGCAAAACAAACAAATTACCAACAATAATGATAATAATTCGGACTCCCTCCTAAACGCCTGGGAATTTATCAAACACCACGTGATATATCTATAAAGTGGGAGTGTGACACCATAAAGACTAATGCTGTAGGATATTTTGAATTTTTTCCAATGAAACTTTTTAAAAATTATAAAACCAATATGAATAGGGAGGGATGCCTGGGTGGTTCAGTGGTTGAGCATCTGCCTTTGGCTCAGGGTGTGATTCCAGGGTCCTGGGATCGAGTTCCACGTTGGGTTCCCCATGGGGAGCCTGCTTCTCCCTCTGCCTCTCTCTCTCTCTGTGTCTCTCATGAATAAATAAAATCTAAAAAAAAAAAAAAGGGGGATCCCTGGGTGGCGCAGCGGTTTGGCGCCTGCCTTTGGCCCAGGGCGCGATCCTGGAGACCTAGGATCGAATCCCACGTCAGGCTCCCGGTGCATGGAGCCTGCTTCTCCCTCTGCCTGTGTCTCTGCCTCTCTCTCTCCCTGTGTGACTATCATAAATAAATAAAAATTAAAAATTAAATTAAAAAAAAACAATATAAACATAGTGGAAATAGTCAAACAGTAAAAAAATAATAATAAATATAAAAACTGTACAAATCATGCTCCCTAAAGCTCCCTACCCTTAAAACCCCATCTCAGGCCCTCAGATTGAGACTAAAAAGTCATCAGCAGTGACAGTGTCCTGGGCAATCTCGCAGGCCCTCTCTCCAGCTATGTAACTAGGGACCGACGAATGTGTTTCTCTTTTTCTAAAAAAAACCCAACAAAACCAAAAATGAGATCCTGTAAACACCACTGTGTACCTTCTTTTTCTGCAAAGGTCTTCCTGAAACAGAAGAATCTGAACGGTCCACTGTCACAAAGGGTGAGGAAAAGCAAATCATCTGATCCCAGCTCTGCTGAACTACCCCCATCCCTGTGAGCAGAGCGCTCCGGAAGGGCAGACACCAAACTCGTGGCAGTGGTTTTTCCACGAGGGCACGATTTGCTACACCTTCTCCGGTGAACGTGCTTTACTTCTGAGTCCAGGTGTTAAGATATTATCTTAACATTGCCACCTCTTGGGGCCTTCAATTGTATTAAAGGGGCAGGGAAGGAACATGCCAAACTCTTCACAGAAGTTGCCACTAAAGGCGGCCCAGCTGGCTCAGCGGTTTAGCGCCGCCTTCAGCCCAGGGCCTGATCCTGGAGACCCGAGATCGAGTCCTGCATGGGGCTCCCTGCATGGATCCTGCTTCTCCCTCTGCCTGTCTCTGCGTCTCTGTCTTTCTCTCTCTGTCTCTTATAATAAACAAATAAAATCTTAAAAAAAAAAAAAAGAAGTTGGTTGCCACTGAGTCATGAAGTTCAGGCTATTTTATTATTTTTTTTTTCCAAAACACTTTAAATGTACAGCGATGTTGTGTGTCAGTTACATCTCAATAAAAATGTTTTCTCAAAAAAAAAAAAGTGTTTTCTCAGGGCGCCTGGGTGGCTCAGTGGTTAAGTGTCTGCCTTCGGCTCAAGTCATGACTCTGAGGTCCTGGAATCGAGTCCTGCATCGGGCTCCCCGCAAGGCGCCTGCTTCTCCCTCTGCCTGTGTCTCTGACTCTCTCTCTCTGGGTCTCTCATGAATAAGTAAATAAAATCTTTAATTAAAAAAAAATGAAAGGTGTTTTCCCTTCTGCTTGGGAGATGACAAAGAAAATGTGCTCTAAAGGCCAAACGCTAAGCTTTTCTGCTAATTAGGGAAGTTTCCAAGGGGTAAAACCTACGCTAAGGTTTTCTGCTAATTAGAGAAGGTTCCAAGGGGTAAAAACCTGGTCACATTATTTGACTAGACCGTATTCAGAAAAAAACTGATAAAAATATCAGTCCTTGATATTCTGGAAGTCGTTCTCACGTTAGGTATGAGACAGGCGATCTTAATTTCAAGCTCTTTATTCACTTTCTGTGCTTTCAGGATTGTACGTGAAGACCACGCTGGTGAGGGAAGAAACAAAAACAGTCCTAAGAAGAAACGTAAAAATTCTCAGGCCGGGAGGGAAGGGGGTGGGGCGGGCCTGATATAACATCTCCCATCCTCCTTGTTTGGGGGTCTGGGAAAGAATGGGCTGGGCCCTTGGCCAACCTGCCGTGCCGCCGCTGGGGAAGAATCTTCTTTCTATCACCAAGTCCAACCCCTGACTCGTAGTAATTTGGGATAAATCATTCCTGTTCCCCCACCGAGCTCAGTGGCCTGTTGGCACAGATAGGCTTGGAGGCGGTTTAAGCTTTTCTGGAAAAATCTTCAGAGGTTCCTCTCATTTGTTGCTCCTTTTTAAAACCCTATTTCAATTGGAAACAACTAAACAGCTGACTTCAAGGGAACGGTGAGGCGAATTATAATTCAGCCACAGGATGGAGTAGTATCACGCGGCTGTTACAAATTGCGCTTCTGGGAAGTTCCTAATCGCGTGGGGGAGACGCAAGTGAAAAACACAGGATGCACCGTGGTGCACGGCGTGTGCTCTCGGTCGCGTAGGAGCGTACAGAGATAGGGACGCAAGAAGCTGTGTCGAGGTGCAAACAGACGGAGACAACCCGGGCGTCACCGGCTAGCGCGTGGATAGACGATGTGCCACGGGCGCGCATCGAATATTCTTCAGCCGTAAAAAGGCATTTACTGGTATGGGCTATGCCATTATGCTAAGCGAGCCAGACAAAAGGCCACATCTTTATGATTCATTGATATGAAATGTCCCAAATAGGCAAATCTACAGAGTCAGAAATGGAGAATGAATGCTTAATGGGCTTAATGGGTATAGGATTTTTTTCTTTTAAGATTTTATTTACTTACTTGAGAGAGAAGAGCAAGAAAGAGCAAGCACGTGCAGTGGGGAAGGGCAGAGGGAGCGGAAGAAGCAGGGAGCCCGACGTGGGACTCGATCCCGGGCCCCGGAGATCCCCACCTGAGCCAAAGGGCAGACGCCTAACCCCCTGAGCCACCCAGGCGACTCTGAATTATTTTTTTTTTCTTGAGGGGGGGATGATGGAAATGCTCTGTAATTAGTGGTGATCGTTGTGCAACCTCGCGAATACACTAAAACCCACTGCTTTGTACGCTTTAAAAGGGGTGGCTTTTATGGTATGTGAATTATATTTAAAGAACTAAAAGATGCCAGTAAAGGCTGTCTTTAGGAGGTAGGACATCTGGTCCCACTTTCTGCATCTGTTTGTGCGTGTGTTATGTATTGAATCTATTACTCCAGTAGCTGGGAGGGGGAAAAAAAAAGACAACTAAAAACAAAACAAAACAACACAAAACCCAGCAAAGTTTCCCAAACGATTTGGGGGCAAGAGCCCCAGCAAAAGCCCCACCCGGGTCTGGGGACACCCAATTCCCCAAAAGTTCGCGCCTTTTCTCTGCCTTACAGCAAACAGCTCCTTGACTTTGGATTTAACACACTCACCTCTAGGTTTGTCTAGCCACCTGCTGAGGCCGGCGAAAAGCCCTTGGAGCCTGACCCCCTGGTGCCCCGGCCCCCGCCCCTCCCCTGTCACCTCGTCCCTGTCCCCTGCACACCTGTGCCCTCAGCGGCCCCCCGGCCCAGGTCTCTGTGCCTTGGTCCTCCCGGAAGATCCCTTCCTTCACCCGTCTGCCTCGCCTAATCTCCCACCGTCTACACCCCGACCCGACCGCACACTGCGGGGGCAGGAAGCGTGGGCCTTGGGGTTTCTGCTCGCGTGTCAGGTGCCCGCACACGCCCCCGGCAAGTCAGCGCTGACCCAGCGGATGCCCAGCGGGGCCCAGCTGGAGTGCAAGTGTCCTCTCTGCAGCCACGACCGCTCCTCCTGCCCTGGACTGACGGCCCCCTCCCCGGGCCCCAGCACAAGGGAGGGTGGTGCGGGGGTAACTACGAGGACCCTGAGTCAGCCTGCCTGGGTTCGAGTCCCAGCTCCACCACGTCCTGGCTGTGTGACCTTGGGCAGGTCTCTGAACCTCTCTGAGCCTCACATCTGGGAGCAAGGGTAAGAACCCTTCTTGTAAGGTTGCCGTGAGGGTGAGAGGAGCTCACGCATGCAAGGTGCCCGGGGCGGTGCGCGGGACGCGTTAACAGTGGGCTAGCATCAGTGTTAACAGTGCGGGAGCTGGTTTGCTATTTACCTTCCTTCTTCCTTACTGGCCTGTCACAACTTGAGAGTGGTGCTGTGCATCCCTGCACTCCGTGTGCTGGCCGTCCACGCCTCCTAGACGTGCAGCACCTCAGTCTCCCCCCCAAATCTGCTGAGGCGGACCCCCCATGGCCACAGCGATATCCACATCCCATGTCTTCTCTCAGAACCTTGCCCCTCCCTGTCAGGACGTTGGTGTGGACGGCACCCCCAAAAGCTATGCCCAGACCTTAACCCCTCTACCTGTGAACGCGTCACCTTATTTGGAAACAGGGTCTCTGCAGGTGCGATTAAGGATCTCAAGGTGAGATATTCTCGGGTCTGGGGTGGGCCTCCAATCCAATGATGGGGACCCTCAGAAGGGGAAGCAGAGGGACAGCGGAGACGCAGAGACACCGGCAGGAAGACCACATGACGTGCAGAGACCGAGGCAGATTCGGGGGCCGGGGGGCGTGCAGCACAATCCAAGGTGGCCAGGACCCCCACCCCTCCCCCCTAGGCTGCAAGAGAGGGGTCTCCCCAGAGGCTCGGGACACAGCATGACTCTGCTGCTGACACACCTCGCCTGGTGACTTCTGGCCTCCAGAACTGCGAGAGAACAAACTTAGGTCGTTTTAAGGCACGATGTGCCTCGGAAACCCCCGGAGGTCAGGGGTAGCCTGGCCCCGCGAACCCGCAGGCCCCGCGCCCATGAACAGCACAGCCCACGACGGCTGTCTGGTGCCTCCTGAGGCTTGGGGCTTAAAAAGAACACAGCTCGACCTGCCTCTGTCCCGGGACCTTGGCCCTAGACACCCCATCGAAGCCACCTTGCTCAGAGGAAGCCCGAGTTCACCCTGTGGAAGGATGGCCCGGGGAGGCCCTCGCAGGGAAGGACGGGGACCCCAGCCAGAAGCCAGACACGAAAGGCAAAGAGCCTCTGAGGGCTCTGGTGCCCAGACCGGGAGCGTCCTGGCTGTGGGGCACCTGAGATGCCGGGGGGCGGAGGTGGGCCACCCTGCTGCGCCCTGGCCGCCTCCTGGCCCTCGGTGACCAGAGCAGAACCGCGCGTGATGCGCGCCTCCAGGTTGCGAGGTTGTGCAGACGTGATAACCGCAGCCCTTGACAGAGACCCTGGTGATTCGTGTGCTTGGTCAGGTGCCCGAGGCACCGCCCGGCCTGGTTACTGACCCTCCACCTGTGCCCTATGCCACGGCTGCCCTTAGCAAACGGGGGAGCATGCTGACCTCAGATCCAGCAAACACTCTCGAGGCACGGGCAGTGATCTTGGCAGGGCACGTGGGAAGCTGGAGGGGCCACCGACGAGCCTCCCTTGCCAGTCAGCTGCCACTCAGCCACTCCAGGCCCTGAGCTACTTGGAAATGAGGGATCAGGAGACCTGCAGCCAGCCCTGGGGCCACCTCCCTCCGGTGGGCAGGACACTTCGGGGTTGGGGCAAGTGGTGGGGAGCTGGACACTTGAATCCTGTGACCAGGGCAAGTCGCAGCTGGGCTGCTGCCCTGATAGGCCTCCTTGCAGAAACGAAGTGTTTCTCTTTCTGCCAGTAGCCTCCCTGGGAGCAATTATGGCCCTAGTGGGGGCCCCTTTAAAGACCAGGCAGCCTGAACGTTTGCAATGTATTAACCACCCATGCGGAGGCCAGGTCACAAACCCAGCTAAGAGAGCATCCTAAGGAAGGGTAGAGAATGTGGCACCATCGGGCGGGGGGGGGGGGGGGGGGGGGGGGCGGGGTGGAAGAGGGTAAAACAGTCCCCTGGTATGTGCAGGGTTTCTGGAAAACAATCCCCTTCCGGCTCTTTGGGAAAGACGTGCATCAGCCCAGATTCATCAGCTGGCGGAGAGTTTCAGATGCCAGTACAGCCCAGTCTCACCCACCAGCACCCCCCACTCACGGGGCTAGTGAAAATCGCCCACACAATGGGTTCTGGGAGGTGCTTATCACGTGCCAGGCACTGGGCTTTACACGCACTAGCTCACTGCATCCTGACAATACAGTACTAAGCTAACAGGTGCTGGTGGTATTATTATTTATCTTTTTATTGGTTGGTCGGTTGGTTGATTTAGAGAGGGCGTGCATGCACCGGCCGACACGGTTCACAAGCAAGCGAGCCTGGAACCTACAGGGAGCACGCTTTCTCCTCCACGGTGCCTGGGAAGGGAAACAAGATACCAACTTTGAGGTTCACAGCTCGTGGACCCCTGTCCAGGATCGAGAGGGGACCACTGTGCTCAGGGAGAGGCGGCCCCGAGGAAAAGCTCCAAAAGGGAAGCGAAGCTTGTCCTTTAAAAAGGTCAGAGCGAAAAATAAATAAATAAAATAAATAAAAAATAAAAAGGTCAGAGCTCAGCAATCGCTTGAAAGTTGTTATCCTACTTCTTGCTCAAAGAGTCGGGGGACTTTCAAGTCCCCAAAGCAATCAGGGGCTGCTCTGCCGCCGTTCCTCCCAAGAGGGCCCGGAGCGGGGCAAGGCTGGCACACCAGTGAGAGACTGGAAGGAACATCCTTAGGGTTATCCCACCCCGGAGAGGCAACGCAAGACCCGGCCTGGAGGCAGCCCATGGTGGACACTGCATGACGCGCGATCAGAGCAGAGAGCCAGGCCCATGACCTTGGCCAGCCCCTCCTGGCAAACCGCTCCTACTTACTTACTTACTTTTTTTTTTTTTTTAAAGATCTTATTTATTTGACAGAGAGAAGAGAGCAAAAGCAGGTAGAGCGGGAGGGAGAGGGAGAAGCAGGCTCCCCGCTGACCAGTCAGCTGGACGCGGGGCTCAAACCCGGGACCCTGAGATCACGGCCTGAGCCAAAACCAGACGCTTAACCGACCGAGCCACCCAGGCGTCCCAAACCACTCCCGCTTTCTGAGTCCCACCTTCCTCGTGAACTAAGGCCGGGTTAGACGGACACCCAGAAACCACGTTTAAAGCCAGCGTCTATTGCGCCCTTTCATTTGTGTGAAGTGCTTTATAGAGGTTCTCTATGTCCTCACCACGTTCCTAGAGGTAATATTATCCCAGCTTTACAAATGGGGAAACTGAGTCCAGGGAGATAGGGACACAGCCAGTAGTTTCGACTCCAAAGAGCTCGCATCTAGCCGCCGTGAGACGGCCTGGGAATGACCTCGAGGGCCTGGCACACAGCGGCTGTGCGTGTTCGCTGTTGCTGTCATCAATCCCCCCGGATAATACTTTCGTGCTCAAGTACGGCTGTAGTCGTAAGTTCTTACTTAAATAACCTTCAAAGTCGAGCTGGGCCCATCCCATCATCCGGGCGACGGGTCCCCCTCCTGACCCACGGCAGCCACGACCTAGCAGTCCTCAGCGCAGCTAAGTACCCTTCCTGGCGGAGCCGAGTTGCCCCCCGCGCGTGTACTCACACCTGCGCAGCCACGCCGCCGGCAACAGCGCGCACAGGCGAGCACGGGGCCCGAGGGGCCCAGGGTCCGGATCGCCCGTCCTCAGCCGGTGAGGAGCGTGCTGTGGGCAGGCCGCCTCCTCTCACCAGGCCTCGGTCCCTTCGTGCGTAACACGGGGATGGTGACGATCAGCACCCCTCGCGGTGACGGGGACAGAGCAGCACGCCGCAGAAAGCCCCTAGGTGGGACTGCGCCCGCTGTGAGTGGCCAACAGGCAGCCCATCTTGTGTCTTGTGCCGTCGCTGTTACACCGACCACGGAACATCCCTCGGTCCCCTGCTCCTCCCCCAGGTCCCCTGAGAACCACTGTGCAAGGGCACAAGCTCTTGCAGTTTTCCGCAGGAGCCACTGGGCTTGGCGGAGGGGAGGGAAGCGTGGGGACGGGACTTGCGTGGCTAAGCGGCAGTCATGCCGAGCTCCAACACCAGCTCCTCCGCCTGCTAAGCTGTGCGACCTCGGGCATGTTCCGCGGCCTCTCTGGGTCTCTAACGGGGGGTGGGGGGTGCTCCTAGGGCCTCCTACAGGGTTGCTGCAAGGACTAAGGGACTCTGTGCACCCCGGCTGGCGCAGAGGGGGCGCTCCCCAGCCCTGGGGATTACTATTATTACTGTCAGGTAGAAACAGCTGGAAGACTGCTCTGCCCTAACTTACGTCCGTGGCTATCATCCCCCCTATTGCGATGATTACCAACCTCCCCTGGCTGTACCTCCTGCCATTTCCACCAGCTTTGACTGGGACATTTTCTGAGGGGCCGGAAGTCTCCTGCAGGTTCTGAGGCACACCGGGCAGGTGTCGCTTATCTGCTGGTGGCCGGGACCCCAGGCAGGGCCAGGGGGTGCTGAGTGGCCACCATCGCACGACCGCAGGGCTGAAAGGTCAAGGAGCTGACGGGAGAGTTCTGGGGCCAGTCCCCACCCCACTTCCCTGCTCCCTTCTGTGGGACCTTGGGCAGGTGACGACGTCTGGGAGCCTCAGTCCGCTGGCCTCTCTGTGAAGGATGACACGGCGTGCACTTACTGCGGGGACTTTTTGGGGTTCATTAAGGTGGGACCCTGACAGTCACTTCGGGGGGCGCCTGGCTGCGGATAATCGCCAGTTCTTCAGCTGGGGCTCCGGGAGTCTCCGTCTGTGTCTCTCACGCCCACTCTGGCCGATCGACACGATCTCCACGCAGAGCACGTACGGGGCACAAATCCGGGTGCTGTGTCCCCCGGCCCTCGCCGCGCTCCCCAGGCCGCCAGCACCGGGCGCCCACCCCATTGCCCGCAGTGCTCCAGCGACGGGGGAGGCCCACGGGGCCCTGGGGTGCGGGGTGGGAGGAAGGCGGCCGCTCCCCTCTGCACCCCCTCCCGACCCCCCTCGAGGAAGACGGAAGCCGGTCTGCCCTTGCCCCGTGGCACGACCCGCTGGCAGAGGGAGCACCGCAGGCCTTAATCTCAGCACCAACAGGCGAGCGTAACAAGCGCGCTGAAACACGCCTCCGCTACACGTTTGTGCTTTATTTTTGAGCAGGCCCAGCTCCACGCTCAAGTGGCAATAACTTAGTCAAAATCTGACAAATCAGAGACGTCAGGTTGTGAGCTACAAAGGGGAAGCAACCTTCTGAGAAGCGGATGGTCGGGGCATAAGAGGAACAGAAGGGACCAGGAAGAGCGCCCGGGACCCCGAGTAGGACAGGCCAGGAGGAGGTCTGCAGACAGGCCCGCCGCTGACCGTCGCCAGGGTCCCGGGGCTGCAGGCCGAGTCAGGGTGTGACCGGGTTTCTCTAACACCTGCGTTTACAATTAGGAAAAGATAAAGATTTTTCGGAAAAAATTCATTACACGTAGCCAAGGTGGTATCTGCAAGGATCCTCTGCCGCAAACTGATTATTTTTCCTTTTACAATTAGGAAATATGGGGGACACCTGGGGGGCTCGGGGGTCGAGCGCCTGCCTTCAGCTCAGAGGTCCCGGGATCGAGTCCCGCGTCGGGCTCCCCGCAGGGAGCCTGCTTCTCCCTCTGTGTGTGTCTCTGCCTCTCTCTCCCTCTCTCTGGGTCTCTCATGAATAAATAAAAATTAAAAAAAAAAAAAAGGAAATATATATTGGTAGAGAGATTTTCACACTAGGCATGAAAAATCCTGTTTCTGCCTCAACCTCGCTCACTGTTTAACACCCCCCAGGGCATCTTGCCCGCGGCAACTGTTACTGTATTGTCATGTTTGGACAGTGAGCTCCTGCTCCCTTATTCCGTGTTTATTAATGGGAATTCCTCCGTGGAGGAGAGCTGCTGCTTCTCCCTCGTCTATTTATTTAGTTCTTTATGCAATTACATCAGCACGGCCCCGTGGCGCTTCCCGCGTTCTCCTCCGGCCCCCGGGAGCGCTTCCGCGGGGCTCCACGCGCACCCCATAGGCTGAGCGGTACGGGGCTGATTCTATGGCACATCCTCACTCTGTGGGGCCCACCAGGATGCCCCAGGCTCCCCTTGGACTTTCCCTGCCCAGGGCCTGGACTCACCATTTCTACAAAGATCCCGGGCTCCTTTTTTTTTTTTTTTTTTAAGATTTTATTTATCTATTAGAGAGAGAGAGAGTTTGAGCAGGAGCAGGGAGGCAGGGGCAGAGGGCAGAGGGAGAAGCAGACTCTCCATCGAGCTGGGAGCCCGACATGGGGCTTGATCCCAGGACCCCGGGATCATGACCTGAGCCAAAGGCAGACACTTACCCAAATGAGCCACCCAGGCACCCTTCCCACCCCCCCCCCCAGCTCCTTTTATTTAGAAAATAGTACTTAGGAACTAAGATCTGAGCACAAGGGGTACTCATTTTATTGGGGTGTCCCTACTTCCAGCCCTTCTCCACGGATAGAGCAAAGAACTATACATACGTGCTCTAGATCACCCCCGCACACACCCACACGGCTGTCTTTGCGTCTACCTATGTGCCCGTGTACGTATCCACGTTCTTTCTCTTGGTAACTGTGTCCACACTGATACCGTTGACTGATTCAGTCCCATGGGGTCCATTTCCTCCTTTCCTTACTGGAGCGTTTTGCCAGAGTAAGACTTGGCTCTCATTATCTAAAACATGATTACTTAGTGTTTCAACCTGAGCATATAAATGAAGTAGTTTCAGGATTCCTAACCCACATGCTTTTTTTTTTTTTTTTTTTGGCTTTGTTCAAGAGGTACAGGGGAGGGGCAGGGGCAGGGGCAGAGGGGAGGAAAAGAATCTCAAGCAGGATCCACACTTGATGCTGAGCCCGTCGCGGGGCTCAGTCCCCACGACCTGAGATCATGACCTGAGCCGAAATCAAGAGCCAGCCACCTAGCGGACCGAGTCACCCAGGTGCCCCCGTAAGCTTTTGAGAAAAAAAACAAAAAAAAATAAAAAAAACTCCTGCCAACTGGAATAGTGTTTGTGTATAGTTCTACTTGTCTTTTTTTGCCTTACAGCATCAGTCAAAATAATGTTTTTCAAAATTACTTAGACTACTGCTTTTCTTCTCCGTCCTGAGTGTGCTGGTGTGAATCACCGGTAATACACTTAGATTCCTTTACCTTCACTTGGCTCAGTCTGCACTCTATTACCACCGCCCCCCCACCCCAACCTGGCTCATTTTTAAAAATTTACATGCAGGGCTCCTGGGTGGCTCAGCGGGTGAGCACCTGCCTTGGGCTCAGGGCATGACCTGGGGTCCCGGGATCGAGTCCGCATCGGCTCCCTGCCTGGAGCCTGCTCCTCCCTCTGCCTGTGACTCTGCCTCTCTCTCTTTGTGTCTCATGAATAAATAAATAAAATCTTAAAAAATGAATAAATAAAAATAAAAATTTACATTTGGTACAATCTGAGGTGGACCCTGCGGTGTACGGTCCCGTGGGTTCCGACAGGTGAATGGAGAGCCACGTGTCCACACTGCAGTTTCGTACAAAACCGTTTCCCAGACCTGCTGTCCCTTCCTTTATAAATTCTTGAGACAAGTCCTCTGTCAAAAATATGATCGGAACTTATTTTCTTCTCCAACTTTGTGGCTTGTCTTTCTGTTCTCTTCGAAGTGTCTCCCGCAGAGCCAGAGTTTTTCATTTTGATAAAATCCAGTTTGTCGAATTTTTCTTCTATGGATCTTGCTTCTGATGTTATGCCTAAGAACACTTCCTCGAGGTCACCCAGATTTTCTCCTATGCATCCCCCCTATAAGTATTATCACTGATCTTCTCCATTTTGGGTTAATGTTCACAGAAAGTGTGAGGTTTAGGTTTAAGTTCACTGGTTTGCACACAGACACCCACTGTCCCAGCACTGTTTATGGAGAGGACTATCCTTGGGCATCTGGGTGGCTCAGTGGTTGAGCGCCTGCCTTCAGCCCAGGGCATGACCTGGAGTCCCGGGATCGAGTCCCGCGTCGGGCTCCCTGCATGGAGCCTGCTTCTCCCTCTGCCTGTGTCTCTGCCTCTCTCCGTGTCTCATGAGTAAATAAAATCTCTAAAAAAAAAAAAAAAAAAAAATACTATCCTTTCTCCATTGAATTACCTTTGTGCTTCTGCCAAAAATCACCTCAGTATATTTGTGTAGGTTTATTTCTGGACTCGCTCCGCTGTTGCGCTGATGTCTGTGTGGGCCCGTTACTAATCCTACCACTGCAGCCTTACAGGAAGTCTGAGATGAGCAGCGAGTCCTCCCACAGAGCTCTTCCCTTTGAGAATGGCTTTGGCTCTGCTAGTTTCTCTTCACTTAAATGTTTAGAATCAGCTTATAAATACCTACCAAAAAATAAAAAATAAAAAAATAAAATAAAATAAATAAATACCTACCAAAAAGCCTACTAGCACTGGACATGGGGACTGCACTGAATCTAGACCAAATTCGGGAGACGTGACATCTCCATCACACTGAGCCCCCCCATCCACAAACACTGTGTCTCTCTGTAATTTTTTTTTTAAATATTTTATTTATTTATTCATGATAGTCACAGAGAGAGAGAGAGAGGCAGAGACACAGGCAGAGGGAGAAGCAGGCTCCATGCACCGGGAGCCCGACGTGGGATTCGATCCCGGGTCTCCAGGATCGCGCCCTGGGCCAAAGGCAGGCGCCAAACCGCTGCGCCACCCAGGGATCCCTCTCTGTAATTATTTATGTCTTTCTTGTGTTGCACTTGTCAGCAAACACGACACATATTTTGTTATTTACACCTAAGTACTTCTGGGTGCTCCTCTAAACTGTATTTATGAATTCTGAATTCCACTAATTCACCGCCAGCTGATAGAAATACAATTGACTTCTCTGTGCGGACTTGGTTATCATTCCACCTTGCTAAATTCATTTTTCTAGGAGCTTTTTGGGAGATTCTTTGGGAACGTCTCCATCGACAGTCTTTGTAAATAGGGTTTCGTTTCTTCTTTCCATATCTGTGTGCCTTTCATTTCTTTTTATGACTTACTGCACTGATTACAACGTCTCGTAGGATACGGAACAGGCGCGGTGAGAGAAGACATTTTTGCCTCATTTCAATCTTGGAAGAAAGCGTTTAGTAGAAAGCCTTTCCCTTTCTTAGAAGAAAGCTTTGTTGTAGATGTTTACAAGCTGATTCTGAATATTTTTCACCATTAAGGATGTTTAGTGGGAGGTTTGTGTGGATGCCTGTCACCGAGCCAAGAAAGCTGCTTTCTATTCCCAGTGTGCTGAGAGCTCTTATCATAACTGGACACTGAATTTTGTTAAATGCTCTTTCCGTTCATATGTAGGGTTTTTTTTCCCTTTTAGTCTGCTAAGAACACTAATTTTTCACATGTCCATCCAGCCTAGCATTCCTTGGATAAAGGCATCCCCGCTTGGTCCCCGTATATGTTCCTTTTATAGATCAAAAGATTTGACTTGCTCATATTTTGTTGAGTGTTTTCACACTCAGCACGTCCTGAATGGCAGTGGTCAGTAGTTTTCCTGCAATGTATGGATTTGGTCATGTTATTACACGACACTGGCTTTGTAAAATGAGCTGGGAAGCATTGTCGCATCTTTGTTTAGTTTAGTTTTTAAAGATTTATTCACTTATTCTAGAAGAGAGTGAATGGGGAGCACAGGGCAGAGGGAGAGAGAGAATTCTCCTGCTGAGTGTGGAGCCCAATCCAGGGCTCGATCTCACGATGCTAAGACCATGACCTGATCCGAAACCAAGAGCTGGGCACCCAGCCAACCGAGCCACCCAGGCGCCCCACACTGTCTCATCTTTTTAATTCCAGGAAGAGATTGCGTAGCATTTTTTTTTTTCCCTTAACTGTTCAAAAAAGGTTCATTAGTGAAATCACCCGGGCCTGAGTTTCCTTTTTGGATGGTTTCTAAATACAAATTCAGTTTCTCTGACACATACACGCAGAACTCCAGGTTTCTTTTTCTTTCTTGAGTGTTCATAGTTTACATCTTTCAAAAAATTGGTCTCTTCATCTACGTTGTAGAATTTATAGGCTGAGAACTGTTGGTAATGTGCCCTAATTATCTACGATTTTTATCCACTGTCAGGAATTATATAAATATGAATACCGAATTTTTGCTATCTCATTAGGATTGCCATAGAAATCAGCCACAATCACAATAAAAAATACCCTGAGAGGATTCTCATTAGGGACGCCTGGGTGGCTCAGCAGTTGAGCATCTGCCTTTGGCTCAGGGCGTGATCCTGGTCCCGGGATCGAGTCCCGCATCGGGCTCCCTGCATGGAGCCTGCTTCTCCCTCTCCCTTTCTCTGCCTCTCTCTCTGTAAGTCTCTCATGAATAAATAAATAAAATATTTAAAAAAAAAGAGGATCCTCATTAAACAGGTAACACAGAGTAGCCACGCCCCCCCCCCCCCCCCCCCCCCCCCCCCGCCAAGAATAAGCAGTAAGCAGCCTCAGAGAGTTTGCCAAGCTCATTCGTCTCTCCCAGCAGGACTATTTCGGGGAAGTGTGGAGACAGTCAGCTGGCAAGGTCAAACCGTCCAGTGGGTCCCGGCCCCACCTCTCCATGACCCTCAGCCAGTGCCTTCCTCTGCTGCTGGCCCTCGACACCCCCATGTATAAAATGGGAGGTTGGGAGGCTGGGATGTGTCTGCCTAGAGGGATTCCCACCACCTACCCTCCATCAGGGAAGAGCGGGGGTGGCATGTGATGCCCACGGGCCCCCGTGATGAGCAGACCTCGCTGCGGGCCGTGGCTGCTACTCAGCTGCTCTCAACGCAAAGGCGAGCATCTCAGAGGGGAAGGGTCTGATTTCTCAGCTCACACCCTAGGTGAGTGGGAAGATCACTAACCCTCCCTAGTGGGATTTGATCCTTAACAACAACAACAACAACAAAACGCAGGCCCTGTGCTGTGTTCGGGCCAGGATGCAAATGAAAGGGTGGTCAAGATCGGAGCTTTGGGGTCAAAAGGCCTGGTCTGGGGTCTGCCTTGGCCAGACTCACTCCTTCACTGAAGAACTCTTTTCTGAACACCTACTGTATGCCAGGCTCTGTCGTGGGCAGGGAGATAAAATGTTTAAAGAACCACCAGGGATCCCTGTGGGGCTCAGAGGTTGAGCACCTGCCTTCACTCAGGTCATGATCCCGGGGTCCTGGGATTGAGCCCCGCATGGGGATCCCTGCTCAGCCGGGAGCCTGCTCCTCCCTCTGCCTCTGCCCTGGCTCCTGTGCTCTCTCTCTCCCGCTCACTTTGCCTCTCAGATAAATTAATGAAATCTAAAAAGAAAGTGGGGTGCTGCCTAGGCTCAGTCCAGAGAAGAAGAGTTAGGAGAATAGACGCTGGCCAAGCCCATCCCAGGAGGGGTCAGCCCCAGCCCAGCTGGCTTCCCCGCTGACACACAGCGTGGGCTCCCAGGGAAGCGCAGCACACAGCGCCGACCTCAGCCAGGGAGACACCGACACCGCATAGGACATGGTCTGTGCCACGGCCACCAGCAGCGGGGTGATGATGACCCCGAAACTGGGACATCCTTGGGAACAGAGATCCTGTGCAGATGAACCCCAGCCAGGGTGGCAGCTGACTGGGACCAGCGGGCCCCCCTCCCTGGCATGACCTCCTGGGTGAAGGCTGTGCTGCCCCGTAGGACTGAGGCCTGGCAGGACTGAGCGCACGGGGCTTGAGAAGCTTGGTGACTTCTGAAAAGAACAAATGTCCTTCATTTCCTCTCGCTGCATTCTCTTGTTATTGGGGCAAGTTAGGGTACCAGGCAGGTGACAGCACAGCACGTGGCCTTTGGAGGGCCCCAGATCCCTGCATGATCCCGAGCAAGTCCGCTGCTCATCTATTAAACTGCACTACTGGGGCCCACCCTGAGGATTATGTGGGAGTGAACCCTACGGGGTTTAGCACAGTGCCGGATTCCTAATAGCTGGCTAATAACTAGCAACTGCTATCATCATTATTATTATTTCTAAATGCCAGTCAATCTGGTTGTCCTCAAAGGAACAAATGAGGCTTTATGGTTCATTCTGTGCTAGGGCTGGAAGCTGGGGGGCGGGGATGGCGGGGCAGGTACAAAGGAACAAGAGAGGTCTAAAGGTAAGTGCTGGAGGTGGAGTTAGCCCCTCCCAGGAGGCTGGGACAGCTCCCCCCTTCCACCCTGGCCACCCCCAGGGTAAGTGCTGGGAAGTGCCTGACCTCCTCCTAAGAGCTTCTCCTCCCAGAGCTTTACACCCTCCCCTCCCCTCCCCGACTCCCTGGGCTCCCTGGCTCCCTCTGACTCACCCTCCCCTGCTCCCTGGGCTCCCCGGCTCTCAGGCTCTGGGAAGCCAAGTGAGCCTGGAGGCTGGGCCGGAAGGCAGCACTTCCACCCAGGGGAGCTCTGCACCCCGCAAGGAGGCCTACTGACACATAAAGCCTGTTCTGGGCTCCAACACCCCCCCAGCCAAGCCCCTTCATTCCATTTCAATGTGCTGATCCCACCGACAGCGCGCCCCGCGCCCGGCGAAACCGGAATTAACGAGCGCTGGGCGCTCCGTGAGTGGGCAGGGGTGAGCACCCTGGAGGGAGCTTGGGAGGCGCACGTGGGCCAGTGGCAGGGAGCGTGAGCAGTGGTGGAGGGGAGGGGACCAGGGACAGGGAAGGAAAAGCCTCTCCCGAAGTCGAAGCCGGTGCATTTCACAAGCAAGTTAAGCGTGACTGCGGGGACTGGGAGGCGGGCTCCAGTGACCGGGAAACTTCCATGGAACCTTTTTCTGCGGCCTTGCCTGAAAATGGAAATGGCTCTACTGTCGCCGCTTTCACGCTTACGAAGGGGCGCTTGCTCCTGCCGCACCCCGCAGGGACTCCGAGGCCCCCCAGTCCTCTGGCCTCTGGTCCTCTCGACGCCCCAGGAAGCACACTGGTGCCCTGGCGCCCCGGTACCGCTCTCATCTATTAAACTGCTCTTCCTGGGTTCCCCGCGCAGGTGCTTACACACATCTCCAGCCCGATGAGCTGGTGTTAGGTGGGCGGCTTGGCAGCCCGTGCTCCCCCCTAGTGAGAGGCCTTGCGCGGCCTCCCCAGCACTGACCTCGGATCCCGGGCATCACCTGTTCGCGGCCGCTCGGCCTTGGGTGAATCCCGCGGCCCGTGGTCATCCTGCTCCGTGCTCCGTCGGCATCATCTGGCACCTTCTCCCCACCGGCTGGCGGCTCGCGCTGGCCGTCCTCTGCATCTGGGAACCCTTCCCGCCACTACAGGCACTTAAGCATTTGCGTTGTTCTTTCTGCCGGAAATTCTCATTTCCTCCTTCACATCATTAATTTTCTTCTCTTCTTTTAAGTTTCAACTGAAATGTTTCTTCCTCCAGGAGGCCTTCCCGGATATCCTAGATCAGAGACGGTCTCCCCCGTTACTATACCCACGCGGTGCCATGTGCTTTGCCCTCTTGTTACTTATCCTGATTGCAATTCACCCATCGGGCGGTCCCACCCCTACCCGCCCCGTCTTCCCACCACAAGGTAAGCTCCTGGAGGTCAGAGACTATCTGTCGTGCTGGCTCAGAAGCCACAGGGCGAGCACGGCGTCTGGCACGCGGGAGTCCTCAGCACACACGTGCTGATTACAGGGAAGGAGGGGCAGCCACGGACACTCGCTGCCTCTGTGTAATGTCCCCTCCCACTGTCCCTTCCTCCCACATGAAAGACCTGCCAGCGGGCTACCTGTTTGGGCATCTCTCCGTGGCTATGGGGACCCGCAGGGGAAGGAGAATGGAGTAGGCTCTGGGTCTGGGCACCCTCTGGCTCTCTCAGGCCGGGAAAACATGCAAATCTAGGAGAAAGCCTCCCAAATCATCCAACCCGACTATTCAACAGCCACTGTCCAAGCAGAGAGACCAAGGCCCCATGAGGAGAAGGGCATGGCCACCCCCACACAGCTGGGCCATGGGTCCCAGGGCCCCTGTCCTCCCCTACACAAGGCAAGCCCAGGCTCACAACGAGGCAGTGGAGGCCTAGTGGTTAAGGACATGGAGGGGATGGGGTGGGGGGACGGTGTCCCCGGGTGATGGGCATTAAGGAGGGCACGGGATGCAACGAGGCCTGGGTGTTACGGACAACAGATGAATCCCCAACCTGTACCTCTGAGACTATGATACACTCTATGATAATTCATCGAATTTAAATAAAATCTAAAAAAAATTAGAATTAAAAAAAAAAAAAAAAAACATGGGCTTAGAGTGTGCTGGGTGAGCGCAGGACTAGCACTTTTTTTTTTTTTTTTTTAAGGACTAGCACTTCTTAGCTGGGTGACCTTGGGCAAGTTGCTTAATGCTGGTCCCGAATCTGCCACCTGTAAAATGGGGACGAGAATGTTCCTTTCTCACACGTTGTCCTAGAAATCACGTCACACTGTATGACGTGTTCAGCAGTTCCCGGCACAGTGACTCTGCAGTGAGAGGACAACACGATAATGAAAGCTGCCCCCTGTCAGTGACGAGAGGGACAGGTGCAGAGACAGAGACAGACCGGAGGACACTGCTCAGGTCATCACACAGCATTCCCTCTACGAGACGCCAGACGAACACTGCTCTCAGGCCTCAGGAAGAGGAACAGGCGGGCTTCTCAAGCACGGCTGGTCTGTTTTCATCTCACAGACGTCTCTGACCTGCTTCCCTCTTTGCATTGGCTGCCGGGAAGCTCAGAGCCAATTCTGCATCCTGCCTGCACCAAGTGTTCCTGGCTTCATCCCTTTCTCTCAGCCCCCATATTTCTTCTCTCCAATCTCCTCAACTCATTCATTTAAGAAAATCTTGGGGTGCCTGGGTGGCTCGATCCGTTAAAGCGTCTGCCTTCAGTTCAGGTCATGATCCCAGGGTCCCGGGATCAAATCCCGCGTCGGGCTCCCTGCTCAGCAGAGAACCTGCTTCTCCCTCTCCGTCTGCTGCTTCCCCTGCTTGTGCTCTCTCATTCTCTGTCAAATAAATAAATTTTTAAAAAATATTTAATTTATTTATTCATGAGAGACGGAGAGACACAGAGGCAGAGACACAGGCAGAGGGAGAAGCAGGCTCCATGCAGGGAGCCCAACGTGGGACTCGATCCCAGGACCCTGGGGTCACGCCCTGGGCCAAAGGCAGAGGCCCAACTGCTGAGCCACCCAGGCGTCTCAATAAATAAAATCTTAAAAGAAAACTCTTTACTTGGTGCCTAGAAGCTGCCGATTCTAGGGGGTGGGTGGGAAATAATGGAATTACAACCGCAGGCAGGCCAAACGCAACGCGGTGCGGTGAAGTCGACTAGGCTAGTGGGAAAACTGGTGACCCTGAACGAAGTGTGTGGTTTGTTGAGCCGCATCGTACCAACGTCAGATTCTTGGCCTTGACGGCTGCGCCGCGGTTACAGATGTCGACGCTCGGGGAAGCCGGATGAAGGATAAATGGGGAGTCCCCCTGTGACTTCCCAGTATATCTAAAATGATCCCCAAATAATGAACATCTGCAACAACATGCACACGTGGGCTACGAGGAGATTGTTTCCTCCTGGGAGTCCCATCGAGGTGTCACCTTTACCTGAGAGCACGGGGTGTGCTCAGACCGGGGGGCATTTCAGAATCGTTTGGGGAGCCTCGAGAGCAAGGTTCTAGAAACCAGAGTCCCCATTCCCGCAGAGAGTCCCAGTTTTGCCTCCCACGAGCCGAGCCGGGTGGTGCTCCAGGTCTCAGTGGCTGCGCCTGGAATACGCGCCCCCTCCCCGAAGCTGCGCTCCAGGGCTGGTGGTGTGGGTACGTGATTTAACAGCACCAAGGTGCTGGGGAAACAGGGCCCCCCTCGGGCTGTCCAGGCTGCTGTGACAAAGCCCCGCAGACCCGGAGCCTATAAGCAGCAGGTATTTACTTGGCAGGGTTCTGGAGGCCCGAGGTCTGGGGTCAGCAGCCAGCCCGGCCGGGCTCTGGTGGGGATCCTGTTCCCAGCGGCAGACAGCCCACCCACCTCGTGTCCTCACGTGCACGTGCGTGCGGCGAGGGAGCCCCCTGGGGTCCCACTACCAAGGACACTCCACCTTCGTGACCTGATCACCTCCACAGGCCCCTCCCCTACTGCTGGTCGTGCTGGGCTGAGGGATTCCACAGAGGAGCGTGGAGGACGCAAGCCTGCAGCCCGTAACATCGACGCTCGCTCGGTAAACTTAACCTTCGTGGTTAACGTTCCGGTCAGCTCAGCCCTCCCCTCGTCCTCTCAACAGCCCTGAGAAAAAGCTGTCACTTATGATGCTTTTCTGGGAGAAGGAAGGGAAGCACGGACAGGTGGAGGGGCTCTCCACGGTCACCCCGCTATTAAAGCAAAAGCAGCAAAGCGGGAGTGGAGCCCCATCTTCCGGACCCCAAGCCCAGAGCTCTTGCACCTGCATCGTCGCTCCTAAAAGAAGCTGACAGATGCCCCCGCCGTCCCCCTCGACCGCCACGGCCCATCCACGACACGCACAGGGCACCTCCTGAGCAGCACCCTCACCTGCCACGACCTTTTCATGACCTTGTCTGCTCCTCTGTGTCCAGAATCAGTTCCCCCCCGCATCAGTGGGGCATTCGAGGCCCTTTGCTACAAGGCACAGTCTCATCTCGTGTCTCGTTCCCCGGCCACCCGGGTGCCCACGGTCTGGCCTTCTGGCTCCCTCAGTGGCACCCCCTTCTTCCCCAGGCCCTCCTCCCCAACCTGCCTCCTTCCGCAAGGCCGGCTCAGATGCCACCTGGGCCCTTGCTCACTGCTCCCATCGCTGCTGCCTCGGCTTCCCCGGCATCAGGATTTAGCCCAAACACGTGCTGCCACTTATTTAGGTGACCTGTGTCCCGGCCCAAGGTCCTCGTCCCTGCCTCGCTCACTGTCACCGGCCCCCGGGCTCTGGCGGGCAAGTTCTGGCAGCGGGACTGGCAGCGGGACGGAGCAGCGAGGTGGCTGAGACCCTGGGCGGTGGAACAGGCGCTGCCCGGGCGGATCCTGCCCTGCAACCGCCCACCGCATGCTTGGCGAGTACGTGGCCCCTCCTGCGTGTGTCCACCCGCAGACTGGAAACTGCGGGTCACAGCCGCCCACCCGGGGGCAGCCTGAGGGTTCAACGAGCCCCACGCACAGTCGGCTACAGTGCCTGGCCCATCAGCCTTCTCTAACAGGACAGCGTCGCCCCGGCTGAATGCCAGCGGGAGCTGCTCGGTGTCACCCCCCACTCCCTCCCTCTCTGTGCTCCCTATGAATTCGAGGTCACCCCCACCCCCACTCTCCATCCCCTCCCTCTCCGTGCTCCCCATGAACCCGAGGTCACCCCACCCAGCTCCTGCCCTCTCTCTCCCTCTCCGTGCTCCCCATGAACCTCCTGGAAGTCGGCCCTCGGGGCCCTCACCTTGAGCCCACTGCTCTCTGCTTCTGAGCCCGCGTCCACACCGGTGACGTAAATGCCCAGGCCGTACTCGGCTCCCCCGCGGATCGTGAGGCCCAGGGAGCGGCCCTCGCCCAGCACCAGGTTCACCTGCAGGAGGGACAGGAGACAGCTATTCGAGGGCCTGGAGGGTGGGTGACGTGAACTTCGTGGGGGCAGCACAGCAGGCTGGAGTCCTTGGCAAACCCCAAAAGGCACTCCCATTGAGGCCTGGAACATTCCGGGTCCCCTGCCCTGGCTCTGCCTCTGAACTGCTGTGTGACCTTGGGGAAGCCCCTGTCCCATCCTAAAAGAAAGGCAATGAGGGAGGTGACCTCCAGAGACCCCCCCAGAGTGACGCGACACCTCAGGTTTTCCCATGTGCTTCACACCGTGGGGGCGCAGGCACCCCAGCTGCCCTTCACCACCCGCTTCAGCCAGGGAGAGCCTGCTCTGGTCCAGGCTCCTTCAGCCCCCCATCCTCCTTAGGATCAACGCCAAGTCCACTCTGGTGCCCAAGGGTCCCCTGTCCCCTGGGGGGGTCTCCTGCTCTCCCAGCGGCCCACGGCAGCCTTGCCTCAGCTGCCCTCCCGTCTACAAACAGCAGGAGCGCCTGCTGAGTGCAGACCCAGTGCTGGGGGGGGCCAAGCGACCCCCCGGAAACAGTCCTGCTTCCGAGGGTCTCAGCAGAAGAGCACAGAGACCAGCAAGCAGAGCTTCAGAGCATAAGTGCTGGATCAAGGCCACAACGAGGCACAAAAGGTGCAAGGTCCTGACCGGGGGCGGGGTGAGCGGGGTGGCGGGAGGGCTTCCTGGAGAAGGCGGCATCTCTGAGATGGGAGTGTGAGCAGGAGTGAGCGAGCAGGTGCAGGGCAGGGGGGAGACGAGCTTTCCAGGGTCCCAGGGACAGCAGTCCTTGCTGTGTGCCGTCGAGGGGCCTCCTGGCTGCCGTAAGGCTCGACCACATGCTCCGCGGCGTAGCCAGCACGGATTCGTTACCTGGGAGGCCCTGCGTCCACGGGGCCGCCTTCTGTCCAGAGGCTCCCGGGGCGGGGGGGGGGAATGGGGAGGGGACCCGTTTCCTGGCCTCTTGTGGCTTTCAGGGACCACCTGCCTTCTTGGGCTCGTGGCCCCGTCCTCCATCCTCAGGCCAGCGGGGAGCTCCTCCGTGCCCAGGGCAGCACGCCCCCCTTTGTCTGACTCTGCCCCCCTGCCTCCTCCTTCCCAGGACCCCGTCACGGCACGGGGCCACCCAGAGAATACAGCAGACTCTCCCCATCTCAAGAGCCTCGACTTCCCACAGCCGCCAACTGTCTTAGGCCATGGAAGGGGACGTCCTCCCGGGCCCCGGGGAAGAGGCAGCAGGTGGCCCGGGTCTTCATTGTGTCGGCCACAGGCACCCCCCCAAAGAGCTCCTAGGGGAAATCCTCATCTCGGAGTCCATCCTGTGGAGCCTGACCTCAGGCAGGGTGTTCCAGAAGTGTGACCTCCGAGCCATGAAGGCCTAGGGGTCAGCCAGGGGAAGGGGGAGGGATGACAAGTATTTGGGGCGGGGGGAGGAGGAAGGTGTGCAAAAGCTCAGAACCTGGATGTGGCATGGCCCCCAGGGGTCCTGCAGGGTGCTGTGTGGCCAAGAATGGTGGGGAAGGGGGGCCAGGGCAAGACTGGCTAGCGGGGGGCCTGGGCCGGGCCGAGAAGCTTTAGGGGGACACTGACTGGCTCAGATTCGGGCCGAGATGCATTAGGGGGGACACAGACCGGCTCAGATTTGGGCTGAGATGCTTTGGGGGGTACACGAACCGGCTCAGATTCGGGCTGAGAAGGACAGAGGGCTTGGAGACAGACGGATGGGGCCTTGCCCCGGGACTGCCACGCTCTCCCAGCTGCGTGATGCCGGCCCCGTCATCGCTACGCCACGGCACACGGTCCCACGTGAATACTGCTCAGGGAAAAACCTCATCCTCGTCCCCCCCAGGACGGCTACTACCACACACAAACACGCCCCTGAAAATACCAAGTGCTGACAAGGAAGTGGACGGAGCAAGTGGAACCGTCACGCCCCGTCGGTGGGCACGTAAATGGGGCAGCCACCATGGGAACCTGTCAGGAGGTCCTCGGAGCGTCAGAAATACAATTAGTATCACCCCAGACTCCAGCAACGGCGCCCAGGAGGCCCGAGAGCGGGTCTCAGGCACGTCCTTGCAGGCCGGCAGCGAGCCGTGTTACCTGCAACCGCCCTTGGGGTGAGGATGCGAGCCTGGTGAGCGCGGGGGGGCCGTCCGACGGCCTGGATGGGAAAGAAGCCCTGGCACGTGCCACAGCCCGGACGAGCCTCGGGATGGTCAAGGCAGAGTGGAGTCCCCTGCAGGGAGCCCGATGCGGGACTCGATCCCTGGACCCCGGGGATCACGCCCTGAGCTGAAGGCAGACGCCCAACCGCTGAGCCGCCCAAGTGCCCCCTCTAAGCCACTTCTCGATGTCTTCAAGTGGGGAGGTCCCGATGGGCTTCGCCCCATCAAACTGGGAAAGAACCGTGAAGGGTGAGGCCCGGAGACCTGCTGACCTCGGGTGGGCGTCACCTCCCGTGGGTGAAGGACAAGTGACAAAGCCCAAACAGGTGCTCGTCCTCCCTGGAGGGTGACGGGCTGGGCACCAGCCGCCAGGGCCACACGGCTGTTCAGGCCGCCATGAAGATGCCAACTTGGGCCACAGATGGCCACAGCCTCCTCTGTCCCCTCGTGACAACGGTGGGGAGGTCTGGCCGCACAGGCCTTCGCTTGGAGCGCACCGGGCTGCTGGCGGGCGAGTCCACGGCCGCCCGGTCACTCCCGTAGCACGTGCTGGGCGCCTGCGCTGTGCCGCACCGGCCCGTGCTCCACGAGGGTGCCAGGGCCCCACGGCCCCGGCGCTCACCCGGCGGCAGGCGGAGGAGCCCCTACCCGGTCTCCACTTTACGGGGACGCCGGGCTCACAGCCCTTACGCCACTCAGCCAAGGTCACACGGCCGGCCACGGCGGAGCCGGGATTTGGATCCGCTCGTCCTCATGGCCCTGTTGCACGGATGCTGCCCTGGTTAAGCCCCCCCAACTGACGTGTTTCGGTTTGTTCCCGCTGGAGAGGCTGCGGGGTATTCGAGAACGGGAACCCCGGGGCAGGAAAGCCCCGCTGCACGCCGCCCCTCTGGGCCTCGGAGGACATGGTGTCACTGGAGCACGGACGGCTCTGATCCCCGCGGACTTACAAGTCGTCCTGCCTCCTGCTCCCCGCTTCAGCCTCACGGGGCGGCTCTCACGCCTCAGGAGGGAGGACCGCGCGACACCACAGCCCGAGAGCCGGCTTCCCCGACGGGCAGGTCAGGGTCCCACCCACGGCGGGATTTTTTCATCCCTGCCGCCCTGGGCAGGCTCCCTGGGAGGAGGAGGTGAAGGCTGGCGCGGGCAGTCTGGGCGCCTGGTTGCCGTGGTCTGTAACGTCGGACAAGCCCAGGACACCGGGAGGAGAGACGCAGGACCCGCTGGGCTCCAGGGCCCCAGGAACAGAAGTGCGGGCCCCCCTGCTCCGCACAACAGGAAACGGGGGTTTCCGGGCTGCGTGGGCGAGAAGAGGAACAGAAGGGAGGCCAGAAGCTTGTCTGGAGCTGTGACATCTGTGAAGGCGGCTCTGGTGTGGTCCGGGGTGTTTCCTGCCTCCTGAGGTCTCTGGGTCCTCCCTGGAGCACAGTTCTCTAAGTATCTGCCTTCCGCGTTCCTATGTAAGTTATTCTAAGACACCGGGGGGGGGGGGGGGCACCTTATCTGCTCCCAGCCCTCTCACCCCCTCCATTCCAGAGGTAGGGCCCTTCTGGTTGAACCTTGAGGACGTGCGCCGGTTCCCACCTCAGGGCCTTTGCACGTGCTGTCCTTACCGCCTGGGGTTTTCAGTCCTCTGAGTGCACGGCAGCCCCTTCCTTCCCCTCCAGGTCTCAGCTCACAAGTCAGGGCCTCCCTGTCCATCACGCTCCACCTCTCCCCAGAGTTTACATCCTTCCGTGGCTCCTCACCACCTCGATGGCCTTGCCTTGCTCATTCACACTCCTCTCTGGATTATTGTCTCACTCGTCCTGTGACCTCCAACCTCACCGGGAGCTTCCCCACAGCAGGGCCTCATCTCTCTCGTACTTCTCTGTGCCTCCCTCCCATCGCCGCGTCAAGTGCTCCGCAGGTGCTAAGTACGGGGCGACCTGTGGAACGAGTCCTAGGTGCCATCGTGTTCCCTGTGGGATTCCTGCGCCTTGAAATGGGGAGGAGGACAGCCACCCCGCTGGGCGGCCAGGCGGATTCACTCGGATGCCAGCAGCACAGAGCCCAGCCCCCAGCGGCGCCACGGCCCACAGCCCACGCAGGGGAGGCCCAGCCGCGGGAGGCTGACCTTGAAAATGACTCCAGGCCGCAGGCTCCCGGCTGGCTCGAGATTGCCGGGCGGGGAGGGGGCCCAGCCTCCTCTGCCCCAGCCCGCGCTGGCCACCAGGCAGCTCCAGAGGGGGGACCTGCCCACTGGCTACCCCTCTGCTTGCTGCCCAGCGCGGGAGCCACCGCCCGCACGGCGACATCTGCGAGAAGAACACCGAGCCTCGGGGGCGCCCCAGTGGCTCAGCGGTTGAGCATCTGCCTTCGGCTCAGGGAGTGATCCTGGGGACCCTGGATGAGTCCCGCATCGGGGTCCCCGCAGGGAGCCCGCTTCTCCCTCTGCCTGTGTCTCTGCCCCTCTCTGGGTCTCTCATGAATAAATTAAGTCTTTAAAAAATGAAAAAGGGGCAACCCGGGTGACTCAGCGGTCTAGCGCTGCCTTCAGCCCGGGGCATGACCCTGGAGACCTGGGATCGAGTCCCAGGTCAGGCTCCCTGCCCGGAGCCTGCTTCTCCCTCTGCTTCTCTCTCTCTCTGTCTCTACGAGAGAGCCGCGTGCAGGAGGTACACTCCTGGTCTCCGCAGCAACCGTGGCTGGCAAAGCAAACAGCACCAGAGCAAAGTTTAAAAATTGGGGCGTGGGGGGTGTGGAATTACTTCCTTTTCTGGTCTTTTTAAAAAAAATTTTATGTAAACAGTTGCAGTATGAGGGGAGGAGGGCTTCAACAGCCCTGTGCCCCTTCTTCGGGTCACAACAACCCATGGTGCTCGAGAGGCAACATGCCAGCCGCCACCTGCTCCAGCCACACTCTCCGGCCACCCGCTCCAGCCTCCCCTTGCAGCCTCCCCCTCCAGTGGCTTTGGTTCTGTGGATCAAAGCGCCAGCCCTGCAAAGGGGCAGAGAGCCCACACGCTGGAAATCCCTTTCCTCCAGGAGGCGCACCGAGCTCCTCACCTTCAGTTCTGGGACTGCCCTCGCCGGCTACGAGGTGAGCAGCACCAGGTCCTGTTCCCCTCAACCCAAGATGCACAGGGGCAGGAGGTTCCCAGTGGAGCCCTGAGTCCCAGGGCTGCAGGTGGCCACATGCCCAGGAAGCTAAATCATGTTGAATTTACAGGGCAGGGGGGCTCTGAGCTGTCTCTCCTCCCTTTTCCACCCCAGGGGCTAGAACGAGGAGCCGGCAGGATGCAGCTTCCACCATCAGAAGGGGCAACAGCCCGGGGGATGATGATGGGAGTGCATGTGGGCCCCAGAATAAGACGTGGAGCAGGGCTGCCGCTCCGGCCCAGACCGTCCCATTCTGCGTCAGGGAGACACAACTGGTCTGAGTCAAGCCACGGCCTTTGGGCGCTGGTTGCAGGCTCGTAGCTCGTATCAGAAAATACATCGCATGGGTCGAAAAGAGGAGGAAACCCCTCCGTAGGTTCCTGAGAGGACAGAGCCCCGAAAGAACCAGGCCCCTTTGTCCAGCCTCCAAGAAGCTTCCCTGTTCTGAGTCAGGCAAGGAGAACAGGCCCTTGGGGGGATGAGCCTGCCCCCCCCACCCCAACATCCACCCCTCGCCGAGGCCGGGCAGCTCACCTTCTTCTCGTCCCCGCCTTGCAGGAGGTGCAGGGTGCTCCTGGAGTCACCCTCGCGCTGCCTCAGGGTGCTGCCGTGGGTCTGGGGCAGGCCTGAGGGCGGGGAGATGCTGCGGCCCTGGGGGTCCACCCAGGTGTAGATGTGGTTGGTGACGTAGCCCCCGGGGATGCGCCCTGCCGAGTACACGGACAACAGCAGCTTCTTAGAGCCCTTCAGAGCCTAGAGAGAGAGAGAGAGAGAGAGAGGGAGGGACACACGGGTTAGGAGGAAGGGGGCATCGAGGGTCGACCCTCCCTGTTCCCAGAGCTCACGTCTCCCCAGACTCTCTGCCACCCCCACCGCCCCCTGGAGCAGGAGGCCAGCCCCTGAGTGCCCCCAACCTTTGTCTTTCTTCCCCAGCCCTCCATTTTTGTCCTCTGGAAACAGGGACACCCGTTCCGCCCCGATCTTGAAGTGGTCCACGTGTACGGGCCCCCTGCCTCGCGCAGCCAGGCACCAAGAGTTCCCACTACGCGCCTTTGGGAGGCCTGCTTGGCTGGCCCCGGGGGACCTGGCCGGGAAGGGCGGCTCCCCGTGTCTCCGTTACCCGTACAGACTACGTCGGGGCCTGGAATGCGGGGTCCAGGCCGAGGGGCCCTACGTGACCAGACCCCCACAAATACCCTGGCGCTGACTCTGACGAGCATCCCTAGTAGAGACCACAGCTCATCCTTGCTGCGCCTACAGCAGAGGGAGACTCTGAAGCCTGTGCCTGGTTTCCCACACACGTTGCCCCCTGCACCCGTTCCCTGCGCTCACTTCGCTGTGTATCATTTCACTGGCGTAAATCTTTTTTTTTTTTTTTTAAGCCTTTATTTATTTGAGAGAGGCAGAGAGAACACGAGCCAGGAGGAGCAGCAGAGGCAGAGGGAGAAGCGGACGCCTGACTGGGGGCGGGATCCCAGGACCCTGAGATCAGGACCCGAGGCGAAGGCAGATGCTTAACCGACGGAGCCTCCCAGGCGCCCCTCGCTGTCACAGATCTTTGTCCCAGGCTCGATGACACGCTGGACCTGTGAGCCCTCCCAGAACCCGAACAGGCAGAGCAGCAACCTTGAGAACGGAGAGGAGGCTGGTGCCTTTGACGAGAACACCATGCAGAGCCGGCCCGGGGAGGGCCTGGGCGGTCACCGCGTCTCCCACGCGTGCCTGCCTCCAGCAGTTCTCAGAAGGGGTCCCTGGGAGCCCGCGATCGGGAGGGACAGAGAGGCAACGAGGATGCAAAGCACAGTCGAGGACACGGGAGGCCAGCCCCAGGCAAGCCACTGCCCCGTGCGCCTCAGTTTCCCCAGCTCAAGACTGTGGGACTAGAAAATCTGACGACCACTCGGGACACCTGGGGGGCTCAGGGGTGGAGCGTCTGCCTTGGGCTCAGGCCGTGACCCCAGGGTCCTGGATTGAGTCCCGCATCGGGCTCCCTGCATGGAGCCTGCTTCTCCCTCTGCCTGTGTCTCTGCCTCTCTCTGTGTGTCTCTCATGAATAAATAAATAAAATCTTTAAAAAAAAGAAAAAGAAAGGAAGAAAATCTGACAGCCACTCAGGCTGAGACCCTTCCAGAACCTCCAACGCTGGTGTTTTGGGTAAATGTGGGCTTCCAGTGGGTCCTGGAGACCGAGAATATTATCCTCATCCGCTCCTGCCTCCTTTATTGTTCTGGCAAAACTGAACAAACACAAGATTCCCGAAACAGCCGTTGCCGCGCCAGAGCAGGCTCTCGGAAGGTGGGCTGGGTGCAGGGCCCTCGGAGGCCGCGCCGACGGCTGCGCCCACGGCCCCTTCCAGCTAAAACACGCTCGTGTGTGTGTCACGCGGGGGACACATGTTGGCAGAGACAGTCTGAGTTCCTGGTCTCCGTCTTCTTTCTGCCTTTTTGTCTCCATTTTCACCAATAGCCACTTGCTGGTCTTCCAGAGAGGCTCTGAGCCGACAGGCGACCCCCTAAAGGCCCGGGTGAGGCGGGCTCCGCCCCGGAGCACCCCCCCCCCCAGCTCTCCAGCAGGCTCAGGCCCAAGCGGGGGGCGGACCTGAGATGCCCTCATTTCTCAGAACCCCCAGCAGCTTCTGTCTCCACAGCGAGCGGCTCAGGCGGCAGAGGACACTAGGAGCTCTGCCCGGGAGACAGGCCCAGCGCGTCCCCGCCGTGTCCTCCCCTGGCCGGGCCCAGTTCCGCCACCCGGCAATGAGCAGCGTGAGGTCACTAATCGCTGGGGTCCCACCCCGGCCTGGCGAGCGGCTCCGGCTAGAAGGAAAGGCTGCAGCCGACGGTCCCGAGGGTCCTGAGCCGGGGCCACAGGGGGATCAGGGCCCTTGGCCTACGGAGCACACACGGCCCCGGCAGCCCTGGGGAGTGAGGACTCAACGCCGTGCCGGCGGAGTCCTGGGGCTCACCCGGGGGCTCCGAGGCTCCCTGTCACCTGGAAGGGGCCAAGAGGGCGTGAGACACCAGGAGGGCGGACGAAGCAGCTGAGGTCGGCGTTGTCACGGCCGCGGGGACGTCCCCAGGGCCCCCAGGGCCGGGCAGGCAGGCATCCTTCCCATGGCTCTGCTCCTGGCAGCCGGCTGCCTGCGGGTGGGGGGCGACCCCCAGCACCCACCCGAAAGCCACGTGGGTGCTCGGCCCGTGCAAGCTGGTGACCGTGAGCCATGCCTCTGTCCGGCAAAGCCGCCTGCACGGCCAGCGCATCTCCTGAACCCGCTGCTCATCGCCGGCCCTCTCTGTGCACCTGCTCCTCTCCTGTAAGAGGATTACAGTCCGCTCTCTCCTCGGGCAGGGGAGCCCCCGTGGCACCGTGCCCGTCGCCAAAACAACAGCGTGAGATCTAAGGGCGAGGCCACTACACGCGGGGCGCCCACAGAGGCTAAGCTCCCCGCGCCTGCTCCATCGCGCGTGCGCCGGGAAGCCGGGCCCAGGGCCTGCTGCGTTCCGCGGAGCTCATCGGGGCTCAGGCTCCAGCCGTCGGCCGAGGACTGTGGAGGCAGCGCGTTCTGATTGTGGAAACGCGAAGGATGTGTGTGTGTCTCCAAACTTAATAGCTTGCTACTTGGGTTAATGCTCTCGGGAGGCAAGTCGGCCTCACTCGGCTCCCCAGAGCTGACTCTCCAAGCCCCCAGGTCGCAGACCGGGCCGTGTGGCTCCGCTCAGCAGCGGACGGAGGAACGGATGGGGGCGGCCCCCGCGGAGCGGACGGGGCGCTGTGGGATCACGCGGCACAGGCACACATGCCCCCGTGTCCAAGGGCACGCAACCGACGCGCACGAGTGACGTGGGCCACGAGGTCACAGGACAACGGACTGCGATCCCCGGGGGCACGGGCACAGGACGCGCTCCGGCGAAGTCTCAAGGAAGGGACATCCTGGTGACTCAGCCACCAGGGGCTCGGGACGCAGACCTCAGGGGTGAGGTTTTCTCAGGCACAGAGATGCTCAACCTCAGGAAGAGGGGCCGGTCCGAGACCCAGGCCCAGGTTAGTGATCAGGAAAAGAGGAAAGGATGACACGCGTGCGCTGTCCCCGACCCCACCTTGCCCAGCTGGGCCCCTGGGTTCCGAGTCACTGGGCCTCAACCTGACCCGGCTGTCGGCTTGCTGTGTGACTCGGCAAATGGCCTAACCTCTCTGTGCCTGTGTCTGTACTTCAAATGCAACTATTGGGGTGCCTGGGGGGGTCAGAGGTTGAGCGCCTCCCTTCGGCTCAGGGTGTGACCCCGAGGTCCAGGGATCGAGTCCCACATTGGGTTCCCTGCAGGGAGCCTGCTTCTCCTCTGCCTGTGTCTCTGCTTCTGTGTCGGTGTCTCTCATGAATAAATAAATAAAATCTCTTTAAAAAAATGCAACTGTTGTCAAGCATTATTAAGATAACGTAGGGGGGCCCAGCTGGCTCCATCAGAGGAGCGTGCAACTGTGGATCTTGGGGTTGTGAGTTCGAGCCCCGCATTGGGTGTAGAGGTTACTTAAACAAATAAAACTTAAAAAATACACATAACATAGACTTCCTATATATAGTATAAAGCACCTGGCACATAGTAGGTGCTAAATATGAATTTCCTTCCTCAGTCTACCAGCTTCTTCTCCCAAATCCAAGCCCTAGAATTCTCTAAAGTCCTAATCTACGTGGACACAAATACAGAGGCAGTTCTAGCCTCTCTTACAACTTTCCTTTTTTTAATTTTATTTTTAAATTTTTTAAAAAAGATTTTATTTATTTATTCATGAGAGACACAGAGAGAGGCAGAGACACAGGCAGAGGGAGAAACAGGCTCCCTTTGGGGAGCCTGATACAGGACTCGATCCCAGGACCCTCGGGGTCACGACCCCAGCCAAAGGCAGATGCTCAACTGCTGAGCCACCCAGGCGGCGACCCTCTTACAACTTTCCTCATCTGCAGAAACATCCTTCCTTTAATCCATATACTCCCTCACATCTGCCCCGCCTCTGGCATTCAGCCCATTCCCACCACCTCCAGGAGGGCCTCCTGGATCGTGACCGACTCTCCTCCGAGGGCACCCAGCACGGTTTGTTGCCATGTAAACGACGGTCTCCGCCTCACCTTCCTACACCCTGTCTCTGGGACTACAAGCTATGTTCCTTGAGGCACACGGCATGCTCTGTTTTCTTTAGAACCGTTGCCAACCAGATATTTATTGAGCTTTCTGAATGCCAGGCAGCCCCAGGGAATCTTTTAAATGAGGCCGCAGAAAGATCAGTGCAGCTGACTAGGGCCCAGGCAGCCTCGGGTCACCGCCCCATGCCTCTCCACACTCGTGTGCACACACACACCTCGGGCTCACACAGAACTTGGCGAGAGAAGCAAGAGAGTGGAGACAGGCCGCAGAGAGTCCCGACCCAGCTCTGCCACCTGCCAACGGCAACCTGGTGCAAGTCACTGGGGTGTGGCCCAGTTTTGCAGGCATAAGACCCTATAGGGGTGGTATCCTATCACAGGGTGCTGGTGAGGGTTAAATTAGATTTTTTTTTAAAGATTTTATTTATTCATGAGAGACCCGGGGGGGGGGGGGCGGGCAAGACACAGGCAGAGGGAGAAGCAGGCTCCATGCAGGGAGCCCGATGTGGGACTCGATCCCAGAACCCCGGGGTCACGCCCTGGGCCAAAGGCAGATGCTCAACCACTGAGCCACCTGGGGATCCCATGGATTAAATCAGTGTAAATGCATGAAGTGTTTGATGCCTGGAACACAGGTCAGAGCTGCAAAAGGCTGAGGTCTGATTATTCTAGGGAAGCAGGGTGGCGGCCCCAACGCACCATCCGTGATGACCGCTGCGCATCCTCCCCAAACGTTCTGTCCTCCTTCTCAACAGGTGGACGGACATGTGCAAAAGTACCGTTGCTGATCTTTACATAAATGGACTCACACTTAACATGTTCGCCACCGTGGTTTTTCCAGCTAAAAGGACGTGTGTTGAGGATCTTCGCTCCCCGGTTCCCTGACATGAGCCAGGCTCGTTCTTTGTGCCCTAGGGCACGCTCCCTGCCAGCGGAGCACCACGGCTCAATGCCCACTCCTCCGTTGCTGGACGCTTAGATGGTTTCTTGGGCTTTCCCACCGCAAACAGAGCGACGGTGACACACCTCTTCGTGCATCTGGAAGCACACGCGTGTCTAATCCTCTAGTTGGGGGATGAGTGGAGTTCCCGAGGCCCCAGCGACGCATCTTTTCTCATATGCGCCCGCGTCCCTCCCTGCTCTAGCTCCTACAGGCACCTGCAGGGGGCAGCACTGTGACATCCCAGCCGACCCCTGTGCATCCCCCTCCAGGGCTGTGGATGGGGCCAGACGGGCCTTTTCCGATGCCTTTTCCCAAAGCAGAGCTCACTCTGGTGCAGGGGCCTCGCCTCCTTTACGCTCTTCCACACGCTCGAGAAATCTCCTGCTTATGGGCAAACCGTGGCTCTATTTTCCAACCGCATCTGGAAACTAGAGGATTGCAGAGCACCGAAATAAAAAGGTATCTTAGGGGGAGGCTTTCCCCCCACCCCACAGAGTTTTCAGTGAGAGGTATAGTCTCTAGGGAGGCCATTCCCAAACAAAGTTCTGCTCTTCCTGGCTTTGAGACTTTAGACAAGCTGCCTCCGCTTTCGACGGGATGCTGCACACAGAGCGTCCTGCACTCGGTAGGGTGCATGGCGGGAGCCCAACACGGTGGCTGGTGTTACTGGGAAGAGCGAAATTATGGGGATGACCACACACTTTATTGTTCCCCTTGCACAGATGAGGAGAGGCGCTCCAGGTGGTGGTGTGACCTATGCAAGGTCATAAAGAGGACAAGGGGGCAGGGCTGGTTGGACTTTCCAACTCACGCTTCTTTCACCAGCAGTGCAAGACGGTTCCGATACCCAAGGCCAGCCCTCTGTCCTGGAGAGGGTCTGAAGAGGGGCCGTGGGGCTTACAGGCTATAAGCAAGGGAGAGAGGCCCCCGAACTCTGGAACCCTGGGCTGGCGCTAGGTACAGCCACATGGGCTAGAGGGACCCTCCCCGTTCAGCCCCACTTGGAGGGAGGACAGAAATGAATGGTGTGGACTCTGCGCCCCAGGGGCGTGTTTTAATATCATGAGAAAGTAAAGCCCTAATTAGCCCTGTCTTCAGAGCACCTTCCTCTGCATCCCATTTTTATCTGCATTAATTACCTCTTACAGGGACCACTAACTGCAAGAGCTTCCCAGCCTCTAAAATCAGTCTCTGCTGGGCAGCCAGGACATCTTTTTTTTGTTTGTTTTTAAGATTTTATTTATTCATTCGTGAGAAACAGAGAGAGAGAGAGAGAGAGAGAGAGAGAGAGAGAGAAAGTAGGCTCCCTGCATGGAGCCCAACATGGGACTTGATCCCAGGTCTCCAGGATCACACCCTGGGCCAAAGGCAGTGCTAAACCACTGAGCCACCCGGGCTGCCCGCCAGGCCATCTTTTAAAATGCAGTGGACCCAGCCCCCTGCCTGGAGCATCTGGAAGCCCCAGACCTGCCCATGGGGGTTGCAGGCTGCCCCTTCCTGCCAGACCAGAGGGGCTGGGGGGATCCCAGCAGGGGGGGGGCAATCCCTTCAACCCAGTTGCCAAACAGCCCCCTCACCCCCTGGACCTTCCTCCTCCCTCTATCCCTGACGGTTCTGGCTTTCCCAAACCCCTTTTGATCTTCTGATTCCTCTTGGGTTGAAGCAGACCAAGTTCCCCCCAGGCACCCCAGTTTGGGGGGGTGCCTGTATTTTTTTAATGACACCCCAGTTCCCCACCTGTTCCTCCCTTTTCCCATGCTGCCAACTTCTAGCTGCAATAGTGACTTTGTGCTTGTCTGTTTAGTTCTGTGTATAAATGGAATGTTGTGGAGATGACCCTTCCTTGCACCACCTGGTTCCCCTCCCCTTTACCCCTGGTCTTGGCACTCATGGAAACAGGACCAGTAAGGTCCTTCAATTAAAAAAAACCAACAACACACACAACAATAAAAAGGCTCACTAATGGGAAAAAAAATGCAGTGGACCCTGTTCCTTCTGTAAACTCTCCCGTTGCTTCTGATTTAAAATGCAAACTCCTCGCAGTGTGTCTCAGGCCTGAGCGGCCTGCTGCGGGCCCAGCCCCATCTCCTGTCGCTGCCACCGGCCCTTCTTACAGTAGCAAATGCTCTGAGTTATTTGCAGGTGCTGCTCCCTATCCCTGAAAGTAGGTATCTCAACATGTGTATACAGTGGCTATTTAATTTATATCCTTCTCAGTCGCTAGAGGAGTCAGGGAATTCTTCTGTTTTGGTCACAGATGTGTCAATAAATACGAAAGACTGGAGATTGTGGGTGATTCCACAGAAAATGAGAAACAATGAAGAAAAGCAGTTGAGGGGATCCCTGGGTGGCGCAGCGGTTTGGTGCCTGCCTTTGGCCCAGGGCGCGATCCTGGAGACCCGGGATCGAATCCCACATCGGGCTCCCGGTGCATGGAGCCTGCTTCTCCCTCTGCCTGTGTCTCTGCGCCTCTCTCTCTCTCTCTCTCTGTGACTATCATAAATAAAAAAAAAAAAATTAAAAAAAAAAAAAGAAAAGCAGTTGAAATTGCCTTCCTCCCGAAATGAACTGCCTTTCTTTTAAAACTGGCTGCCAATGAAGAATTTCACCTGAAATACCAATGGATTCTCTAGTGGAATGTAAACAATGCATGCATTTCCCTTTTTGCCTTGGTTGCTAGGGAGCTCACAATTCCACTTGAATATGAAATATCATTCCTCTTAAAGGCAATACACACACACACACACACACACACACTTTCCAATATGGTTTCTGGTTTTCTGTACTTTCTAGGTGAAGTCGCTCAATTACTTCTAAAGTACGAAGAAATACTCATTACAAACATATTAACAAGTAAGTAAATAGGATACGTAGAGTTCAAAGAGGATGTTAAGCCACACCAATCCTATAAGAGGAGCTCAGGAAAACAACGGCCGAGGGAAGGAATGAATGTGCAAGCACATCCCCAGCATCAGATGCCTCATACGTGTTGCTGGAGAGGCAGAGATATGTTTTACAGACGCCTGGGCAGTAACTCTGCTTCCTCATCCTACTCCCTCCTTCCACTCCATAGGACTACTTTGCTGCTGCTGCTGCTGCTGACTTTGGCCTAAGAATCATGTCATCTAAAAACATCCCCTTAAATAAAAGCCTGAAAAGCGTTAGTTTATATTCTGCTGGAACGTTGACGTAAGCGAGCGGGGGTATGCTGCGAACTCATGTTACCTGGAAGGACGGTGGCTTCATTTTGGTGTCCCTGACAGCTGCGTGCCCGTTAGGAGACCAGGATCTGGGGCAAAGCTTGCCGCCACATGGCTCACCAGCTCGGGTCCTGTGGCCACATCCCGGGGGAAATCACTTTGGAGGGCAGAGCAGCTGCAGGGGCCCATCCAAGACCCTTCCCTGAGATGCAGCTCAACACAGGCATGAAGCAAAAGTAAGTGGAAGCAGGTTGATCCAACCAGCAAGGAATGTGAATGCACAGAAAATAAAGGCCAGGGGCCAGGGCAGAGAATGACAGCTAGTTAGGAGGGTGGAGAGTAATCAACATCTTCTTTTCCCCTTTTGAGTCTTTAAAAAAAAAAAATGTTTCTATTTGCCTTTAATTGGAACCTTACAAAGTAGATTTCAAAAAAATCCAACTCTTCATTGCTTCCACTGTCCTTTCTTTATGAGTTTGACCTTCTCCAAAGGCTGTGCGAAGAAGGAAGCGTTTGCTCCCGTGCTAGGAACACCAAGATCCCAGAGGCTGGAACAGGGACCTGAGATTTTAAAGCCTCTGATCTCCAGGATCTTTGCTCCTAAATGTCTCTCAGTGAGTAAAACCTGTGTGAAGAGGGAAAGCCTGAAGGACCAGAGAGAGAAAGAAAATGTTGTCCTTGCGGGTAACGCTATGGGAAATTTGCGAGCGGGTGACACAGGGGCCATTCTCCTTGCAAAACAGCTCAGAAGCTGAGGACTGATTCCAGATTCCAGAAAGATATTGATTCCTTTTTAATGCAATTCTTCAATTATCCACTAAGCCTGGCTTTTAGTCTCTTATAATTTAAGTAAATTGCTTTACAAATGTTCTTTTAAATTTGGTCTCTTTATTCTTTTCCCTTTTTTGGGGTGGGGGAAGAACTAACAAGATTCTAGGAGTCAAAAAAGGATGAGCCTTGATGGGTTTCCAATGTAGTTGTGATCTAGAACCAATGTCCATAGCATATCCATCCATCAGAAAAATCTGATTATATATCAACATTCTCTTGGCCTAAGAGTAGATACATGGATGGGTGTATTCTCCTCAAGGGCACTTAACATTCCTGTCCCTCATCACTTTCTGTGCCTCCAATTTAACTCACCCTCGGCCGGAAGAATCTGAATTCCAGGTGGAGGAAGCAACCACCTAACAGCGACTCCCAACCACCAGCTCTTACAGGAAAAGACTGATAGGTCTGAGGACCTGGAAATGTAACACTCTTGGATTAAACAGGCATCGGACATCAGTAAGTTACACACCAAAGATAAATAAGCGTATATATAGTATATAATAATATAATAAATATTAAATAAATAGAAATATAAAATAAACGTATATATTATATAATAAATATAATATGTATGTAACATTGTGCTACACGCTATTTATTACGTACTAAGTGTATGTATGCACAGCTTTTCGAACAATAAACATGCAAAGGAGTTCAACTTCACTGTTTTAAATGATGCAAATTAAAACAAAACACTTTCTTTTTGCCTATCAGATCAGCAAAAATGGGAAACAAATGTAATATCCAGTGTTGGCAAGGCTGGAGGGAAAATGAAAGCATCTCATTCTCTGCTAACATTGGTGGAGGGGGCTGTAAAATAACAAACTCTTCCCCCAAGAACAATCTGGCAACAGTTACCAAAGCCTTAAAAATCTGCCTATGCCCAGAACCAATGCCACCTCTAGAAACACAGCCCAAGGCATTTTTAGAGACGGAGCTTACAGATGAATGTGCCAGGACACACTGTCCACGGCAGCAATACGGATAATGTTCAAAAAAACCAAACTGTCCAACAAGAGGAAATGGAATCAATCACGCACCTCTTTGCTTTGACACCTGTTCTAGAAACACGTTCTAGGGCAGAAAAAGAGTCAGACTCAAAAACTGCGTTCAGAATGGCAGTTTTGTAGAAAATCCTCAATACAAATCTACGCACGTAGTCACATGGGAGACTGCAGAGATGGCCATTAGGCTGTCAACAGTGATTATTTCTGGGCGGAGCAGATTATCGATGATTTGGAGGGTTTTTTTTTTTTTTTTCCTTTTATGTTTTCCTGGGGTTTCCAAGTTCTCTACATTGAACCCATAGCTCTCGGGTCATTAACTCAACGGCGCGCACATATCTCATCGTCAGTGCCCGGGGCGGACTCCTCTACTCCTCGGGTCTCCCGTGAACCAAACACGACGGCCCTTCCTTGTCCAGCCCACAGTGGGCTGACGACCACGACCTTCCACAGGAGGCCGGGGACACCGCGTTCACGCCTCGCCCACGCGTGGCAGGCCGCACAGACGGATTCGGAGCCTCTGCCAATCAACGGGAGGGTGTCCTAAGTTACACGGGTTTATCCCAGTGCGGGGTGAGCTGAGGTCACAGATAATCTAATTAGGGAATTTCCACAGAGGAGGCACAAAATAAAATCGTGACAAAGGTCAGGGTATGGCAAGAGAGATAAGAGGGAGACGGTGGGGGAGAAAAAGGCAAAACGTGCCCAGGGCCGCGTCTGTACCTGAAGTCTAGTCAGTAAGATGCACAGAGCTCGCCCGGGAAGGGGCCGCGAGGCTGTGGCCCGGGCTGTCTGGTTACTCGTGGGGTTTCTAATCAGTGGCTGCAACACCGTTTTTAACAAGAAAAAAAAAAAAAAACATTCAGAGAAGAAGTGTACAGTTACCCAAACGTGGCTGGGCCAGCGCGGTGCTCGGCTGCACACCCGGCAGAAGGTGGTAGTGAGCACACGCTTCGGACACCGCACGGACTCGTGCGCTCGGTACCAGAAGCTCGGGAGCATCTCACGTGCTATGCACATTATACCAGAAGAGTCCCCCCGGCAGGAAAAGACCCCAACACGGTGGTGTGGCCAGAGCGGGCAATCGTGAAGTGTTCAAAGGCACAGATGCCTCCGGTGCCTTCACAGGCCGCCTGTAGGGTCACTCGTGTCTGCGATCTACGGGTAAGGAGACTGCATAAGGCACTTAGAGACTTGCCTGTCCTTGGACTATTGCTCCCATTACAACTTTGTCGAAGCGGAATTTCAGAAGCAGAGAGGTTAAGGAGTTTGTTCAAGGCCCCACAGGTACAAAGGGGCAGAGCCAGGCTCTGAACCCAGAGCACCCGGCTCCAGAGCCTGGGCTTGAGCATCCAGATGGGAGGCCGCTTTGCCCTGGCGTCGGAGTGACTGCCACGTCCCCTCACATCAACAAAAGCTGGCTTTAATTCCTGGCTCTGCCCCGTCCACCTCTGTTGACGATAGGCAAGTGACAAGCTTTGGGCAATTTCCTGTACAAGGAAGGAATCAAAGTGGTGCCTACTTTGAACCTGTTGGGCTGTGGCGAGGGCCAAGTGAGTTAATACATTGGAAAGTACAGAGAATGTCATCTGGATTATCGTAAGCCCTCAATATAAAAATTATTATGGGCCGCAGAGCCATTCAAGGAAAACTAGGAGATGCATCATCTGTGTCCAACGAGTGAGGCAGGTCCCTATGCTAACAGGGCAGCAGAGAGAAGACAGGGGTTCCCGCAGGTGGGGCAGCTGAGGGTGGGCGGGACGAACCACTGGGGCCGGCCTCACAGGGCCACGGTGTCCACAGGTGCCCAGAGACAAAGCCGGCTTTCAGGGGAGGGCGCGCTGCCTGTCTGGTCACGTGTGGACTGCACTCGGGACAGCCAAAGAGGACTGTCTGCAGGTAACAGGGAGCCGGAACACCAGGTTCAGGAGGGGGCTTCGCAGCTCCACACACATCTAGAAAGTGTGCCCTGCCTCCAGGATGCTGAATGGATGTGTGGGTAGATGAGCAAGCCGGGAGACAGCCAGCCAGCCAGGAGGCCGCTGCACTCCGGCCTCCAAGGGTCCAAGGGCAGGGAATGGGGGAGTGTGGTCTGGGATGAGCTGGGGACAGATCAGGCCTGGAGGGCCCGACACCCCCGGGTGCAATCCCCAACAGGGAGCCCGTAGAGAGGAGAGCGAGTCAAGGCCAGGAACTTAGGAGATGTCCACGATTTGTGGGCAAGAGGATGAGGTGCCCTGAAGGGGGTCAGGAAGAAGCCAGGACTTCCGCAGCAAATAAATGCTATTCCTAATACTGGGGATGAGCTGGAAATGGAAAAAGAAGTAAATGAAGATGCCAAAGGGAGGCCCAGACCCTGTTCAGAGACAACACAGGAGAGAGGAAGGGATTTGTGGGGAACCTGAACATCCTGACTTAAACCCCCAGGACCTGAAGAACTCGTGGAGGGAGGAGAGGGTTTCAGAGGGTCTGGGAACACCTGGGATCGGCTTGGGGCCCCCTGAGGAGAGACAGGAGGTGGTAGGAGAGATGGAGCAAGGATGATGGTCATGCCAGGCTCAGACATGCTGCAGGACACCACCTCCCACCCCCCCACGGGCCCCCACATGATGGAAATGGCAGAAGGAAAGCCCCTCCCCAGACTTCCTCACTTCCCCACCTGTGTGGGAGGGTAATTCCTGAAACCTGGACCACTTTCTTCTCCTTTCTTAATCAGAAACCTCCTAATGAAGCCCCACACACCACTGCAGATGTGGTTCGAATACATTCCAGGTTTTGGCTTGTCTTTTTTTTTAAAGTACAGATGCCATATTGTCGAAATTCACCACGTTCAACCTGCATTAATTGCTTTAATGGGTTCTGGAAAAGCAGCCACCTTCTCTCCCTTCTCATCAAGGCCCCTGGGGAGCCCAGCAGGGAAGGATGCTGGGGAACAAGGACGGGGAGGCAGCTGATCTGGGCGCCACGCGGTCACACACTGGCCTCTGAGCCGTGCACCTGCCCTGCCGCCCCACATTTCTAAGGGAGGTCGGGACATACAATTCCATCCAATCCCTGGACTTTATGACCGCTGTAAAACAAAGATGCAGATGCCAAAATCCAAATAGGAGCAATTACATTTTTAAAGAAACCCTGTCTGTGTGGGAATATTGACCACATTTAGTAAATGACTCTGCAATTCAAGCAGCTACAATGCATCAAGAGGGCCCTGAGCCCCACTCTTTTCTTCCAAAGGCACCTTTTTTCTTTTTTTAGACTAAGCAGGCACAACAGAAGACTTTCAAAGCCAAGAGGATGCAGTCAATAACATTTTTCATTACAATGCCTGCAGTGGGACCTCCGCGGTCCCCTATCTCTCAAACTTTTGATGTGTGACAGCATCAATAACCTGTTTGTGAGGGCTAGGAGCCAAGTTCAAGGGGGAGGGGAGGTCTGTGTCACAGAGAGGCCAAGGGAGCTGCTCAAGGTCACAGCCAAGTAACACAGTCAGATGAACCCATCTCTAACCTCTTGGGTACAGACCTCTCTTCCCTGGATTGTCCAATATATCAGCTGACCTTGCACGTCTAGAATCACGCTCCAGAACAGCTAAGGATGCGGACAGGGTGGGTCCACCTCTCTGGTCTGTGGATAAATGTTGGGGGTGGGGGCAGAAACCAAAGGAAGGTGGTGAGCCCCAAACCTCAGTGTCACTAAGACTTCCCTAGGGAGCTTGTTCATCCTCGGGCAAGCTACATTTCTGACGCACCACTTCCAGAGTATCTGGAAACACCCTTTTAGATGTCACTTGACTATGTTCTTCCCTGTAACCCGCAGCTTTAGAATCTGGTGAGGAAGACATCCTGGGACTTGTTTAGGGGAGGCTGAAATATCTGCTCTGCGTTCAAAGTTGAGAGGATGCTGATATTACGAAAATTCAGGTAGAGAGGAAAAATAACTAAGAAACCAGCTGCCAGCTGAAGCAAAACCACAGCCAATTTAGCAGAAGGAACACAAATTCTCAAAGGGGAAGGAGGTAAAGAGGTTGGGGACTGGAAAAGCAGAAAAAAATAAATTCACTTGTGCTTTCCCGATAGAGGATAATGCAGCTTTTAAACGTACGCATGATGAGCAGGAACGTGGCCTTTACCTGAAGTGCAGGGGTTTCTTGAAACCTGAACAGTGCTGGGTTTTGTCTCTTTTTTTTTCTTCTTTTTAACAAAACACCAGAAGATATATCTCACCCAAAATTGGTTCATTGATTGCTTCAGAATGCGTAAATGATTCTATTTTGGAATCACAGACACAGGCTGCAGAAATAACCCACTTCTGGGAATGTGGTTTTAAAATTAAGAGCAAAGCAACAAATGAACTAACCGAAGAGGTCTTGGAGGGTGGACTGGGCCGCGGAGGATGGGAAAAGCTCTTTTCCCAGGCACAGAACACGTTGTTTTGTTTTGTTTTGTTTTGTTTTGTTTTAAAGGCCTCTTGCTAAAGTAGTGTATAGAGTTTCCTATTTACCAGTCTTTGTACCTATGAAGTCATACGATTCCATACCCATCCCGGGAGGGCAAGTGGGAAATGGCTATGCCTAGTTCACAGCTCCAAAGACTGAGGAATCCAGAGATGTCATGTGATCTGCTCACAGCCACACAGTCAGCTTCACGGTAACGCACACATCAGAGCCGATAGTGCTCCTCGATCTTCTCCCCCAGCGCCCGCTGCCTGCCTTGCAACACGTGGCCTTTCTTCAGACATCACACCCGGGAACCGAGGAATCCTGAACTCGCCAGCACCGCATTGGATGCAAGCTCATTCCATGCCTTCGGCGAATGTTTATTAAAGCGCCTACTGTGTGCCAGGTACTGTGGAGGTGCCGGGCCACGTGAGGGAGCAGAGCAAGGCAGACCAAATCTTGGTTTGCGTGGAGCTTATTTGTAGTTGGGGAAGGCACAGGACAAACAAACGCGGTGAAATGTCCTTCTAGCAATGACAAGCGTGCTGAAGGTAATTACAGCAGGATAAGGGGATGGAGCGGGGGCCTGTTTTGGAGAGAGGGTGGTGGTGATGAGGCATGTGCATGTTACAGCACTTAAACCCCTTGGTGACCTGCGGCCACGGGTGGGTCTGTACCCCACCCCCACGGCTAACCGAGGGCAGGGGCACTGGTACTCTGAATTCCGAGGACCAGCCACCAGCCTGTGTGCCGGATGCTGCTCAGAGCTCGTATGGATGAAAGGTTCCCACGTGGACAAGCTGGGCTAACACATGCCACCTTCCCTTGATGCATGGCATCAGACTCCCCACTTAATAAAATGAAGCCTTTGGATGGTTCCTAAAAGGCTCCTGAATGTCAGGCACAAAGTATGACATCTGCTTGCCTTCCAGCAGGGGGCCTGGCGGCGGCGTCTTCCAGAACACTGGCTGCATAACAGCCGGTGCTGGGTCCCAGGCAGGAAGGTAGGGGAGAAGGGTCCCACTTGGTTCCTAATCCCAATGGTGACGCCGAGCTAGTCAAATGTCTCCTCCTGGACCATGACCTTCCTGGCCTCCCTGCCTCCCCTGGAAGGAGAAAGCACCGGGCACACGGGAGGCACTCACTCACTGACGCCAGCCTCTGACGCCAGCCTCCTCTCTTCCCAGTAGCGTTCCAGTAAAGCAAAGTTCAGACACAAGTGCACTGGCCCCATGGTGCTGCCTCCCGCAGCTGACGCCAGGAGAGCACAGGAAACAAATGGTCTGACTCCTGTTCTCTGCACCCTTTGCCACCTGCCCTGCTGTAAAAGTAAAATGACATGTCTGCAGCACGGGAATCTTTAAAAAGCAGCCCCCACCCTGCGGCACAATTACAAGTCTGTGTGAGCTGCATGTTAACATCAGATTCTTGCTTGGGGGTTTAATAAAAAAATAAAAAGAAAAATTTAAAAAGGAAGAAAAAGAGTCGGTTTTGAAAGATTGGTATTTCAACCTCCAACCACCTCCAGCCGTTAAATGTCATTCCTTCTAATCAAATTCTCCGGTCCTTGCTGGGCACTAGTTTGGGATCCCTGAGCAGTGGAGACCAAACGCTGCCCTTCCAGGCTATGAAAGATCCTTGCTGGAAAGCCAGTTGGAGCCTAATCTCCCCACGGATGCCTGCTTCAGTGCAAAGCCCTCTGCAGGGCAGGGTGGGGGGTGGCGGGGTGGCAGTGTGGGGGGTGGATTATGACTCTGGAGCTGATGCACATGGTGCTGGGCGCATAAGCAGACAGGCCTGTGAGGGGCTGCGTGCGCATGACAGGTGCGTACAGGCTGTGTGCCGTGTGGCGGAGGTGGAAGGCAACAACGCACACAAAATCCAATTAGTCGGGGGTTAAAGGATCATACTTATCTTTGCAGCTCCATCCAAATGATGAATCTCTGGCAGGTAATAAACAACGCCAGGTTTGTGGCAAGAGAAAAGTGACAGAAAAACAAGTAGCTAACACTGGGGTAATTCTCTATCTCTTTCGTGTCCAGCTTAAAGTCAAGAGGCAGGAATCTTCTACGATAATAATATCAATTCCTAAAAAACAAAACAAAACAAAACAAAACAAAAAAACAGAACAAAACTAAGGGCATTCTCTTCCAGCCGACAAAATGCTGCTTTTTATTTGGAGAGGAAATAACCAGTTGAAAAAGGATTGTGTCCTACCCGGGCACTGTAATTGTCTAAAACCCTGAGTATCAGCTTGGGCCACATAAATAAATAAGATTAAATTAAAGAAATGGACCCTCTCAATGTACTGCATCACGCTCTGGATCCAGCAAGCAAACATCTATTCAGCGAAGAGCTTATTAATAGTGAGCTTTCAGCATGTCACTGCTGGCAAGGCCCCCAGGACCCAGGAAAGAGGACAGGGCCAGAGGAAAGTCTCTGCGTACCCGTGAACACATTACCCGTGGCTTCCAAATTGGAATACACTAATAACACCAGTGGGAGAAGCTGCATTTCAGATACAAAGTTGCAAGTGGTAATAATCTATAATGGCTTCAGCTAACCATGTACAACAGGAAAATGACAAATGTGTCATTTAGAATGTGCCGGGCTAAATGCAATGACTTATATTAATACGGACAGGTTCTTTGCGGGTCATCATGCAGAGGGAGGGAGGGTGTCATAACTCTGATTAAATGAAAGGGCCACTGTTTTTAACTTCTGGAACGTTTCAAAGTCTAACATGCCCCTCGGATGCCCCCGGGGGGGGGGGTGCCGAGATTGTAATGAAGCCATTTCATTTTCATCGAGATGAAGCACACACATCCACACACACATCCCAGCAGCACCCCGCTACCCCGCATCCCGTTACCCGCAGAATTAGGGACTCGTGGGGCCAGCGGGTAAGTGAATGGGATTTTGAGGGCTCCCGGGGCAGCGCCGGGCCCGCCTCCATCCTATGCTCGTCTTCTCGCGGACTCCGGAACGGCTCTAGGGTTGGTGTTCTCGGGCCCAGGGAGGGCAGTCACGCTCTCATCATAACAGGGTGCAACCCGTCAATCTCCTGATTTAGTGGGAGGCTACACAACCGCGCCAAGATCCTCATCGCCCAGTCCTTAGCCAGCGTTCCTAACTCTGCCTTAAAGGAAATCGGTTCCAAAAGAACAAGAAAACACCAGATTAAATATTCTAGATGCCTTCTGCATAGCACATACGGATCAAACCACAGATTTCTCAGAGCCCAGAAGGGACCCTGGGCAGCCACTGGCCCATCCAGCCTTGGGCACGGAGAGGGTCGGTGACTGGCCCAAGGTTACACAGCAAGCGTGTGGCAGAGGCCCAGTGCAGCATCCCTGGTCTGTGGGCTCCTTGGCTAACTTACCACGCCTTTTTGGCTGAAAAGCTTTGAGAGGTCTACTTTATTATTATTATTATTATTATTATTATTATTATTATTATTAGATTGGCTCTTGTTCATTCAAGATAGATTTTTCAAAAATCAAACATTTCAACATAATTGCAAATAGTAAATGGCTTGCCTTATCTGGACCTGTCACTGTTGATTTAGCAAATAGCCTTCAAGAGAGGGATGGGAGCCCCCTGGAGAGAGGATCAGAATCCTCGCTGAACCGCTCTGTGCAACAACGGATACCTGATTTGTAAGAGAGAGAAGTGGAAAAACTTTGTATGTTCAAGCTCCTCTGTTCCCTGGGAGGAGGTGACCCTCTCTGATTCACGAATTCACTGATTCCTAAAATTTAATTTTCTTTGTATTACACACACACACACACACACACACACACACAAAAGCTTTCCTTTGGGAAAGCTCCTTGTATCTGCAGAAGAATAAGGTTTTGGGATTGAAAACACATCTCAAGGACCAAAACAGAAACAACCGAAGTGTAGACTGACAGATGAAGAAAGAAGGTACACACAACGCACACACACAGACACACACGCACACGCACACGCAGTGGAATATTATTTGGCCACAAAAAAAATAAACGAATTCTGCCCTTTGTGACAACATGGATGAACCTGGACACTACACTAAGTGAAATAAACCAGACACATAAAAATAAATGCAGGACGATCTCACTTACATGTGGAATCCAAAATAAGCCTAACTCACAGAAGCAAAGAGCAGAGCAGTGGTTACCAGAGGCCAGGGGTGGAGGAAACAGGAAAATGTTGGTCAAAGGGTAGACTCTCAGTTAGAAAATGAGTAAGTGCTGGGGAGGATCTAATGCACAGCCCGGTGACTATAATTAATAATTCTGTATTGTATGCTTGAAATTTGCTAAGAGAGTACATCCCAAGTGTTCTTAACCATAGAAATAAAATAACTGTGTGAGGTGATGAGTAATTTAGCTTGACTAGGGTAACCCTCGTACAAGGGACAGGTATCGCAAATCACTACACTGTACGCCTTAACTATACACAATTTTTATTTGCCACTTCTACTTCCATAAGGCTGGGGCAAAAATAAACAGACGAGTAAATTAACAAATAAAATCACACCGAAGAAGAAAGAAAACGTGTCTTGTGCTAAATGCAATGTGGCACATGGAGCAGAAAAGACAGAAAAAGCGGTGATACTCGAATCAAGTCTGATGTTTGGTTGAGAGGAATGTAACTTTATCAGAAAACCCCTGACACGGTGCCCGACAGCAGTGTAGCCAATAAAGAGGGCCTGGAAGTGGAGAAATCCGGGTTAAGGGCCGTTTGTAACCAGCAGAGAGGCCAGGGCCTCTTGTGGCTCTCGGTTAAGGGACTTAATGCCCTCACTTTTGTGGAGATGTGTCAACTGCGCCGGGTGTTCTAGGCTGTCCTGAAACTGCCTGCCCATCCTGCAACCCGGAGGTGCTCGCAGAGGCCACAGAGATGAGGTCCCGCCTCCTCCGTTTTAAATTCCACCCACGGAAAGTCTGTTCTCCTGTCCCCCTGCAGTTAAGGTGACACAAAGCAGTATTCATTTTGCCTGTTGCTTCTGTAGGTTGCAAAGGGGTGCGTTCCGGGCAGGCTGTGTCTGGCGCTGGCTGGAAGAAGGGCACCCCGAGGCAGGAGCTCCTCCTGCCCTGGCCAGCCCCTCCGTAGGAAAAGTGACAGTTGGGGACACGGTGGGCGTGGGAAAGTGGGTACTGCTCAGCTCCCAGGGCTCCTGCCCCCATCCAAAGGCAGTTCTGCTCCTCTGGGTGCTCAAAAACCATGCCATGGAGAGTTTGCGTTTTACTGGAGCACCTAAGGCCCGCCCTGAGTCACAGAGTTAGGGGGAGCAAGGTGAGCCTCCCTCCTTCAGGGAGGCTCAGACACGCCATGCAGGGCAACACCCACCCTGGAGGGCCGAGCTGAAGCTCCCGCCCCGGCAGCTCCTTCGGCCCCTTGGTGTGTCTGACGCTGGGATGCAAACCGACAGGTGAGCCTGTGTTATTAACGTCCAGGTTACCTGAGGCCTTTCCAACGTCTGGCACCTTGTGACGAGTTAGTTTGCCACTAAAGAAGATTGCCACTAAAATTGAATCCACGTTTATAACTGACCATTTGGACCAAGTTATCTCTCGAGTATAAATTTATCATCTGGAAACTCTAGACCTTTTAGGGCCAAAGGCTAACAGACTATTTCTTTATAAACATATGGAATGTCAGATAAGGGGAAAAGATTGATACTGGGGGGAGGAGAGAGAGGACAGACGCATGGAAATGCACAAGAACCTCTGTCTGACCACAGGTCACCGCATGGGGCCCAGGAAGTAGCCCTGGACCTCTGCGGCCTGGCCACTTCCCAGCAGCCAGCAGGCCCTCAGCCGGTGTCCTGACCACCTGCACCGAGGAGGACTCAAGGCATGGACAAAAGGCGTTGGTAGTGAGAAGCTGGGTCACAGGATGCCCTAAGCCCCTAGGAAGCATTTTCCCTGCACGAGCTGAGTATGTCACTGTTTTTTTTTCCCCCCAAATCCTTTACTTCCTGTACAAAGGTGGGTGAAGGCCAAGGTGGCGTGTAGGTGTGTGTGTGCAAACACCCCCAAGGAAGGATCCTTGAGTCCCCATGTACACCACGCTCTACCCATCTCATACTCCAACTGGTTGCCAACAGCCCTAGGCGTGAGATTAGCAAACTCCAATCTACTTTAAACAGCTTGATTAAATCCCTAGGAGACCGCTGTCGGGGGGTTATTTTTCTCAATTAACAGACACAAAAAGCGCAACCACTCTCAAGGGGGTGGAAGATTTATTCCTGACATTCGGGCAGGGGCCTCCTTTCCAACAAGGTTAGGGACACCGGGCCCAGTCGGCTGCCCCATTTTCCAAGCGGAAGACCCAGGGGTCTTGGAGAGGAAACGTGTCTGGTCCCAGGACACACAGCCTGGGACACACAAACAGCAGAGCCAGGTTAGAGCTCTAGGATCTAACTGTGGATCAGCAGGGCGGCCTCCTCGGGGGTGGGGTGCTACAACAAAACTTTCTCTCTTTCAGGGGCATGAACCCTACCAAAGGAGGAGAAGAGCAAACAGCACAAATGGAGAGACACCGCTGATCACTGAGATATGCCAAGAAGGGGTCCTTACCTTTTTTTCTTTAAATGCTCATGAGAATCCCTGTGCCTTTTCACGCTACATTTGTCTGAGTATTTGACAACATCTGCCTCCCCCCACACTGCCAGCCTTTGTACCCCCCACGGAAGCGGGTCCACGCCTGTTTCCCCCCCCCATCACCGTGTGGGCACCGCAGTGCCCGGCATCTATTTGCTAAAACCAAACAAAACTAGACGTTCCTGTCTTAAAGAAGCGTTTTAAAAGATAAATAAATAAATAAGGACGTGGCCCAGAAAGACCAGGTGAACCGCCTACGGCCACGCACAGGCAGGGAGCTCCGGTGCCTCGGTCCCCGCCCTCCCCTCCCCGGCGCAGCCTTACCTTGACCGCCTCGGCGTGGGTCACCCGGGCCAGGGACTTGTCGTTGACGCGCAGAATCTGGTCCCCGACCCGCAGCCCCTCCTTCTCGGCCAGGGAGCCCGGCTCCACCAGCGACACGTAGATGCCCACGCCGTGCTCCGCGCCCCCGCGGATGCTGAAGCCCAGGCCCTCGTGGGCCCTGGCGCGCCGCAGGCTCACCAGGCGCACGTCCCCGGGCCCCGCGCCGTCGGGGCCGCCCCAGGCCGGCGGGCGGCAGGAGGAGGAGGCGGCGGCGGCGGCGGCGGCGGCGGGCAGGTAGAGCCCCTCGGCCGTGTACTGGTCGAAGAGCAGCTGGTCGGAGCGCGGGATGACCAGGCGCAGCAGCGGCAGCAGGCGCCGCTTGCCCGGGCTGTCCAGCAGCACGCGCAGGGTGCGCACCAGGTCGAACACGTTGCGGCGCGCGTGGTAGGCGTTGAGGCAGTGCGTGAACTGCTCGCGCTCCGCCTCGCTCAGCAGCGCCGTCAGCGCCCGGTGCAGCTGCCGCACGTTGGCCGACAGCAGCCGCAGCCCCGCGCCCGCGCCCCCGCCCGCGCCCCCGCCCGCGCCCCCGCCCGCGCCCCCGCCCCCGCCCGCCGCCGCGCCCGGCGAGCCGCTGCAGGACGAGCTCCCCGACAGGCCGTCCAGCTGCGCCTTCATGGCCCCGCCGAGGCCCGGGCGCGCGCGGGGGGAGCCGGGCCGGGGCGCCGGGACGGGCGCAGGCTCCGCGGGGAAACGGAGGCAGCCTCCCGGGGCGGGCGGGGGCGGGGGCGGGGGAGGGACCGCGTCCTGGGGTCCGAGGGGCTGCAGCCCGGGCGACGCGGAGGCGGAGGCGGAGGCCCGGGACGCGGCTGGAGCCCGGAGGTCGCGGAGACGGTGCGGCCGGAGTCCGGGGGGCGCGGAGGGAGGCGGCAGCTACATCGCGGAGGGCGCCGGGGCGGCGGGAGTCGGGCGCGGGGGGCGCAGCGAGGCGGGCCGCCCCGTCACACGGCGCCCGGGGCTCCCCCGGCCGGGCCGCCCGCTCCTCCCGGGCTGCGGGCCCCCGAAGTCCCCAGTCGGCGCGCGCGGCGCCCTGCCCGGAGCCCCCCGAGCCGCAGCCGGTGCAGCCGCCGCAGCCGCCCGCCCGGGGCTGCGGGGCATGTCCGGGGCTGCGGCGGCCCGGGGACCCCCGCGCGCCCCCCGCGCGCCCCCCGCGCCCTCCCCGCGCCCTCCCCGCGCCCTCCCCGCGCCTCCGGGGCGCAGGCGGAGCCGGGACTTCGCGAACTGTTGAGCTGCCCGGGGCCGGTGTTGCAGCGAGTTCCGACGCCGCCGCCGTCGCCGCGGCCCCGGCTTGGCCCCGCCCCCGCCCCGCCCCTCCCCCGCGGCCGCCCCCTCCCCCCCCGCGGGCTCTTCAGGAAATGACGTCCCGCCTCGCGCCTGCCGGTTGCCTGGAGACGGGGTGCAACAGTCCAGCCCCGGGGAAGAAAGGGGTGAAAGTGATGGGGGGTGGGGGAGGAGCTCCGGGGCGCGCCCCTCCCGCCTCCCCGCTCCCGTGCTGCGCCCCGAGCCTCAGCCTCAGCGGCGCTTTGGAGCAATTAGCCGCCTGGAAGCTAATTCACAATCGTGGGGGGGCGGGGGGGCGCGGCAGGGGAGGGGGGAAGCCAACTTTTTTGCCACTGAAATGCTAAACGCTCCAGGCTCGCTGTGGAACCTCCAAAGAGCCTCCAAAGAGGCGCGCCCCTCCTGCACGCCCAGGCGCACAAGTGCGAGGGGTTTGTGCGGGGCGGTCGGTGCACCTGCTGTGTGCGAGACCCACACCCAAGCCTGTGGGTGCTGGCGCCCGCCGGGCGACCCCCCGTGCAAGGGGAGGTCAGGCTGCACCACCGCCGGGGAAATGCAGGCGCACGCAGTCCGCATTCACACAAACGCGGGTGGGTGCGCGCAGACCCGGTGAGATCCCAGTAAGGGGGGGGATTGCACATCGCTGTCGGCGTCCTGGTTGTGCTCCCGTCAACACGGGGGGAAACATGGGATGTCTGAGTATTACTTCTTTCACCTTCATGCGAATCTGCAAAAAAATTATTTTGGAATGTATATGAAGGAGTCGGGGAGACAAGCACTCTGTGCCTTCCCATCCCAAGACGACAGGGGACCAGGGGACGGGAGTGCAAGGTGTGGCCTAAAGCTCTCCTCTCCCACCCCACTCCCCCAGATGTGATCCAAGTGAAAGTCCTGTGCTTTTATTCCAAGGTGGCTTTCCAAGGAGCCCATTGGTGTTCCTCCCCCCACCGCCACATCCCTTCCAATCAATGGACTCTCCTAAACTATTCTTGGCTTTATTGTCCCTAAAAACAGAGTGGAATTACCAGTGCGAATTTCTATCTTGGGGAAAGAGAGATTGGATATCACCTAACGGAGTAGTTTGAGCTGGCCCCGGAAAGATGGAGCGTTCGCTCCTTCATCCACTTACTTATTCGGTCGCTCCTTTATTCGGTGGTTTCCAAGCACCTGTTGGGTCCTGGGTCCTGTCCTGGGTGCTGGAGACACTGGTTTAAAAAAAGGAGCACTGAGAGGGGGCACTTGACGGGATGAGCACTGGGTGTTATTCTGTATGTTGGCAAATTGAACACCAATAAAAAATAAATTTATTATTAAAAAAATAAAAATAAATTAAAGGAAATCGCTTTAAAAAAAAAAAAAAAGGAAATTGCCAATTTCAAAGAGATCACTGTTTCGCAGGGGAGAAAGACCATGTGAATAAAGTTAAAAACCAGCATGGTAAGTGTCGTGATGGCTGAGAGAGCCCGGGGTTAGGGGAGGGGAAAATTTGAAGGCCTTTATCAAAGAGGTGACACCTGAACAAAGGTCCCCCTAAGGAGAATGGACTTTCTTTGCTGGGCTTTGGGTAATCACAGAAGGATTTTCAGCACTGTCGGGTTAGTGCATGCCCAAAGCTGAGGCTGGGAATTGAAGCTACTCCCCACCCCCCAAATCTTCACCTCTCTTATTCACTTCCCTAAGACAGATCTAGGTTAAATTAATATCCAATGAACATACTGGACAGAGTGTTTTAAATAACCAGTTAAGCTACCTTGGGACATATGTATGTCTCACAGCCCTCAGTTTAGCAGCTAATGCTGTGTGTCATTCTTCCTCCTCTTAACTGCCATTGAAGAAGCCTTTGATGCCACTTGGCAAAGGTACTTAGATTAAAAAAAAAATCTCTCCCACTCCCCAAATATACAAATGGCATGCCTCAAAATGACACCAAGCAGGGCTTAATTATATGCAGTTCAGGTTTTCTGCAAATGTATTTCATGCTCGGCTTTCACTTAGTTTGTGTTTCTAATTATAATTACTGTGATTGGCTTGATAAATGCACCTAGGAGCTAAGATCCCCATTCCCAACACTTTATCTCTGTGCAAGGATGCTGGGGGGCGGGCGGGGGGGAGAAAAAGGTATTTTTGCCTCAGGCAGTAGACACTACATCACACAGGCCTCTTAGTAGAAAAGAAACACTTTCTTCTGCAAACATCAGAGACCATCTGGGAGGCCACACTATTGTTTAATTTCATTGAGGCCAATTGTGGGGGGGATGGGGGGACAGACAAGTGCAAGAGCCCGGAAAGAGAACTCGCTGGGGCTTCTTCCATCCATCTTGCATAACCGCCTTAGTATCGGTTTGCACGGTGTACCCTCTGATGAGAGGCAGTGTGTAACTGTGCTCAAACCTCAAGAATCCTATTTCATGTCGGAAGATGTGTTTGTCGTTCAGAAATAAGCTCCTGGAAACCCAAGATGCCTGGGCTCCTGAGGGCTACACTGCCTCCGGCCTTCCAGACCTGGAAGGAAGCCCTGACCACGTGAGCCGACCTGGCCTTGGTTGCACACTGCCCTCTTCAGAAGGAAAGTGTTATTATTCTCCCGTGTGTGCTGCAGCTTCCTTTGGCTGACTTCACCAAAGTCACTTTCAGTGGGTCGCTACTGTTCCCCAACTCTGGCGAACCGATGCCCTTCTCCTGTGGATGGTTCTGGAAACTTGGACACGTTGGAGCAGTTGAAAGGCAGAGGGAAGAGTGAATTGTACGGCTTTGTGTTGAACTGGACTCTGGGTTGTTTGTTTTTTATGCATTTGTTTTAATAAGAGGCAGCGTACGGAGTTGCACTCTGGATCTCGGGAAGAAAACCATTATCCTGTCCCTTTACTAGTGAGTGACCCATAACAAATGGCTTCCCTTCTCGTCTGTAAAATTGAGTTTCTAAACCTTTCCTGTGTCCCCAAAGGACAGTTGCAAGCACCACGTCCTGCCCAGTAAATGAAGCCTCACAGGTAGAGGACCATGAAGCTGTCGGTTCTTTTCTCCTCTGTTTTTATGGCAATCTTAGAGAGCCTTTTTCTATGGCATAGTCATTAGGAACTCCTCCCCTTTCCTCTTCTCCACTGGAATGTATCTGTGGAAGGCAATAGAGATTAATTAAAGATGCATTTCCTGTGGGACATAGAGAAAAATTAAGCTAATGTTTATTGAGTGTCAGACACTGTTTTAAACACTTGTAACTCATTCAGTCCTCCTAACTGTTCTGTAAGGAGAGATGCAACCACCACCACCACCACCACCACCACCACCACCACCACCACCATCACCACCACCACCATCGTCATCCTGGTAAAGCAGGTAGAAAAATCAGGACATAGGGACGTGACCGTCCCCAAGATTACAGAGGTAGTTAATGGAAGAGTTGGCAGTCTGGCTCCAGGGTTCTTACTCAACCACATTGCTGTGCAGCCTTCCAAATGCTTGGTTCAACGAGGCTGAAAGGTCGTAGATGGGAATGGTATGAAGACCACATTTTCTTGAAAGTCGGGCTGGGAACATCGGAGGTCAAACACAAGACACGTAATAATGATTCCCAGTTGGCAAGCTGACGTCTGCTGGAGGGGAGAACGGGTAGGGGTTTGTTTCATAAGGAACGCCTCATTGAGAGAGATGGGCGGTGGAGAGGAGTGGGATCCCAGCCTGGACACAGGCAGAGGCTCAAAGCAGACTGATGCAGGATGTCGTAAGGAGTGTCTCCCAGTTATCACTTCTGCTTTAGGACCACAGCCCGTCTCTTCCTTGCAGCGTCAGTGGGGATGGTGTGAGCAGAGAAAAGAGAAAAACGTTCACCGTTCACCTCCATGCCTGGTAGCCAATGCAGACGATATTGATGGAAGTGCAGGGAGATAAGAGAGAGGCAGGAAGAAGAGAAAGCGCGAAATATCAGGAAAAGAGGGTACAGGCACAGGCTCCAAACTTTCGGAAGCTGAAATGGCATAAAGGGAAGGAAGAAGCAGTTAACAGTATTATGGAAAAACTTTGGAGCGTCCTCAGACCCCAAAAATATCCTCTCTCAGGCTTCTCTGATACCTTAGGGCACATCTTGCTAACGGCTGCACAAAATAAGTCAAGATCAGACACAGATGCTCACAGACGCAGCTCAGGGCTATGGCTGCTTGATGCTGAGATGCTGAGTGGAGTTTCTGGGGAAGGAGCTTGGCGGGCCGCGCTTGCTGGGGGGGTGGGGGGTGCGCTGCCTTTGTAACAGCTCGCTGCGATGCACAAACCCCGAATGCTAGTTTTGCTTTTTGCCCCCCACACCGCCCCCCGAAAAGCAAAAACCCTCTTCGATTTTCTTTGGGTCCGTGAAAGCAGATACCAGTGTAGGTCTTTTGTCAAAGTGAGGTGACATAAAGCAAATGTTTGAAAAGCGGGGGATACCTGTGTTTATCTGGGCCTTGGCACAATCTCCAAAGCGTCTGTCTCATGGTTGTAGAGAATCACGGATATTTATGCTAGAAGGGTGATAGAGCAGAATTGATCTCCAGGTTTCGAGCCCCACTCTGATGTCACTGGGTGACCTTGGCAGAGTCCTGGAGGTCCTATGTGCCTCCCGATGTCCCAATGGGACAGTGGTGTTGTCATCAGCATTATGATTGATGGAGTTCATGGATGTGCAGTGCTTATCACCCTGCCTGGCAAGCACCGGGTGGTCCCGCAGTGCTTGTATCTAACCACACAGGAGCCCCCCAAAGACAGGGCCGTGGCTCCTTTATCTCTGTGGCTGGGGCTCAGCCCCGGGGCAAGCACACAGTAACTGCTCAGGAATTAGCCGTTGGGTGCCTCCTTGATTCCCTCCCTTGTCATACAGATGATAATCAAGGCCCAGAGAAGGTCCCTAGCTCATCCACGGTCCCGCGGGGCACCAGCGGTGCCTGTCTCGGGGTCTCGTTAGCAGCTAGAAGGAAAATGTACTGAGAGCTTGCAATGAAAAGGCTAAGCACTTGACAGGCGTCGCGTCTTTAATCCCCACAACAATCCTGGCAAATGGACATGATGATGACCCCTACGTTATAGATAACAAAACAGTGTCCGGCCTATGAGGCGGTTCCCCCAAAGTCTGTCCCATTAACCGGCACCAGCCCACAGCCTGCTCTCACTGCACCTGGTATCAGGACAGATGGGATTGATGCTGACTTCTCTCATACAGCATTGGGGGAAATAACAAATGATAATGACGGCAATAATAAATCGCAGGGAGCCAATTTGTGGCTAGAAAGAGGCCGAGCGGTGGAAGCGACCCCGTCGGGCATGCTGTGTTGTAATCCGATTGCTACGTGGAGAAGAGCTTCTTTAATCAGAGGATTATATATTGGTTACACCCGGATACTCACTCCACATATCAGCTTGGCTCAGATTAGAGAAGCCCCCAGAGGACACATCCCTACCGTGTACACATCCGCACGGCTAACTGGGGCACCCATTCATGCGTCCACGCCGTTCATTCATTCATCCTTCCAACTTTACTTAGCGCCTCCTCCGTTGGGCCAGGCAACACTCTGGAGATCCAGCAGGAACAAGGCCACCAGGGCTCCTGCCCTCCTGGGGTTGACAGTCAGGAGCTGTTGTGCCGTGCCGTGAGCTTGCAACAGGCTCATGGTGACCTCTGATGTTAGGGTCCCAGGCAAGGCTCCCCCGCTGGCAGCCCCTTCCCTGAGCTTCAGCTTCCCAGGCTTTTTGGCATCATAGCAAAGTGATTATCAGTACTGCAGACCGACTTGGTGAAATGATTCCTGGTTATGTAACCTCGGAGGAATCGCATCTCCTCTCTGAACCTCAGTTTATTTATTAAAAAAAAAAAAAACTATAAAAAGGGCTATAAAAGAGTAATGGTTGGAAAGTTAATGGAAATAATGCATGTAAAGCACATAGCATGTGCCTGCGACCAGGGCAGCTCTGCGACGCTGTAAGAATTGCTTCGAGGGGTGCCTGGGTGGCACAGTCGGTTGAGCTGCTGACTCTTGGTTTTGGCTCAGGTCGTGATCTCAGGGTCGTGAGATCAAGCCTCGTGGCAGGCTCTGTGCTCAGAGTGGAGTCTGCTGGAGATTCTCCCTCTGCCCCTCCTGCTTGTGTGCGCTCTCTTTCTAAAATAAATAAATCTATTCTTTTTCAAAAAAGAACTGCCTTGAGAAAGGAACTCTGAGTTTTGCTTATCTGTATGGACCCTGTAAGACTTTTTTTTTTTTTTTTAATGATGAGGTAATGAGGTGGCTAAATTTCTGGTTAATTGCTTCATGTCCTCGCTGATGCTCAAGGAGGTTTCTTGTTTTGTTTTGTTTTTATTTTTAACTCCAGTCTTCAGGGGATTCTGAAAAAGAATGCTGTTCCCGGGACTTTCTGTACACTGTCGGCCAAGGTCTTCCTCTCCCGGCCTCAGTCTTCCCGTCTGTACAATGAGGGGCTTGGAGGCGATGACCTACAGGCCTTCGCAGCTCTAAGAAGGGTGTTTTTGTTTCTATGGCAGAGGAGGAAGAGGGAGGGGAAGGCAAGGATGAGAGGGAAGCAGGAAGAGCTTTCTGGGGTTCTGGGCAGATTCAGATTTAGAATTCCGTCCCTGGCTCCCTGGCTGAGTGATGACTCTTCCTCTGACTGGTTTGAGGCTCATAATGTCTCTTTGCCTCCGGGTTTCAAATAGCAGCTAATGGTCCTAGCTGCCTTTCAGCAGGTTTTGTGATTTTGCCTTTGACTTTGACCATCTTCAAAGACACTCGGCAGACATCGTTATTACATTTACAGGGCCCGATGTGCCCAACCGCTTGGCAAATTGTGTCAAAGAATCTATAACTGTTACAGAAGAATGCTTGCTCTCTGCATTCTTCTTTATTCCTTGGAAGTTTGATATCCTCATTGACCTTCCACGAAGGTAACGATAAATGGAGTTTCAACATCCTGGAATTACAGTGACATTTCTTAAGGCCGGTGGAACCATAAAGACCACATTCATTTATTCATCCAACAAATGTGTTTCAAGTGCCTACTATGTGTCAGGCACCATGTGAGGGCTGAAAGGGCTGACCTATCATCCTTTTTCTCAGGCCTCCCATCTAGTTGGGAACAACACGTAAAGACTAATACCTGCTCTTTGCTCTAATAGAGTGCCTTAGTTATCTATTGCTGTGTAGCAAATTATTACAAACCTGATGGCTTGAGCAGCACACATTAATTGTCTCATAGTGTCCAGGGTCAGGGGCCTGGGCATGGGTTAGCTGGTTCCTCTGCTCGTTTTTTTTTTCACAAAATGGCAATCAAGGTGTTGGCAGGGCTGTGTTTTCATTTGAAGGCTTGACTAGGGAGGATTCACTTCCAACTCAGTCAGTGGCAGAGTTCGTTTCTTATGACATAGAGGATGATTGGACGTCCCACTTTTTCACTGGCTGTTTCTCATCTTGGAAGCCAGGCAGTTTTTTTTTGCCCTGTGATCTGTACATGGCAGCTGACTTCTTCAAAGCCAGCAAGGGACTCTCTCTCTCTCTCCAGTCTGCTAAGATGGAGTCTTCTATAATGTAAGGCAATCTTAAGAGTGCATCCCATCCCCTTTGTCATATGAAGTAACCCAACCAAAGGAGTGACATCCTATTTTGCCTTATGCCATAGTTAGAAGCAAGTCATCGGTTCTGCCCAAACCGAAGTGGAGGAGATTATATAAGGACGTGGCTCATTGCAGGGGTCACTTTAGGGTATGCCTGCCACACAGAAAATAGACAAAGTGTAACAAGTGTGCAGAGGAGGAAGCCCCTGTTCCTTTCAGGGGAGATCAAGAAGGTGTCCTGAAAGAGGAGACATTTGAAGGGTGACACTTGAAGGATGAGGAGGGGGTCGCCAGGTGGATAAGGTGGAAAGAACACTCTGGGCAGAAGGAACAGCAAGGACAAAGACACGAAGGCGGGAAAGACTACAGATTGTTCGGGGAACTTGCAAGGAAGTTCTGTGTAGTTGGATCCAGCAAGCATGTGGCCGGAGACGTAGCTGGAGAGAAGAAGGTGGGCAGCAGTGAATCGGGACAGCCGTGGAATGGGGGGCTCAGCACCTTTGCCTGCATTCTAAAAGCAACGGAGAACCATCAGTTTGCAGGTGTGGATTCAGATTCTCCCTGGAGGAGCCACCAGCACCTTTTCTAATAGTCTCCAAAGATTTATAGAAGCACTTGGACTTCATAAAGCATCCTCAGGGAAGGTGGCACCTTTTTTTTTGAAGAGCGTGATAGACACCAGAGCCTGCTAAAAATAGGTCTGAGCCTCCATGGCGAACCAAGCCATGAACCGTTTATGTTGGAAGGCACTTTCAAACCTCATGCGAGCCGGTGACTGCCTTTTCTCCTCGCCTGTTTGGTGCAGCTTGGTCATGTGTGGCAGGCGTCAGAATTAGACTGACCTGGATTCAAATCCTGCTGCTGCCACTTGCCAACTCGTAAGGCCCTGACCAAGTAACTGCAGGGAGAATCAAACGCAAGCATCTCCGCAGACCACCCCTCTGGCTTGTGTGTTAGCCTGTCGGGGCTGCCATAACAGAGGGCCACAGGGGGCATAAACAACAGAAATTTATTTTCTCAGGACGCTTGGGTGGCTCAGCAGTGGAGCATCTGCTTTCAGCTCAGGTCATGATCCTGGGGTCCTGGGATCGAGTCCCGCATCGAACTCCCCACAGGGAGCCTGCTTCTTCCTCTGCCCAAATCTCTGCCTCTCTCTCTCTCTGTCTCTCATGAATAAATAAATAAAGTCTTTTTAAAAAATTATTTTCTCATGGTCCTGGAGGCTGGAAGTCTGAGATCAAGGTGTCAGTAGGGTTAGTTTCTCCTTGAGGCCTCTCTCCCGAGTTTGCAGATGGCCACCTTCTCCCCGGGTCTTTACTTGGTCTTCCCTCTGTCTCTGCGGGCATACCTGCCAAATGTCCTCTTCTTACGAGGACACAAGTCATAGTGGATTAGGGCCCATCCTGGAGATTTCATTTTAACGTAATCACCTTCTTTAAAGACCTAATCTCCAAATATGGTTGGTCTGAGGTGCGAAGGCTTAGGATGTCAACATATGACTATCATCAGGGGACACAATCCAGCGCAAGATAGTATAGTCTCAACTCACATTAGCTACATCTTCCTCCACCTCCGATGGTGAACATTTCCATGCTCCAGTTGGAGGCATGATTTCTCAGCCTCTCACACTCTAGTTCTTCCACGAGAGCTGCTTTGTCTCATCAATCACCTTCCAGAAGGACGTGCGTTCACTCCTTGCTCTGTAACTAACGGCACCAGCAACACCGGTCCAGACGGGCTCCCAACGCCACTGAAATATGCCTAACAAAGCAGCCGAATAACCTTTCTTTAATTTAATCCAATGGCAGTAATTTTCCAGAACACACCATTACAAGGGAGCAGGATGGTCTCCAGGGCTTTTGATGCCTAATTAAAAGGCACTGTTGCAAGAAGGAGATTGCAGTTACGTCTCAGAATCACCTCATTCTGATTTTGGAGTTGTAGAAAATGAGGAGTTTTTACCCAACTGTGAGGAGGAAGGGGCCAGGGGAATTGTGGGGGCCTCTGCTGGTCACACGGAGGAGGCTTCGTGCCATTGTTTCGGTTTGTCAGAGTAAGCCAAGGTCATTCCTCTTATGTTGTGGGTGACCCTGGGCCGTGGAACTTCAGGGATCGCCCACCCATTTTCAGTATTAGCTTATCCAGCAGCGCCTTCTTCTTGAGCAGGTTATGAGGTGCTGTGGATGGTGGGCACGATCATCAAAATAACAGATAAATATTTCAAAATCACAGATTCTTCATTTGAGGCTCACGCTCCAGCACATTTGTGAATTCTGGTCTCCAAAATTGTGCGAGAACCAATTTCTGTTGTTCTGAGCCACCCAGTTTGAGGTAATCTATTAAGCAGCCTTAGGAAATTAATACCCGTGGTTAATAATAATTACCTGAAGTTGATGTATTTCAAGTGTTACGTTATTTGAGGCTTCCTATTCTTGTGGTTGTTTTGAGAAGTCAGTGAAATAATGCATATAATGTGCTAAGCATGGTTTGTCCTCCATAAATGCCATACGAATACATTTATTTGGTTATTTTTTTTAAAGATTTCATTTATTTGTTCATGAGAAACACAGAGAGGGGAGAGAGAGAGGCAGAGACACAGGCAGAGGGACAAGCAGGCTCCATGCAGGGAGCCTGACGTGGGACTCAATCCCAGGTCTCCAGGATCACGCCCTAGACTGAAGGTGGCGCTAAACCGCTGAGCCACCCGGGCTGCCCATTCATTTGGTTATTAATATCTTTATCTTTTTTAACAAAGATTTTAGTTTTAAGTAATCTCCTCACCCAACGTGGGGCTCGAACTCACAACCCTGAGATCCAGAGCCACAGGCTCCACTGACAGAGCCAGCCAGACGCCCCTGCATTTATTATTATTTTTTGTTGTTGTTAAATCAAAATCAGATAATGAACTTGGAAACACCCCGTAACCCCTAAAGGCAACAAACAAATGTGCATATAAATGGTGTCAAGGTAAGTGAAGTGAATTCATATTTGTCCTTTTGACTCCTCAGAAAGCTATTCAGGAAGGAGGTCACCTAGGGTCCAGCACTGGGTTTATGGCCTGGGTCCTAGACAGGAAGGCCTGTGTACTGGTCCCCTGGTCCCCTGGTCCCCTGACCCCTGACCTCTGCTCCAGAGGAGCGGTTAGACAATTACACTACAGTGGAGCAGACCATCAGGCAGAGGAAGCTGAATGGGGCAATGGGGGAAGGGGGGGCCGGACGTCAGGAAGGCTTGACGGAGGAGTCAGGGGAGAGAAGCAGGTGTGAAGCGTTGTGGAGGGCATTCTGGAAGTGAAGCCTAACTTCTTCGTGCATCTGAAAGGACGCCTGGGGCTTCGCCACCTCAGGAAGGTGGAGCATACAAGTCTGAAGGAAACCCCATTCAACCAACTAACTTCAGAAAAGATATGTGATTGGGGAAATGAATATTGCATCCATAAGATATCGGGCACCTGTGTGGCTCAGTGGTTGAGCATCTGCCTTCAGCTCGAGTCATGACCCCGGGGTCCTGGGATTGTTGGGCTCCCCGCAGGGAGTCTGCTTGTCTCTTTGCCTGTGTCTCTGCCTCTCTCTGTGTATCTCCCATGAGTAAATAAATAAAATCTTTTTTAAAAAAAATCAATAACATACCATTTCATACCTGCCAGGTCGACAAAAATCAAAATATCTGACATTACCAAGTATTGACGGGACCGTGCTATAAGAGGAACCCACTTGCAGGGCTAGTGGGGTGTAAAGGGGCATGATCGCCATGGAAAATACCTGGAAGTATCTAGCACGCTTGAGGAGGTACCAAACTTAGCAGCTCTGTAGCTTGGTATATTCCCTGGAGGAACTCTCACACATTTGTACCCAAAGTGTGCCGGTTAGTTTCTGCTTTGTAACAAATGATCCCCAAAAACACAGCACCTTGACCAACAATCTCTTATTTAGCCTACACTTCTACAGGTCAGCTGGGAGTCTTTCTGGTCTGGCCCAGCTTGCTTGGCTCATCTCTGCTGGGCTCCTTCCGGTAGGAGAGGTCGATGGGCGGGGCGGCCGGCAGGTGCATGAGCTCACATGGCCTCATCTCGTGTCTGCTGGTCAGCTGGCTGTTGGCCGCAGTGACTGAGCTACATGTCTTGTGTCCTCTAACCCCAGGCCATGGTTAGCACCCTTGCTGGGTATAGAGGATGTCGCTAATATATGGTGGTTAATGACACACTTGCCTGCAGGATTATCTGATGATGTGGATTAGGAAAAGACAACCTTAGAAGTTTTATCCTCTTTTCTTTTAAATCATGGTTTCATTGAAGTATTATTCATACACCATTCAACTCTCCCACTTAGGGTGAACAACTCTGTAGTTGTAAATACATTCACAGTATTGTGAATCCTCTCTGCAGTCAATTTTGGAACATACTCGATCACCCCAAAAAGAACTCCATATCCGTTAGCCATCAACCCCCCAATCTATTGTCCCCTGTATCCTAGACAACCACCAGACTACCTTCTGTCTCTAGAGATGACTTGCTTATCCCGGACACTTCATGGAAATGGAATTATATAATTATTTGGCCTTTATGACTGGTTTCTTTCACTTAGTGTAAAGTTTTCGAGTTTCCTCCAGGTTATAGCATATATTCGTTCTCCGTTCCTCTTCATGGCTGAATGCTATCCCACCGTATGGCTATACTACTCTTTGCTGATCCTCGCATCAGTTGAGGCACATTCGAGTCGTTTCCACTCTTGGCTATCGGGAACAACGCTGCTTTGAGCATTCACGTACAGGCTTCTGTGTGGACATATGTTTCCATTTCTTTCAGGAGTAGAATTTCTTGGTCCTATGGTAGCTCTGTGCTTTCCAAGCTGCTAGATTGTTTGCAAAGTGGCTGCACTGAGCCTTGGAACTCTACAGCCCTCAAGAGTCAGCCTTTGGGGCCTTCTAAGCCAACATTTATACTGGTAACTTTTGGTTCTTTCTTTGCTGTTGTTGTTTGCTTTGTTTCTTTGTGGGCTTTTTTATAAACCAGGAATCAGATGCGATGTGGCTTCAGGCCCAGTGATGCCAACAGGGTTTGGGCAAGCTCTGTAAGTGCTTCCTGCCCACCTCTGATGCTCTGGCAGGGTTTGTGGCCCGCGGCTCCCTCACCTTCCTGCTTGCATCCAGCTCGTTCAGAAGCTTTCTGTTCTTGGTTCTAGTTCATTCTCGTTTCCTCCTTGGTAGAGCCTTCCATGCCTCCTCTCCTCCACCAGGCCACCGAGGAAGGTTCTGGGGGTCATCTCACCAACCTCTCCCTTCTGGGGACTGAGGCATGAGGGCAGTGTTGGAGTTGTGGGGTCTCAGATCTGAAAATAAGTTGAGGACAGAACTGAAACAGAAAACTAAGATTTGGTTTTTTTTTCCCCTCTTCTTATTAAAATTATAATGCCTGCTTATTGTATAAAAATGAGAAAAGTAATTATAATTCAAAAAGAATGAAAACATTTTTTAAAAAAAGATCACCCATAATTTCACCACCAACAGAAAGTTAATGTTAACATGTTTGGTTTATAACTTTTACTCATTTAATTATTCATTAATTTTAGTATATGTGCTGCCAAAGCGAGCACCAATTATTCATTAATTTATTCAATAAATGTTTATATGGTGTCTACCAATTGCCAAGTATTTTACTAAACCCGGGAGACATTTCTCTTTGCATATGTACATATGTATAAATATATACATCATTTCCGACAAAAATCAGGATCATCTTACATATGTGCTTTATCATTTAAATTTCTTTTTTTTTTTTTTAAGATTTTATTTATTCATGAGACACAGAGAGAGAGAGAGGCAGAGACACAGGCAGAGGGAGAAGCAGGCTCCACGCAGGGAGCCCGATGCGGGACTCGATCCCGGGACCCCGGGATCACACCCTGAGCTGAAGGCAGACACTCAATCATTTAAATTTCTCTATCATTCCAATGATAGGTTATACATCCCCTTTTTATGAAAATACATTTAAAACTACATTCTCATTCCTTTTTTTTTAAGATTTTATTTATTTATTTGAGAGAGTGAGCATGAGCGGTGGGGAAGGGGCAGAGGGAGAGGGAGAAGCAGACTCCCCACTGAGCAGGGAGCCCGATGTCAAGACTGGATCCCAGGACCCTGGGATCATGACCTGAGCTGAAGGCAGCCACTTAACCGACTGAGCCCCCCAGGCACCCCTACATTCTCATTCTTAATGACTGCAGAGAATATGCAATGAGTTATTTAAGCAATCCCCCCTTGTTGAACACATTGGTTACGTTTAACTCCCTATTATCAACTTGGCTGTAATCACCTTTTTGTCTTCTTGGTTTTCCAGATAAATTTGTAGAAATATAACTGCCAGGTCAAAAGATATATAAATATTTTTAAGGCTCATGTTGATACATTTTGCCAATTGACCTGTCAAAAATAACTGTTCAAGTCTGGTCTCCCAACAACCACGCATAAAAATGCCTGTGCTTCACTCCTCGTGAACATTCTACGAAGCCCTCGGTAATTTATTCGTTTCCAATACGAAAAACAAAAAATGGTTTTATGGGTTTTCTAGGGCTGTTCTCACAAAGTACCTCAAACTGTGTGGCTGAAAATAACAGAAATTTATTGTGTCACGGTTTTGAAGGCTAATGTCCCAAATCAAGGTGTTGGCAGGACCGTCCTCCCTCTGAAAACTGCAGAGGGATCTTTCCTCCTCTTTCTGGCTTCTGGCAGTTTGCCGGCGGCCTTCTGGCTCCTCGGCTTGCATCGCTTCACTCCAGTCTCCACCCTCATGGCCACACAGCTTTCTCCCCGGGTCTGTCTTCACACGGCCGGCTTATATGGACGTGAGTCAGAGCGGATCAGGGACCTGTCCTACTCCAGTAACTCACTACGTCTGCAAAGACACTATTTGCAAATAAGATCAGATTCTGAAGTACCCGAGGGTTAGGCTTTCAATATATTCTCTTTTGCAGAGTTGTGAGGGGGACACCATTCAACTTAAGACAATGGTATCACATACTTGAATTTTTTACTGATTTGTGTCTTTGGTTACATACTTGAAATTTGTTTTGTTTTGTTTTTGTTTTTGTTTTTGTTTTTACATACTTGAAATTTTGATTGATGACTGGTAAAATTGAGCATTTCCCCTTGCGTACCTTGGGTCATTTTTCCACGGGGGTATTTGTCTCCTCCTTATTTATTTATAAAAAAATTTTATGCAGTAAAAATAGTCATGCTTAAACTCTAGGTTTTTCTCTTTTACTGAGATTCTTTTTTTTAAAGGTTTTATTTATTGATTCATGAGAGACCCAGAGAGAGGCAGAGACACAGGCAGAGGGAGAAGTAGGCTCCCTGCAGGGAGCCCGATGCAGGACTTGATCCCAGGATCCCGGGGTCATGCTCTGGGCTGAAGGCAGACACTCAACCGCTGAGCCACCCAGGCTTCCTTTTTGCTGAGTTTCACATGCAGCAATAGTTGCTCAGACTTTGGGGCATTTGAAAAATTGCCAAACTGTAGCTTGCTCCGGGTGTGGTTCTCCGGCCACCGGCGCTATGAGAGAGTCCTCCCCAAAGAGGCCAGTGGGAGGACCACGTGACTTCAAGGCTCCTGTGTGCATCGGGATAGTCTGGCTTGTGCTGCCTAAAAGAATGACCCCAGAAATCTGGACGGGCTGCAGCGCCAGGGTCTATTTCCCACTCAGACCATGTGTCTGCCGCAGGTTGGCCGAGCCCCTGCCACGTCGTCACTGCAGAATCCAGGCCACCCGAGCAGCTCCCCTGCAGCCCATCGGGGAAACAGAAACAACTGTGTTTTCTAACAGAGAGAATTGAATACAGGGAATTATCCTCATGAGTGCGGGAGGACCAACAAAGGGAACGAGGAGGAGGAGGTGGTGCAGAGAGCCCTGCCCTGCAGGCGGCGAAGGCAGCCCAGGTCCGGGCACCAGCGGGGAGCCTTGGGATTGTCAGGGGCTGGCTGCTCGGAGGCAGACCCCCGGGAGCACGGAGGCAGACTGCGGGCAGGACCCGGAGAGCAGGTGCAGCTGCGGGCTGCTGGCATCCCACAGGGGGCGCCGCCAGCCCGGAGCCCCAACCAGTGGGACGTGCAGGACCGGGCCGCTTCGGGGCAGCAGACAGACCAGCAGGCAAACGGGGACAGGGAAGCTGGTCCCCCTCCTCTGGCCTGGGAGCCCGGCCTGGTGCCCCTACTACCGGCCTGCCCCCGGCTGCTGTCCCAGGATGCCATACACCAGGTGGCTCCAGGCCCCAGAACTGAGGTGTGTGGGGGGGGGGGTGGGAGGCAGGATGCTGTGCACCAGGTGGCTCCGGGCCCAGGACTGTGCTGCTGCGCTTCTGGAGAACGGGCAGCCTGAGGTCGGGGGGCAGTGCAGCGGTTCCCAGGAGGGCCACGTACCCGCTGGCTCCTCGGGAGCTGCACAGAGCCGGACCTCGTGTCTCCTCCTCCCTTTACAAGGAGGCCCCACTCCATAACCTAATCCACCCCTAGGTACGTCCCAAAGATGCCACCGCCAGGCCTCATCACGCTGTGGAGTCAGGTGGCAGAGGCAGGAACATTCAGTCTGTCCCAAGTGGCGAGGCCGAAGGGGACCACTGGCCAAGGAGGCTGCGCTGCAGAGATGTGTGGGTCCAGGCCTAGGAACTGGCCCTGCCGGCCGGGGGCGGGGGGGTGGAGGGGAGAGCGAGCGAGCGCTGCCCTGGAGCCTTGACCAGCGGCACCGCCAGCCCAGTGCCTGGCAGGTCTGGGGTCATGGGGCGGGGCGGCGACATCCTCCTGCACCACCCCCCCACCCCCCCTCCATCCATCACGGATGGTCTGCAAGAAGTCACGGCTTGGTTCAGCTGCCTCCCCGGGGAGCTGCCCTTGAGGCCGACTGCATCCCCTCCCAGGCCCGGCGCCCCATTCCCAGGCCACCGGGAGCCCCGTTATCCCAAGCTGCACCTGCCGGCCCGGCCCGGAAGGTGCTGGGAAACACGGAGCCTCGGCCTCCTCCCACACCTGCTGCACCAGAGCCTGCACGGGGGCTAGGCTCCAGGAGCTCCTCTCTGCGGCCACTGTCCCTGGCTCGCTCTCTTACCTGGACCAAAAGGAGGGTCCACCGTACCCCCTACCTAAGCCTAGGTGGGTTTTACCCGGGTCCCCTGCAGCAGTAGCCTCGGATTAGTGTCACTTCCTTGCACACTCTGGCTGTAATTCGAAGCTCCATCTAAGGTTGCTGGGAACTTTGTTCTCGTTCTTGTTTTTTGTCTAGACAAAGATTTAGCGAGAGGCTGGCAGGGGCCGCATCAGGGTCGCCAGCCAGTTGCCACTCTGTGCAATTTCTTGATTCCCAGTCCGTGGCTCTGACTTGCTGCTCAGGGTCCAGGTGGACATGAATTTGGGGGGACACAGTTCCACCCACTACAAGGTGAATTTTGCAGGGGGGGAGTCCCTGAGGGTCACTCCAAGATTGAAATCCCTTTGTTGACTCCATGGTTCCTCTGCCTGGAGGCTTCAGAATGCCTTGGCCTCACGCCCTATCTCCACACTAAGGCACTTTGGTGACAAGAGGCAAGTGTCCCCCTGCAGCCAGGATTGCACTAAACCTCTCATCCAAGTACTGCAAGATGAGTTAATTAAGAACAAATCTCTTTGCCTTTAAAGCATGCAAATCCGAGGACGTGTGCAGCAACTGACTGTACAAAACCAATTATTTTAAAAAGTGTTTTAATCTTCCCTATGCTGTGATCCTCCTCAAAGCAGCAGCCTGGGGCAGCTCTAAGTAACCGGGCAGCTGAAGCCGGTACACGGCGCGCCCGGGTGGGCTTCTCCCTTCCTCAGGACTGCACCCAGAGGTAGCAGGGTTATATGCGGAGAGGGGGCCTTGCCCCACGTGGTCCCCCCAGAAATGCAAGCTCTGGGAGGGCAGAGACCATGTCCCGTGCCTCTCTCTGCAGACAGGACAGTTTCCAGCACACGGTGCTTAGTGGACTTTGTCCAGGCTTCCATGAACAGAGCCCGAGCACAGGTGTGCGGACACCAGGTATCATGAAGCACTCCCAGGGGAGTCGGGGATGAGACAGGGAAGGGGAGGAGGGCAAGAGCCTGGGGAGCTGCGTGAGGCACCCAGGATGCAAAACTGTGGACGTTGGTGCACGAATCTCAGAGTGAGTGTCCCCTTAAATTTGATGCGCCATTATGTCACTTGCTTCACCCTAGCCCCAGCCTTCTGGGAAGGAATGTGACTTCAGACAAAATCCCTCCCAGGCAGCTTCGGCCCAATCCTATGGGCCACTGGAATATAAGTTGCAGTCACTGGTTCAAGGCACCCTGGGAATGGGGAGGACGTACATCCCCAAGGGCAGGGTTGGTAAGAGTCACAGATGTGGGCCGCTGGAAGGGAAGAACCACCTAAGAAGCCGGTGTAGAGCACAGAAACAATAAGAATCTGGATGCAGCATTAATAATACACCTCACCGATGATTGCTGGGTGAATGAATGAAGGCAGAAAGAAATTTATGAGTGAATTAACAATCCAACAAAAAAATGAATTCACTGAAAATTGAGAATGCTCATAAAAATCCTATTCTACAACCAACTCTGAGCTTCGACCCCGCTCAACCCGTGGGGCTAATGTTTATTTAATGCTGGGTGGCAAGCTTAGAGGGGGACTTTGTTGCAGCAAAGTCTATGTCTCCATCACCAGGAGACTTCCCATCACTGGTGGAGAGACCGAGTGCCCACTGACATGATCCAAATGCTGGTGGACATAGAGGCTAAATGACAGAGTGTCCTTCCTTTCCCTGGGAGCATCCCCTGAGAGAGGGGAAGGGACTGAGGACCCGAGTTACTGGTATGCTAGTGCCCTGGCTGGGGGACTCTTGCCTGCCCAATCCCAGCTCTGCCCGCTGACTAAGGGCTCCTGAAAGCAGCCCGGCATATTGTATCAGCATTTAAATCCCATCACATCTCCCTGCTGACTCTCATTCCAAAATATTTATTCATTTGATGGCTCAGAATAATTGCCTCCATCCCCAGTCTCTGAGACTGACAGTGTAGAACAGCAGAGAATTCCCATCCTTGCCTGGCGCTCCTGCAATCAGGGGAGAGGAAGTGAACCATCAATCATGAGGTTCAATCAAGCACTCTGCCTGGCATAGCTCCATTCACCCCAGAGCCACTTTTCAGGCCCATATTCTCATTTTACAACAGGGGCATTATCATCCTAGGGACCCAGACTTAAGATTCAGGTCATCTATTGATCCATTCAAACACTTACTCAAACACTACTTTGGGCTAAGCTTTGTGCTAGCTAAGTCCTCATCCTGCCCAGTAGCTGTGTGGTAGATGACCTGACATGAGTGCCTGTACGGTGCCAAGCATAGAAAAGGCTCTAAAAATGCTTGTAAGATGGACAAATGGATGGATGGAAGATTGAAGGATGGGTGGTTGGATGGGAGGATAGGTGGTGGATGGATGATTGGATGAGTGGATGGATGGAAGGATGGATGGGTGGATAGATGGATTGTTGGATGGATGGGATTGTGGAATTTGTGGTTATGTCTCTTCAGTATCCTGTACACATTCCCTGTGATAGGTGGGGTTGGACTTGACTCTTCACATTCTCTACCCTGGGCATATATCCCAGCCCAAGCTAATCAGACTATTCCAAACTTTTGGCCACAGAAATCAGTTTCAGGTAGAGACATATAACACAAGCCAGATTAGAGTTCACCTTGGGATTTTTTGGTTGGTTCTAGCAGTGGATAATGTTTGTGCTAACCTGTTGGGATGTTTATTTGAAGTTGCTGGAGGCTCCTTTACTTGCCACAAGGAAAGAGCCTGACCAAAAGATGGGAAGAGGAGAGGCAGCAGAAAGGAAGAAGGAAAATGAGGAGAGAGGAAGAAGGAACAGAAGAGGAGGACACATTTGGGGACATAATTTAAGCCCCCAGTGTGGGAAGCCAGTTGAATTCTTGGACTGTCCAAGTACAGGAGCCAGTGAATTTCCTTTGTCTGACTTAACACAGCTTGAGTTCTGTTTCTTTTATTTGTAACCAAGAGAATCTTGTCAGCGCAGAGAGAGTGAATAAATGAGTGAATGCATATTGAATGAATGAATGCACTCTATAAATATCAAGCCAGTCACATGTTTTTTTCCTCCCTTGAGAACCAGACCTGCAAATATAAGGATTTAATTAGATGTTCCTGGTTTCCACTGGAGCCTATCTGATTGCTTCTATTATGCTTGGTGTTGACTCTAACTCTCAAAATGTAAATGAAAAGTGAAAAGGAGAGAACAGCCCACTAAAATTAATAATTTTCTGAGGCACGCCTTCACTCTGGCTGCAGATCCCAGTCTCTAGGAGTTATTATAAATGAAGGGTCGAAACAAAAACCAATACAATTTACAGTCTCCGCCCTCCTACCTCCATTCAAGCCAAAGCATTGGGAGCAGATGGGCATGTAAATCTGACCACACAAACACATCCTTCCATTCCTCCCTTCCACCTTCTGGAACATTCTCTCCATCCGGAGCTTTTCAAGGGCTCCTCGGTGGTCAACAAAAAGCACAATCTGAGTGTTCCTGGAGGACTCCCCGGGTGAGGTGATACCTAAGCTACATCTTGTGGTCTGGGAAAGGCCCAGGGCCAGAAAGGTGGGAAGAGCTTCATAGACATGGAAACGGCACAAATTAAGTCACCAAATGGAAGGTTCTGGGCAAGTACAGCAGTGGGAATGGCCAGAGATGAGACCAGAGAAGTTATAGAGGCCAGTTCTTAAAATTCCTCATAAACACAGCATTTGTATGTTTCCTTCCTTAACCATCTAAGTGTAAGTTCCAGGATTTGGTGCTTTTCTCATTGGCCTACATGACACATCAGTAAATACCGGTGGCAGACCCTCCTGCAGATCCGCGTAGACTAGAATCTGTTGGGGTGAGGTTCCCACCCTGAATTTGTATCAGGTGCCCCCACAATTTGGATGCTCACAAAAGTTAGCAAACTGCAGCTCTAGATGATGGGAGAGGGTACATCAGTTAAGGCCGAGGCGGACTTTAGTGACAGGAACCAAAATGCGGCTACTCAACCGAACAGAGATTTCTCTTTCTTGCGTAACAAGAAATCAGGAGCTGGGTGGTCCCGGGTGACTGTGGCTGGTCCAGGAACTCATTGGGCAAACAGGCTTCCTCTAGCTTCCTGCTCCACCAACCTTAGGGGATGACTTTCATCTTCTTGGGATCAATCAGGATGACTCCTCCCACAGGCATCTGCCCAGGTACCAGACAGGAACAGGGAAGAGAAAAAGGTGCATTGTACCAGTTGAATTCCTTCCTTTGAATCAGGAAAATACGGCTTCCCTAGAAGCCCAGCCCGTAGATTTTTGTTTACATCTCCTTGACCAGAACCTGGTCACAAGCTTCCAGGAAAACTAGAAAGTAGGATTTCTAACTAAGCATATGGCGGCCCCAAACAAACTTGAGATGGTTGTATGGAGGTTGTATGGAGAGTCATGGAAGACTTACAGCAGGATAGACCCGCAGGTGGATTTCATTCAGCCTCACCAGAGAGGAGAATGGGTGGACAACGGGCAAGGCCACAGCCGAGACACCAGGGTTGGGGGGAGGCTGCTGCAGCCCATCAGGAGAAGGGGATGACGACCTGGAGAGGGCCATGGCTGTGTGCGTGGATTCAGGAAATACTTAACCCGTCAAATGGACAAGCCTTGATTGTATGGGATCAGAACGGGGCAATGGGCAGGATGGTGAACAACACAGGGCGCCGGAAAGGAGAAAAATGAGCTTCTGAGGGTGTCAGTAATTTTTCCATCTTCAATCCCTGGAAAGATGATGCCATTCATAAGTGAGTTTGCAGCCACAGAGAGGGGAACATTCTGTTTGGGACAAGCTGCATCACCCAGAGATAGGACATCTTAGCATATCGGGTGGGAGTTCAAGCTCCGAGCATAAGGAGCACGAGGCAAGAAAATCAGCGGACACAGAACTTATGTAGCCCACACCGAGGCTGCTCTGGCCTTCAGATGGAAGGAGAACCAATCTGAATTTATCTTGAAACCTGTGGTCTGCGAGACGCCTTGGGGGGCTCAGTGCATTGAGCATCTGCCTTTGGCTCCAGTTGTGACCCCAGGGTCCTGGGATCGAGTCCCACATCGGGTTCCCCGCGGGGAGCCTGCTTCTCCCTCTGCCTGTGTCGCTGCCTCTCTCTGTGTGTCTCTCATGAATTAAAATGAATAAATAAATAAATCTAAAAAAAAAATCTGTGGTCTGCACGGAGTAGGAGCACAATGTTCCAGTTTCCCAACCCCACCCTCTCTCCCAGGCCAGGGAGCCACCAAAGTGACTGCCACCCTCTGTGGGAAACTGTTTGGGATCTACTCCTACTTTGGCCTGGAAAAGCAATTAATAAGATGAGGTAACTGACCCCGAGCAATGATCTAACTACCTTACATACCTCACCTTGTTTGATTCACGCAACCACTCTCCTATCTCCAATTTACCAAAGAGGAGGCCAGTGGGAAATACAGTGGCTCAGGAAATAAAACGACTTGCCCAAGGACACGCAGCTCATCAAAGACACAACCAGTAGGTTCAACCCAGGAGGTCTGACTCCAAAGTTCTAAATCTTAACTGCTAGGCGATGAACTTCCGAGCCCTAAGCATTTCCTACCCTGAGTTCTGATCATTTATGTCTTTGTCTTATGACCCCTATTGAACCGCAGCCCCCTGAAATAGATGATCTCAGATTTTTTCTTAATAACTGTTGAATAAAAAAATTGATGCAAGCCCTAAACCATGGCCCTCGGTTTGAGGGCAGGCATGATCCCCGAATATCATGGATTCTTTCATAACCCATGAACCCTAATCCACCTTTGGGACCTGATTTCATCCTTTTTAGTGCGTAGATATTTGTGAAAAATCTGTTCGTGATTATCTTGCTTTTAGAGATGGAAAAAAGGGCAACTGCGAGTTTGTTAATGAACTGCATGTACTATTATGAGAAACCAGCGTACCCGTCGTCACCGCTGATTCGGGCATATGGGTTTTAGTTCCTATGACATAAAGTTGCTTTTCTTACACAAGATAAAGCAGTACCAGGGGGCTCCTGGCTCGTAGGAGACTGTCTGGGGATTGGTAAGCCACGGAGCCGGAAGTCTCCGCACCACCTGGGCAGATGGAAAAGCACGAGCAGACTCTATTTCTGGTCTGGGAAGCAGGTGGTGGCAGAGGTCTCAGGGGAAGAATGAGATAGAGACTGTCGGACACTGCCCTGGAGCACATCCTTCTTGTTCAGGTGACACATTGTGACCTGCCTCCCGTGCTGGCTTTCCCCAGGCTTCCAGGATGACCCAGTCGGATGTCTGGTCCGTGACGAGTCATGAGCATCGCATCTGACACCAACCACATGGCACCGAGGGAGGCCGTCTGAGAGCCAGGAGTGGGAGATGAGGGGCACTGTGGGGCTGGGCTCACTATATCTTTTGATTCAATTGCATATCCCAAATAGCTCATTTCCCTTTTTTTTTGAGAACTGAGTTCTCTGTCCCATTTGCCCAGATGGGCACTATTTCTTTTTGATTCAACTGCGTATCCCAAATAGCTTGTTTCCTTTTTTTGAGAACCGAGTTTTCTGTCCCATTTGCCCAGATGGGCAAGAGAAAGCGGCTTTCTCTTTCCTGCCTTGAATTCCTCCAGTTAACTCAGACACTGACCTCCAGACTCCTATGAATTAAACTCCGGTTTGCTCTTCAGAATATCCTTGTTACATTAATTTAGGGAGCATAATAAATCTGGAGTGAAGTATGTTTGCTGCAAATGCTAATTTGCTCGATGAGAATATCAATTAGATCTCTGAGGCATAGAAATTATGGCTGTTAAAGATCTCAAAGGTCATTCTTAGCTGGCTCCAAAGTAAGAGGATGAGTAGTTATCTGCTGGAGAGGTCTGGGTTAGAATTGTAAAGGCACAAATATTTAATACCAATGAAGTGTCAAGCACTGAGCTTGGGAGCGAAAATTCAGGAGTTTCACAGATAGATCCCAGATCCTATGATAATAACAATAAACAACAACAACAGGAATCTAGCAGCAACAAGGGGCAGCTTCTACCTACTGAGCAATTATTATGCATTAGATTCCAGTATTCATGCCTTTAATCCTGACGACAGCTCTGTGACATAGGCACTATTCTTATTCTCATTTTATAGGGGAGGAAATGGAGTCACAGGGAATTTAAATACGTAACTCTCCTGGCGTCTATTTCTGGCCAAACTGGAATAGCAGGCAGGCATCGGATTTGCTCTCCTTGAAATAACTGGAAAAGCAAACGACAGCTCTCAGGACGGCGGCTATCGGTGAGCGAAGGACAGTGAGCCCTGAGAGACGGGAAGCAAATGAGGCGAACCTTAGGCGGGCTCCAGCTTGGTGCCTGGGGAGTTTCCACTCCGAGGTGCAGTTCCAGGGAATCTAGCAGAGCCCAGCACATTCTTGAGTTGAGGACTCCAGCAGCGCTGGGAGTCCAAGGAAGTCAGGGTGCCTTGGGTTTGCAGGGCAGAGCACCAGAGGGAGGGGAGCTTCGGGGACAGAGGCCTCGAGCTCCCTGCAGAGGGTCATTCGTGAGTATCCAGTTCACCGATCACTGCTTGAGTGTGAAGAAACTGAGTCCAAGGCAAGATCCGCCCAAGAGAGTAAGAGGAAATATTGCTTGCTGAGAGCTCCCCCGGGATGGGACTAGTGCCTGTACCCACGGCCAGCGTGGGAAACTCTCATGATGTGGGGCCGGTTAGAGGCCTGGGAAGGGCATTGCCTCGGTAGTGTGGAGAATTAGCACCTGATACTGCTCTGGCCCTGCCAGGGAAGCCCAAAAGGAAGCCCTCAAAGGATCAAACTGCTTCCAGGGGAGGGGGGAGGCAAACAAACAAACAAACAAACAAACAAACCTGCTTCCAAGGAACAGAATCACATTCCAGAAAAACAGCTACATTTTAGAAATAGGTAACTGTGGCCTGGCCAGAGAAAATGTTTAAGTGGACGGACTAAATGTGTAAAAAGTAGAATATAAAAACAAAACCAAAAAAAGGCTGTACATTGTATCATTGCTGGTAAGAAGTGTACTAAATGAAAATGGGATCTGTTCACATCTGTTTTTGTTTGTTTCCGACAATGATGTCCAGCACGCAACCAGGTAAAATGTACAGTGTCTGGCATCCAGGAAAGAAATGACCAGCCAGCAAGAGCAGCAAAATAAGCAGAAAAATCAATCACACCTGACCCAGAAATGACATCGATGATAGAATTAGCAGATAAGAACAGGAAAACAGGCATTATAACGTTATTTCATATGTTCTGGAAGCCAGAGGAAGATCAGACATGGTAAATAGATGCAAGGAAGAGGGGCGCCTGGATGGCTCAGTTGGTTTCAAGCATCGGGCTCTTGATTTCGGCCCAGACCTTGGTCTCAGGGTGGTGATCTCAGGGTTGATCCTGGGCTCGGAGCCTGTTTAAGGTTCTCTCTCTCCCTCCCCACCACCCTGCTCTCTCTCTCTCTCTCTAAAAAAAAAAAAAAGGTACAAGGAAGATATTTTTAAAAACCAAAATACCCAAACTGAGGTTCTAGAGATGAAAACTGCCCTGTCAGAGGTAAACACGTATCAGGGGAGATTCCTGGGACATTAGATGTCCGAGATCGGTGGCCTTGGTGACATTGCAATAGGAACTATTTGAAACTAAACAAAGAAAATGCAGCCTGGTCTGTGGGACAGAAAGCCGGGCCGTGGTTTCCTGGAGGTGAGAGCCCAGGAGTGGGGGCAGCACCATGAAGCTTGGCTGGCGGGGGACGCATGTGTTCGTCGCCTCGACTGTGGGGACAGTTTCCCGTGTTTGTGCGGGTCCAACCTCATAAAGCTGTACGCTGCCAGCATGTGAGGCTTCTTAGATGTCAATTGTGCCTCCACAAATCTGCCCCAAGACGAGTTTCCAAAGGTCAGACAGCTAATGAATTGCAGCCTGGCTCGGGATGCTGAGCCCTTACCTACCGCTCTACGTGGTGAGGGAGAGATTGTTGGTCCCATTTTATAGATGCAGGAGAAGCAAAGCAACGACGGGCCTCCTCCGGGCCACACTGCGGGCGAGGGACAGAGCTAGGATTTTTTTTTTTTTTTTTTAGAGCTAGGATTTATACTCACGTCTGGCTGACTCCAAATCAAGTGCTCTTTCTGTCTCATTCTCTCTGTTTTTGCAGAGTCTCTGCTCCCTCACGGGACTCTGGGTCACCTCCTCTCATGCCGCACCTGTTCCTCGATGCCCAAAGGCCACCCTGGATCGGTCCTCACCCACGGATCGTTACTCAGCTGCCCGCCACCGTCTGCACCTGGAAACACGGGAACAAATCAGTGTGTAAATGCCCGGGTGGGAGCGGGGCTGAGTGATAGCCGACGCATCTTCATCTCCGAGGGAGCAGGAGCTTGCTGGGCACTGGGAAGGCGGCCCCTGCCTGTTTTAAGGATGTAGGGACTCTGGACCAGCACGCACAGCACTTAGAATCCCGAGAACCCTCCCCCGCCCCTCTCCCATCTCTTTACAGCAGCACAGGTACCTCAGCCTTCTCTCTGCCCCTTTCTTTCTTCCTTTCTTTCTTTCTTTCTTTCTTTCTTTCTTTCTTTCTTTCTTTTTTTTATGAAGCAACTGGTGCTGAAATTGGTTCAGAGGAGTGCAAAAATGTAAATAGCTAAGGCTGAATTCAAACTCATCCTTGTTGGGGGAAGGGGGTTGCTTTGAAGTCTAGATCTCATTTAGTTCACCGCAGAGTGAACACCTGACCACATTTTTCATCACAAGCATGAACTTTATACAGCCAGAGCTGTTAAAAAACAAACCCCCAAACCTAACCACCTGGGTCCTTGGAGTGAGAGAGGGCTTTCCATTACGAGAGAGAGGTTCCAGCGGAAGCCAGATGGCTGCAACCATCAAGCCTTGTGCAAACGAGCCTCCTGCATGGGGTGGAGGGCCACCCTGAGACTTCTGAGGTCCCTTCCCCATCGGGGGTGCTAAGCTCACACTCAGAAGGCTGCTGCTATCATACACGAGGTGGAGGGTGAGAAGGCATCCCTGCCCTGTAGCCTGCCCTGCCCCTGTCCTGACTAATTCAGCATTTCTCAGCCACTGGATTGTCTCTACCTGCCTGGGGCGAAGCTTTAATCACTATGTAGAAACGTTTTACCTAGCATCCTGAGAAAGGATGCTACTCTGTATCCTCCGTCCACCGAACCCTGAGTGGTTATAAGATGCAGGGCAGAGCAGGACATGCTCTGTACTCCAAGCGAATCTGGATTTTGTGAACTCTAAACATTGTGATATAAAACATATTCACTAAGCTTTCATACTGCATGCAAAATTTGAAATGATGCACATTCCCCTAAATTGAAATTAAAAAAAAAAAAAAAAAACGCACTGTGGAAAGAATGATTTCCAAGCTGGAAAGGGTCCGGGATGAGTTGTATTCTGGGTTCATGCTCCTGATTTATGGCTTAAGCAGGTAAGCGGCAGTACCCATTTTCCTTGCTCAGGATTTGTCTTAAATCATGTGAGATCTTTCAGGAACCATGTCCCTTGCACTGCCCTATTACAGGTAAAAAGCAAAGGGCAACAGCAACATCAAGCTGGCTCTAATGAGGTGTTTTTCTGTATTTTCCGGAACATGGGAGAACTTGAACTCTAGAGCAGCACGGTCCGATAGAAATATAACGTGAACAATATACGTAATTTTAACTTTTCTGGTAGCTAACTTTTCTGGTAGCGTAATTTTAACTTTTCTGGTTAAAAGAAGTTAAAAGAAACAGGCGAAATGAATTTTTGTAAGACATTTTATTTAACCGAATATATTGAGAATGTTCTTTCAACATGCAAACAAAAGAAAAAAAAATGTTTGAGATGTTACCTTCCTTTTTTTTTTTTTAGAAATTTGAAATATTTATTTATTTTTTAATTTTTATTTATTTATGATAGTCACAGAGAGAGAGAGAGGCAGAGACATAGGCAGAGGGAGAAGCAGGCTCCATGCACCGGGAGCCCAATGTGGGATTCGATCCCGGGTCTCCAGGATCGCGCCCTGGGCCGAAGGCAGGCGCCAAACCACTGTGCCACCCAGGGATCCCAACCTTCCTTCCTTGTACTGCATTTTCAAAACCCTGTGTGTATGTTACACTTACAGCACATCTCAGTTCAGAACGGCTGCATCTCAAGTGCTCGTTGGTGGCATGTGGCATGTGGCATGTGGTTGCCATATGGGACAATGCAGGGCTAGATATGGGGCCTGGTCAGGGCACTATAGGAGTGTAGGTGGTGAAGGGCATAGTTGAGGGGTGGGGGTGCCTTCCAGGAAGCAGTCATTAAAGCATCCTTTAATGGCTCTCCCACTCTAGCAGCCATTATACCATAATTACTGCATTTGAAGTCTTTTCCCTCCAAGTGACCTGCCCCAAACTCCAGTTTTCAAAGGCATCTTCTCCCACAAGGAGACTGAGAACCACTGGATATGTCAGACAAGCCACAAGTCAGTTAACTACTTTTTACAATAAACTCCCCATCTCTAGAGTGGGGATTGGCAGGGATACCAAGAAGATAAAAGAAGACAGCTGATGTGAGTGGTACCATTAAATTTTATCAAGAATAGCTACAACGATATTGCTTGGCTTTATTGCTGGGTGTCTGTGTATGATTTTATATTTCATTTCATCAGACCTTTGAAGCAGGTATTTTTTTAAAGATTTTATTTATTTATTCATGAGAGACACACAGAGAGAGGCAGAGACACAGGCAGAGAAAGAAGCAGGCTCCGTGCAAGGAGTCTGATGAGGGACTCGAACCCAGGACCCTGGGATCACACCCCGAGCCGAAAGCAGATGCCCAACTGCTGAGCCACCCAGGCGTCCCTGAAGCGGGTGTTTGAACTCAAAGCAAGCAAAAACAAACCTAAACAAATTTTTAAAAAACCTCCAAATTGAATACATGTACTTGTTGAACCTCCAACAAACCAAACCCAAGTATTTTTGGAAAGTTTAACAGAGAATTGAACTAATCCCCCCAAACAATACTAACAACAAAACAAAAGACCCCCTAAGTAATTTCTAACTAGTCTAATGGTTCCTTGCCCTCCTCTTTGCTGCAGACCCCAGTCCTAGACCTCAGTGCAGTCCGAGTACATCCACCATAGATCCCCTCAGAGGCCAGAAAAACCAGTACAGGTGGCTCGGGTGGAGGTATGAGGCATCAGCCAAATAATCATTGTTTGCTTATGGTGTGGATGCAAATGCACATTGGGGCTTGCATGTTTATTTTACAGAATGTGCAAAAAAGGGATCCCTGGGTGGCTCAGCGGCTGAGCATCTGCCTTCGGTCCAGGGCATGACCCTGGAGTCCTGGGATCGAGTCCCACATTGGGTTCCCTGCATGGAGCCTGGTTCTCCCTCTGCCTGTGTCTCTGCCTCTCTCTGTGTGTCTCATGAATAAAGAAATACAATCTTTTAAAAAAATAAAATAAATTTTATTATTTTCTTAAAAAAAAATGTGCAAAAAGGGATAATTTCAGAGGACCTTCCAAGTTGCCAGGGCAGGGCAGTCTGTCCCCAGTCAATTATCACAATATGTTCAGGTACCTTGATTTAGAACTTGTTTTAAAGAAAATGCCCCAAGCGAGAATCCATTCAGTAGCCTGTTCCACCCTTCCTGCTCAGAATTGGATTATTTCCTCCCCGTTTGAATGATAGGCTATTATTATGTACCTGGGAGATGATTTGAGGCTACGGAACGTGGGTGTCTGGGTGTTGTACAATATTTCACTCAACGCAATTTTATGGAGAACGACCAGAATAGCTATGCTCAATCTCCTTTGCATAAACAATGAACGGCATGTCCAAGCGCTGAATTCTTAAGGACATAGCAATTTAGGGGCAATTCTTGTGGAGTGGGGCATGCCTGGTTCATATGTTAGTTTTCCTCCTTAACACTGTATCTTAGTCTTTCTATCGGTAAAATAGGACAATCATGGCTGCCCAAGAAGAGCTACAATGAAGTCATGGGAGTAACTTCTTGGCACATAGAAGGTGCTCAATAAATACTTTTCTTTTCTAGTTGCCAAGCCAGAATTGCCCTCCCAAAGTGATCTTTCAAGTAATTGCTGGGTGTTTTCCAACTGGCACAGCAGATGATGGAACTTGTTGACCCTATATAAATCATGACCAACTTCATTATAGCAACCCTAGAAATGCTTCCCCCAGGCTGCTGTCCAATAACTGGACCACCACCAAACTAGGGGAGTTTCTGCTCTTGGCCCTAAATTGGTACGATTCCATGAGCGGTAAATACTGTCAGCCCCTGCGACTGTAGTGTCAGTCTGTTCTCAGAGGCAGAGCGATCAATCCGAAAATACTGAGGAATTAATGGGACCTGGATGTGAAGATGCACATGTATTACCAATTAACTCCTTGGAATTAAAATTCTTGGAGCAGAATGGTGGCTTAGGAGGGGCTGCACATGTGAAAGATGTTTAGAGCGTGTGAAAATGAGCCTAAGGTGTTCTAGCAGTGGTTCAAAGTGCTCCCTTCCGCACAACCTCATTCCAACCACGTATTGCCACTTTTCGTGTTTACTAATATGAAACGTAAAATGGGATAATGTTTAATTTGTAAGGCTTTGTTGGACATTTTTTTCCATGTGCCTATTGGCCATTTGTGCTTATTTTTTCCTACTTTGTGTTGTTAGCATAGTGTTCTCCAGAGGTTAAGTTTTTCCTCATTGGCTTATAAAGGATCTTTGTAATATAGATATATGAGCTCTTTATTATGTCTTTATTATGTCTTTAACAACTGTTTGGGTTTTTTTTTTCCCCAGTGTGTTATTGGACTTTAAATGTTTATTATTCTGTTTTTCAAAATTGCCTAAAAAGTAATGAGCAAACATTTATCCATCCAATAAACACTTGCTGAATGCCAACTATATGCCAGGCTCTGTGCCAGGCATTGGCATTGCTAGAGAAAAAAAAAGTCTAAATTTCTGCCCTCTAAGACAGCAGAGTCTAGTAGAAAACAGACATTTTTGTGAAGGTGTCATGAGCACAGGGTGATAGCTGCTATGGTCAAGGGAAACACTGGGGTCCCTGGGTGCAGAGTAAGGGCATCCTAACCAGTTGTGGGGGAGGAAGGGATTGAGGGAAGGCTTCATGGAGGTGGTGGCATTAGAGCTGAGTTTCAACTAGACAGAGCAAGGAGGGCATTGTAGGGGGAGGAAAGAACACAGGCCAAGGTCCCAGGACTCCAAAAGGCTCGATCTTTTCAGGGATGCTAAATAATTCAGAGTGACTGAAGTATATGTGATATAATGGGATGCGGGAAGCTCATCCAAGGACATAGATTTGACAGCAACAAAGAGACCAGTAGCCGAGGACTGGTGAAGGCCCCGTGCTGTATGAGAACCATACAATTAGAGTCTAAGAATTAGGAAAAGCATCAAGGGGTTTTTGGAAGTTGGCTCTAAAAGGCTGGGTTACATTTCAGGAGCAAGAAGGGTGGAAGAAGGAATTAGAAATTTCAGGTAAAGGATGTGACCTTTCAGCCTAAAAGAAGGATTCAGAAGTAAGGCTAGAAAAGGAAGTGGAACCCAAGGTGGTAGGAGGGAGTCACTGACGACTTTGACTAGGGAGCACCAAGGAAGTGCTTTAGGAGGATAATTCTGGAAGCAGATGTGGATAGACCGGGAACCAAGAGGCCACTGCAACATCCAGGCTGCTCTGAGTGGTGGCGGCCGGGATGGAGAAGAGGGACAGCTTGCAGGGACCTTATGAAGGTCGAAGGACCTGAGGGATTCAGGTATGGGGGACGGTGATGCTCTTACAGAGTCAGTTTAGGGAATCGGACAGTTGTTCCTGGAATCCAAGCCTTCAAGCCACGGGACAGCTGAGCTAGCAGGGCCCTTAGAGTTCACTATGGTAGGTTGGAAACGGCGGCAAATTCTTTCCCTGCAGTTCATTCCTCCTAGCGAGAGGTGGCAACTGTGGGTCCTCGCCCTGAATCCAGGTGGGCTCTGTGACTACTTGGCCAATAGTCCACCACTGCGCCAGCTTCTGAACTCAGGTCTTGAGACTCTGACAGCTTCTACTTCCCAACTGTTGGATGAGAACAACTTCTTTTGGGGCCCAGGCAACCCCATGAAGAAGCCCGCATGAAGCAGTATCAAGCCCCCGGCCGCCTGCCCCACGTGAGTTCCAGCGGACAGCCAGCACCGACCTGCCAACCATGTGAGCCAACTGTCTTGGAAGTGGCTCCTCCAGCTTCCGTGCAGCTTCCTCAGCTGCAACTGCCTGGAGCAGAGAGGAGGTATATCTGACAAGTCTCCCAGATTGCAGATTCATGGGCAAAATAAATGATTGCTGTTATTTTAAGCTGCTGAATTTTTGAGTGGACTGCCACACAGCGATAGGGAAAGGAAAGGGGAAAAAAGAAATCACATATTAGAGAGATGCCAAACGTGGGCCACCGCCTGTTTTTGTAAATAAAATGCTATAGGAACACAGCAATGTCTGTTCATTCACATATGGCCTTTTTCTGCTCTTGTGTTTTAATGGCAGAGCTGAGTAGTTGGGAACCCTGTGGCCCACATAGCCTAACATATTTACTCTCTGGCCCTCTACAAAGAAAGTTTGCTGACCCCTCACCTAGTATAGCGGAAAGAGGCCCAAGGAGAAGAAGGCTTGCCTCCAAATTTACATACAAGTTGGGGGCAGAATCAAGATAAAATTCCAGAATTTTAAAATCCCAGTTCTGTGTTATTTATACCATTCTACTAGGGTTTATTAAGCACCTGCTATACAGTAGATGTTGAGGCGACTAGTGTCAGGATAATAGGAGTCATGGCTGCTCCCCCAAAGCACAAAACCAGTGGGGAAGAGTAAAGAAATAATGATCTAGAAAAATCTGTAGTAGAAAACGAGCATAGAACGTGGGAGAAGGCAGGGCCAGTGCTTTTCATTGCTGCTGTGGCTGGGAAGGACACCGACCGAGTGCCTCCCTAGCATCCACCCTCGCCCTTTTAATAACAGCACCCGATTTTCCCTTGAGAAGCCTTTGCCATCCTGCCAGTTCACATCTCACCTCACCTCTCAGCACCAGGCCTGGCCACTGGGCCTTGTTCTGAGACGTCACACCTGCCAGTGAGATGGCCCTTCCAGTCTTTTGCTGGATGTTCTAGGACAGAGAGGACCTCTCTCCCTGGAGAGGCTAAGCCGGTAGCCCATCCGCCCGGAGCCACAGTGACCATCTCTGCCACCACGCTGGGTGGGCCTGGCCAAGACTGAAGCCCCCACAGAGGAAAGCGGAATCAGGAGCCGGAGAAAGATTCCTTGTGACACCAAATCAGATATAACTCTGGGCCACTCCACGAATGCTAATAGATAGCTTTTTTTTTTTTTTTTTTCCCTGAGACCACATAGACTCTGCCATTATAACTAAACAATTCCAGCTGATAGAGGTTTTCTCCTAGGCAACCAGCCCCCCACCCCCCCACCCCCCGGGCCGCTTCTGAAGCCTTCCCTTGCCCACACCGTCTCAGCTGCCTGCTGTCTGCGGCCCTCTCCTCCATCTAGGAATGCAAATCTCAGAGCTGAGAGTGCCAAAGGCACGTCTGCGAGGAGCGGAGCCAACTTTGATAATGAATTCCTGCACACTGTGCGAGCCATTCCGTGGTTATTCAAAAACCCATTCAATTTTTTTTTCTCCAGTGATAATAAGTACACTGCTCTTGGTCTCGTGTCTATCGCCAGCTAAATGGCAGATGGATTTCCACGCAGGATCTTGATAGGCCTGTGCCCCTGGGGTTGGTGCCTCTCAGAGGGGACTGGCGGTGCGGGGCATGTGTGCGGGCTGAGTGGCCTTGGGGTAGCCGGCAGCCGGAGATCCGCTGCCCTCAGAGGACCTGGCTGAGCTCTGGACCCCATTGCATTGAGAGATTCCTGGCTTCAGAAGGCCTATCCTTTCCTTTCCAAGTGGGGCCCGTGGTGGCCTGGTGCAGGCCATGGAGCAGCTAGAAAGGGACGGTCAGCAAGCGGCATGCTGGGTGGGCTCAGATCTTGGGTCCCAACACCAGCTGCTCCAGAATTTCATGGAGAGCTTTCTAAAGGTGGAGCTGCTGGTCCCATCCTCTGCAAGGTTCGGAGTCAGGAGGTGAGCGGGTAAATCCCGATACTGGCGAAGCTCTCTGGTTGGAGAGAGCAGCCTGGTTGGAAAGCCATAGGTAGGAGCTGCCCAGAGGCCCGGGCGGGCCTCCTTCCTCCGCCCTGCCCCCCGTTAGTGCTCCAGGCACCTCTCCCCCTGGCCTCCCGGGATCCTCACTGGAACCCTCCCCGAGTTACCTCATGCCATCAGAGCCAACTGGAAACAATAGTAAAAACCAGCCCCGTAACTTTCTCCTTAAGGAAACCAACTGAGAACCAGACACGTTTTCCGAGATCACGTAAGACGTCCAGGTGCAGACGGGAGAGGCTGAACGGAGGCACCTCTCCCGGGCCTGGTCTCAGCCTGAACGACGGGGAGAGGGTGCCACCCTCCAGTTAGCTCACCCAGCCTCCCGAAGCCAACTCAGCAGCAGCCTGTTCTCCATCCCGATGGGTGGGGAGGAGCTGCCTGCCGAGGGAGGGAAGCAAGGGGCTCCTTTTAGTCCCCCACTTCCACGTACAAGCTTTGGGCCATGCACAGGCTGCTTGGAACTTGCCAGGTAGCTCTCCAGCCTCCAGCATCTGTAAGCAAATTCCTGTCCCCTCCGCATGGGTAGAGTACATGTGCTTGGTGGATACTGGCTCTACCTCCACCCCCGCCCCTGCCCCCAGGATTCCGCCCACACGACCACTCACCTAGAACCAGCTTTTCCCAGTCCCGTGGGGCAGCAAGCGTGAGTGATGGAGCCCACAGACCATTGTTCAGGAGCCGATAGTGGTGAGTCACGGTGAGAGACTCTTTCCAGGCTGTGCTGGGACACAGAATAATAGCACCATTTGGACTGGCCTCTTAAAAATGGAACAGATGGAGTCTGTGACCCTGGGAGGAAAGTCGTAGGACTCCAGTGGTGGCCTGGGAGCTCTGGGCGCTCTGCCCAGGCAGGTTACAGGTCACTCTAGGACGCTGGCAGCTGGTGTGCCCATGGGTGCTTGGGAGGTGGTGTTGTAGGCCTTTTGCGGTGGGGCTTCCGAGTCCTCTGGTGGCTACAGAACCCTTCAGGATTCCATAGAAACCAAGGACACACGCCATCTGAAATTCATATACGCATTGATGCAAAATGCTTTGTACAGTTTCAAGGGGTCATGACACTCAGTCATGGTCTCCTGGCAAAGAACTCCTGCTTTTGGGTCCTATTTGCTCACTAAGTCAATGGAACACATTTCTCCCAAATTCTTCTCCCCATACCCTCCATTAAACTAACCCCCCCCTTTTTTTTACCCCCATTTTGGTTGTCATTTACTTAGAAACATTTATCAAGTGCTATCCAGCTCCTTATGGGAAGTGCAGTATTCCTGGGAGAGAGAGGAGAGGAGGAGCCACCACTTTGGGTGTCTGCAAGAGGGGTGCAGGCATTGCAGATGCAGAGGCTCTGAGGGACTGACCAGCAAAGGGAACCAGGTGGTCCAGGTTGGCCGGCTTCAGAGCCCAATGGCCATTCCCCACTCCTTCCCTGGGGTGTAGTTAAGGGCAGTGATTCCTCCCCAGTCCCGGGGTAAGTCACCACATGTCTAAGGCAGTCCTGGCAATCTCATCCCTCTTTATCCCTCTTTATGAGTGTTTCTGGCCCCCGTTCTGGCCAAAGAAATCAGAGGGGAGGTCTGCTTGTGACCCTCATTTCCTAGAAAAAAGACAGAACCTCAGAAGGAAAAGCCTTTTTGCTTGCAGCCCTTCTTTCTTCTTTAGTATGTTGTGTGAGGACTTAACACCTATTATGGCCATAGTGGGAACTTGAGATGATGAGCGTGAAAATGAAGAACAAAAAACAATACAAAACAAAACAAAAAACTCTAACAACTTAGGAAGAAGGAACCAAAAATTGGGAAGAGACTGGGGTCTTGAAGGATTTCCTGGACCTCTGACCTACCCTGGATTCTCAGATTCCTTGTCTTATTAGGCACAGAAGTAAGTGTCTGCTTTATTTAAGCCACTGGTGGATGGGTTTTCTGCTAGTTGTAGCCAAAAAGCATTCCTAAAGGCTGAAAGTGAAGCCCTGAAACCTTAGGTCTCTATTAGGGGCATGAACCTGGTTTACCACCAGGGCTCAGAGAAGGAGGTGATCTACTCTAGCTGGTGGTGAAGGAGAGATCGAGAAAGGCTCCAAGTAGGTAATACTGTTGGACCAGGCCAATAAGATTGCCTCTTCCTTCTCTTTTATTAGATTAGATTGAAATCCCCAGTGCCCAACACAGGCCCATACTTGATAAATATTTGTTGAATGAACACACAACTGTGTCTCTGAATGAATGGCTATTCCTTTTTTTTTTTTTTTTGGCTATTCTATTTTGAATGCAGGACCCCAGTGCCCAGTGACGTCTCACCTAATATTTCTTGAAGGCTTCTGTGGAGTCGCACAGGTGCTTACGAACAGAGGCCTGGGTAGCCTCAGCTCTCTTCCTTGTGAGCAGCAGGACTCTGGCAGATGTGTTAACCACGTCACTTGCTGTGATAGTAGATTCAGGTCCTCCTCAGAGCGTGCATGTCCCCACAAATATTACTGAGAAAAGATGAAATTGATTCACACCCTCCCCAAAAGATAGAAGAAAGGGGCAGAGGGAGGTGGAGGTGGTTGGCCTTATAGATAGCGTAGCATTCAGGCAGGGAGACTCTCTGTTCCTCCCGAAGACTAAGACAAGCACAGGGCACTGGCACCCTGTTGCACAGTTAGACAGCTCTTTAGCCAGCTGGTTTGCAAAACTTCTCATCTACTACCTGAGGAGGGGAAAAGAAAATTGTTAAGTGATGTAGAGTCAGGGGTGATCAGATAGAGAGGGTGCCAGAAATGTGATCCTGAGACCCTTCTTCCTAGGAACTAAAAGAAGATGGGGTCCACCCTTTGGTGTGAAACACAGTGAATGGCGCCCAAGGAAGTGTGCAACATGGCAGCCCTGATGTGTATGGGGGTGGGGGCAGGGGGGCGGGTGGCCCAGGATCACTGCTGCTCTTGTGGAGGAGGGGGAAGGACGATTTTCGGTTTGGTGTCTGCCACTCAGGTCTGTCCCAAACCATTTGTCTGGGACTTTAGGTCTTCTAGAGGGACCTAGAATGAACACTTGAAATGGCTGTCTCTCATTCTCTGACAGCAACAGGGTGTCCAACATTTCAATCTCATCCTGACATAAACCACCCCGAGCTAGAGACTCCATTGGTTTCGGTGTTCGGGCCCATGAGACTGAACCAGGCTAAAGTCCGGGGGCCCCAGGCTACCCCCACTTTTGTCTGGCTTGGCTATGGATTCAGGGGCTCTCTCTTACGGACTCTCCCCCTTCAGGGTTGCTAATTTGCTAAGAATAACTCACAGAACTCAGGAAACTGCTATATTTACTATTATTACTGTTTATCATAAAGGACACAAAGAAACAGCCAGATGAAGAGGTAGATGAGTGAAGTTCTGAAGGATCCAGTGTGCAGGGGCCTCTGTCCCCAAGGAGATGGGGTGTGTCACCCTCCTGGCACTTAGATATGTTTACTAACCCAGAAGCTCCCAAATCTCAGGGTTTTGGAGTTTTGGTGGAAGTTCCACCTTGTAGGCATGATGGTTAATCATTGGTTATTGATGTTTGAACGTAATAGAAAGACCCTCTTCCTTTCTCAGAGGGAGGGTTCCAACGGGTGGGTTCCCAGGCTGAAAGTTGCAACCCTATAATCACAGGGTTGGTTTCTCTGGGGACCAGTCTCCCTCCGGAAGCTCTCTAGGGGCCCACCAAAGAATCATCTTATTAGCATAAACTCAGGTATGGTTGAAAAGGGGTCATTGCGCATAATAAAAGATGCAAAAAAAAAGAAAAAGAAGAAGAAGAAGAAGATGCTCCTAATCACTCAGGAAATTGCAAGGGGTTTAGGATGTCTATGTCAGACACCAGGGACAAAGACCACACATATTTCTCATTGCACCACAGTTTCACCAAATATTTATTAGGGAGTCTCAATTCTTTGGAAAATAAATAGGGTGAGTGGAACCCTTTTGGGAATAAAAGGGATCACGTTAACCAGGACTATCCTGGGTACACTGGGATGTGTGGTTACCTTAATACAGAGACAGCTTTATTTCTTTGAATAGGTGTTTCAACTATTGCATACCTCTCCCTCCCTCCCCCTCTCTTCCTTTCCCATTGAGTCATGGTCCCATGATTTCACTGTGGTGAGATTCTCAATTTTGCCTTCTTTTTAGGTCAAAGCCATTCATGGCACACTGGACTCTGAAAGTGCAGGGACCCTGGATCCAGGTGCAACCTGGATGGGGCTGGGGCAGTTGGAGCTGACCCATGCCTTGAGCCATGAGCGATTAATAAACATCATGTTTTTAGGAACAGTTTGAGAAGAAAAGGAATTAACTCTATGAGGTTTCGAAGCGCTTCATTAGGTTATTAGTAGGGTCTCATTTTGGTGTTTAAGATACGATCTTGTTCATTTAATTAACTCACTCCAATTCCAAATGCAATTAAAATTCTCCTCCTGCTTTTTCACATGTGGGTTCAGGAACTCCCTCTGAGCAGAGCCATGGGGTCAGCAGGCAGAGCAAGCCCTGGATCTCAGCCCCCACCCGACCCAACTATCTTGAGACATGAAACCTTTATGGCCTTGTGGAGTGTTGTGCCACAGAGAACGTGGGAGACCCGCGTCCCCTCGAATGTGCTTCATTCACTTAAGAGCATTGCTCTGGGGTGCTTGCTGTCCTAGGAAGCTCCTTGGACCCATAGTCAATACAGTCAGTTTTGCTATGATATGACGTGAGCTCCTGAAAATCATCGTGCTATGAAAAACTGCAATTATAAACCACAGGGCTGATGGGGGAAATGGGTTTAGGGCACAACATTCAAAAACTTTTTCAGTGACACACACACACACAAAAAAAAAAAAAAAAAGAGAGAGAGAAAGAAAGAAAGAAAGAAAGAAAGAAAGAAAGAAAGAAAGAAAAGAAGGCACCTAATAAAAATGATGTCACAATCTTGCACGTATTAAATGGTTTAGAAATACATAAACACCGCAGTACACATGGCCCCTTACCTTGAGAAAGACCGGAAACTTGCTTATACAAGTGGGGAAAGGCTACAGCTTGTGGGTTATGGTGGTGTGGTGGTGGGAGGGGGGGTGCTGGTTATCTGAGACAGAGCTGTAACCTCAGATTGGGGGGAAGAACTCAGGCAGCTGATGACGTTTGAGGTGTATGTATGTGTGTTTTGTGTAATCCTACTGACAATGTGAAACTTAACTGGAGTCCTATGATCCTGGAAAACAGGGAAGTCTAGAGAACTCCTTCTCCTTTCCGTGTTCCAGAAATAGCTTCCTGCAGAGAACCATACTTCCCATGTGATTTAGATAAGGCTCACAGATGACCCCTTGGTAACCTATGGTAAGGCCAGACACAGACACTCCAAATTCCCTTTTTTCACCTTTTAGGTGATTAGCTGAGTTGTTTTGTCTCAGTGATCTGTTGGAACACAGTGCTTGTTAACCAACCTTTGGTTAAGCTTTCTCTCCTTTCCCCAGGTCCCTGAGCTTGGTTGGCCCACCCTCAACCTGAGCCAGCATACTGCCCCTCCTTAGGGTCCTCCTGAGGGTAGGCTGACGTCCTCTGAGCTACTCTGTTCGATCATGCCTGCCTTCCATCCTTCTCTCCAAGCTTGGTTCCTTCGGGCCTCGATTACTTCTCTCCAAAAAAGAAAAGATCCGTTTCCTTAATCTTTGAAAGGCTTGCAGGTCTCACAGCGGGAGTGTCCTCCCTAACGCGATTGTCTGATTGTCTCTCCACCTCCCTTGCAAAAACCTTTCAAATAAAGTGTCTCCTTGTCTTGGTCTGGATTTGGGGTTTTATTTGTTACCACAAAGTTGGTTCAGGAGTTTGCAGAGCTCTGCTTTCACCTAGCGCTCCTTGGGGATGAAATAAACATTTGTATTATGCTCAAATTATTCTCCGAATTGTCCGTGGCATTGGGACAAATTCACATTTCAAAACAAATGTTAAATCTGAACCGACTACGGATGTCTGGCCCCGACATATTCCAAAGCTCAGCAGTGGATGCAGCTTATTCATATGCTGGGGTCCTAGTTATGTGATGGTCTTTTAAACTTAGGGAAAGATTCTGGTAATATTTTAGATTCTTTGAAAAACCCATGATATTTCCATTATCTCCCAGCCTTATCTTTATCTTCAGGTAAAGCCTCTTTTCACAAGACTTCCTCCTAGAATCGACCTCATAGTCATAGCCATAAAAATCACAGAATTTCAAGGTGAGAAGGGATTTAAAGATCACTTGGTCCAATGCCTTCATCTTATGAAGAAGGAAAATGATGCTGTGGACGGTGAGCTCCTTGGGTCAGGTCCGAGGCCAGTTTCACAGCTGAGACCCTCCCGCTTCGCTCAGGACTTGCTACGATCCGGAACTCAAGAGGAACTGAAATGAATTATAAACCTGAAGGGAAGGAGGGTGGAGTGAAAGGCATCAAGGCCGGCAGCCAGCTTGGGGGTCTCTTGAATCACACCAACTGGCCAAAGGCTGCTTTTCCTTCTAAAACCACCCAACAACTGTTCTCATTCCTGCCCTCTCGATGTTCCCTGAACCATCTAAGATATAGAGGTGGCTCTGTGCTCAGGGAAGACTAAATCAAGCCTTTTCTATTTTTCCTATTTGACTGTTTTTGCCCATATCACAGGAGATGATGCGGATTATAAATGGCCAGACTGCATACTCTTAAAATGTGACTCCTCTGGGAGTTTTTAATCTATCCAGGACACAGACAAGCACAGCAGGGAAAAGTGAAAATATCTCAGCTTCATTAAAGGAAATTTATGAGCTTGTCTGGGGTCTCCATGGTGACCGGGAGACAGGAACTATTTGTAGATGCCAGTACCTGTAGAAGATCTCAGGTAAGGGGCGATGCTATGTTTACTGACAATAAACTACTGTACCAGCTTGCTTAGCATCCGTTTAGCTAACCCTTACAAAACCTGCAAGGAGGTTAGTATTGTCCCATTTAGAACTAAGGTAACTGAGGCTCAGAGGGTCTAGGCAATTTGCTGAAGACCACACAGAACGGATCTGAACTTGAGACTGTCCGACCCTGACATCTATGGGAATCGGACTTCTTGGAACTGTGAGGATCACCATGCTTTGACTCGGGTGATGGAAGTTGGCATAAAGCTGCACAGAGAGGGCACCCGGGTGGCTCAGTGGTTGAGCGTCTGCCTTCGGCTCAGGTTGTGATCCCAGGGTCCTGGAATTGAGTCTTGCATCGGGCTCCCCGCATGGAGCCTGCTTCTCCCTCTGTGTCTCTGCCTCTTTCTCTGTGTCTCTCATGAATAAACAAATAAAATCCTAAAACAAAACAAAACAAAACAAAAACAAAAACAAAAAAACTGCAGAGAGACATGCACATACCCAGGAAAGTGCATCCCTCAGGATGGCAAAGCTGTCATTGGCCTCCTTCAGGATGCCACGGGCCACCAATTCCCAGGATCCAGCTCATCTGCTGCTGTCTCCTTTTTCCTCCTTTAGTTTCTTCTCTGCTCCTTGGGAAAAAGAATCAGGTGGCCTTGCTTAATCATAACCCTGTACAGAATGGAGCTCTGGGCCAAGGGTGGGGGTGGCTGTCTTAGATCAAGGCTGAATCTTTGTCTAATCAGTTGAAACCGATGGTGAGTGTGGGTCCTCTGAAGCAGAGAATTGAGCACAAGATTTCACTGGGAAGGTGCAGGGCGGACTGGTAAGGGAGTATAAAAATGGCCCAAGGAAGGGGAGGTATATTATCGAGCTAGCTACTGCAGTGGGAGGCTGGAGTTAATTCCCTAGGGAAAACCCGACACAAAACATCTGCCTCCGAATTATTCCACTCAAAGGTCAAGGGAATAGAGGTATTAATTCATCAACTCCCCAGCGTCACTGGGTCAGGGCTGCTCCCCCAGGGATGTCAGTTCCTGGCCACTTTCAGCTGACTCTGTACCTGGGAAGAACTACCCTCTTCATTTGTAGAAAATAAAAGGCTTCAGGCTGAGAGGTGCAGATACAGACCCCTGGAAGTGGGCAAGAGGCCGCTAGAAGTTCGCAGGTAGCTGGCGGGGGCAACGACAGCATCTGCTACACCAGGGTTGCAGGGTTACATGAGCAAAAGCATGATGGCCTGTGTGCGAGGATTTGCCTCTGGCCACTTGGCTCCTAAGTGAGCTGCGAGCGTGGCAGGCATTGAAGGTGATCTAGGTTCTTCTGTAGACAATGACCTCTCCTTCCAGAAGACTAAACTGTCTTCCAACATAGTCCATAAAAACAGGATAACATTTCATGCATTATCTCCTTGACCGCTCAACCCCAGCCCTGCAACATTCCTGTAGGACAGCGTATTAGTTTTATTTCACAGAAGAGAAAACCAACCCTAAGAAAACAGAATAATGCCTATTTGAGATAATAATGCCTATCTGAGGATATCATTTTCCTTTTTTTTAAAAAAAATATTTTATTTATTTGAGAGACAGAGAGAGAGAGAGCGAGAGCAGGAGCAGGGGGATAGTCAGAGGGAGAAGCAGATTCCCCACTGAGTAGGGAGCCTGACACGAAGCTTTTTTTTTTTTTTTAATATTTTTATTTTTTAAGTTTTAAAATTTGTTATTGGGGTTCAATTTGACAACATATAGCGTAACAGTGCTCATCCCGCTAAGTGCCCCCCTCATTGCCCATCACCCAGTCACCCCAACCCCCCACCCACTTCCCCTTCTACTACCCCTTGTTCATTTCCCAGAGTTGGGTGTCTCTCATGTTTTGTCACCCTCACTGATATTTTCACTCATTTTCTCTCCTTTCCCTTTATTCCCTTTCACTAATTTTTATATTCTCCAAATGAATGAGACCATATAACGTTTGTCCTTTTCCGATTGACTTACTTTACTCAGCATAATACCCTCCAGTTCCATCCACGTCGAAGCAAATGGTGGGTATTTGAAGCTTGATCCTCAGATCCTGAGATCATGACTTGAGCCGAAGGCAGGTGCTTAACTGACTGAGCCACCCAGGCGCCCCTTGAGGATATCATGTTCAAAAGGTTGTCCTAAGGGCTTAATGAAAATTGTGGTGATGACAATTTTTTAAAAGATTTTATTTATTTATTCATAGACACACACAGAGAGAGGCAGAGACACAGACAGAGGGAGAAGCAGGCTCCACGCAGGGAGCCCAACGTGGGACTCGATCCCGGGTCTCCAGGATCACACCCCAGGCTGCAGGCGGCGCCAAACCGCTGCGCCACCGGGGCTGCCCTGGTCACTTTTTTTAAAACTTAAGATTAGAGTTTTATTACAGCAAAAAATCAGAACCAGCCAAAATAAAGGTACACAGGTCTGGAAGGGGTCCAAATGCAGTTCTTGTTGTCTTCTCCAGGTAGACTCGTGGATGGTGTTACCTCCTTTACAGGCAACACTCAGTGTATTGCCAACCAGGGAAGTTCATCCAAACTTAAGTATCCAAAGTTTTTATTGGGCTTTCATCACGTAGGCATGATTGGCTGAATTCTTGGCCATATGGTTGAACTCAGTTTCCAGCCCCCTCTGCTTCAGGGAGATGAGGCTGGTATCCTTTAGGCTACCTTTAAGTTTGTGCTAATGACAGGTGTCACGGAGCTGCACTGTTTCTGCCACTGTCATTGTCCTAGAGATCCAGGAGGATGTGAGGGTCCAGGGCTGTCCCACCCAGCCAGGTGTGCAACACACAGCTCAAGCATGTGTCTCATGCACTCACCAACTGGGGCCATATAAGAGCATCCTCTTCTATATCCCTCAGTGTCCTCCCCTGGAGCCAGGAGTTCTAAATTCCACTGGTGCCAGTTTCCAAATCCTGATTTGGTTCTAAACACCAATCCCATCTTCAGTTTTCACCTTGTGTCTGGTGATGACAATTTACTTACAAGGTAATTGTATATTGCTCCTGGCAGGTTTATTCATCCCACCACCAAGCGCCTCGCAAAGTGCTTTGCACATGGGAGATGCTCAACGAATGGTGTGTTTAACTGAATTAAATCCATCCTGGCTGCAGTGTACATAAGGGTACCTAAGATCATAGTTTCCAAACAGAGAAGTTCTGATTTATGAATGTTTATCAGGAGGATCTTGTCAGAGACAAAATGCACAGGGGAATTAAGAAGATATTTTGCTCGAGCCATCACAGCAGAGAGAGCCATCCAGGTGTGAAGATCAAAGTGTCCTAGCAGGGTGGCTTTAGAGTTAGAGGGAGGAGTCGACAAGTTATAGGAAGGGCGACGAAGAGCTAGGATGGTTTTGCAATCAGGGGAAGTCTCACCCAGCTGAACAGGAAGTGTTTATCTTTATGTCTGGCTGGTTTTGGAGGGGACAAACAATTCTAATCTTAATCACTGGTGAGACAGAGAATGGGAAGTGGGAGGGTCGTCTGTGTTCGGTTTTGTCACAGGTAAATGAGGGAGTCATCTGGAAGTTTGTGGTAGTCATGACAACCAGTGTACAGGGAGTCTTATCTAAATTATATGGGGAAGAGTGGTTCTTTTGGGTAAGTCATGTCTAGGAACACACAGGATGGGGCGGGGTGGATTTTGGAAAACAAAGGTTAGGGAGATTTCTGAACTGCTGCTGTCTTCCAGGATCACAGGATTCAGAGAAAGTTTAACATCGTCGATTTCACACACGCACACAAAACACCAAAACTTAAACTACATTTAATTACATAGCATGCCTCATTTATCTAAAAAATAAAAACGGGGGCGCCCGGCTGGTGTAGTGGGTGTGGAGCATGTGACTCTTGATGTCAGGGTTGTGTGAGCCTCACGTTGGGCGTGGGGATTACTTAGAAACAAAACCTTCAAAATAAATAAGTAAATAAATAAAAAACAAAAACTACTCGCACATAGTACACATAGATGCAGCAAGAACAATCTTTTCCAAAGACAAAAGCTTCCCTGTCCCCTCTGCTGGCTTCCCATTGCTTTTGAGATAAAGATCCAAGTCCTGAGCAAGGCCTCTACATCCCACCTGATCCAGCCCCCAGGTGCCCCTCTGACCTCACCTCAGAGCTTCTACCTTTCGCCTGTGCATTCCAGCCTTCATTGCTCTTTCTAGAATGTTCCATGCACTCTTTTGCCTGAAAACTGTTGTCCAAGTTGTGTTCTCTGCCTCGAAGGCTCTCCATCCTTCCTGACCTCAACCCCACCCCTGTATAGACACTTCAAGCTTGTCTGGTTACATAATCCTCTTCAGTATGGATCAGGTTCCTTAGTTAAAACCCCCCAGGGATGCCTCGACCACCAGAAGTTTATCAACCACTTTGAAGTGATTTCTCTTCATTTGAATGTCTTCTGGAATATGTAAAAAGTGATAAATAACTGTATCTTCCATGATATATATATATATATAGTAAGAACTTCCCTAACCATACATATGTCTTTGATGTATTTTCCCCTCAAGATGATCAGCTATGTGTTTGACAAGTGACTGTTACATAAATCTGTAATCTGTTGAAATTTGGGGTTATCAGCATTATAATAGAAATTGTTTCACAACGCGACATGTGAAGCACTATTAAATTTTGAGTAAACAAGTGTTCTGCAACGACTGTAATGAATGGCTAATTTACTCTTTTTCCTAAAAATGAAAATCCACGGGGATCAAAATTCTTTTCCTCTCAGGCAGCACCCGTAGAAACACAACGTGAGCCGCATGTGTAATATTAAATTTTCCTATTGGCAAATTTTGAAAAAAGGTAAAACACGAGATGGAATTCAAATTTTTTTTTAATTTTTTAATTTTTAATTGTAGGGATATGTACGTAACACAGAACGTACCATCCTAGCCATTCTCAAGCATACAGCTCAGTAGCGGGGAGCCCCCCCCCCCCCCCCCCCCCCCCCCCCCCCCCCGGCAGTGCTATCAATCTCCAGAACGTTTCCATTTTGCAAAACCAAAGCTCTCTACCCATCAAATAACTCCCTGTCCCCGCCTCCCCTGGCCTCTGGCAGCCACCGATCTACTTTCTGTCTGTAGGAGGTTGACTAAGGACCTCAGATAAGTGGAACTACACAGCATTTGTCTTTTTTACGGACTTATTTCACTTAATCATGTCCTCAAGCTTCATCCTTGCTGCAGCAGGTGGTAGCATTTCCTTCCTCTGTAAGGCTCAATAACATTCCACTGTACGGTTTGTTTATCTGCTCAGGGCCCCTTGGGTTGCTTCCACATTTTGGCTATTATGAATAGGACTGCGATAAACGAGGATGTACAAATATTTCTTCAAGACCCTGCCTTTGATTCCTGTGGGATATATATATCCAGAAATAGAATTGCTGGATCATTTGATAATTTCACTTTTCATTTTTTTTTTGACAAGCTGCTACACTGCTTTCCACAGTAGCTGCACCATTTTATATTCCCACCAACACCCCACAAAGGCTCTCATTTCTTCTCATCCTTGCTAACGCTCATTTTTTATAACAGCCATCCTAATGGGTATGAGGTGGTGAAATTAATTTTAAGAAGACATTTTATTTATCCCAGTCTATCTAAAATACCAAGCCTACTTATAATCAATAAAAAATAATGAGATATTTTACATTTTGGTGGTACAAAGTCTTTGAAATCTGTTATATATTTTATACTGAGGGCACGTTTCAAGGAAGACTAGCCACATTGCAGGCACCTGGTGGCTCAGTGGTTGAGTGTCTGCCTTCGGCTCAGGGCATGATCCCGGGGACCTGGGATCGAGTCCTGCATCGGGCTCCTTGCAAGGAGCCTGCTTCTCCCTCTGCCTGTGTCTCTGCCTCTCTCTCTCTCTCTGTGTGACTATTGTAAATAAATAAAAATTAAAAAAAATAAAAAATAAATAAATGAATGATCCCTATTAACATCTCTTTGCTTGTGACTTTGTTCAGACTCATTTGTAATTAATTTCTAGGAATAATTTGCGATGCTTTGTCCCTTGATCCACTTTCCAGACATGCTTCTCAGCCCCAGGAAAGCACGGGAATAAATGTTACCCAGGCAGATCCTAGATCTGTGTCTGTGAAGAGATGGAAATAGCAAGTAAATGCTATTGTAAGGGAGGAAAAATTTCTTTCTTCTGCCCAACATAGATTTTTGGCTGGGTCTTTATAATAAAAGACAGATTTACAAAAGAAAAGCATCCAAATTTAAGGTATGTTTTATATGGCATGGGAGCCTTCATAAGGAAATGAAGACCAGAGGAAGTGCTTAAACCTGAGTGTTCTATTACTGAGTTGGATGAAGAGTGCAAAGTTGTGGAAAATGTGTTAGGATAAAAGGGGTTATGAGCCAAGAGTAGGGAACTGGAGGAAATTTAGCATGGCCTGTTTGTCCTGATTCCTTTTAAGGCCTCTTGATGTCCTGGAGATAAGGATGTTCCTTTCCTTATAGGGATATAGGGAAGGCATTTCTTACATGGGGTCTCATGACCTGCTTCAAGGGAGGGTCAAAGAGTCCTTCCTGCACTTGCTCATTCTCAAATTCTTTCAGTTTAAAATATTCAATATGTCAAGATGCCATATTTTGGGTTGGCATGTCCTGAACCCCATCACTGTCACAGCAACACGCAGATAACTGGGTTCACTGGAGTATAAATATTCTCTCACACCAGTAAGATTTGAGAACGTAATCTTCGTCTTTTTAGAATTATTTCAGTATAAGTCAAGGAAGAGTAAGGGCTATTAATCACCAGCATTCCGATGTGGAAAATGTATATGCAGAGGCCAGGAAGCCGTCTCATAACAGGAACCTAGGTGGGGCTGGGGCATTTAGTTCCTTTTTGAGTTTCCTATGGGGCAAGTCAGGCCCCCACTTTGGATTTTGTTACAGGACTACTATTTGGTCACATGGAGCCTCTGAATGAATTAGAGAAAGGTGCTCCCTGTGGGTAGAGTAGTGGAGCAACGGCTGGATTTTAGTCTCACTGTCTTGTGCAGTGAACAACCTGTTCAACTGTAAGCTCTGGCCCTGCAAAGTCTCTCTAGAGCCGTGACTTTGTCTTAGACAAACCTCCATTAACTAAGTTCGCTAGGTTGATAGATAAAAGGCCCACTGATTATTTTTCTTTGAGAAGCCACTATCACAGGGATTCAGATACCTATGTCCTTAGTAGTGAGTACTTTCAAAGCCAGTTACATGTATTAACTAATTTAACCTTCACGATTACCCTATGATACTGCCATCAACTCCATTTTGAACATATGAGGAGTCTGAGGTTCACAGACGTGAGGTAGTCTGCTCAAGGTCACCCAGCAAGTAAAGGACAGACAGATTTGAACCCAGCTGTCTAGTTTCCTCAGGCAAAGCAATGAGAGGCCCCACCTCCCTTGGTCGTTGCTGAGCTGGGACCTGTGAAGGTCATTATTGGCTCTTCACCTTGTTTCTGGCTTGTGTTTGAACAGCCACACATCAGAATGGGCAGTCTTTCCTTAGATGTGCTAATACTTTCACTCATCAGGGGTACAAAGTCTGGGATCCACTCTGTAACCTTCAGACAACTTTGTGAATCTTTGCTCTGGACTGCAGGCTCAGGACTTCAAGGCTTCCCTTGGAGGGCAGTTGCTTCACCCTCATTTCTTAGTTATTTCGGGACATCTCCCCAGAGGACCCAAGTTCTGACAACCAACACCCACTCAGATAACCAGAAAATACCAACCAGTCTGAACATTTCAGAGGGCGGATTGTGCAGTGTTGCTCTATACACTGAAATTTTGAAACGTTGCAAGCAAAATAAATAAAATAAAAAAAAAAGAGAAAAAAATCTGGAATGTGTAGGTATTTTGATGCTTTCAGGAAGCTGTTTGTTAGAGGAACCCTAGTGTGTGAAGGCTTTTGTTAAGTCCCAGAGGACCAGGTTTGTAAATCAAACAATTACCCTCTAGCCAGATAAAAACAACAGCTTCCATTTCCTGGCATTTACTACAGACTAGAAACCGTGCAAGTGCAAGGGCTTCACATCCTCCTCCTCCTCCTCCTCTCTCTCTCTCTCTCTCTCTTTGTAGGAGTTTTATTGTGACATAACTCACATACCGTCCCATCCACCCTTTTGAAGCAGGCAGTTTGGCATTTTAAGTATATTCATTCACAAGACGTGCAACTGTCACCACTATCTGTCACATTTCCGTGATCCCAACAAAGAAGCCCAGTTAGCCGTCACTCCTCCTTCCCTCTCCTGACTAGCCACTAACCCACTTTTGTTTTCATGGCTTGGCCTGTTCTGAACATTTCACGTAAGTGAAGCTGCACGTGTGGCCTTTTGTGCCTGCATCTTTTCACTTAGCATAAGGTTAACCAAGGTCCATCCAGGTTGCCGCCTGTATCGATCACACACTTCACTCCTCTTTAGGATCAAACAATATTCCACTGTGCGCATGTGCTACATTTTTTGTCTATCAACTCATTTTGTTTATCTACTCATTTTGTTTATCAGCTGATAGGCCTGTGGGTTATTTCCACTTTTCGGCTACCATCACCTCCTAATCCTCTTGCCACTCTTAGAAGTATGTGTTGTCCTCTGTGGACTGGATGAAGCACACTTTCTTAGAACACTGAAAAATGACAAATCTTCCCAGGAATTGGTTGACGGGACTTAACAGTCCCAGGGACCAGTCAAGCACTGCTCCCTTCATCAGAAAAGAACAGGTGTTCTGGATTTTAGCTCTTTTCCCAACCCCAGGTCTGACTTCAATCAAACGAACATGTCCTGAGTCATGAATCCAGCTCCTCTTTGAGTACAGAGAGATATTCCTGTCGGAAAGTTCTGGCATCCCTTTGTTCCCGGTGCTCGGCGGACTCCGGGGGACCATCTGGTCCTTCCCCAGCCCCCAAGAGGCTCCCCACTTGCACAAGAGCGCATGGATCAGATGCTCCGCTTTGCAAGCCTGGCTCGGTTCCAGGACCCCATCCGACAGAGCGGGGGGGGGGGGGGGGGTGACGGGCAAGTTGCAGACCCTCGCGGGGACTCAGCTTGGTTATCGGGGACCCGAGGGCGCAGCGTGGCTCCAGAGCTGCTTCCTGGGGAAGGCCTGGGGAGGCCTTCGGACACCTCCCCGCGCCCCTCTGGCCAACGTGCTCTGCATTTCCCCTTCATTCCTTCATCAGTCTATCCCTTCCTATCGATTTTGATTGTCTTCCGTGCGCGTGTGCACCCGCCGTGCGCGGTACCGGGGACCCCGCCGCCTGCTCCGCCCTCGGAGCCCCCCGGGGCCCGGGCCGCAGCGGGAAAGCGGCGCAGAGAAGGGAGAGCATCCTCCCCGGGGCCCCCGGGCTCCGCCGCCCACGCCGAGCCGCGCTCTGCCCCCGGGCCCGGGAAGATTTTCCTGACGTCCGTCCCCCGGCAAGCGCCGACGGAAAACTGCAGCGCGGGGAGAGCGAGCGAGGCGCGGGGGCACTAGAGGGGAGCGGTCCGCGCCCCGGGCACCTGCGGAGCGGGGGAGGGGAGGGCGCCGGCGGGTCCTGCGCAGGCGCAGCCGCGCCCCCCGCGCTCCTGGCCCCGCCCCGCCCCTTCCCGCTCCAGTCCCCGCGCCCGAGCGCAATCAGCTGACGCGGCGCCGCGGCCGTCACGTGACGGTGGGCGGGGCGTCGGCGCAGCGCGCAGGCGCAGACCCCAGCGGCTGGGTCAGCTGACCCGAGGGAGCCGCTCGAGCCGACTTAGGCCGCTTCGCTGGGCCCCGGAGCGTCCGCCGCCGCCGCCGCCGCCGCCATGGCCAGCCAGTCGCAGGGCATCCAGCAGCTGCTGCAGGCCGAGAAGCGCGCCGCCGAGAAGGTGTCGGAGGCCCGCAAGCGTGAGCTTTGGGGCGTGGGACGGGCAGCCGGCGGGGCGCGGGGTGCAGGGGACGCGGCCGGGCCGCGGGAGGCGGAGGCGGCGGACGAGGCCCGGAAGGCGGGCGGGGGGGCGGGGAGGGGGCTCGGCGCCGTCGGTCCCCGGGGCCTGCGGGGGGCCTGCGGGGGCCTGGGCGGGCCTGGGCGCGCGGGAGGGGGCTGCTCCGGCGCAGCGCGTCGGCCCCGCCCCCGTCACTCGCTGCTCGGGCCCGCGGTTTCATTGTGCGCGGCTGCGGGGCCTAGAAACCGCCCCCCGCGCGCCTGCGGGGCCTAGAAACCGCCCCCCGCGCGGCTGCGGGGCCTAGAAACCGCCCCCCGCGCGGCTGCGGGGCCTAGAAACCGCCCCCCCGCGCGCCTGCGGGGCCTAGAAAACGCCCCCCGCGCGCCTGCGGGGCCTAGAAACCGCCCTCCGCGCTGTTGTTCGGCCTAGAAACCGCCCTCTTCGCGGTTGCTCGGCCCAGAAACCGCCCTCTTCGCGGCTGCGGGGCCCAGAAACCGCCCTCTTCGCTGTTGTTCGGCCTAGAAACCGTCCTCTTCGCGGTGGCGGGGCCTAGAAACCGCCCTCTTTGCCGTCTTCTCTCCCTCGCGGTGTTTAGCCAGTCGCCCAGGTGTTTATGGCTGTTCGCTCCCCCACCCCCCCTCCATCCCGACACCTAGCATCTTAGGCCGGGACACTAGGTTTTCTGAGGCTCAGGTACCAGCCTAATTTGGTAACCCCCTCCCCCCCCCCCCCCCCCCCCCCGTGGTTACTATGTGCCAGAGGCCTTGCCCGGTGCACCAGCGTTTCCATCATCACGGTATTCGGAGTCCCGGTGAAGGGAGCAGAGAGTGGGCCGGGTAGTGGCAGGTGAGACAGGGTTAGAGTTGAGAAGTGGAAGGTTGCTCAGGGACTTCGCAGGTGGATCTAACCATCTAACCGGGACTGGTGAGGGAAGAAGGCCGCTGCCGCCTCCCAAGTCCAAGTGTGTTCTCCTCGCTGGAGTCCGAGCCCTCCCTGGGGTGCGAATAGGACTTCCCCACGGCCTTAAGGAGACTCAACAAATGTTGAGGGCCTGCAGAGTAAATAAAGCCCAGGTTCCTTGATAGGGGGGGGGGGGGGGGCAGCAGCGTTTTTGGATCAGGAGCTAGCTTTCTTCCCTTCTCCCTCTCAGGTTCTCTCCTCCAGGCATCCTGAACCACCCCCCGAAGCCTTATTTCACCTGCAAGCCTTTGCACAGCTCTTCTCTGCTTGGAGGTGCTTCTTCTTAGTTTCCACTCTTTCTCTGACACTTATGAGTCCTTCAGATCTCAGAATGTAGGCAGCAGTTCTTCCAGGAAGCCTTCCCTGCTTTGTCCTCTGCTCCAGCTAGGCCAGGAGCCCTTCCTAAGAGCTTATTCCTGTCTTCGCGGTGCAATGCCTTGTTTCTTTAGGTGGCTCAGTCGCTAGACCAAGCTCTTGGATTACAGGGACTGTGTGTCATTTAAGGGTACGTATTTGTTTCCCCACCTGGTGAGGTAGGTCTTCGTGTCCCTGTTATACAGTTGGGTGACGCGAGGCGTGAGAAATGGTTTGACCCTGCCCTGGGAAGCAGCCTAGAGGCCTCTTTTCCCTTGCAAGGATAACATAGCAAGATCTGTTACTGTTAGTAATTCCTTGGTGTTTCTCCCATTACAAGACTTAGGATTTTATCCCATAGCCAAGTAGATTTCCAGCATGGCTCTTGTACTTTATGGATTAGGGGCCGTGTGAGGCTCTGTGCTTCAGAGGAAAAGTTTTCTTTGAGGGAGCTGGGGGTGGGAACAAGCCTTTTATTCTTGCTCTGGTCACTGGAAAGTTCTGTGTTTTTCACAGAATATTTCTCATCACGCCCTTGATAAGCTATTTCCAGAATGAGTTCTCAGAGTGTGTCCTGTGATGGCTCCTTAGTAACAGAAGTTGTGTCTGTGGGGAGGCATGTGAGATGATTCAGGGGAGGGGCAGGAACAAATACTGGGAATATAGGAAGAAAAATTGAGTGCCCTGAAGGTAGGGGTCACGTTTTACGCTTCTCTTTATCTCTTCAAGCTTGGTGCAGGATCTTGTGTGTCTCAGATAGCTTTTTGATATTTACTGAATGAGTTTGTTTTAAAGGAGTAAGTTTATGGCTAGAATACATCTCAGAATTTGTAGTAATTAGGAACAGAAGTATTGACAAGAGCTGTAATTTTTTTTAAGCTTTTTTTTTTTAATTTTTATTTATTAATGATAGAGAGAGAGAGAGAGAGAGGCAGAGACATAGGCAGAGGGAGAAGCAGGCTCCATGCACCAGGGGCCCGATGTGTGGGATTCGATCCTGGATCTCCAGGATCACGCCCTGGGCCAAAGGCAGGCGCTAAACAGCTGCGCCACCCAGGGATCCCAAGAGCTGTAATTTGAAAAGAATCATTGCCTTACTTGATCAGTAATTGTGGTTGACTTGCCCAGTTAGGAATTGGGAAGAGGAAGTGTGTGCACGATGTGACAAAACTTCAGTTTTTCATGAAATCCGTGCTTTGGGCCATAAAACTTAATTGGGTTATAGTTTATTTCATTGGAGTAGAAACAAAATGCTGGCTCCCTCAAAAATAAGGTTTAAAAGAAATATGATTTCCTTTTCAAATATTTAGTTTTGGTTTTCAGAGAAGCCCATCAGAATTGAACTTTGAAGGTATGATGGGCAGAGCATGATTTTATCTTAATTCAGAGAGCTGTGGGAATTGAGAGTGACAAAAAGAGTGGTATTGTGTAATTATGTGGAGGTAGCATAATGTTTGAGCCATAAACGTTATTTGTAGATTGTTGGTTTGGAAAAGATCTTCGGCTCTGAAATACGGCTTTGAATGTAGCCGATGAGGAGGATGGCACGTGGAGGAAATGGGAATTTGGCTCACGTGGACGGCAGTGGGCCCTAAATAATACCGGAGTAAACCTACACTTGCAGAGATAGTCTCTGGGTGCTTAGATCTGTTGATTGTTGTACCAGAAACATCAAGGGGTGTTGATGTCATGGGGTCATTATACATCCAAAATCCTGTTCTTCATTAGGAGACAGAAGGTTTAATTCAGTTTCATTCATGCCTGTGGGTTGAGTGGGATTTGGGAAGTTATATACATTGATGTCTAACAAAGCTTGCGTTTAGATGTAGGAGGTCTTTGCTCTAAATTCAATAAATGCTCAGGTTGATCGTCTTAAGTTCTCCTCCCCTCTCCCCCCCAACTAATTTGGGTATCTGAGAAGTTTGATCAGCGAGTTTGATCACATATTCAAAACAAAGAATATGTGCTGGTTGGTCTTGTGGCATATTTTCATACAGGCTCCCATGGCATCTAGAGAATTTTCTCAACTGTGTGTTTATTTTCTTCAAGAAACCAGAGCACCTGTGTCTCCTCCCTTCTTAGATGCTTGTGCAGTCTTAACTATCCAGTTCTTCCCATTCAGGATTCCTTTCCAGAATCCCTTTCATCACTCATTTTCTTGTGCACAGGCATGGTTTTTAGTTTCCAATATTACATCATCTGTTTCATCAGTTACATTTTAGGTTGATGTCCCTTGGGAGCATATTAGTCTTGCTCAGCGTCTCAGCAGAGCTCTGGTTGTCATCAGCAAGCTACTTAGGTGTTTACTTGTTGGGAAGAGGAGGAGTTCCCCCAGATGGCTAATGTCACCCATTTTATGTTGGTTCTTAATAGTGGAGATGGAGAGAATATTCTGACACATTCCAGAATTTTTCCCATCATTTACAGTATCATTTGGGAAGACTGTCCTTTTGACCTAGTCACTTCCTAGTTAAGTATAGCCTGAAGGAGGCAGGAACCTGTACCGGCAGTTAGCCCTGTATTCCCTCTTTCCCATGCATGTCTCTTGGGACTGCACCTTAAAATTTTTTTCCTTGTTTACTGTTAGAATTTACCATCTCAGTCTCTCCTTCCTCTTCTGCTTGTCTTTTAACCACTTCTTGATGTAGCTTTTTCCTTTGAAAACAGGAAAGAACCGGAGGCTGAAGCAGGCCAAAGAAGAAGCTCAGGCTGAAATTGAACAATACCGTCTGCAAAGAGAGAAGGAGTTCAAGGCCAAGGAAGCTGCGGTGGGCCTGGTTTATTTTCATTATTGCTTTAATTCCTGAGGCTTTCCTCTTCTCCCCTTTTCCCCAGGGTCTCAAAATATCCAGCACAGCTTGGAGATTGTGATTCTGAAATTTGAAATTTGAAAATTTGGCTATTGCATGTCCAGGCTGAGTCTCCTAGGTGATCAGCTTTTAACTAACTTTGAGTGTTAGTGTTCACTTAGTCATTTCACAAATATCTATTGAACATGTTAATCTGTGCTAGATGCTAGGGGATCAGCTGTGAACAGAGATAGACAGTCCCTGTCTCGTGGAGCTTATAGTCTGATGGTCAGTATAGTCTGACTCAATAACAAAGTACAGGTCATGCAAACCTACAGCTGTGAGAAGGGCTGTGGTGGTCATAAACATCAGCCAGCTGGAGCCCACTCCAGTGTAGTCGAGACACTCAGCAACAGGGTAGGCTGGGCTACGAAGCAGAAGATGCATGCAATAACAGTACAACAACAGATCATGAAACGGAAAATTCTGGAAAGGGGGAGGATGGTGGAGGGCTTCACAGAGAAAAACTGTCAGGACTCTAGGATACAAGTAATTGGTTTTACTGTTCAAACCAATTCAAACAGGTTTTAAGCAAAGTGAAGTTTATTGGTGTACATAATTAAAAACTCAGGTGAAAGGCTAACTTTATTTTGATCCAAGAGCTTAATCTCTCAGGACATTATTTCCATCTTTCAACTCGGCCCATGTCTTTGTGGGCTTCATTCTCAAGTCTACCTTGTGACCTTCACTGGTTCCAGGCACACACCCTCTCAGGCCCAAGTCCAGTGATTAAAGCCACATGCCTCTCTCATTGCAGTAAGTAGCACAAGTGTCTTTCCTCTTTGCACTGGACTGTTTCAGTGCTATTAAGACTTCAGATGTCTCTGACTCGAACTGGGGCAGAGCTGTAAACTGCCAGACTGCCCACAAGACAGTGTAGAAGTACTCTTGTCAGGGCAGCTGCCGCCTCTAATTTGTACATAGATGCTTCAGTTGCTTCTGGAGACAGGATCAGTGCTGTGATGCAAGCATGAGCTCTGAGGTTTCCTAGCATGTTCATTGTAATCCCTTCAGCTTTGAGACAACTTACTGAGGCCGGGCATATAGTTTATATTCATAGAATGGAGGTACTGTCCCCTTTTCTCCTCCCTCCTTCCCCCCAAGGACTGGGTTATGGACCTTTTAAAAATAAGAGCAACTGAGCTAACTAACAGGAAATGCCCCTCTGTTCCACCAATATGAGCAGTTACAGTAACAATAAAGGATGAAGAGTCCTAAGTTTGAACTCGGGAAACTATATGTACACTTTGAGCCTTTTTTTTTTTTTTTTTTTTTTTTTAAGATTTTATTTCATGAGAGACACAGAGAGAGGCAGAGACTTAGGCAGAGAGAGAAGCCGGCTCCATGCAGGGAGCCCAATGTGGGACTTAATCCTGGGATTCCAGGATCACACCTTGGGCTGAAGGCAGGCACTCAACCTCTGAGCTACCCAGGCGTCCCTCACATTGAGCTCTTTTAGCCTTGGTTTTCTCATCTGTGAAAACGGGAGTGATGGCCTCCTTACAGGTTATGGAGGACTAGGTGACGTGAGAGAATGCTTTCACCTTGTGCACTAGAGAGCATGTACAGCTTGGAAGGGACATAGTTGTTAATACATATGGAAAGAGGCAAGAGCAGCTCAGAAGATAGGGTCAAACACAAAAAAGTTTCATCTTCAAGAACCTGATGGGAGACTTCCCTAAGCTACTTCCTCAAGCTCTGGGACGAGCCCTCCCCACCCCCGTTCCTGCCAGAGGATTCCTCCTCCGCTCTCTGTGTGTAAACTGCATGTAGGCACTGGCTCTCCTGTGTGTCTGCCCATGCAGGGGAACACAGTGCTCTGGGCTTCCTCCGGGAACCCCTCACTCCATCCCTCCCTGTGCAGCCTCAACAACGTTTGCACATTCCCTGCCTGAGGCCCAAGCCGCTCCCTCTTGGTGCCCCGGGGCTGCTGTTCCCTGGACAGGGCCCTCATCTCTGTTCTGCCTCTGGCTGGGTTGCCTTCCTGGGCCTGCTAAGTTCTGACAGTGCCTGACCCTCCGAGGGTCTCCAAGAAAAGTATTCTTACAACTTCTCCCTTTCTTGTTGACTTGTTAATAAAGGGCTTATAGAAGAAGAAGAAGAACCTGATCAAGGTCTCATTCTAACCAAGTAGGCATACCCATGATGGAAAGCTGACTATACGGTGAAGACTAAAGTATATATGTCAGTATCTATCAAAATTGTGAATGGAGATTGAAAGAATAAGACGTGAATATGGCAAAAAATTCAAGCAGTAAAATAGGCAACGATGAAGTTAGTCTCCCTCCCACCCAGACCTGCAGTCCTCCTCAGAAATAGTCACTTATTAATAATTTCTTGCATATTCTTCTAGAGTATTTACGTTTTTTTTTTTTTTTTTTAAAGATTTTATTTATTTATTCATGAGACACACACAGAGAGAGAGAGAGAGAGGCAGAGATACAGGCAGAGGGAGAAGCAGGCTCCATGCAGGGAGCCTGATATGGGACTTGATCCCGGGACTCGAGGATCATGCCCTGCGCCGAAGGCAGGTGCTAAACCGCTGAGCCACCCAGGGATTCCCGAGTATTTATATTTGAAAGAATAGATGTCATGTATACATAATACTGGTGAATCCAGTGCTGAATATAAGAGCTAGAATGTTAACTAGTAATGTTGAAACTGTTTCTTCAAAATTGCATCCCCTCCCACCCTTATTTTTTTAAGAGGTGTTCTTTTTTTAATAACCTCATTTATCTCTCCCTTTTAAAACGACCCAAACACATTTACCAACCATACTGACACCATTTTATATCTTGCTTTTTCCCCGTTAAACTGCATATTTTACAGTTCGTTCTGTCTTGCAGCACACATCTACTTTATTTTTCTTTATAGCTGAGAATGTTCTCTGGAATAGGTACCCCATGATTTGTTTAACCAGTCCTCAGTTATTGGATCTTTAGGTTCATTCCAGTCTTTGGTTAGGGCTATACGATTGACATAGAATGAATATATTGCTCTCTGGGGTGATTTCTGAGTAGGGGAAATGTGCAGTTTACTTTTGATCGATGTTTGAAGGTTGGCCACCAGAGTGATTGCATCAGTTTTTGCTCCCATTAACTGGGAACGCCACCTTCCCACATGCTCTTCAGTCACAAGGTTACGTTGCCTGTTGCTGATGATTTGTATTCACTGATGAGACTGGGTTTTTCCAGAACTAAGGAAGTTGGACCAGCCTGAGTGTCGACCTGACCTTCCCTATGTGTCCTTACCCCTCCCCTGACTCCAGGCTCTGGGATCCCATGGCAGCTGCAGCACTGAAGTGGAGAAGGAGACCCAGGAGAAGATGACCATCCTCCAGACCTACTTCCAGCAGAACAGGGATGAAGTCCTGGATAACCTCTTGGCTTTTGTCTGTGACATCCGGCCAGAAATCCATGAAAACTACCGCATCAATGGATAGGAGAGGAAGAAGTAGCTCTGTGAGCAGATTGGCATTTTATATGCCTTCCTGGAATATGAAGCTTCAGCACAGCTTGAGTTACATCCTTGTGAAAAGGCATTAAATTATTTCTGTATATTATAGTGTAGGTCCCTTCACTTTTTGGAGAATAGCAAATCAAGCTTCTTTGTACAAACGTAGAGCTTATCCAAAGATTTTCTCCTTTTACCTCATTATTTCTTAGAAATTTAATGTGCATACGTTCTGTTTTCCTATGCCTTTTAGCTCAAGCAACATATATATCGGTACTTTTTCTTTCTTAGATGTAGTTAAAATAATTTTTTTTTTTTTTTGTTTAAAAGAAAGAAAGGGATTAAATATTTTTTTCCCTAAAGCTTTCTTGAAGGTCAGGGGCTTTATCTATGAAAAAGTAGTAAATAGTTAATTGTAACTTGTGTGAAGCCGCAGCCAGCCTTAAAATAGTCCTTTCTGGCTAAGGGGCAGAACAGCAAATACTAGTATAATTGTTTGGGCTGCTTTTATTTTCTCTTAATCAAAATTATTAGATGATAGAATTCAAGAACTTGTTACATGTTATTACTTGGTGTACTGATAATCATTTAAAAGTAAAGACTTTGGCATGCAATCCCCTCCCGCCCCCCCTTCATCCTTTTTGATGATGCAGAGTACACTTTGACCTAGATGTTCTGCAGAATTTCACGTAGGAAATTAAATTAGCAGATGTATCACGTACACATTTGCATGCATACTCAGAAAATATTTTTCGTATTTATCTTAGCAGGAAGGAAATCACTTGTGATTTCGCCCAACATCCGGTTCGAAAAACAGCATCAGACTAGTAAGTCTGCAGTTTGCCTCTTCTCTAGAGCACGCTGGACTAGTGCAGCCTTGGGCCAGTTACCAAGCAGATTTCCTCCCTGGCGGGCTAAATGATATGTGTAATACCTATAGGAGCTTCACACTAGCTCTGTAAGAGTTAAATGCTCTGTGACTCTCTGTTAGCTGAAAGTCTTTGGCTGCAAAATAATTTCTAGTAGACATAGAGTTGAGAGAGAACGTGAATGGGATTTCCTTGCTTGTTCTGAAATAGCATGAGAGCAGTAGATGCCCTTATAGGAATCACATTTTATGAGACTCACGATGGGTTGCTTGCAGGCCATGTTCGTTACTAGTTACTATTCCGTTTTATAGTGCGATTCCTCATAGGAGTTTTCTAGATGAGCTTTTCCAGTTTTTACTGTTCAAGCACTCCAGTCAAGCTTTTCACTCCACTGAAACCACATGTCAAGGTCAGCAGTGATGAGCAGATTGAGAGGTCCAGTTTTCTTCCTACTGGACTTTCAGTCCTGTTGGACAGGGTTGACTAGTTCTTCTTGAACTCACTTTGTTAGCTTTGTTCTGCAGGGATGTGCTACTTTGCTCCTCCGTCTCTTGCTTTAGTTCTGATTCTTTTTTCCAGGGATTTGTTCTTAGACGTCTCTACACTCATTTCCTTGTTGAAACCCACCTTCTTTTCATGGCTTTAAATATTTGTGCTGAAGATCCAAAATTTATATCTAGCCTCTCTCTCCTGAACTCTAGAGTTGTCAATTGCTTATTTGCTATTTTGATTTGGATATCTAATAAACATCTCCATCTTAACATGGTTCCACACTGTACCCAGTTTTGTTAGGACTTTACTCCTGATGCACCAAACCCCACCTCTGTCTACTGTAAATACAGATTTCTCAAACTGGAGGACCATGAAGAAGCAAAACCCACATTCACCAGTTGAGAACCAGTATCTAACCTGTTGGCCACCAACATTTTCATCCTGGGTTAGTAGGGTTGTACGTACTTATGCTTCTGCTGACTCTTCCTTCAGGCCAACCAGCTGAATGTTGGTAGAGCTAAAGTACTTAAAAAATGTGATCTAGGGTCAATTGAGAGGAAAGATAACATCTGAACAGAGCTTGGTGATCTGGGAGAGAGGAACTGAAGTGGTCTGAAGAGTGAATGGAATGTAGAGTGAGTGGAGAAACTTGGCTGGGAATGGGGGGGAAGGGGAAGAGTGGCAGTGGTGGCTGATGGAGGGCATGGTTTAAGGGAGGTGAGAAGAACATGCTTGAGGCTGGTAGGGAAGGGAATAGAGGGAGTGAGATCCCCAGGGGTATGGAGGCTGTAGAAGAGCACAGATGGGGGGACTAGCTCTAGCCTTCCAGCTTGACGGTACTCAGGGAAAATGGGTGCTTGGGTGCTAGTAGGCCAGATGAATCAATTGCTGGGAGTGGGGCCAGGACTTGGGTTTTAAGAGCTCCCTTTTATTGTGGCCTGACATGATAAACTAGCATCTGTTTGGTTCTTTGACCACTAAGGCAGATAATGGTTCTGACATGGGATGAACTAATGACCTCCAAGATACACATATATGTAGAACAGTGTGTGATTTGTTCCCACTGAGCATAAAAAAGGATATTCACATGCCTCTACCTGTATTTGCAGAAGGTACTAGAAGGTAGAAGAACATGGCACTAAGATTTCATCTCAGAAGAGAGGGTCTGGGCTGCCGTGGGAGGCTTCTTTTTGTGTTGTTCATTTACAAGGCCATTCAGCAGTGTCCTTGGCCTCTACTCATTGGACACCTGTACTGTCCCTTCAGTTGTGACAACCAGAAATCCCTCCATTGTCAGATGTCCCCTGGGGGCCCAAACCACCCCCAGTTAAGAACCACTGTCCTGTAGCAGCAACAGAATTCTCAAAAACAAAGTACCACATGTGATTCCTGGAACATACCAGGTGCTCAGCAAATGTTTCCTGATTTTCTAAAACATGCTTTTCCTTTCCCCCTCCTAATCATCCTTGATTTATACGTCTAATACTAGCTGTTATTTGTCAGGGCAGGATACACTGAGACCTCGGCTTCATAAAGGTTTATTTCTTATGATGTCGGATACAGGTTTAGTCACCACAGGGCAGCTGTTCTCCCTGCAGTCATTCAGTGACTCAGTTTACTTCCCCTTTGCTTCACTACCATCTTAGCACGTGGTTTCCACGATTGCAGAGGCAGGGGAAGGAAAAGTTGGCAAACATGCACCACCAGCTCTTACATGCTTCACTCCTGAAAGGACACGTGACCCCTGTTCTCAGCCCACCGACCAGCGTGGGTTGCATGAGCCAGCCTAACTGCAAGGAGCCTAAGACAGGAGAGCCCAGGCATGCTTGGATATTCGGTTAGTAAAAAATGTCCGCTGGAGTTGTTCACAGCTTCCTTCATGCTGGCTGCTGTTCTGAGGGCTTCTGCATCGACATTAGCTAATCTAGGCTATGAGGCAGTGAGGGTGCGAGGATGAGCGGTGCAGGAGCCAAGACAGGGACTGGCAGTATAGCTTAGCATCTGTGCTTAACCACTGTGTGTGCTCAGCACCGAGCAGATGTGTCTCCCCTTTTATGCTTCTCACCTATGTGATTCTTTTCACTTTACATCTCTCGCATCCTAGATTAATTGCTCCTCTGGGCAATTTCTCCTTTTAAATTTTATTTTAAGTGGGCTCCCTGCCCAGCACGGGTCTTGGAATCATGACCCCGAGATTAAGAGTCGCATGCTCTACCAACTGAGCCAGCCAAGCGCCCCTCCTCCGGGCAATTGGATGTCCTGTGAACCGCTGTCTAGAAAGAAGGATGCCCTCACTATTGCCCATTACAAGCACGGAAACTCTTTGGCCATTCTTTTTTTTTTTTTTTTTTTTTAAGTTTTTATTTATTTATGATAGTCACAGAGAGAGAGAGAGGCAGAGACATAGGCAGAGGGAGAGGCAGGCTCCATGCACCGGGAGCCCGGTGTGGGATTCGACCCCGGGTCTCCAGGATCGCGCCCTGGGCCAAAGGCAGGTGCCAAACTGCTGCGCCACCCAGGGATCCCCTCTTTGGCCATTCTATTTGGTGCCATAACTCAGACCCACTGAAGTTGTCCTTGACAGAAGGCATAAAATGGCTTCTAGCAAGTCAGACCTTGTGTGTAATCCCTACAAACTTCCTCAGGACATACCTTCCCGCTTTATAGGTGGGGAAAAAACCCCGTGAGTTTCTGAAAGGTGAGGCAGTTTGTCGGAGGCCATACGAGGAATCACCGTGTTCCAGGCACCTGTGTGAACCCGAGGGCCCTGCAGTTCAGGTGTGTGATGCCACTTCATGGATGGGGAAGCTGAGGCCTGGTGAGGCTTACAGAATGCTCCTGGTCACAGAGTAAGGAAGTGACCGTGGGCGTCCAGTCCAGTCGGGTCAGTCTGACGGCTGCAAGGGAAAACCTACCTGCAGGCTTTCCCGAGGCCTGTGGTGGGTGGAGTACTCCCTAACTAAAGCTTCAAAGCCTGTAGCTAAGGTTCTTGGCACACGTGGTCTTCCTGCCAGGAGGCTGGCGGTACCAGGAGTCGAGGGAAGCTGCTCGGTGAGGGGGACCTGTTCCAATGAGTCTGACACGCTCGTCTCTCACCTTGCGCACGTCTTTCCTTCAGGGGCAATCCGGCAGACCTCCGAGTGTTGTTCTCCTGTCAACTAGCTCCTACCACTTCGGTGGCTCCAAAATTACCGGAAGCGCTTCCATATAGGCAGGCAGCTTGGGTTTTGCTCCTTCCACTCCCCTTCCCCTGCGTAGGCTGCTCTGAGAGGCAGGAGAGGCACCATCTTTACTGAAAGATTTGGCCAGTAGTTCTGTGGGAGGAAGCCGCCGGATCATGTCAACATCTATCATCTCTGGCTTTTTTTTTTTTTTTTTAAGATTTTATTTATTCATGAGACACACACAGAGAGGCAGAGACACAGGCAGAGGGAGAAGAAGGGAGAAGCAGGCTCCACGCAGGGAGCCCGACGTGGGACTCGATCCCGGGTCTCCAGGATCACGCCCTGGGCTGAAGGAGCCCTAAACTGCTGAGCCACGCGGGCTGCCCTTATCTCTGGCTTTTGAAGAACTTCTGGGTCAGATGCTAATTCAAGGCTCACTGTTTGGAGGGCATGAGAGTTAGGGATGGGTGGGCTTGGGGGGCCAGGGGCACACAGCCTCCCCCTCCCCTTTTCTCCTTGAAGGGAGGGAATAGTGGTGGCATTCTGGAACACGCAGAGGAAAGGGCCCTGAAGACAAGACAGGAGAAGCTAGGCTGGAGGTTCCAAGGACATGACTGGGTTGGCTACCTGTGCGGTTCGTAAAGGTCCAAAGACCAGAGGGTGGAGCTCCCTAGTTGAGAGCCTGAGTACTTCCCATTGCCCCTCCCAACCCGACATGAGCTCTCCCTCTTTTATTCTCTTTGTATCCGTCAGTGGCTCTTCAGCAGAGTGGAAACGGCCTGGACACCCCAGGCCTTCTGGGCAGGAATTCAGAGTATTTCTTGTCTGGTTCTGACCCAGTTTCCCGGCAAGCAGCGTGTGACTTGTCTTCCTGCCCGCGCACCTCCTGACCAGGACGGCTGTGTGTTGGGTTCCGAGCTCTCACGTGCAGTTAAACCTACCTGCGTATATCCCGCCGCCGAGAGCTCCCTGCGCAACTGCGAGTCCACGTCCTGGAGTCCTCAGCCAAGGAAAATTCTGTCGGAATCAATGCTTTGGAAATAATTTTAAAAATAGCTCACATTTACTGACATTTTATACCAGAAAAAAATTCCAGGTGCTTTATATATATACACGGTTAAATTCTCCCAGTGTCTCCTGAGCTAGGTATCATAATTCCCAGTTACACATTAGGAGTCTTTGTATGTCACTTGTGCCCAAGGACAGAGCCAAGTTAGCGGCGAAGTCTGGATTTGAACCCAGGTCTGTCTAGCTTCCCAACCTGAGCCTCTATGACTCAGTTGAGATTGTTCAGGCCACGGCAACGTTTTAAGTGGTAGGTTTCTAAAAGAGGAAGTCAGTGATACATAACAGACCAGTTTCAAAAACAAGATCTAATTCCTAAGCGCGTTTATCACGTACCCAGTGGTTCTGAGCTGCCCCCCGCCCCCCGCGTGTCCCATCTGCCAGGCTCGGAGGAGCTTCGTTCCTTCGCACCTCACCCAGGTTGGCGGAGAGTCGCAGCCCGCCCTCGCACACGAGTCTAACCCTTGCAGACACGACAGGACAGATGGTGAACTGCTGAGTAATGGTGACTGGCTGGAGCGTGTGCTTATTTGGATTTATCTGCAGCTGAAGCCCTGATGGTTTCACTCACGGCCGTTCATTCACTACTCCGGACGCATGTGGCAAGCGCCGAGGGCAGGGAGCCGGGGGACAGCGGGGAGCATGGGCAGAAGTAGCCTGTGCCCTAAGGTGGGCACTTCCTCTGGGGAAGGTGATGTTAGCAACGAGCACCTCGCGGGCTAGGGGCGGCTGCAGGGTAAACGAGGACGACTCTGAGAACAGGGGGACTGGCCGGGGCCCCGGGATAGGAGAGGGCTCCTGGAAGAAGGGCCCTTTCACCCGAGACCTGAGACTGTGTCCGGCAGTCACGTGGTGAGGTAGGATGGGGTTTGGGGTTACTTTCCAGATGCAGAGGGATGGCAACCACTGAGAACTGGAAGTGAGAGAGGGCATGGGGGTTAGGAGGAACTGAGAAATGCTCTGTGTTCTTGGAGCTTAGGGGCTTTTGGGGTTGAGGGGAGCCTGTATAGAGGACTCTGGGGCAGGCGGGGAGGGGAGGGGGCCCCAGGTGCAGCCTTGTGAATCCGTGGAGATCCTGCTACCCAAGTCCGCTTCCCAGAGAACTCCACTAGACTAGTCCCCGTCCTCTGGATTTTATTCGCCTTTCTCTACCCTGTGGGGCCCGTCTCCCTCATGCCGTGGTGCCGGGGCCTCCCGTGCACTGCACTGGCAGAGAGGCGAGGGGTGCTTTCCTGGCTGGCCGAGAACGCACCTGAGTCCCACTGAAGACCTCCCGTGCCGCCCTTCATCCTCCAAGCCCTACCATCAGGCTAGCAGACACCGATGCCCTTCACCAAGGAGGGAGCTGAAGCTCCGAGGGGTGAGCTCGGCCGTGCAAGTTCACGGGCAGGAGTGCTGGAGCCCGGACAGCCGGCCCCAAAGGCCCACGTCTTCTGGGCCTCCCTAGCCAAGGAGACTCACATGTCAGGGTCAGTTCATGCCGCAGTGACAAGCAGGGAGAGCGTGGGGTCCAGGTGGCCGGGTGGAACGGGCGGGCTTCACGGAGGCGGTGAGCCGCGCTGGAGAGGCGGGTGGGACAGGAGCTGACCAGGCCACACGCCTGTCAGAGGATCCCCTCAGTGGCCCATCAGCACGTGGTGTAGCTCCAGTATCCCACGGGGCTCTCGCTCCCACGCCCCCAAATTGTGTTTTAGGAAACAAGACTAAAATAGGGGTCTTGCCTGGCGCTCCCGAGGCACCCGGCGTCCTCGGGTGCGGGGGAGGTGAACGAACCCCCCTGGAGCTGCCCACGGCCCGGACCCCGCGCCTGGACGGCGTCTGCTGCTGCTGCTGCTCCATCACCGGCGCCCCGGGCGCTCAGCAAGGGGGCCCCGTGGCCTCGGAGGCCCGGCCAGCGGGCAACGTCCGTCGGAGGTGAAAATGCTGCACCGTGACTCGGCACGTGCCCTCTAGGAAGGCCGGGGGCGCACCCCCCCCCCCCCAGCGCCGTGGCCGTGGCCGTGGTCGTGGCCGTGGTCGCGGGGCCTGGAGCCCGGGCCGGGGGAGGTGCGCTGGGCGGCCTGGGGGAGCGGGCGCTGTGCGCGGCAGGCCCGGGGCCCCGTGGCGCGGGGGGGGGGGGGGCGGGGGCGGCCGGGGTGTGCAGGGCCCCCTCCGCGGCCGCCTCCCGGGGAGCTCTCCGCAGCCGGCGCCAGACGGGACGTGCCGGGGCTGCCCGCGCGGGCGGGGGTGCGCCAGGGCCGGGTCGCGGGCGGGCACGTGCTCGGCGGCCGGAGGGAGCCCGGCTGGGCTGATGCAAGGGCGCAGCCTCCCCTCGGGCCCGGAGCCCCGCGGCGGCGGCGGCGGCGGCGGCGGCCCCTCCCTCCCGGCGGCTGACGGCGCGGGGCGGCCCGGCCGGGGGCGGGGGCGGGGCGGGGCGGGGCGGGGCGGGCGCCGGAGGCTGCGGCGCGGAGGGCTGCGGCGGCCCCGACCTCCCGCGTCCCCGGGGGCGGCGGCGGTGAGTGTGCGCGGGGGCGGGGGTGCGCGGGGGTGCGCGGGGGCGCGGGGGCTCCCGGGCGGGTGCGGGTGCGGGCTCGGGGCGCGGGCGGCGGGGTCGGGGCGCTCCGGGGCGGGGGTCGGCGGCTTGGCGGTCCCTGCGAGCGCCCGGGGCCGCGTTCCCGCGCGTGCGGGGCGTGGGAGCGGCTGGCGGGGCGGGGCGGGGCGGGGCGGGGCGGGGCGGGGCGGGGATCCCGGCGGAGGGAGACCCGCGGCGGACCCGGGCCGGCCTCGAGGGCGGAGACGGCGCGACGGCGGGCCTAGGCCGGGGCCCGGCGCGCCGCGACCTCCCTCCCGGCCCCGCTCGGCCTCCGCCCCGGCAGGCCCTCTGACCTTGGATGGTTCACTTTCACTTCTAGGGCTTACTTTCCTCATCTGCAGAATGGAGCGCTAGGGCCCATCGTGTTTTAAGGCTCTTCCACCCGACAGCCTCCGTGACGGGCCCCCTTGCGGCCTTTTGCTGGGGCTTTCCAGTCTAACAAAAACAAAACCCGATTTGCGAAAAGTAAGTCTCCCTCTCCCTCTCCCTCTCTCCCTCCCCCTCCCTCCCTCTCCCTCTCTCTCCCTCTCTCTCCCTCTCCCTCTCTCCCCCTCTACTCTCTCCCTCTCTGCCTCACGAGTCCATCCCAAGGTTCCCCGGGGAGACCCAGCATTCTGTCCCCAGAAACGGAGACCTCTGCCGAGCGGGACTCAGGGATACCACCCTTCCTGGCAGGGGCTCACCAGCTCATTAAAAAAAGAAGTATGACTGGAAGGTCTGGTTGAAATGCAGGATCAGCAAAGGAAGGGCAGGAGCCACTGAGCCTCAGGCTGTGCTCACTTGCTGGCTCTGCCTCCCCCCTGGGGTCTGGCCCCGCCCCCGAGTCCTCCTGGGGCTGCTGCAGGGCTGAGCGGAGCCGTGGGCCAGAACACACTGGAGGGTGACGGGTCCACCCTGCCCTGGGCCGGCCTTGCCAACACCCACGGCTTCCACGCTCTGCAGCCTGCGGGTTGGTCCAGGGGCTGCAGGGTGAGTGCAGAGGGTGCTCCGTGGACCCATCCCGGCCTCTGCTGTTCTGCTCGAGATCCTTCTCTCGCCCGCTGGTCTACACCTTTGCAAAGCCTTCCTCCCATCCCCTCCCATCCCCTCCGACCGCCTTGTGTGGTCATCTCTCTCAGTCCTCTTTCTCTGAGTTCATCTCTGGTGGGAAACTAGATGGGATCCCCAGCATGTAGGGCTGACCAAGGGCTTGAGATTTTATTTTTGGTGTCGGAGCTGAGAAAGCACAGGGCCTGACACTTGAAGGTTCCTCGGGAACGTTTGTGGAGGAAAACTAGTGACAGCTGTATTCCTTGGGTGATTCCTATTTGCCAGGTGCTCTCTGAGTGATTGATGTGCCTGGACTTTTTTTTTTAGCCTCGGTTACCATATTATCCGCATTTAATGTAAAGAAACTCGAGGGAGAGAGAGAGTTGAGTGACTTGCTCCAGGTGACACAGGCGGAAAACAGCAGGACTGTACAGGTGCTTCTTAACCACTACTTGTTATTTCAGACGAGCGGGTGAATTCTGATGGAGACTTTGCAGGAGGCTAACTGGGCCGACTGCGGTGCTGGGACTTCTTCTCCAAGACAGTGCCTACTTGTGAAATTTTGCAACTAATGGAAAGTTTCCACGGGGGAAGGATACCTGGGCAGCTCTGGCTTGTGGGTGGTCCCTCCTGCCTGGAGGAGGGTGGATGCGTTCCTGGGTCCCCCAGGCCTTTCTGAGACTCCGGTACAGCTTCTCTGGGCTGTAGGCTGCTAGCTACGACATCCCTGGGGTGTCTGGGAAAACAGAGATGCTTTCTTGCCTTGGAAATGGGCCTGAGGATTATCTTTGCCTCGTGGGCCCAGGAGGTGACGAGAGGAGGCAGGGAAGGGCTTCAGAGATCGCCCAGGGCAGGGCAGCCTTCCTTGGGCTGCTGTTGTTGCTTTTATGCTAACTCTTGGGGTGGGGGTGCAAGATAAGAGGAAGGAAGTAAGGGGTGGTGCCATTGACTGGTAATGCTCTGCAGTATTTAGGGATGCCTGCTGTGGGCAGGGCTTGGGGCAGGGGAGGGGGAGATGGCCTCTCTGAGGCCAGCAGGACTTTGCTGCCTGTCACACCTGGGAGATGTAGCCTCTCTCATCTGTGTGTTGTGTTTTTTTTTTTTTTTTGAAAGATGTGTTAAATAACAGGCTCAGAGACAGCCAGACATGGGTCCTGGGGCTCAGAACCTAGGGATTATGGGCTTGGACTCTGGAGCCAGGTGGCCTGAGTTCCCCTCTTGGCCCTACAGCTTCCAGCCAACCCACTGGCTTACAGGTCATGCCTGTGTCTCCTTCCGTTATCCCTGTGCAGCTATGCCAGGTAGGATTCCCTGAAGCCATTTTACAGATGAGGACAGCAAGGCTCAGGGGGTTGAGTACCTTGCCCCAGAGCGCATGAGTGGCTGAGCTGGGATTCAGATCCAGGTTCAAGTCCTTGCTTTTTCCTGACATTTTGTTGCTTTCTGGCCTCAGAGCCAGGTACAGGGCAGGTGTGTGATACCTGTTAGTGAAAGGCTCATTTTTGTATATTCCTGGTTGGTGGAGGGGGCTCCCAAGTGATCTTCTGGAGGTTAATGTCACAGCTGGCTTCAGGTGCCTGCAGTCGGCAGGGTCACATAGGCTCCCCACTTAGAAAGCCATGCCCCCCACACCTGGTTTAACGCTCTGCTTGAAATCCTTGAGTCATTTTTGAACAAGGGCCCCCATGTTTTCATTATGCACTTGTAGAGCTGGTCCTTTTTAAAAAACTGAGTGAAATGGAGGGTGGGGAGGGTCTGGGAGTCAGGCTCCCCTCTTCAGGGGACCGGAGCAGCTTGGAATCAGGCAGATGAGTGCTGACTGGACACTTGTTTTCACCAGCGTCAGGTACCATGGCCGCAAAACGCAGTTCTAGTGGGCTTTTCACCGAGATGGTTGGCAAGGCCGGCGTGTCATCCCAGGGACTTAGGCATGGTTTTCCTCGGTGATGGGTGATTCTTAGGGCCCCGAGTGGACACATAACAGAATGAGTAAGCGTGCAGGCTCCAGCCAGAGTATGTGGCACCGGAGACTCCGTGTTGGCATCGAGAAAATCTCCACGAAGGACATTTCTGCTTTCCTGACACAGGTGTCCTAAGGTCATGTTCATGGTCACTGTGCTGTCTCTGAGCAGCTCCCCAGGCTTTGCAAGCATTTCCGAGATCTTTTGGAGCTAGGTGCCAGGAAGATGCATTGCTTTCCTCACCCTCCTGTGTCCTGTCTCCTTGTAGGTAACAGGAACTGTTCCTCCGACAGCATTTCTAGTTTTGCTTTGGCCGCCTGGAAGCTCAAAACCAATTTTTCTTGGCTCAGGCAATGCAACGGTGCCAAACTTCCAAGCAGCAACGGTCAACGCTGGTATTCCTGGGATGCCCCCTTGGTCCTAGATGCCCTCACCTATCCTTTTGTATTTATCGTCCCGCTGAGTCTGTGTAGCAGCCCTGTGGGGAAGATACCGTTGAGGAGAGAGAGGCAGGTGTCTGTGAGGCTAACCCACTTGCCCAAGCTTACGTAACTAGTAGATTGCAGAAGTGTTGTGGAGCCTGATTAGTCCCGAACCCGGAGCCCATGCTCTTCAGCAGAGACTTCCACTGCCTCTGCCAGGGACTCTGATTGCCTGAAAATCTGGGTATTTTTGTTTTTCGTGGTTGTTATCATTATCATTATTATTACGAATTTGTGTGTGTGTGTGTGTGTGCGTGTGTGTGAGATCTGTATTTCCCATCATCCTGATTCTTTTCACTTGTACTTTGTCACGTCTTCTGGGGAGCTTTGCATAAACAAGCCTCCCCGTGATGAGGGTACTGGTGCTGTGCCTGGCTGCCGGGGCTGCTCTCAGGAGGGGAACGGAAGCCCCAGATGCCTGGGCAGCTCATGGGCTCCCGGTGAGTGCCCGCGTGTCCGAGCAGAGGAGACCCCAGCCCAGGGACAAGGTCTCCCCCGGAGCAGGGTCTTATTTCTTGCTCTTCACTCCCGAGAGTGTCCCTCAGCCTGACTGCAGAGAGCAGAGTCCGGGGAGAGGCTCTCGGTGGCGCTCCGTGGCCCTGGGGTGACTTTGGCCTTGGAGAGGGCCAAGGAGCCGGCCTGCCCGGGCCTGAGGTCGCTTCTCGCGCTGTTCTCTGAAGGCAAGTGAAGCCCAGCCGGCTGCTCCAGGATGAACCAGGGCGCCAGGAAGGGGAAGTAGACGCCCGGCGATGGCCTGCGAACCACGGCCGGGCCCCGGCGCCGCCGCCAGCCCGTTGCCCACCGCCTCCCCTGGCTGGAGTGCCTTGCCTGGAGGGAGTCCTCCGGGCTGGGGCCAAGGTAAGGCCGTGACCCCCACCTCCCCCCCGCCCCAGGATGCGAGCTGGACTCACTAACACATGGGAGGGAGGGCCCAGAAGGGGGGACTTGGGGAGACCCTTACAGGCCAGTCTGTCATTTGTACCCATTCTCTCTGTCCCCTTGCGCTTGGACTCCCTGCCCTATCTTCCTAGCTGCTCTCTTCTTCTTGCCCCTTCCACTTATATGGCATTTAGAGCTTTTAAAAATGCAGAACAGACTCTGTCACTTTCTGCCTCTGTGTTTCCCACGGGGCTTAGGGTGAAGATCTGTCAGGCAGTAGCCCGCGAGGCCTGCCAACTGGCCCCCGCTGCCCGTGTCCTCTGCCCCCCGGCACGCGGTGCTGCCTCAGGGCCTTTGCATCTGCTGTTTCTCCTGCCTGCTGGGCTCTTTCCTTTCCTCCTTTCCTCTGATTAATTTCTAGTCGTGCTTCAGAGCTCGGCTCAAATTCCCCTTCTATGGGGAATCCTAATTCAGGCCTCCCTGATGGGTTCCTGCTTCTCTCCACCGCACTTCCCTCAGCCTGCACTGGAATAACGGCCTGTGCGATGAGTTGAGTGACAGCTTCCCCACTAGAATGTAAGCTCCCCGAGGGCAGGGGCGTGGTGCTGTCCTGCTGTCCCCGCACACCTCTGCACGCCCGGCCCCCAGCAGACGCTCAGTAAGCGAACGGAGAGAATGGGTGGCTGGGGGTGGGCATCTTGAATTGCGGCTGCCTACCTAGACCATTTGAAACCCGACCACCGAAGAACAAAGGTTTCTTTTTCTTTCTTTCTTTTTTTTTTATTTTTTTATTTATGATAGTCACAGAGAGAGAGAGAGAGAGGCAGAGACACAGGCAGAGGGAGAAGCAGGCTCCATGCACCGGGAGCTCGATGTGGGATTTGATCCTGGGTCTCCAGGATCGCGCCCTGGGCCAAAGGCAGGCGCCAAACCGCTGCGCCACCCAGGGATCCCAAGGTTTCTTTTTCTGTGACTGTTAATGGGGAGGCAGTTTACACACCCACACACAGGCACACACGTGCGCACACGTGGACACGCGCACACATTCCCCAATAGAAGAAGACGGGATGAAATAATTTTCCTTTAGAACTTTGAAGACTTTGCCCCACTGGTTTTTGGCAAGCCAGTTCTTGCTCCTTTGTAGGAAACTTCTCCTTGCTATACACACACGCGCGCGCACGCACACACACATGCATGCACACGCTCACACATGTGTGTGCCTGCCCACTTCTTTGGTAGCTTTCCAAGTTCTTTTTCTTATCTAGGTGTAAAAAAAAAAAAGTGTTTCTAAGTGGGGACTTGCTGTTCCCAATTTAAGGAACAGATGAGAGAGATGATTGCCAAGAATCCAGGAACTTGGTTTGAAAGGCAAACAAAGACACCTTGGAAAATCTTTGTGTGGCCGGGGCCCGCAGTCTCCCGGGTGTGCAGAGAGCCAGGCCGGGGGAGCAGCTGGTGTCCCACAGGCCCGGCCCCCGGTCCCCGTGGGTTTTCTCCTCTGTGCCACCAAATGCAGGGCTAGCCTGTGGCCCCGGCTGGTGTGCCCGCCTGCGTTTTGGGCACAGCCTTGGACCTGCTTCTTCTCTTTCTTACTTTCATTTCCCCTGGTAACTTTGGGCAGGTCTGTCCGCGGTGCAGAGGCCCTGTTCCCTTTTCCACGACGGTGGTGTCCCTGTCTGAGGGGCTCTCGGAGGATCAAAGGAGATTAGGACCGAGAAGCCCCAGCCCTGTGCCTGGTGCCCAGCAAGGGCTCCTTGCCTGGGAGCTCTTCTTGTTTTTATCCGATTCTATCTTATTTCTGCCTTTGCTTTCTTTTTGTCCAATTTCTCTCATTTGCTTGTTTTCAAGTATAATTTTGTAATTTTATCTTTGCCTGTTTTCTTTTTATGAAGTCACCTTAAATCCTTTCTGGCGCAGGTGTGGGAGGGTAAGAACACAAGTAAATGGTGCGCGTGGGTTGCTCTGTTGGCAACTTTTGAGTCCTGACAAGCTTGCTTTTACGCTGGCAACCGTCGTGGCCTGTTATGTTGTGCCAGGCATTTATGTTCATCCTCTTACCTCTCAGTAAAATCCTCTGCGGTGGATACGATTCCCCCTCCGAGGGAGGAAGCAGGCCAGGGATTTGGGTCACTTCTGGAGGGCTACTCTGCGAGCGAGAGGCTGGGCTGTGCTTTGAGTCCAAACCCAATCTAGCTTGTGCTTTCCCTGCCCCGCCACCTTGCCTCCACACCCCTCACCTCTTGCAAAGACTTAAAACAAACAAACAAACAAACAAAAAACGAGGAAAGCAAATAAAATTCTTTTTAGCAGGGGGATCAAATACTGTGTCACCTTTGAGCTCATAGGTGATACCCCAGGGCACAAAAAAAGAACCCTGTTGGGATTGGGGACCAGAGTTCTATCCTGTTGGTTCATCTATACATCAAACCTTTATTTAGTGTCCCCTGAGCAGGGTTTAGTGCCCGGTACTGAACCCTGCTCAGGGGATTCAGTGGTGAGCGGAACCACTGGGGGAGCACCTAGTCTAATGGGCGAGGTAGACTCTGATCAACTAGTTAAATACACGCGTAAGCAAAATAATTGCAAATATATGTACTTATCTTGGATGAGAAGAGCAGTTCTGAGTTAGGCTTATTGGGGGTTTGATCTGTTAAGGGTATAGTGTCAGGGAAGACTCCCTGAGAAGGTGGTTAATGAGTCGGGCTACTCATGAGGAGTCGGATTTAAGTGTGTGAACCCTGGGGGACGTGCTCTAGGGAATGGGAGCAGCATGTGCAAAGGCCCTGGGGTGGGAGAGAATGCTGCGTGTTCTAAGAACAAAGGTGGCTGGTGTGGCGAGACAGCTGTGTGGCCTGAGGTGAGTTTAGCAGGAGGCTGGTGCTTCTGAGGGCTGGGAGAGTGCAGTGAGGGGGTTGGTTTTGGTCAGGAGAGCACCGAAAAGCTATTGAAAGTTTTACCCTAGAGGATCTTGGGTCTCATCCGGTAGGCGTGCTGGCTATTGTGTGGAGGGTGCATTGTAGGCAGGAGCAGTAGGTGTGGAGAAACCAGTGAGGAGGCTGCCCCAAGGACGCGAGGGCGAGGGGAAGTCCCCTGGCCTGGGCTTGGGGTGCACAGGCCAAGAGGTGTGTGGGATCCAGAGATGTCTTGTTGGCCCAGTTAGCAGGGCCCGGCGACGGGCTGCGTGAGGGGCAGGATGGGTGGGCCGGGAATTCCCAAGGAGGTAGGACTGAGTCATTTTGGGTTAAGGACTCAGGCACTGCCCAGAGCTGGCCCCTGAGGTGACCGCTTCCGGCCAGCACATAACGTGTTTACGGTTTGCTGCCTTCCCTGCTGCTCCATCTTCTGGCCCTGCCCACAGAAGGGGCGCCAGCATATCCAGTCCCCAGCCTTGCGTGGCCCGAGCACCCGCTGCTCCCCTCCCCTGCCCACCCCCAGGCCCCTGGCTGTTGACCCGACCGTGGGGGTGGCGCAGAGGGTTTGGGTGCTGTTGTGCCCCAGCTGGGTTGATGTGGTGTGTTTTTTGAGGTTAGACTTAATTCACTTGGTGCTTTTGAAATGTTGAGTGAGTTGCAGATACCCTGGGGACGGGGTGACCAGTAAGGCAGTGTATTAATTTCCTGTGGTCGCCGTGGTAAGTTGTCACCCACACCGCGGCTGGAGAAACACAAATCCATCCTCTTACACAGCTCAGGAGGTGGGGGGGGGGGGTCTGACGCTGGCTTCACTGAGCTACAGCCCCGGCATAAGCACCTTGGGGGGGAAAATCCGCTTCCTTTTCCAACTTCTAGAGGCCACACACGCTCCTCGGGCCACAAAGCTCCCTCCATCTCCAAAGGCAGCGGTGCTCCGTCTCTGTGCTCCCCACCCCCATCACATCACTCCCGATGCTTCGGCCGCCTTCTTCCATTTTTAGGGACCCTGGTGATTACATCGGGCCCACCCAGACAGTCCAGGAGACTCTCCCGATTTCAGGCCAGCTGATTAGCGACTTTAACTCCATCTGTAACCTTAAGTCTCCTTTGCAGCATAAGGTAACAGATTCACAGGCTCTGGGGAGCACGGCGGGGACATCTTTGGGGGCTCATTGTTCTGCCCACCGCAGTCACGCTGAGCCCACTGGGAGTGTAGTATTGGGGTGAGCTTCCTTTGCGGTGATCCTACAAATGTCTGGTGCGTCACCTTCCCCATGTCGTTAGTTGTTCAGGCTCCGTTTAAGTATCTTTTGTGATGGGGACCTCTCTACCTGCAGTTCATTGTGTGGACAGCTCTCATTCTTGGATTGTTCTTCCTTATATGGTCTTGCACCGTGTCCAGGTAGCCTCCACGCTCTGGTCCCCATTCTGCCTCCTTGGGGGTTTCTTTTCTTTTCTTTTTTTTTTTATTTATGATAGTCAGAGAGAGAGAGAGAGAGAGAGAGGCAGAGACATAGGCAGAGGGAGAAGCAGGCTCCATGCACTGGGAGCCCGACGTGGGATTCAATCCCGGGTCTCCAGGATCGCGCCCTGGGCCAAAGGCAGGCGCCAAACCGCTGCGCCACCCAGGGATCCCTCCTTGGGGGTTTCTTGTGAAGTTCAGTCCTTCTCACGTAGGGACTCCGGGACTGCCACTATGCCCCCTCCTTGCCGTGAGAAGGACCTCAGAGCCCAGAGGAGGTGATGTCATCAGGCTCTGGGTTCGTCCACAGTAGTTCTCGCCCAGCCAGGTGAAGCTTCTGGTCTGCTTTCAGAGCTCCGCAATGGCCAGGTCCTCACCGTTCTCCGGATCGACAATACCTGTGCCCCCATCTCCTTTGATCTGGGCGCCGCAGAAGAGCAACTGCAGACCTGGGGCATTCAGGTGAGTGCTGATTTTATTGAGACCCTGCCATCTTTCCTTCCTTCCATCCGCCCACCTGTCTGCCCATCCATCTATCCGTTCTTCCGGTTTTTCACAAAATATTCGTTCAACACTGACTCTGTGCTCCGTGTGGTAGGGCACGCACGGAAGATGTATTAGAAGTGTCCTTTCCTCCCAGTTATTTCACTTAACAGATACGTGTTTTGGGGTGCCCGTCATTTGCCAGGCACCGAGCCGGGTGCTGGGTACTGTAGAGGTGACCAGGACCCAGCGCCTGTGTTTCCACAGCTCTTAGAGCCCAGGGCGGGAGATGGGCTCACGCTGGGTTAACTTAGGACAGCAGACTCTAAACGTCGAGGTGGAAGGACGTACAGGGCACTGAAGGCCTTCACAGGAGAAAGTGATGAACTCCCCTTGGGGAGCAGTGGTTTGGAAAGCATCACGGAGGGGCGGATACTTGACCTGGGGTCTTGAAGGAAAAATAGGAGTTTGCTGGGTAGACAGGAGGAAGGGCATTTGAGGAGATGGAACTGCATATTCAAAGAGGGAAGGTGCATGAATTCATTAGCTGATAATGCAGTGCCCTGGAGCATGCTGAGTTGAGGCAGAGGCTTCTCAGACCCAGGGGTCTGGGTGCAGATCCAGCTCTGCGGCTCACCGCCTGTGTGACGTTGAGCAGATGACTTCACCTCTCTGAGTGGCAGTCCCATCCTCTATACAATGAGGGCAATATTGAGACCTACTAGCCAGGGTTTTCTTGTGAAGAGGACGTGAAATAATGCTTGAGCAATCGTTGTACTGTCTCTGGCACATAGTACACGTTCTGTAAGTTGTGAGGTATTGGTGTCGTGACGAGGTACCCACAGCTGTGGTGTTCTCGCTTCCCTAAGCCCTCAGCATCACCGGGCCTTTCCCCTGCACTGTCTAGGGAGGACTCATTTATTTACTTTTTTAAAATATTTATTTATTTATTAGAGAGAGAGAGAGAGAGAGCATGAGCGGGAGGGGCGGAGGGAGAGGGAGAGGGAGAGAGAGAGAGAATCTCAAGCAGACTCTGTGCTGAGCTTGGAGCCCCGAGATCATGACCTGAGCTGAAACCAGGGGTCAGGACGCTTAACCGACTGAGCCACCCAGGCTCCCTGTGGGGAGGACTGATTGTAGAGGGGAAAGACACACCACTAATTTTACCCTGAAGATTTTAGAGTTTACTTCCCTCAAACTGAATTGAATGACTGTCTAAATGAACATTTTGTCGCTTAAAGGGAAACTTTTCAAATTGACGCTTCTAACCCCACACCAGCGCAGTGGCTGGCTTCTCGTCCCACGTTCCCTGTCAGCCTTTGTGCAAAGGAACACTTTGCTTTTTTCTCTTTTATTTTCTTTTCTTTAAAGATTTTATTTATTCGAGAGAGAGAGAGTGCAGAGTGAGACAGAGAGAGCAAGAGAGAGCACACATGGCGGTGGGAGGGGCGGAGGGAGAGGGAGAAGCAGACTCCCCCCGGAGCAGGGAGCCTGACCCAGAGCTCGATCCCAGGACCCTGAGACCATAACCCGAGCCATAGGCAGACGCTTAACTGATGGAGCCACCCCGGTGCCCAGAACCTTCTTCTTAAATCGTCTTCGGGTGGGGTTTTCTTAACCGGGGAACAGTTCACATATTCTTCTATCATGTTCCTAAATATTGTCTTTAATGGTCAAATTCTGTTTTCTTAAGCAGTCTGCTCTTGCAGAGCCTTTATCTGCTAAGCCATTTTTTTTCTGGGGGGGGTTGGGGAGTGGAGCAGGAATATGGGAGCTTTCAGTACCTTGGGCTGCATTTACAGTTCTTGATAACGCAGTATTGGCAACAGCTCCCGTGTATCAGGTGTTCACTACGGAGCGTGCACCGGGTCTGCGTGCACATACGCTGAGATGCACACGTCTGCCAGAGTATCACGTAGCCGCTGGAGTAGAGGAACAGAGGTCCCCCCAAGGTGCCCCTGTGTGTGTATGTGTTATACGTACACTTACTTTATAGTATATACGTTAGGACCGCACATGTGGCACGTTATTTAACATACAAGTCTCCCCTACATGGTAGGTATTCTTACCCTCGTTTGACAGAGGGGGAACCTGAGGCTCAGAGAAGTGGGGGTCCTTGCCCCAGGTCACATGGGACATGAACAGAAGGACCAGGGTTGGGACCCAGGCTACTGACCCCAAGGCCTGTACCTTAACTGTTAGGCTGTCATGCACCCGCTGTGAGGTCCTGAGCCTTGGGCCGCAGGCTCCCCCCGGGGCTGTCCTCCTGGATCTCGAGTTGTCCCACCTCCTCAGGGGCGCCCAGCCTTCCGGGTGCCTAGGGCTGTGTCCGGTGATCGCCTCTTGGAGTGCTCCGAGCTCCTCATCCTGCCTTCCAGGGCAGTCTGGATCCACATGATCGTCACAAGAACTGGAAATGACATGATTACGTGCAGGAAGGAGGTGGGAGTGGTTCTCCGTGGCTGATTGGTGTCTCTCCCTCGCATGGCCAAGCAGGTCCCTGCCGACCAGTACAGGAGCTTGGCCGAAAGCGCCCTGTTGGAGCCCCAAGTGAGAAGATACATCATCTACAACTCCAGGCCTATGCGGCTGGCCTTTGCCGTGGTAAGGAGGTAGGGGGCTGCACGCCCACCCTGCTGCGGCCTTGCGTGCCGCTGCCCATCTGGCCTTGTGTTCTGGGGCCCGCTGGTGTGGCCCAGGGGCTTGTGGCCTGTGGTCCAGCCGCCTGGGGTGGAGCAGGCCATGTGGACCTGGACTTGGTGTAGGGCGGCTGCGGGGAGAGAGTCGCCACCAGATCCCTGTGTCCGGGCGACTGCGGGGAGAGAGTCGCCACCAGATCCCTGTGTCCAGGGCGAGAGGCAGGACTTACTAAGGATAGAGCTTGGGACTCGGAATCTGCGGACCCACCATTGAGACTTTGGACTCAGTGTCTGGCTTGGGGGAAGACTTGTCTTCTCTCTGGGACTTGGGTCCCTGATCTGTTCAACGGATAGGTCCATTTCCGCTCTGATCACATATACATGAGAGTGTGTAGACATACGTGTGTGTATGTGAACCCATGAAGGCACATACATGTGAGCATCCACATCCACCTCTACGTGTGTACTTGTGCGCGCGCACACACACACACACACACGTACGCACCTAGGTACATGCAGCAGAGCCAATATCTGAGTCCAGGCAGTCTGGTTTCAGCATCTGTGCTCTCAGCTACTCCCATCTGTTCCGTCTCTGCACGTATACGTGGCCCCACAGTACTCTTGACTCCCACGTCTGCTGCTGGGGACGGAAAACGGGTGGGCACCGGCATTGTTAATCCTCTAACACGTGCTAGGCTGTTACACCTGTTGTCTGATTAACCCTTATAACAACCTGCGAAGCAGGTAAGTGTCCCCATTTTATGGAAGAGGAGATGGAGGCTCAGAACATTGCTAATAACTTGTCCCACGCCACACATGGCTGTTGAAGGATCAGTGTGGGTTTCTTTCTTCCTTTCTTTTTTTTTTTTAAAGATTTTATTTATTTTTTCATGAGAGACACATAGAGAGAGGCAGAGACACGGGCAGAGGGAGAAGCAGTCTCCATGCAGGGAGCCCAATGTGGGACTCGATCCCAGGACCCCAGGATCACGCCCTGGGCTGAAGGCAGACGCAGACGCTCAACCGCTGAGCCACGCAGGTGCCCCTCAGTGTGGGTTTCTGAATCAAATTTATCTCACTCCCAGGCCCCCTGCCCTTTTCTGTTTTATTTAAAATCAGGGTAAGCAAGGATTTGGAGTAGCTATCCTGACCTGTTTCCTCTACTGTTGCTTAGGGACGAGGAGCAAGGGCTCCTCCTCACAGACCCTGGTCTGTCCCTTCCTGGCCCTGTGAGCTGCGTTTCTGAGGAGGGCACCGGATGCACCCAAAGGGTGTCTCCCTTGAATGGAGCTGCTTCGTTCGAGCTCTGGAATTCCTGATCGTGCTTGTCTCTGGCCTCTTGCAGGTTTTCTATGTGGTGGTGTGGGCCAACATCTACTCCACCAGCCAGATGTTTGCCTTGGGGAACCACTGGGTGGGTGTGCTGCTCGTGACCCTGGCTGCCATGAGCCTGACCCTGACCCTCGTGCTCATCTTCGAGAGACACCAGAGGAAGGTGAGATGATCCGGAGACCCCGGCCGTGCTCCCTCCGGGAAGGGCATGCCGGCTGGAGAATCCCAGGTCCCATCTTTCTCTTTTCCCTGCCTCCGAGAATTACTCCAACCATGAAAATTCATGCAGGCCCATGTGCCCAGGGACTAAAAGAAATGAAATCACGTGTGTGGTTAATTCCTCTCCGTTTTTCTTGCCTAATCCCTGTGGGTTGTTTTTCTGGAAGGGAGCTGTGCTTGGAGAGAGTCTGGGACGGGGCGGGGGAGGAGGGCACTTGGGGTTTACTGAGCCCTTTCACACTAAGAAATGGCTGAGCTGGAATTCAAGACCAGAGCGCTTGGATCCCCAGCCGTGTTCTCGGCCAACAGCCTAGGGCACTGGTGGTCTGCGTGTGGAAGACCGTACACGTAGTGGCTCAACCCAACGCAGCGGGGCGGTGGCTTAGCTTAGAGCTCCATACTCCTGGGCTGCGTCCTCTCTGGAACCTCCCAGGGAGAACGTATGTCCTGCCTCTTCCAGCTCCTGGGAGCCACCTGCACTCCTGGGCTAATGCCACGTTGTCCATCTTCAGAGCCAGACATGGTGGGTCTAGTTCTTCCCACATCTTTGAGTCTTCTGGCTCCTTCTTGGCTTTTAAGGCCTCTTGTGATGACGTTGAGCTGCTGGGGTTATCTGGGACCATCTCCTTTTCTTTTAAGGGTCAGCTAATTAGCAGTCCGTTCTACCTCCAACCTTAATTCTCCTTTGCCATGGAAGTGGTGTAATCACTGGTCGCCGGGAGCAGGACTTAGGCTCCTTGAGGCCATACCTCTGCCTTCCACACCGCCGCTGCCTCCCCAGCCGCTGCCGAGGCTCCCCCAGCCCCCGGCACAGAGTTGGACTTGGAGGTCTGTTCTTGCCCGACTCAGGAGGAGAGGGATGCTGGGAAATGTGGTCAGGCTTTGGGGTATGAATTCTATTTAGTTCCTGTGCTCACAGGGACAAATAGGAACTTTATGGCTTAATCATCCTGAAAAGATCTTTGTTGGGCTTTGCGACGAGGCTGACGAAATAATGCTGCCCTTGGGCTCTGTTGAAGCTTCCGTGGCTCTTGTGCTTGGCATATAAAAAAAAATAATAATAATAAACTGGCTGCTCCTGCAGCCTTGAAGCCACTTCTCTTGGGGAGGGGAAAAAGCAGAGCGTCCGGCCTTAGCAAGAGCAAGGGACGTCCCTGGGCCCTGTCAGGTGCTTCAAGGACGCAGATGTCGTTAATGCAGTTGAGAGAATGTCCGTGGGGGCCATCTGCCCTCTTCTCCCGCTGCCTGTTCAGCTGGTGTTCGTGGCGCACAGGTGAATAAGACCCTGTGTCTTTACTCATAGGTGCTGCCGGGGGCCCCAGGTGTGCAGTGGTCCTGCTGTCGTCAGTGTTTGCTCATTCAGGGACCCTGAGGTTCCTTCAGTCCTAAGCATTTGGTTTTTTTTTTAAAGATTTTATTTATTTATTCGTGAGAGACACACACACACACACAGAGGGGGGCAGAGGGAGAAGCAGGCTCCATGCAGGGAGCCCGACGTGGGACTCGATCCCAGGACCCCAGGATCACGCCCTGGGCCGAAGGCATCGCTAAACCACTGAGCCGCCCGGGCTGCCCGGTCCTAAGCATTTCACGAGCACCTACTGTGTGCTCTGTGTTTGGCACCTGCTGTCCGTGGCCGCCAACCAGACAAGGAGGAAGAACTCTGGGGTTGGCTAGCTCTGCCGCCGGCGGTGGGCTACTAGTTAACCCCTCAGGGCGCCCGGCTGGCTCGTGACTTGTGATCTCATGGTCGTGAGTTCAAGCCCCATTGGGCCTAGAACTTACATTAAAAAAAAAAAAAAAAGGTGTAGCTCTTTCATAAGATTATTGGGGGAATTGGATGACGTGATCCGTGCAGAGTGCTTAGAACAGTACCTGGTGTAACGGAGATGCGCAGTAAGTAAGCGTTACCTGTTGGGATTATTGGCGCTGTTTGCCGGTGGGGCAGCCAAAGCTCAGGACGTTGAGCAGCCAGTCTGTGGCCACACAGGCGCCTCATCCCTCGGGACCTCGCAGCCCCCCTTCCTGACCACAGTGTCCCTCTTCCTGTCCTGCCGTCTCACAGCATCCTTGGGAGCCTGAGCACTTTGCGGGCACTGCCTTGTTTTCCCCTTTCTCAGGGTTGGAAGGTTTGAGAAGGCACGCGAGACCCGGCCTCGTGTTGCGGACAGAGGAAAAGCACGTTGCTGAAGCCTGAGGGAAGCCCCTAACACTATCTGTCTGTGGCCAACGAGGCGCAGGGGAAAGCGGTATTGTCAACTCCGTATCATCTCTGAGCTGATGCCATGAGCTGACGGGCACTGCAGGTTCTTTCTTCTCCGTGCTCTACGGGCGTCGACTCATTTCGTCCTTACGAGGAGGGGTTTTGCTCCACTTCTGGAGGCGAGGGGATGGAGGCGGAGAGGTGGGGGGTAATTTGCCCAAGGCTCCCAGGTGGTGGGAGGCAGAGCCAGGGTTTGAACTCCTGGCGGCGCAGGTGTCAGAAAGGGTGCACAGCCCTTCCCGAGGCTCCGGGCAAAACAAAATGGAATCACCCCCTGTTCTCTTGGTCGTGGCATCCTTGGAAAATTCAGTATATTTTACACCCATTAAAAACAAAGCAAAACAAAACAAATAAACCACTTCAGGTTTCCATGTCAAACGGAGCCAGGGTTGGCTGCTCAGAACCGTAGGTAGACTTTTCACCTGTGTTCACACCCAGTGGGGAGCGTGGAGCCTGGAGAGGTGGGGAGACTGCCCTTCCGAGGGTGGGACTGTCTCTCATGGGACGCGGCCTTCAGAAGAAGGCATCCCGGGGCCTCGTCCTAAGTGCCACCAGTGCCCGTCCCATCCCTGTGACAACCATGGGGTCTTCTCACAGTCCTAAAGCCTCCCTGCAGGAGTCCTGCCCTCCTGGGGACCGTGATGGTCCTTGAGGGGGTTGTCATCTAATTGCATCTCTAAATCCTGATGGGGTCTCTTCCCCAAACCAGCCCTTTGGGTCCTGACACCCTTCCTCCCGCCCTTTTTCTCTCCTCCCCACCCCAGCCTGCATAGTTAGCATCTACTTCGCCAACCGGATCCATGGTGTCTGATTGGTTTGGGTAGGAAAAGAGGCAGATGGATTCCCAGAGTCCCCCTCTGCGGGCCTGGCGCTGCGCTCGGTGCTTTGGGAAGTAGGTCCTGTATTTACACACTACGTGCTCGAACCCATCCACCCCCCGCCCCTCCTGCAGATGTCTCTGTCAGCACACCGGGCTGCGTCCCAGGCGCTGGGTGAAGTGCTTCACACACAGAGTCAAGTTCAAGCCCACCACGCTCCTGGGTGGCAGGGACGCTCTTGATCTTTATGCTGCAGCTGAAGAAAGCAGGACTCGGGAAAGGAGTGTAATTTGTCCAGGGCCACGCAGCTGGGAGGTAGCAGGGCTGGGCCTCAACCCAGGGCTTTCTGACACTATTGAATTTATTGTCTCCAAACCATGCAGTCCCATTTTTCTAGGGGAGGCAATGGACGTGTCTCGAAGGCCAGGATCGCCCCGTGGCGTCCAGCGGTGGGACAGTGCGTGGATGTTGTCAGGGCCCCTGAGTTCCCTGGCAGCCTGGGTGTCTGCCACGGGGCCGGCGTTTGTCTTGCAGGCCAACACCAACACGGACCTTAGGCTGGCGGCTGCCAACGGAGCCCTCCTGAGACACCGGGTGCTGCTGGGGGTGACGGACACGGTGGAAGGCTGCCAGAGCGTGATTCAGGTACTGTGTCTGGGGGCACCCTCCACTCGGGGGCCCGTGTGAGGACTGGGTTGATGGGGACAGGTGGCCCCAGGATCCCCCAGTCTGCATGGTGTCTTGGGGTCTGCTAACGAGGCAGGCGAGGGCAGCCCTTCCCTTTCTCTGCCCCAGTGCTGCTTCCTTGGGGTGCCGACCCGCAGCCTAGGACCTGCCCAGGGCGGGGCTGGAAGGAAGTGTGGAGACCGTCTAAGCCACGCTCCTTAGTCAGCATTTGTTCAGCAAACAGAAGGGGCCTCCTCTGTGCCGGAGCCTTCGACGGGCAGTGAGGAGCCCTGGCCAGGTTCCCCGGGAGGCAGTCAGATCCTGAGGCCTCGTCCACCTGGCTCCGTTGTTTTCTTTGTTCCAAGCGTACTGGGGAGATCTTCAGTGACAAGTGTGAGGTCACACAATGGATCTGGGACACAGCTGGGACTCAGGTCTCCTATCCTGGCCTGGTGGGACTGCTGGATCTCAGAGCCACATCTGCGTTCTCACCGGGCCCCTCGCCTGGTTGGAGCCCAGGGGTGGGCGTGTGGGCGGGACCTGGGAAGAAGCTCCTTGTGCACAAGTTCATCCTACAGATATTTATGGAGAGCCTCGTATGTGCCAGGCCCCCCCTATTCTAGGTCCTGGGGCCGCCCCAGGGCACAGACCTACATGGATCCCTGGGTTACGGGCTCCAGCACACCCGAGATGGTGTAGGGCACAAGGGGATCTTGCCTGAGACCGTGTGTGTGTGTGTGTGTGTGTGTGTGTTGAACTCCGTGACATCACAAGATTTCTGGCAGTTCAAGTGTGACATCATCCTTTTAGCCTCATTTGTTCTCAAATCCTTTTTATGGATTGGCATGTAGGGGTGACTCTGCAAGTGTTCGCTGAATGCACGGGTGACTAACAAATAGACACATCCTTTGAAATAATGGGGAGTATCTTTTAAAATAAATAACTAAAAAAGCAACTTCAGTTTCCAAATAGTATCCTAGGGTGAGCAGATACAGTATCTTGGATTTTCTTTAACATCTGGGGTGGGGAAGGGGAAGGGTGGAGGTGTCTGGGGTGAGTGATGGTGAAACAAGAGGAGCCACGAACTGAGAACCGTTGCCTCAAGATGAGGGGCAGCTCGAAGTCAGTGACCTCATTTGCTCCACTTAGTAGATGTTTGGAAAATTTCATAATAAAAAGCCAAAAAAGAAATTCGTTATAAAAAGCTTCCCTTGGGGCTGAGACGCCGAGAGAGACTAGTCGGCACGAGGGATGCGACCTTGGGCCTCCTGGGTCAGCCGCCGGGAGGATGGAGATCTGGGTCCAGAGGATGCGGTCTGTGGCTGGGGGCGCGAGGCGACGGCAGAACTTCAGTTGTGATGTGTGTGGACCTGGCCGGAGGTAACGAGTGAACGTGGGGCGTTTTGGCCTGGCCGTATTGGCCCTGACCTTCTGGGGACCGTCAAGATTGGGGAGGAAGGGGAGGTAACGGCGAGGTGACTTTTTACCCCGTCCCCCCACCCCTGCCCACAGCACCACCAGAGATCAGCGAAAATTAGCTCGTCCTCAGAAGGGCGGACCTCCGGCGATAAGGCCGGAGCGGAAGATGGTGTCAGGGACGGAGGGTTCGAGGTCGGGCTGGCTTTGGGCCTCAGCTGGCATGGCTTCTCTCCCCAGCTCTGGTTTGTCTACTTCGACCTGGAGGACTGCGTGCAGTTTTTGTCTGACCACATTCAAGAGATGAAGACTAGCCAAGAGGTAAGATGCCGTCAGTGAAAAAGCAAGCAAACAAAAATAAACCAGAGGCCAAATTGTACAGGCTGCATTTTCTTTTTTAAAGATTTTATTTATTCATGAGAGACACAGAGAGAGGCAGAGACACAGGCAGGGGGAGGAGCAGGCTCCATGCGGGGAGCCCGATGGGGGACTCGATCCCGGGTCTCCAGGATCACACCCTGGGCTGAAGGCGGCGCTAAACTGCTGAGCCACCCGGGCTGCCCAACAATTATACTTTTAATTGTTAAAGATAGGTCATTAGTTACATGAAAAAATAAGCAACATCATAGTTTTATTTTTTTTTTTTGAGATGTTATTTATTTATTTGTGAGAGACACACAGAGAGAGGCAGAGACACAGGCAGAAGGAGAAGCAGGCTCCATGCAGGGAGCCTGATGGGAGACTCGATCTGCAGACCCCGGGGTCACGCCCTGGGCCGAAGGCTGACGCTCAACCGCTGAGCCCCCCCAGGCATCCCCAGATTGCATTTTCTCAATGTTGGAAAAATAGCTAAGGAAAAGTTACTTGGAAGGAAGAAGATCCATGTGGAATCAGCGGTGGTTTTTGCCTAGGAAATTATTACTCCTTCACTAGATTTGTTAGGCTCCTTTTCAACTAACTGCGTTTTCCACATTTCTGAGAGTGCTCACGTATTTATGGATAACACGACCATTATATTGACGATTAATAGTAATAACACTAGTAAAGATTCTGGCAGAGGAACGTACCAGGTATTTAGACGACTTTCTCTTGTCCAGAAGGCCTTCCTGCCACTTACGATCAGCGTGCTCTTACTCCATCCCCCACACAGGGAAACTGAGCCTCTGAGGAGTCCCGGTGCCACCCGAATTGTGGCCACGGGGCCCGCAGGTGATGCTGGGTTTGCAGCGCAGCCTCCTGTCTCGGAACCCTGGGCTCCTTCCCTGGGATCAGCCTTCCCCTGGGCCCTGCAAGTGCTGTAGAGCGGGTCTTGAAGTCAGGATCACAGTTTGTCCCCGTCCCAGCCCATTCATCCCCGTGTGGCTTTGAGCAAGGCCTCTGAGCTGTACGTGGCTCATCTGCACCATGTAGATAAAAGATACCCGTGACCTGGGCTGCCCCGAAGGGCAAGAGAGCATGGAAGGAAGGTGCTTTAGAAGCTATCAGAGGCTGTGGGGGACCTTGTAGGCAATGACCTGACCCCTCAAATGTGGCTCGCTTCCGGACTCTCCTGAGGCCAGCGTCCCAGTCCAGGAAGTGGCTCAGCCTCTGACATCCCCCCCAACCTGAAGGGACACCATCCACGTCCCCTCTCTCTTTCTTTTGCAGTCCTTGCTGAGAAGCAGATTGAGCCAGCTGTGTGTTGTCATGGAAACCGGGGTGAGCCCCGAGACAGCCGAGGGGCCCGAGGACCTGTTGGAGGATGCTCCCCTCCTTCCCGGTGGCCCTCAGCCCGAGGAGAGGCCATTCATGCAGACTGAGCTTCGCCAGCTTATCCCCGAGGCTGAGCCGGGGGTAAGGGGCAGCTGAGCTGGTCGGGGGCCCCCTTCCCTCCCCGGGGTGTTTGTGGAGTCCGGACGGGGCCTCAGGTTGTAAATCCCAGGGAACGTGACTTCACTGATTGGTAGAGGCCTTACACAGCTTCTAGCCTGCTAGTTTTCATTATATATTTATTTTTTCCCTTGTAGCACTTTAAAAAGCAGTTTATAGGAATCGTTTTCTACTTCCTGGGTTTTTTCCCTCCCCATTTAAAAAAATATCTTGGATATTCTTCTTGGTCCTTCCATGGGATATCTAGTTGCATGTTGATGGGTCATAGCCTGCCTAACCGTGAATGTGTTGGTGAACATTTGCATCATTCTAAAAATCTCTTTCTCAGTCTGTCCTCTGTCCATCCATCTACTTAAATTGCAGTCGGATAGATGAGTCTTGTGTGCATTTCTGTTGGATTCCAGTGTCCCCAGCCAGCCCCAGAGCCCCGTCACAGAGAGCCCCTGCTCTGTTGGGTCCGACCAAGTGCTGGTAGACCAGATACCCGATAGCATGGTGTTTTATTTTTTCAGTCTGTGTCCTCCATTAGGACAGACTGACTGGGAGACACAGACCAAGGCATGACCTCAGGCGTTCTGTGATGCAGGGGAGCACCTGCATTTTCTTTTCAGCCAACAGATTTGAGGATTAAAGGCCCAAACCAGCCCAGACTTTCCCTTTTGCCTTGGTAGGGAGGAAGGGGGTCCGGCAGGCAAATGGGACTCATCAAAAGAGAGAATGATAAATATAGTAATCTCTTCACTTGAATCCCACTGAGCGTTTTAATTTTTATTTATTTTAAAGATTTTGTTTATTTGAGAGGCAGAGAGAGAAAGAGTGAGAGAGAGAGCACGAGGAGCTGGGAGGAGACGAGGGAGACGGAGAGGCAGACTCCCCGCTGAGCAGGAGGCCCAGCACAGGGCTCCATCCCAGGACCCCAGGGTCATGACCCGAGCCAAAGGCAGATGCTTAACTGACTGAGCCACCCGGGCGCCCCCGCTAACTTTTTAATTTTTTTTTAAAGAGCAGAAAAGATTGATAAGATCGTGTACTTTATTGTGGCATGCCCGGGTGTATGTGACATAGCCTGTTAAATCTGATGGGTTTTTTAAATCATTTTTTTCAAATTCATTCAAACTGTTGGTGATATAATATCCGGTCATGAATATCAAGTGTGTGTGCGCATGTTTTTAAAGCTGCTGCCCTTTATGACTTCGCTGGGGAAAATGCAATCAGTGCCAGAGTCTCAGCATGGGCCACACACCGTCATATTTCAAGAGGAAACCAGCACCTGTGAGAGAGAAATAGTTATAATCCCCTCTTACCTTGTAACCGATTTCTTATGCATAAAGTCCGTCGGCATACCCTCCTGGGTAGGGACGGTTTTTCCTTCTTCATTGGGTTGGGTGAAATAAGAAGTCAGCTGACCTGCCCAAGGTCACAGAGCAAAGGGAGAATGTGGCAAAGCCACGGGCAGAAGGCAGCCCTGCGGGTTCTAAGTACACTTTTCTCGCCTTGGTTCTTTGCTTCTTACGCTCTTGATTTTATTTATTTATTTATTTACTTACTTATTTATTATTTTTTATTTTTTTATTTTTTAAAGATTTTCTTTATTCATGAGAGACACACACACACACACACACACACACACAGAGGCAGAGACACAGGCAGAGCGAGAAGCAGGCTCCATGCAGGGAGCCGATGTGGGACTCGATCCTGGGTTTCCAGGACCACGCCCCGGGCTGAAGGCAGGCACCAAACCACTGAGCCACCGGCCTGCCCACGCTCTTGATTTTAGAGTAGATTGGCCGGGAGGCCAATGTGAGTTAGGGAGTAGGAGACTACCTGAGGTTTTCACTGTGTTTCTAGCATGAAGGATGACTCAGCGGAGGCTCCAGTCCTACAGAGCGAGGTGGTTTCTGCTTCCTAGAGTAACGATAATAATAATGATATTAGTGACACTGAGCACGAGGTGGGGAGGCTCTCTGTTGATTAGGTGCTGTGATATTTCTCTGTTTTACTGTTGAAGAAAAGGGCAGGGTGAAGTAACTTGTCAGGGTCTGCCATAGGGTGCCAGGTGGAAATTCCTAGTCAGCCCCTTTGATTTGGAAGCCTGTTTTTTTTTTTTTTAATAATTTATTTATTCATGAGAGACACACAGAGAGAGGCAGAGACACAGGCAGAGGGAGAAGCAGGCTCCCTGCAGGGACCCTGATGCAGGACTCGATCCCAGGACCTTGGGGTCATGCCCTGAGCTGAAGGCAGGTGCTCAACCACTGAGCCACCCAGGCGTCCCTGCAAGCCTGGTCTTAATCAGTAACCCCCCCCCCCCCCGACGTGAACAGCCTGATGTGACCCACACCTTATTTTATTACATTCACACTGGACACAAGGGATTGTGAAAAATGTTCAGTGCCACACGGACGGGGCTGAAGCATCTCTGGAATCCCAACTGCCAGTCTAACGAATGGACAAATGTGTTGATAAGAGTGTGCATTAAATCTAATTTTTTAAATTCTTTTTTTAAAAATTCTTTTTACTGTTTAAAATTTTTTTCCCTACACTGAAATACATATAATAGAAAATTTGCCACTGTAACCATTTCCAAAGGTATGACTCAGGGGCCTTCAGTACACTCGCCTTGTTGTGCGACCATCAGCAGCAGACATCTCCAGAACCTTCTCATCTTCCCAAACTGAAAGTCCATACTCACGAAGCAGGAACTTCCTCTTGTCCTCTTCCCCAGCCCCTGGAAATCATGTTCTACTTTCAGTCTCTGTGAATTTACTTCTCTATCTGCTTCAGATAAGGAGACTCGTATATACGGTATTTGTCTTTTTTGTGCTAAATCTGCTTCTTAAGAAGCAAACTCTTAATATGGTAGGAGTAATTGTCTAAAGAAATCCAGCAGGTGCCAGCATGGGGATGATCCCTCAGCCCATCCCCATTTTTTTTTTTAAGACTTTATTTACTTATTCATGAAAGACAGAGAGAGAGAGAGAGAGAGGCAGAGACACAGGCAGAGGGAGAAGCAGGCTCCACGCAGGGAGCCCTACATGGGACTTGATCCTGGGACCCTAGGATCATGCCCTGGGCTGAAGGCAGTGCTAAACCGCTGAGCCACCCAGGCTGCCCGACCACCCCTGTTTACTAATGATTTTTATTCGAGTGTATTATGTTGACCTCATGCACTTTATAGCCTTGTGGTCATTTGACTCTGGAAATAGTGCACGTATGTGTGTGATTGGTTGGTATAGATCAGTGGTAACTTCTCTAGCTTTGAGGCCCCTTAGCTTTTTTGTGGTTATTCTTGTTGCCCACGAGCAGTTAGGTCTCCCACCTTGGAGGTGGGGAAGCTGAGGCTGCAGGCACCCCATGGGATGAGTGGCAGAGCTGGGGGCCAGTCCAGGCGTCTCCCAAGAGCCCCAGGGGAGGACCTGGCAGGGTTCTTCCCAGTGAGCATCACTGCTGGTCCAGGGGTGTGAGGACCACTTGGCTTTCCCCTCATGCGTTAGATGCTTCTCTGTGGCCCTCACTCCTCTCCCCTGCCTTCCAGGAAATGGCCCAGCAGCTCCTGGCGGTATTTGGTGGCTATTACATCCGGCTCCTGGTGACCTCGCAGCTCCCCCAGGCAGTGGGGACACGACACACAGACTCTGCAAGGATTCCCTGCCCCTGTCAGCTCATAGAAGCCCATATCCTGGGTACTGGGTGCTGCCCATTCCTGGCCAGGTGACCTAGGGAGGAAGGCACCCAGTGTCCTACAAGCCTGAAGGTGAGACATCAGGAAGACTGGGAGCTCCAGGTGGCTGAAGGCAAGCCCCAGGTGAGGAGAGAGGCATCTGGGAGTTCTCTGAAGAGCGTCAGTCACGTCAGCGGGGTATCGTGCTCACTCTAGGACTCCACACAGAAATGCCTGTGGACATCCCATGCTGACCCCTGACCCCAGAAGCTGCTGGTTGCCAGGCTGGTACCGCTCCAAACTACTCTCTGTGCTGCTTAGAACTGGGGGCACGGATGGAAGGCCACCCTCCCATGCCTTTCATTGTGTGCGGAGCCCAGGAAATGTGAAGAGGACCCAACCACGTGTCCAAAGCTCGGTCTCAGATGCTGCTCCCGTCCTCTGCTACTTCGTGTTGGATGGGGAAACTGAGCCTTGGAGAGGACTCTGTTCTTTGTACCTTGCCTTGGGCCTCTAGAATTCCTAATATGGAGGACAGAAGCAAATTCTCAGAACCTTCTTCACTTTTAAGTTTCTCCTGCCCTATATTATATGAAAAACTATGGCCCCGTGTTGTTTGTTAGCGCACAGGCTTCCAGGGGACAGGAGAACGGGACCAGCAGCACGTAGCTGATAATGGGTGGGACTATTTGGAAAAGATCGGTTCTGGCGGATTTGAGGCTGTATTTTGTGTAGAGGCATGCATGCTTGTGGTTGTGGTTGTGTTTTTATACTTCAGGCCTGGAGCCACGGTCCTGTGTTCTGACACTACTACTGTTCCGGAGTGGAGTATCATCTGTCACTTGTGGTGTTCCTCGAAGAGCTTGGGGGCTTCCAGGTCTTCTGCTCCTGAGAAAATTTGAAGCCCAATTATTCCAAAGGCCCAAATCCTAAAGCCCTGGCCAGGCATATAAAGTCTCCCCCATCTCCAGGACCCAGCCCCCATTCTGTAATTTTGGCTTCATCTCCCACAAAACTTCTCGATATGTTGAAACTCTTCCCTGGACTAACATACTCGTTCCGTTGCATCTGCCTGGACCTGCTAGGGGGAAAAAAAATCTAGTGGGTTGAGTGCTTTGTCATCTCCATAGTAACTTTTGCAGATTGTGCTGTGTTCTCCGTTGAATGATGAGGTTAGCACAGACCTGGGCTCTGGTCCCGCCTGACATTTCTAGCTGTGCAACTTTGGGCCAGTTCTCAGTTAATTCATCTTTATATGTATGGGTATAGAGTGGACAGGATGGATGATTCTTAATTGCCCTTCCATAGCCAAAGTTCTGGCTTTTTCCGCTCCAGGCTAGCCCTTGGCCTGTCTGTTATGTTTTTATCTATATGTCAAAGGGTCCTCTAGCCTCGCATGACCGGGGTGTCCCAGCCCTGATGGGCCTTTGGATAGAACAGGGGCCTTGCGAGCAGGAGACCTGGATTCTCATCCCAGATACTCCGCTTCCTAGAAGCATGAGCGTGGCTACATCACTTACCCTGTCAGAGCTCCAGTTGACTCCTTTCTAAAACAAACAGATCTGGTGAACCTGACAGGTAATCATGCGGGTGACTTGCTCGTGAGAGACCAGTCTGTTCATTTGTTTTCTCTGGGCCAGAGAAGAGAAATCATGTACATAGACCCACCCTTGGAAATGGCCATTTTAGACCTTTTTCTTTAGCCATTTCTCTGCGGGCAGCTGTGCTTAGTTAAGAGTAGTTCCTGGAGGCAGTCGCTGTCTTCTCACCTGCCACAGAGGAGATGCGCGCTGTGAGTGGGATCTGTAGAAGCCCGTATTTATCACCCAGCCATAAAACCCTGGTAAGTCTCAAACAGAATAAAAATGTGTATGTTAAATGACAAAACAGCCGTTTTTCCATTTTAAGGCTTGCTTACAGACCCTCCTCCAGGTGTTCCTTCCAGCCTTTTCCTCTCTGGAGTTTCCAGTGGTCTCACCTGGTGGGCGGAGCAGAGTTCAGGTGCGCCCCCAGGACTTCCTTTGCGTCTGCCCTACGGTTTCCTCATTTCAAAAATTCCGTGATCTCTGCCTTGCCCCATTCCCAGGGTTGTGTGAGGATCAGATTCCATACGTGGACCCGCACTCTGCTCGAAGGCTCTGTGTCAAGGACAGGCGTGGAGGCCTGGCAGTGTCTTGAAGGGGGCGCCGAGGGAGTAGCTCAGAGCTCAGGTTCTAGACGTACTCAGATCCAGGTCGTGGTGCTGGGAGTGGTCCTTCCCATCCTTGGGTGGCACTCCTCAGTGTGGAATGAGGGCAAGAGTACCTCCTTGGCAGCTGTTGTGAAGATGAAAGGTGAAAGGTGCCCAGGATATATATTCATTGATGTAGTAGGTCATTGACAGTTAATGTTTATTCAGTCTGCATCAGACCTCAGTTACTCCAGCACCATGGGGTGTGTTTATGTGAATAAAGGTCCTGGTCCAAGTCTCTCTGAAATTCAGGACCCGGAGATGGTGAGCAGGGAGGTCAAGAACAAGCTGGTGACTCTGGGCCAGATGCTCACCCTCTCTCCTCCTCCTATACCTCTATTTCCTCACCTATAAGGGAGGGTGTGAGAATAGGGGCATTAACTGAGGTGTTGTGCATGGGAAGTACAAGGTCTGGTCCATAGTATGGTGTAAAGGCCAGCTCCGTCAGTGACTGCGTTTCTCGGCTGCTGTTGCATGCTGTTTGCTACCCGTGTCTGCAGTGCAGGCTTATTATTTTTTTTAAAGATTTTATTTATTCATTCATGAGGGACACGGAGAGAGGCAGAGACACAGGCAGAGGGAGAAGCAGGCTCCCTGCGGGAAGCCCGATGCGGGACTTGATCCCGGGACCCCAGGATCACGCCCTGAGCCGAAGGCAGACGCTCAACCACTGAGCCACCCAGGTGCCCCATGTCAGTGCAGGCTTACACCTGCCTGGTTCAGATCCCTATCTTCACCGATTTTGGTTTGTTTGTTTTTTCTATCAGTGACCAGGGGAGGAAAATCTCCCAGTATGGTTGTAGATTTTCTGTTTTTGCTTTTTACTTTTGACACATTTTTTTTTATTACATAGTTCTTAAAAAGTTGAGATGTAATTCACAGAGCAGAAAACTCACTGTTTAAAGACTTATTTATTTATTCCAGAGAGAGAGCGTGTGCGAGACAGTGCACACGTGCGAGTGAGGGGAGGGACAGAGGGAAAGAATCTCAAGCAGGCTCCATGCTGAGTGCAGAGCTAGACTTGGGGCTCGATCTCACGACCCATGAGATCGTGACCTGACCCGAAACCAAGGGTTAACCACACCTAACTGACTGAGCCACCCAGGTGCCCCCAAAAACTCAGTTTCAAAGTATACAGTTCAGTGGCTTTTGTATATTCACAGGATTGCATGACTGTCACACTATTTAATTCTAGAACATTTCCATCACCTTCCCTGCCCCTCTCCCCTCAAACCCCATATCAGCAGCCACCCTCCATCCCCGTCCTGTTCCCCAGCCCTGACGGCCACTGATGTGCTTTCTATCTCTGGATTTTCCCGTTCTGGACATTTCGTATACATGGAATCATACAGTAGGTGTCCTCTTGTGTCTGCCTTTTCTAACACCAACATAGTATCTTCAAGATTCATCCGCGTTATAGCGTGTGTCATTATCCTTCATGATTGATTATTAATTCCTTATTATTCCTGAATAATATGACATTACATGGACATATCCTATTGTGCTTATCCTCTTTCAGCTGGGTGGTTTGTACTTTCTTGCTCCTGTGAATAATGCTGCTGTGAACAATCGCAGGTAAGTTGTTGGGTGAATGTGTCTTTTAGTTCGCTTCCGACAAGCATCACCTGTTGTCGCCCGCAGGCAAACTTCGAATGGTTAAAACTTCCCGATGGGTTGGCCCTTTGGTATCTGTGAAGTGTCCCTTCTTACTCTATCGGACGAGTGCCTTAAAATCGACTTTGTCTCTGGCTTAGGGATTCCACAGTTTACCTTGGTTCACCTTTTTACTTTCAGTTTATCTGAGTTTTTCTATTTAAGGCGCCCCTCCTGTGGACTAGGGGAATTAAAAAGAATCAATTCTCTGCTTTTTATTTTATTTATTTATTTTTAAAAGATTTTATTTATTCATGAGAGACACAAAGAGAGAGGCAGAGACACAGGCAGAGGGAGAGGCAGGCTCCGTGCAGGGAGCCCGACGTGGGACTCGATCTCAGGACCCCGGGATCATGACCTGAGCTGAAGGCACGTGCTTAACCTGCTGATCCACCCAGGCGCCCTCAATTCCCCATCTTAAACCACAACAGACATGATTCTCGTGCTTCATATAGCCAGCATTCATTTAAATTTATCCCCACGGTTACTTTTTATTACTCTTTGTCTCTTCCTGCGTTTCTCCACGTTTATCCATGAATGTTCTCTTTTTCCTGGAACTACCTTTGGAATTTGTCCGTAGGATAGGATAGTATTCAGTACACTGAGAACTATTTTTGGCCTTTTCTTTCTGATACAGGTCCTCTGGTGACAGATTTGAGGGTTTGTCTGTCAGAAAGCCTGTTTTGTCTTGAATTTCGAAAGATCTTTTTGGTATGTCAGGAATTCTAGGGCACTACAGCTGTTTTCTTTAAAACTTTGGAAGATGTCAAGAAACCAACAAAAAACCCACCCCACCACCTTTGGAAGATGTCTTTGGCTTTCACTGCTTGTGTTTGCCAAGTCAGCTGTCCGTCCCTTTGCTGCTCCGGTTGGCTCTGGGCTGTGGGCTTCACGGGTGAACCAAACCAGGTGTGCTTTGTGCATCCAGCGGTAGCTGCCTTCATGCTTCTCCTGCGTGGGCGTCCGGGGCACATCTGGAATCCGTGGCGCGGCTTCTTTCATCATAGCTTCTGCCCTCTTGTCCCTCATCTCCCTCTGAGGCTCTCATGGCCTTTTCTCTGCATCTCGACGCTCTTTGCGCTTCACACTCTTGGTTCTTCGTGATCCAGTCTGAACGTTTTCTACTGGTCGCGTTCTCCTCCATTCCTCTGGCCTTCCTTTGTGTTCAGTCGTCGTTAATCCTTTTGACTGTGTTCAGCTCACCTAGGATCCAGTCCTAACATTTTTAATTGACTTTTTAATACAGGTTACAGTTTTCGGATGAAATGACCCATCTTGTCACCTGTTTTCTTCAATATTTTAAAGTGCGTGTTTGCAGATTGCAGTTTCTGGTTCTTCTGTTTAGATGTGTTTCTTTTGATTCTTTGGTCAGTTGCTCTTTCTTCCTTATTTTATTTATTTTAAAAATATTTATTTATTCACGAGAGATGCAGAGAGGGGCAGAGACACAGGCAGAGGGAGAAGCAGGCTCCCTGCAGGGGGCCCGATGCGTGACTCGATCCCAGGACCCTGAGACCATGACCTGAGCTGAAGGCAGACGCTTAACCAACTGAGCCACCCAAGCACTCTGGTCAGTTGGTCTTTCTCACCTTCTGGTATTCTTGGTATTTTTTGATTGAGTGCTAGACTCCAAGACTGGATATTCCTGCAGAGCGGATTTACTTTTGCTTCTGAGAAAAATAGGTTGGGATAGATTGGACTCTCGGTTACAGTCCTTGTGAGGCCCAGTTGATTTCTCGATAGCCCTGACTTCCCCTTCCGGGATTTTAAATGAAAACCTGTTAAAAAAAAAACAAAACCAAAACAAAACAAAACCAAAAACCAAACACTTTTTAAAACCAAGACTCCTCCTCCAGGGCGAATTCCTCATTCAGAGTGAGCCTTCCGCTTCCAATTTCTGCTACCCCGAGCTCTGAGTCTGTTGAAAGTCCCTCCCCAGTTTTTCAGCCTCGTAGACCCTGCGTAGGAATGAGCAGGTGCCTCGAGGAGGCCAGGAGACCTCAGTGTGCATTTCATCTCTGCACTTCCTTTCTCTCCAGGATGTTGGTTCAAGTACAGCACTGGGAGCTCTCTGATGCATTCAAGCAGATTTAAGAAAAAAAAAAAAAGGAAAGAAAGAAAACAAAAAACCCTCAAACTACAGCTTTTTAAAACTGCCCTCAGCAGGAGGATTGGCCTGACACAAACCAGTCTGCCAGAGTCAGAGGTCAAGTCCAGCTGTGGCTTGTTATTATTTTTATTGTTATTAGTTGAAAATCCTTCAAAGGAAGGTCTCACCTCGAGGCCACGAACCCCTCTGGCAAGTTCCTAAGATGTGAGCCTCTTCTCCTCCCTCTGCGGAGAGGCCTCTACACGATCAAAGCAGGAAGTAGCATTTAGGAGCGTCTTTTACCTGCCAAGCACCCACTGGAAATGGTTCCAGCACAGAAGGAACGTGGGGCCTCGGCATGGGAGGTGGGGATCGACGGGTAGGAGGAGAAGAACCCGGGTCAGAGGATGGGCCTGGGGCATGGGCCCAGGGCATGCAGATAGAGAGGCCCCAGGGGAGTGTACTTTCTCTTCCCCTGGCTGGTGCTCCTGGGGAAGAGGTGCCGGAGCCGAGTGAACTGACAATGCACATGCAGTTCGCAAGCCCTCTTGCTTCCCTCCAGCCATTGTGCTTTTACCCCTTCCTGCTGCATATTTCCAACCCCTTCTGGGTGCGGCCACCTAGACATCCCTTAGGCACCTGCGGCTTGACGTAGCCCAAGGGGCTATGATCCTCGTGTGTTGTCAGCTTGGCCTCAATCTCACCTCCCTTCTCAGTTCTCTGAGTGGCAGGAGAAGTCAAGAAGATTCCCAGACTCTTCTCTGTATGGTTCTAGGTTAGGCACAGGCCAGCTTTGCCTGAGAAATCTACTATAAATGGGGGCTGCGGTCCTAGTTCAGGCCTTCTTTCTGGCTGGCTTCCCCGGCAGCCTCTCTCCCGGGTGTTTGTGTGCTCGGGGTCCAATCCGAAGGCAGGAACCACATGCTAATTTGAATATGGGAAGTTGAACATAAAGAGAGATTATGCGTAACAGGGCCGTTGAATAATAGATTGGTCAAGAAGAAGAGATTCCAAAGAATATAGACGAGCACATGTAAGGAGCAGCCTCTACCCCTGGGGTGGAGACAGAGGCCCTCCATACCCCATCCCCAGCTGTCTGGCTCTTGCTGGGAAGGACATCGCTGCGGCTTACCGGATGCAGAGAAGTCTCCGAGATGCTGTGTTGATAGAATGTTCTAGAAATCTCTTTGAGGTGCCAGGGAAAGCTGTCACAGAGAGACGGAGGTACTTCCCAGTTTGTTGGTGGGCACTGGGAGACACGATTGGCTGCCAAGTCCTGCTTACGACCATGCAGGATGTGGGTGCTGGAAAATCGTCTACACTGCAGGAGCCTGGATGTTGGAGAAGCTTCTGCACAGCAGCAGCTGAGTACTGAGGAAGCCATGTGCACCCCCAAAGCCAGATAATTGGAGGAACTGCGTGGACTGCAGGAGCCTGCTAGGATGAGAGCCCCAGCGCCAGGAGGGAAAGCCCCCCTTCCCCCAGTGTCTCCAGCCCCTCCTGCTGACAGAGCGTAACGCCGGACCAGTTGCCAAAGGAAAAGGATAGAAAGGGCCCAGCTCCACGTTCGCAGAGCAGGCGACGAATGACCCGTCTGGGAGCCAAGAGCAACAACCGCACGTCACTCTGCCGTCATCGTGCAGCGTAACCGGCTGCTTGAGAGGCTCAGCTCTGGGGTCAGGCTTCCCGGGTTCAAGTCTCGGCCCTGCCACTACTGTTGGTGTAACCTTCAGAGGCTTATATGAGCTCCCTGAGGCCCGGTTTCCTGCTCTGTGAAGCCAGGGTAGTGATCGCACCAACCTCGTTGGGTTCTTACGCCAAGTAGATGCCTCGCAGACGAAGCGCCACGTCGGAATTTACACGCTCCTTTCTTTAAACTGCGCATCCTTCGACCCGCAGCCTGGACGGGCTTTCCATGTAGGTGGGAGCCTCAGGCGACAGCCCTGTGGCCTAAGACATCATTTTTCGTTCTCTTTCTTTCTTTTCTGTGGCCGGGGCCCGGCACAGGGAGCGCTAGTCGGAGAGGTTGTCTTCTTAACAAGTCCCCGTGTTCAGATTGCAAAAATCAGAAACCGGCTGTCACGTTGTCTGAAACTCCCCTGTGGCTCTCCCCGCCCCCATCAGGTGACTGAAGGATGTCCCGTCCCACATCCCTCCCAGGAGATGGCGCTCGTAAGATCCTCTGCCCCGCTCACCTCCCACCACACCACAGCTCAAGTTTTCACGTTCGTCGTCACCGAACATTGAAATTCAGTTCATCCACCCTCGCGTCCCTACCGCATTTGTGCCTCTGCTTTGCAGCTTCATTTGTGTTGTCCCCCCTTCTGGAAAACCATCCCCCCTCCTGTTTGCTTGGTGAATTCACTTTCAACGCTCCGAACACTCAAGCACCCATCTCTTCCAGGAAGCCTTCACCAAACCCCCAGGTGGGTTGCAGAGTGCTTCCCGTTCCTTCGCTCCCCCAAATGGTCCTCTTGTGTTGAGGTCATAGGCTTCTGGGCCTGGTTCACTGGCTAGAGTGGAAGCCATGTGGGGTCTCCCGCATATTACTCACGTTTGCATGCTCTGCGTTTTAGCAAACTCCCCCCACCCCGTACCTCTGGGGCGCGCTGCATCGCTCTAGGGCTGCCGATCGCAGAGTTGTGCACAACCTGCTCCCCCGTTCTATGGCCCTGAGCACCAAATGGAGTCGCCCCACGGATGAGAATGGGATGAGAATGGTGCCCTCAAGCTCTAGACATTGTTTACAGCACCCACTTAGAGCCACCTGCCACACTGGCCAGCGTCTCCTGAGCACTCCCTCGGCGGGCTGGTTAGGAGGGATTGAGGAGGTTTGGAATCATCAGACCACATTTCTTTATAAGAGATGCCAGGTTCCAGTTGTGCCCCATTCAAAGGAACCTCAGAAGCAGGGCTGGGGGGAGAGGAAGGGAAAAGAGGAAGGACACAGCCCTGTGATGCAACCAAGGGCTTTAATTAGAGCCCGCTCCTCCCGCAGTGGCTGGGGTGACTCTTGCTGGTGGCACAGGGGTGGCTCAGATGTCTTCTCCTCCAGGGGAGTTTCTGAATTCATCTTCATAGCTCCTGCTCACCGCCCTCTTCCTCCCGGAGGAGACTCGTGGGCAGCCGCCCAGCGTGGGGACTGCGGGCTAGAACGCTCAGGGTCTCCCAAGAGTGCACACTCTCAGCACCCAGTTATTGGTGACGTACCGTGGGTATCTCCTTTTCAAACCGTTTCTGCGAGGATCCATGTTCAGGTCTGAAAGAGTGAAGGAAAACGTTGAGCCTTGGGGAAGGCTGTGGATTATGCCTGGATAGACCGTCTCGGGCCGGTGCCACACGGGGACTGCTCGAGTTACTGATGGCTTTAAAAACAATGCTGCTCGCCTGAGCTAAAAATAACCCCAAACTGGGTTCCGCAAACGAGATTTTGAAGTTTACTTGTTACACCAGCATGGCCTCGCTGGTCCTGACCAGAACACGTACACTGCCAACCTCTGCTGGGTGCCCTCTCTGTGTGGGCCCAAGTTCTAGGCACGTATAGGTGTTGCCTCATCTCATCCTCCCCACAACCTGTCGGGTACGCAGTGTGCTCCCATTATCCCCGGTCTGTAATGAAGGATGCCGAAGCTCAGAGAGAGAGGTTCGGCGGCGTGCTCAAGCTCCGGACGTGGCTGAAGCAGAATATGACTGGTCTGTCGGACTAAACGCCAGTGATTTTACCTAATATCTCATATCTGATAAATAGTCATCAGGCTACACTGTTACGGGCGTGGGTAACTAGTCCCGTGTCCCCAAAGGGCTCAAAGAAGTCTGATGTGTCCCAGCAGGGAGTGGCTGGGGAGACGGAAGCCCAGAGAGGTAACTCCGGCCGGTGTTCTTGCACCTGCCGCACCCCCACCGCACCACCTACTGAGGGCCCGTGGCTGATGCTGCTGGGGTGTGCTTGGAGGGCGAGAGCCAAAAGCGGTAGAGCTCCCCTTGCTGGCGTGGCAGCAGCAACAGAAGAACTTGGACGCCATGTGTTGGTGGGCTGGGTAAGAGGAAAGGGCCCCGGGGTTCTGCAGCCCCAACCCCAGAAGCCCATTGTTGTTTCAGCGCTGGGTCACACTGGGCCAGCCTCTCCCAAGGCGTCATACCCCCTCCCCTCCCAAAGCGCCTGCGCTCCCTGTGGCCAGCACGTCCAGGCCCACCTGTGTGGACCTACTTCTGACCAGTCCTTCCTCGTCTGTCCAGAGTCCTCTTGCCTTTGAAAAGGACTTGGAGCCTCTGCTCTGCTCGTCTTTACCTGCAGGGGTGTGTTGTTGAATCAGTAGATTTGCTGCTGACCCAGCTCAACCTTGCTGATTCACATCCTGGCTCTGCCACTAATTTGCTGTGCGGCTTTGGGCTCCTCCGTGCCCGTCTCTGGGCCCGGGCTCCCATCTTACGGGCAGTGGTTGGGCTGCACCATTTCTCCAACGATACTTCAAGCTCTGATGACCCAAGCTTGTACGTCCTTGTCATATTCCCAAACCTCTTTCTCTTTTCTTCTGGGCCTGGTTCACTGGCTGAAGTGGAAGCCATATGGGGTCTGGCCCTCTCCTGTTCTCATTTCCCTTCCCCTGTGGCCAAAGCCCCACTCTGGGAATTTCCATCATGGTGGCTGTATTCACTCGCCACACGCTGGGTTCAGTCCAAGCCTCCCCCTTGGGCACTGGCTCCCCACCTCTCCTGGGCACCACCAGGTCTCACCTGGGTCATTGCAGTGGCCTCCTCACTGGCCTCCCTGCTTCTTCCCCCCTCGTCTTCATTGGTGTCCACGCAGCGGAATCCTCCTGGAATGGAAGTCACGTCAGTCACCCCTCTGCTCGGAGTGTCCGTGTGCCATAGTGTCGAGCTGATGGCTCTAAGGACAACCAACCAACAGGTTTGCTTTTGGCCACCTGCTGGTGGGGCCCTCTCCCTTCCCCACCCTCATCAACCCCAAACTATTTCTTTTCAGCCCATGTCCCCTATTTTGGCATCAGGTCCCACTATTCCCTTTGTGTATGGAGTCAGAGAAGAGGACCCTCCTCCCCCGGGCCCTGCCTCCCCTTCCTTCTGCATTCAGTCATCCGTCAAGGCATTGTGATCCTGCCTCATGGATATCCTCTCCATTGCCTGCACCCTCCACGCCTGCCGTGACCACAGCTTCCCCGCTGACCCCTGGCTCACCTGCAGGCTGGTCTGCCTCTGGAGCCAATCCCATCATCATCCTCTTCCTCAAACCCTCAGTGCTTGACACTACTTGGTGGTCTGGCCCTGCCCATTCTGCCAGCTCCTTCCCTCCCAGCCTCACCCATTGCCCTCCGGCTGTAGGAGCTGCTGGCCATCCCCCAGACTTGCTCTCACTGTGTCACCACCATGCCTTGGCACAAGCTGTCCCCCTACCTCTGTGTCCTCACTCCCCACCCCTCACGCTGGAGACTCCGCTCTGGGGCTGCTCCCTCCCGAAAGCCATCTCTTACACCTGGGGAGGAGTTAGGGGCCTGTCTTGTGCTCCCAGACCCCCGGGCTTCCCTGGGTCATGGCCATTGCCTGTCTTCGCATAGCCCCATAGCAGGTGCTCAATACATATTTGTTGAGTGGATAGTATTTTCACTGCCTGTGTAGTTGCCTGTGAGAGTCTAGACTCCAAGCTGTGATATTAGGATTCGTCCCACATGTGCTCATTGAGGACCACCGGTGCCCGGCACTAGCTGAGGGGTGCGGCAGTGAGCATGAGCAAGATTCCTGCTCCCTAAGAGGCAGGGATGCGCCCAGTTCGCCTTTGTCCCCAGCGCTGAGCGCAGGGCTTTGCAGAGAGCAGGTGCCCTGTCAGTAAACCCAGCAGCCCTCTCTGACTGGTGCACGATATACACAATATTTTCCCTGCTCTCCCTTCCACTAACAGATGTTGTACTTCCTGCTCTTAGAAACGGGTAGAAACATCCCGATTCAGTACTTACCTCAGTGCCCCCGATGACTTCAGTCTTGGAAGTTAACAGGGCGGGAGAGACAGCCACGGTGTCAAGGACGCTGGCCTTTCACTGGGCTCCTTGGGCAGGTCCTTTGACATCTCTGAGCTCATGTAACTTTTCAGATGGTGGAACCGAGCCCCAGATAGGTGACTCCCGGGGCTCACAGCCCAAAGGGGCAGCTGGGAGTTCAGCGTAGTTTTGTCTGGTGTCCCAGCCTCTGCTGCCCAAAGCCTCACCCTCCAGGCCCTTCCAGGGACCGAGAGATGTTCAGAAGCACCTCATTGGAGAGTGGCTGGCAGGTGGCTTTTAAAGGGAAAGGCTCCCCTGAAGCTTGGCTGAGCCGCGTGGTAGTTAAGAGCATATCTGTTTTTAAAGATTTTATTTATTTGAGAGAGAGAGCGAGCGCACAAGAGCAGGGAGAGGGAGAAGCAGACTCCCCGCTGAGCAGGGGGCCTGACGCGGGTCTCGATCCCAGGACCCCCAGGTTCAGGACCTGAGACGACGGCAGAAGCTTAATGACTGAGCCCCCAAGCGCCCGAGAGCGGGCTTCTTATTACTTAGATAACTGGGGATGTGCTTCTTGCCGCACCCTGCTGTGTCGTGGAGCGCCCTTTGGCCCCCTTGAAGCCCCCTTTCCTGTCTGTAAAACGGGGATGGTAAAGCACACCCCGGAATGTGGCGAGTGGGGGGCGTAAAGGACGGACCGAGGGTGCCCTGGGGGCCGCGGGAGGGGCCGCAGGTGCGCGGTGTCCTGCGCTACCGGGGCCCGCCTCTAGGTGGGGGCAGGAGCCAGAGCAAAGGGCCCTGGGCTTGGGCCCCGCGGGCTGTGAGCCTCAGGTGTCCAGGGCCCCAAGCCCCGGGAGGGGACAGAAGGACCCAGCGGGGCCACCCCGGAAGGCTCCTGGGTCAGGGCAGTCGGGGCTGGCGGGCACCCCCTGCACCTGGGCATGCAGGCTGTGCAGGGGGGACGGGCACGCTGTGCCTGCGGGGCCGGGGAGCTCCGTCCTCTGCCGGCCTGGCCGGGGGCTCGCTCACCTGCAGCTGGCCGGGCACACGGGGGCTGTGATGTCACAGAGCCAGGGGCCCAGGGAATGCTGGGCTGCGGGGAGGGGGCAGCGGGGACCGTCCCTGTGGGGCTCTGCCCTGTGTGCCCGGGCCGTGGCCTCCCCTGCGCCCACTAGGGGTGGTTCCCCATCCCGCGTGTCCCACCTCCTTAGATCAGTACAGGCTGTGCTGCTCCCGGGCCTTGTGGGCCCTTAAACCAGGGGGTGGGAGCTTGACGACCACAGCAATCCACGGCGTCTCTCCACCCAACGCCTCATTCCTTCCAAGGGGCGAGATCGTAACCTGCGGAGGGGAGCCTGGCGGTGAAGGCGTCTTCGGCAGGTGACCTAGTTCATGTCACCCACGCAGGACGTCCCTATGCCGTGTGTCCCCTGACAGGATGCTCTGGGGGGACAGTGTCACTGCTGTGGTCTTCCAGCCAAACACGGGAAACCAGAGTCCTAAAATGAACGTAAATAGGGGGGCACCTCATAAGATGGTTGTGCCTGTGTCCCTCAGAAACGGAGAGCTCCCGAAGATAAAGACCGAACTGTTGCTGGTGAGGACACGCGGCGGGGACACGGCACTGCCTGTGACTCATGATGTTGGGTTCGACCCTGCATCGGGTGGCAAAGCAGCTGGAAGACATTTGGGGGACCCTTGGTGACACCAGCATCTCAGTGTTGGATTTTTTTTTTTTTTTTTTTTTTTTTTTTGAGAACTGTCCTGGAGTTCTTCTCTAAGAGAATATGCTTGTTCTCAGGGCACACACACTGACCTGGTCGGGGGAAGGAGGTCTGTCGGAAGGAACTGACCGGGGGACACAGAGACGAGGCAGGAGGGAGCAGGTGGGGGGAGATGCAAGCAATCGTGAGTCTGGGTGAAGCGTCAACAGGGGTTCTTTGCATCTATTGCAACTTTTCAATAAGTCCAAGATGGTTTCAAGACGAGAAGAAGGTGTCCGCAAGGCTTAGATTTTTTGTTTTCGGCGAGCTAGGCGTGACCATGTGCTTAAAAACAGGAGAAAAAGAAAAAAAAAACAGTAAGGAAGACAAGCCAATAAGGCTTTGGAAGAGCTACTCCCTGGCAAGGAGGCGGGGAAAGAGGAGACACAGCCTGTGCTGTACCAAGTGCTTTATTTGGAGGGAGCCCCCCCTCCCCGCCCCCGACAGTGGTGCTGGTGGCACAGAGGTGGCTCAGACGTCTTCTCCTCCTCGGGGGGAGTTTCCGAATCTGTCTTCATGGCCCCTGCTCGCTGCCCCCTTCCTCCCGGAGCCTTGCTGGCAGCGTGCAGCCCCGGAGGCCTGCCTGGTAGCAGCGGACTAGAACGCTCAGGGTCTCCCGGTGTGGCACGGCTGGAATGGCCAGCGATCCTGGGAGTAGCGGGTTGGGTTTCTCTTGTAAAAATCTCTCGGGGAAACATGTGTATTCCCTTCTAGAAGGAAGGAAGGAAGGAATTATGGCGCTGGGTGGAACCTTGGCCCTTGGTGTGGACAGAGCACCCTGGTCACCTCCATCCCCAATCATGGTCAGATTCTGGAACACTGGGCGAGCCACGTGGACCCCGGGCTGGGACTCGGGGGTCCTGTGTGACAGGGACACGTCAAGAGGTTCCATGTTTGGGGCAGCCCAGGTGGCTCAGCGGCTTAGTGCTGCCTTCGGCCCAGGGCGCGATCCTGGAGACCCGGGATCGAGTCCCACGTCGGGCTCCCTGCATGGAGCCTGCTTCTCCCTCTGCCTGTGTCTCTGCCTCTCTCTCTCTCTCTCTCTCTCTCTCTCTCTGTATCTCTCATGAATGAATAAATAAATAAAATCTTAAAAAAAAAAAAGAGAGAGTTTCCGTGTTTGTACTGCATTGGCACGTTGAGTGATGATGAGGGGACTTGCAAAGAGCAGAGGCCTGGAAAGTGAGAGAATGGGGCCCGTCCTGTTCTAACGCTACCCCTTGCCAGTGGGCTTTTGGAAGGTCCCTTCCCCCTGTGGACCTCAGTCTTCTCTATGCAACGGGAGGTGGGATTTTGAACTGGGATGCACGGAGCCACACACGGGAGGGAGTGACGGTGCTCGTGGGGCTCCCAGGCCCTGCCCTGGATTCAGGGGCAGCGGGACCCCTTTCGTCTCTTATTGCAATTGGACTTTGTGTGAGGTTCTGCTTGCCAGGAGGCTGTGGCTGTTTTGAGAATTCTGAAACGTCTGGGCCGCGCTGGCCCTTAGCTCTCAGCAGCCGGCGGCCCAGGGTGTTTGGGAGTTGAGCGGAGGAGTCATTTGTTCCTCCCGGACTGGGCTTCTATCCTGCTCCTATTGCCCCTGAAGTGTTTCACCCCCAGCTGAACTACACTCCAGTCCACAAGCATTTTCTGGCCTTGTTTACTTGCCACCTACCTGGCTGGGTTTGTCCTCCCGGGACTTACCCTCTAGCGGCCAAATCAGACACGAGAGCAACAGCCACACCCAAAACACACGTGAGACAAGGCCCCCGGGGCTTAGGGGCGTGGATGTGTGCTCCATGTGTGAGGTCTGCTGCTCCTCAAGTGATTCCCAGCTCGAGAGGTCGTGCAGGCAGGTGTCAGACTCCAGGAATCACTCCAGTGTGTTCTAGAATATGACTGTGGCTTCCTGGAGGGAGTGGTCCCGTCTCCCCTGCCACCCCACTTAGCTCAGATATCAAAGTGATTTGGTCATCTGGACGGTGGGGGGGTTCCTGGTTGGCGCTAGGATCCCAGTCTGGGACTCACCCTCATGCTCATTATTGCTGGTGGAGGAGGCTCTCTTTTCTGGACCCATCAGGGGTTGTCCCAAAGGCAAGCAGGAGGCTTCGTTAGCACGCTTGGGATTCTTGCTGGCCAGCTCTTCCTTCTGTAAGCCTGGCGGTGATAATTCCACACCATCGGGGGCGGGGGGGGGGGAGAGGCTCAGGAGAGGTGGCGGGAGTGAAGGGGTGTCGCCCACCTTGTCGGGGTGCACGTGGGCCAGAGGTGGTTATTACAGGGTAGGGACCACGTGGATCTCCCTCCTCCAGTCCTCTGAACGCTCTGCCTCCTAAGCACATGCTAGGTTCAAAATATGTATGTTCTTTCAAAAAACATAAAGTTTAACCTTTTTCTCCCATTTACAAATGTGAATGAGTATCCGTTACGGAAAAACTAGGGGGCACTGAAGAATGTGAAGTAGACACAGAAATGCCCCAAACGCCCATCCCTTCAGATGTGATCACAGTTCTTGTCGTCCCTTACGCATTTTTTTACGTGGCCCATCGTATCCCACATGTCGTGTATGCATTTCATGTTTTTCACATACGTGATGTCAGAAATGTTTTTCTCGGGTCGCTGAATTTTTAAGAAGCCACGGTTGTATAACATTCTATTTTGCAGAGAATTCAAGAGTCACTTAATACTCTTGTCGGGAGTCTAGGGTGTTTCTGCTACATAAACACTGTTATGGTGAACATTGTACATAAGGCTTTGTTTTTATGTAAAGACCTCTAAATTCTTAAAAGTATAGCAACCGACTGAGCTGTGTCCTGTAACACAGAGCTCTGTCCTTTACCAGATGCCTAACTGCGGCAAATTGCTCCCCTCCCGTGCCTGTTTTCAGAGCTGCGAAATGACACACCCATTTTGGGTCATCATGTCCCCTTCTCAGAATCATTGTAGGGATCAGATAATACCGCTGCTGCCCGGTGTCAGCCCTGAAACAGTGGGGGACTTACCTGATCGCAGCCGGGTCCCTAGTGCTTGGACAGTGCCTTGCATGTAATAGGGGCTCAGTCACTATCATTGTTATTATCTTGGAAAAAGGGATGGGTGTTTTTCAGATTCTCGGTTTCTATTGTGCAGTTATTTTCAGGGGGGGGGGGTGTGGTTTCAGACCCTCTCTGGATTTCTGGCAAAACGTGCCAGGAGAATTTTTCTCCTGCTGTTGAACCTGTGCTGGCCGCCTCCCTGGCCTCCCTGCCTTTTGTTTATTGGTTTGGGTTAGGAAGCCCCCATCTCATATTTTAGGTTCGAATCATCATTCAAAAGCTGAAGGAAGGGATCCCTGGGTGGCGCAGCGGTTTAGCGCCTGCCTTTGGCCCAGGGCGCGATCCTGAAGACCCGGGATCGAATCCCACGTCGGGCTCCCAGTGCATGGAGCCTGCTTCTCCCTCTGCCTGTGTCTCTGCCTCTCTCTCTCTCTCTCTGTGTGACTATCATAAATAAATAAATAAAATTAAAAAAAAAAAAAGCTGAAGGAAATCTGAGGGTATCTCAGCGGAAGGCGGACGAACACCATGAGGTCTAGAGAGGCCAGGCGGGATGTTCCTGTCTGGTACCTACTGCAGGTCGATGGCTGAGGCTCTTGGCTTTGACTGGGGACCTTGGAGTCATCCATGGAGTGGGGCTCCTCACAGTCTCTGCAGCATAAGCTGAAAATCTTCAAGGCCAGGTTTTGGTGGGCTGCTGTAAGAGGTAAAGGAATGGGGGCCATGGTCTCTGGGACCTGGCCTCTAGACGCCCATTGGAAGTTCTCCATGATGGGCTGAACTGGGTCAACCTCTCCCAAGGGATAATAGCCTTCCCTGTTCCCAAATCTTGCATAGCTTCCCATGGCTGCAGGCCCAGGCCCTTGTGTCTAGGTTACCCTCTCTTAAAACTATTTTTCCCATTCTAAATAGTATTTTCTTACCCATGGAGAGGAGTTGAAGCCTTTACTCTGCCAGCTTTGCCGGTAAGGGCGCTGTGCTGAATCAGCTGATCTTGATTTGGAGCCCAATTCCCTGGGCAGGACTGTTTCCTAAATAATCATAAGATTGTGGGTGAAAAATGCTGGTCCTTTACCTGTTCTCCCAGTCCAGCTGGGCTCCCCCTACCGCAGATTCCTGGCTTGTATAGAAATACATAAGGACATGCTCCATAGTCAAGTCCATCCATGTTCTGGCCCATTTCTAGGTGCACATTCTTGGGTAGATTCCTTAACTTTCTTGAACCTCGCTTTTTTGGTGGGGAAAATGGGAATGCAGTGCCTCCTTCCAGAAGTAAAGGGTTAAAAGTCACCCCCGTGGTGCTTGGCACACAGTACATGCCCAGTAAATGGCCATTCCATTCCCTTTCCCATCCCTTCATGTGGCTTGCTGGCTTCCAAATATCCCGGCTGGTCCAGGTCCTGGGGGGCGCGGCCGTGAAGCCCAGGCTTGCAGGTGTAGGGCCTAGTGCTGCCATCAACTTGCTGACTGGCTGTGGCTAAGTCCATGTGTAGCTCTGTGTCCCCGGAGCCTCATCAATCACAAGAGGAAGTTAGGCTACACGGTATCTTCAAGGACCTTTCTAGATCTGATGGTCCAGAATTAGAAAACCTTGTTTTAGTCCCAAACTCCTTTGTCCCTGGGCACTTCCTGTTCTCACTCCCCTTTCCGTGGCAAGACCCCCTTTTAGGAAATTCTTATCATGTATGGGCTGAGGCCCCTCACAAGACCCAATTCACCATGTGAGCTGCCTCACTCATGGCCACTTGCTTCTCAGTTTCTCAACTACTATCCCCTGGTCTGAGCCACCCTTATCTCTTGCCTGAATTAGAATAGTCTCCTAACTGGTCTCTCTGTTTCTTTTACTCTTGACTTTTTTTTTTTTTTTTTTTTAAGATTCTATTTATTTATTCATGAGAGACAGACTGAGAGAGGGAGAGACACAGGCAGAGGGAGAAGTAGGCTCCCTGCAGGGAAGCCCGATGGTAAGACTCGATCCTAGGACCCCGGGATCACACCCTGAGCCGAAGGTAGAGGTTCACCGACTGAGCCTCCCAGGCGCCCTTACCCTTGACTTCTTAAATTAATACAAGATCTTTAACTTCCGGCACATAACGCTGTTTGATGTAGCACGACTTCTATATTGTGCTTAGATACAGCCAGCAGCCTCGACGTGTACCAATGTCCCCATCTTGCAGCATCCTTGGATCAAAGGGGTCCTCCCTGGGTTCGGTTAGCCCCCACCTCCAACAGTCTTTTGGATTTGTCGCCAAGTGAGTTTTTCAACATGATTTGAGCTCTGATGCATTTCCTTGAGCTCTCTTCAGTGAATTTGTTGTATCTCCTTAGGATTTATAAGCAGCTAGAAATTTGTATAAGGCGACTAGGTCTTTTGTTTTGGAGACGCCTCATTTAGCAAATAGGCCTGCCGTTAATATGCTTATTCTGCTGCTCGCTTTAGTTTCAATTTCCTTCATGTAGATTCTGGCCTCATGGGATTTGGCTTTGTGCTGGATCGCCTCACGTATGCTGAATGTGGAAGGAAGTGTTTCCTGAGGAAGGAGTGGAAGCACAGGTCTTGAGAAGCCCTCACCATAGGTCAGCCCCGAGGACTAATAGTTGGGGGTCTGATAGCCGATGATCACTGTGTATAAAGATAATTGCTAAAATTCTGCCTTGGGTCCGTCCGGACCCTCATGAGCACATGTATTGTCTTGTTAACTTAATGAAAGGTCACTTGACTCAGCCTATGTTCTGGAATAAGTGATTTCCAGGTTATTGATCAGTGGCCTTGCTTAGGCTCTCTTAGGCCCGGGAATTCAAGACACCACGCGTAACTGTGGTCACCTGTGGAGTGTTCTCTCCTGCTTGTCGTGGTTTCATCTACATTAAAGTTGCTGCCTCTTCCTGGAAAACAAACTTCTGCTTCACATATATATTCACATGCACTTTCATGTGTGTGCTTATATTAATAAATGAAAGAATTTCACCAGATGACTTGGAATTACGGGCACTATGGCAAACCTTTAATGTCTAAAATAAGAGATTGAAGAGGGGCTCTTGAAAAAGAAGACAAAAACACCAAACATTCAGTAGAGAGAGCTTCTTTGATTGGTATGTTCTGATCTCAGAAAGAAAGAAAGAAAGAAAGAAAAAAAAAAAACCGTACTCCTACTCAAACCTTCTGAAACCTACTTTCTTTACATCTCTTTTTCTCTCTCCACCCAGCTTTATCGTTACCACCCACTTACACTCTTTCTATTCCTTCCCGTGACTGCCTAAATAAACTCCCTTCATTTCTGTAGAAAAGAATAGTCAACTTTGCACCATATCCCCCAGAAACTCCTGTACCAGGAGGTGGGTCCAGAGAGCTTGAATTCAAACCCTGGGTGACAGTTGAGTTGAGGGCACATATTTAGAATTATCCCAAATTTCCAAATGACAGAAAGTGGCTGTATAATTCGGGGTCCTGTTATTCTTTCACTTATTGCCATTTGTACCAATCAGTTCACTTAATGGCTGACCTTCAATGCGGAGGGAGGAATGTTTAAGAGGAGCAGGATGGAAAAGGCCAGAAGATTTAAATAACCCACCTACACATAATTCAAAAAAGTGGGCTTGAGGAGAAAGATAGGAAACGTACCACCTAAAACTATTTCAAAAGTCTTTCCCTGAGGGGAAAGATTGGACAAAGATTCAAAATTGCAAGCAAAGATGAATTACGAGGAGATTTAATAGACTTCAGGACACTTTCAAAGAAATCCTAGGGCAGCCCAACAGCTTAAGTAAAAGGAACCTTTCCTTCTCTCTTTGGGGGAGGCTCAGACCCAAGATAGGGAACTTAGATAAATCGGCATGGGAAATGCCAGCTTAGACCTCCTGGTCATTTTCAAAGAGTCCTCACGTGGCTCCTTGGAGAAAACAATTGGTTCCTAAAATAAAAACAAGATCAAAACCCTCCTGTCCATAAAGAAGGTGGGGCCTATTGACGAGGACCCTTGTATTTACTGTGAGCAGAAAACCATTTGGAAGAACTTGTGGTCTAGATCGGTCCGGTGATGCCCCTCTGAGGAGAACTTAGCCCTCAACACAGTCCTCTCCTTCCCCTAAAATCTCAAGGGGAATCGTGAATAAATATAGTCAGACGACGGTACTGCTTGTTAGCATGAAATCACCCTCTTCAATGCCAACTAGAACCAGGACTATCCCAAGTCCCGGTATAGGACCCAACACCCCCAGCAGACTATGGGTCTGGTACAGACCCATGGTACAGCTGCCCAACACCCCCAGCAGACTGTGTCAGCTCACTCGGCATTGGAGAGCGTGAAGCCCTTCCTGAGGCTACCCATACCAGGAGGCGGACCAGACTTCTGAGGACAGAGGGGCCCCCCGTAGGAGCTGGACAAGCCGTGGGGCTCCTTTTCTCTCGCCTTGACTGACATAGCAAAGAATACAACCCATGCTCTGGAGCACAACCAACCAGTTGAAAATCCTTAGCTCAAGTAACTATGGATAATAGAATACCTTTGGATTTTTATTTGGCTAATCAGAGAGTATGTACCTTTGCCAGCACGTCTTGGAGTCCCTGGATTGATACCCCATGTAAGGGGCCCAAAGAAAAGGCAGCCTGGCTATCCAAAATGGACATAGGGAATTTATTTTCTTGGTCATGCCTAGGAAATTGTGGATTATGATTCTGGCGTGCCTTCCAGACCCTTCTTTTAAATAACCTAATTATTTAATCTAATAATTAAACTCTTTTCATTATTATTGTGTGTGTGTGTGTGTTTTTAATTAATATTGTTTGCCTCACACTCATTTAGCGCTGCTGTCCAGAGAAGTCAAAGGATCTTAGGCGGCCATTGGCCCAATGTATAGCTCCACAGATGATTCAAAGACAAAACCAAAAGACATCAGGCCGGCCAATGCTCAAACTGAACACCGGATCGCTGTAGGCAGAAAAGAGGAACTGTGTCTTCAAGGAAAGTGGACGACAGTGGTTGAGCATCTGTGTAACCCCGGAGGGTCTTTCCTGCAGTTTTGGTTGAGGGAGGACCACAAAGGGAGAGGCCGAGAATGAAAAAGAAGTTCCCACTCTCCTAAGACCGATGGCTCTGTAACCACGGTTTAACAGGTAATCTCCAGAACCGGTTTCAAATCCTTTTAATCTATTGATGAAACTTTGCTTTAGTGACCATTCTTCTGAAAGCAAGAGGCAATAGTAGGGCCCCTTTCGCAGCTGCTGACCTACCATTCCCAAGCACTCCTGCCCCTGAGATGCCACCTCCCATCAACTCAGCACCTCCCGGATCCCCTTGTAAATCAGCCCTTAGCTTTGTTCAGAGGCTTTGGCATGGAAGCCCGATTCTCCCTTGGTGAGTGGGAAATAAATTCAATTTTTGTTTCACACATTGAGCGGAGGTCTCTTTCTCTACAGAGGCTCACATGGATGCAAATAGCCCGGAGATGGTTCCCTGTTAGCAGGGCAGCAGGGGTTTACACGTGCATTTGTTTGAATCTAGCATCAACGCATTCCACACCTTCAGCCCAGCCAGCAGTTTCATGGGAAAGTTTGGGGTGGGGTGGGGGCAGAAACGCTTTCTCCTTGGAGTCCTGGCCGCAAAGAATTTTGAACTTTGGAGCCCCCTTCAGAAACAGAAGAATCTCAAGGGAAGTAGTGCTGGGGTCACAGGCACATTTTTTGGGGGGATCATTCTTAAAGATCTACTACTGGGGAGCCTGGGAGGCTCAGCGGTTGAGCACCTGCCTTTGGCCCAGGGCGTGATCCTGGGGTTCCAGGATCGAATCCTACATCGGGCTCCCTGCACAGAGCCTGCTTCTCTCTCTGCCTCTCCCTCTCCCTCCTTCCCTCCCTCTCTCTCTCTCTCTCTGTGTGTGTGTCTTTCATGAATAAATAAAATCTTTTAAAAAATAGAAAAAATAAAGATCTACTACTTATTAAGCTGTGGAATTTAGAAGAATTTTACTTCCTGAAGGCTGTTTTTTGTTTTTTTTAATCTGTAAAATGGGGCTGTCGATCATAGTATCTAGCCTGGAAGGCGGTTGCGAGGATCAGCTAATGGTGGTAAGTGCTGGGCTCCCGGCCTGCTGCATCGCCAAAGCTTGGGAAGGGAAATGCTGACGCTGAAGGGGATGTGGCCGATGTGTGGCCTTGACCAGGCTGGGCCGCAGGTGCGTGGTGTCCTGCGCTACCGGGGCCCGCCTCTAGGTGGGGGCAGGAGCCAGAGCAAAGGGCCCTGGGCTTGGGCCCCACGGGCTGTGAGCCTCAGGTGTCCAGGGCCCCAAGCCCCGGGAGGGGACAGAAGGACACAGCAGGGCCACCCCGGAAGGCTCCTGGAGCTGGGGGCCCCCGGCTCGGCTGGCACGGGTGGGGAGGCCAGGACCCAGACCTGGGGGAAGGGGGGGTCAGGGCAGTTGGGGCTGGTGGGCACCCCCTGCACCTGCGCATGCGAGCTGTGCAGGGGGGACAGGCACGCTGTGCCTGTGGGGCCCGGGGAGCACCGTCCTCTGCCGGCCTGGCCGGGGGCTCGCTCACCTGCAGCTGGCCGGGCACACGGGGGCTGTGATGTCACAGAGCCAGGGGCCCAGGGAATACTGGGCTGCGGGGAGGGGGCAGCGGGGACCGTCCCTGTGGGGCTCTGCCCTGTGTGCCCTGGCTGTGGCCTCCTCCCAGCCAGCCATCGGGCATCGGGACAGAAGTCCTGGTGACTGCTGTGACGCGTCTTGAGGACAGTGCAGCCAGAGGTGGGCCCGACAGCCCGGGTCCGTCTTCTGTCTCGGAGACACCTGCCGGGTGCTGACCTTGGGCACATGAACTTCACCTCTGTCTGGGCTTTCAACTCCGCAAAATGGAAATAATGCTGCTCCCTGGTCCCAGATGTATTTTTAGGATGGAGTGAAGTCAGGTGGGTGGAAGACATTTGGCGGGGTGCCTCCGTGTTGTGAGCGTTCCCGCCATCGTTGCTGTTGACAACACGTGCAAGAACAGGTGACACCTTCCCAGTCTGTCTTTCAGGTAAAAGGAGGGGGGGGGGGGATTGCTTTATATCCGAGTTCTCACAAAAGCTCTCACCTGAAGGGACACTCTTTCAAGTCCTTTATTTAGGACAACCAGGTGCTATTTGGGGAAGCCGAATTAGGTTAAAACAGTCTCCATCAGTGCTGTCTTTGGATGCTGATAGAGGTCACCTGGTATACAGGAAAAGGAAAAAGCAAGGGCGGTCCACACAGTTTTGCAGCCACGGGGTCAGTGGGGTAGGGCTTTGGGCGGGAGGGGGATGCGATCTTACCGTCCCAAGAATTTGACAGTGGGTTCAACAGTCCTTTGAACCTCATTTACAAAGCGGTCCCCGTAAGTGGCAGGTTCTCAACTCTGGCTGCGGAAGAGGTCTCTCTAAGGTGGTTTTGAAATGTAAGAATGCCTTGAGGCCTAACTAAATTAGAGGTTTTTTTTTTTTTTTTTTGATTTTTAAAATTTTAGTTATGTATGTATTTATCTATTTATCTACCTATTTATCTATTTATCTATTTATCTATCTATCTATCTATTTATTTATTTTATTGGGAGGGGAGTGGGGAGTGGATCCTGGGCTTCAGGATTTTTACAAAGCTTTCCAGGCGATTCTTGTGTATGAACAAGACTGCGACCCACAGAATTACACTGTGGAGATCGCAATGCCTGTAAACAAGTGGTTCTCAGCTCAAGGGTACACTTGGGATCACGAGAGGAACTTGAAAGAGTGCCACACCCCGTGTCCACTCCAGGCCAGCAGACTCACTCTGTGGGCTTTGATAGTTTTTAATGCTCCCCAGGTGTTTTCCCCAATTAAAATGTTGCCCTAGAACATCGTGTAAGTTTGAGGCGTCTAACGTGCTGGCTTGCTCCATCAATGTGTTACAACAGTATTACTACAGGAGCGTTAGCAAACACCCTTATCACACCACATAACTATCGTGTCCTTTTTGCGTGTCGTGCACGATGAAGATCTAGTCTTAGCAACTTTGAGGTTTATATAATACCGTATGTTTTTTTTTGACCTGTCCTTGTCCTTTTAAATACAGTATGATTTTAATTCTCTCTCTTTTTTAAGGGGTTAGAATTTGACTTTATTGCTTTGAGCATTTTTTTCTTTCACTTTTTTAATTGAAGTTCGATTTGCCAACATATAGTGTAACACCCAGTGCTCGTTCTGATTTTAATTCTCTTTCAGTGTTGAGAACCACTGAACAACATAGCTGAGTGTGAGAACCACATAGCAAAGTTTTTTTAAAAAACCTAAATTTATCCTTAATGTTGTCTAAATGGGTCCTTTTAGCTTTTTCAAGGACAGCATTGTCTATGGGCTCAAAAGCACTATTTTCAAATTAGAAATCGAGACAATATACTTGGGAAACCTGTGTTAGATGAAGGGATGTTAAAGATGTCTGTGAAGCATTTAAATGGAATTATTTCAGGGAGCGGGTGAGGGTAGCAGTACATCTGAATTAATGGGTTTTATGTAATGTGCCATTGTAAACACATCTATTGGATCTATATAAATAGAACTTGGTTATTTCATCCACGAACGTTTACATATGTATGCAAGCTGTGGGACCTTGGCCATAGTTATTAGCCCCTGGAACCCTCATTTCCTTACCTTTAAAATCATTTTAAAGGTAACAGAGTTGAGGTGAGGAGTTGATGATGAGGCCATGTGTGCTGTAAGCAGGAGGGTAGAGAAGAAGTATTCCATAAATATTGTTTCATTATTTTCGTTGTCACCATCGTCACCATTATTATTGTTTGATGATGACAGGGATGGATAAGGAGGAGTATGGGCTGATGCCTCTGTGTCTGGCTTTCCCCTCTGTGGATATGAAATGAAAAAATTGAGGAAGAGGAGCACATTTTGGATGAGGACAAATTTAGGCTTTTAAATACTTCTGTTTGGAAGATAATTACACAGGGATCCCCGGGTGGCTCAGCAGTTGAGCGCCTGCCTTTGGCTCAGGGCGTGATCCTGGTCCCGGGATCAAGTCCCGCGTCGAGCTTCCCGCAGGGAGCCTGCTTCTCCCTCTGCCTATGTCTGCCTCCTCTCTCTGGGGCTCTCAGGAATAAATAAATAAAATCTTAAAAAAAAAGAGGAAGATAATTGCACATTTGCAGGATGTTGTAAAAAATGTGCAGAGAGATCCCGTGAACCTCGTTCACCCAGACTCCCCCAGTGTTAACATCTTGCGTCACAAACAGAATAAAAACCCAGGGGCACACCTGGGTAGCTCAGCGGTTGAGCATCTGTCTTTAGCTGAGGACGTGATCGTGGTCCAGGGATCGAGTCCCCCATCGGGTTCCCTGCAGGGAGCCTGCTTGTATCTCTGCCTGTGTCTCTGCCTCTCTCTGTGTGTCTCATGAATAAATAAATCTTTTTTTTTTTTTTTTTAAAAAAGAATCAAAACCCGGAAATTAACATTGCTACAATCCATAGTACATGTGTGCTGTGCGTGGCTGTGTGTCATTTCATTACATGTGTGGCTCGTGTGAGTGCACCACAATCAAGACACTTAACTACGGTCGCCACAAGGCTCCTGTGCATTACCCCCGTTGTCACACCCACCCTCCCACCCCACCATCACTAACCCCTGGAAACCACTGATCTTCCATTTCTGTAGTTATGTCACTTCATGAATGTCACATAAATGGAAACATACAGTATACATGTATCTTTTTCAGGTTGCTGTTTTTTTTGTTTTTGTTTTTGTTTTATGTTTTTGTTTTTTTTTTCTTTTTGTTCTCACTGGGCCAAATTTTGTTGAGTTTCATCCGAGTACAGGGTGTATTAGTAGTTCATTCCTCATGACTACTGAGTCGTAATCCATGTGTGTTTAACAATTCACGCATTGAGGGATGTTTGAATGGTTCCTGGTCTTTGTCACAAACAAAGCTACTATGAACACTCAAGTATTATTTTCTATGTGAAAATAAGTTCTTCATTTCTGAGGGATAAATGCCCCAGGATGTAATCGCTGGATTGTATGATAAATCCATTTTTAGTTGTTTTTTTTTAAAGATTTTAAAAAATTTATTTATTTGAGAGAGAGAGAGAGAGAGAGAGAGAGAGAGAGAGCAAGCAGGGGGAGCAGCAGAGGGAGTGGGAGAAGTAGGCCCTCCTCAGTTCCAGGACCCCAAGATCATGACCTGAGCCGAAGGCAGACGTCCAACCAACTGAGCCACCCAGGTACCCTCCATTTTTAGTTTTGAAATAAAGTGTCAAAATATTTTCTGGAGTGACCGTCCCATTTTTCATTCCTATGAATGAAGGATCCTATTTTTCTGTATCTGCTCCAGTGGGATCGCCCCCCACCCCACTATTTTTTATTTTTTGCCATTTAGCCAGGTGTGATCTGGTTTTCACTGTGAGCGCATGTACAGGTTTCCAGTGGCTAATGATGTGGGGTATCTTTTACTATGCTTATTAGTTACCCACGCGTCTTCTTTGGTACAATGTCTCTTTGTGCCTTTTGCCCATTTTCTAATTGGATTCTTTAAAAAATTCATTTTTAAAATGATAGCTTCATTGAGATATAAATCATATACCACAAAATTCACACTTCTGGAAAATTCAGTTTTTCGTACATTCAAAAGGTCATGCCACTATCACCACGGTCTGATTCCTAAATTACCCCAAAAGGAACTCCATACCCATTAGCAGCCACTCTCTGTTCCCCTTCCTTCCAGCCCCTGGCAACTACGAACCTACTTTCTGTCTCTACGGAGCTGCTTGTTCTGGACGTTTCATAGAAATGGAACCCTACAGTATGTAGTCTTTTGTGTCTGGTTTCTTTCACTCATCATAACCCTTTTCAGGGTTCATCCATCTCGGTTTCATTTCTTTTTTCAAATAATGTTCCCTTTATATGAACATATCCTATTTTATCTGTTCACCTGTTGATGGACATTTGAGTTGTTTCCACTTTTGGGCTGTGGAATATCACTATGAATGCTTGTAAGTCTTTCAATTTGCATGTGATCGGTTTTCTTGGAGATTAAAACCGATCGCATGCCAATTATATATATATATAGTTATATATATAATTATATAATACCAATTATATATATTATATATATTATATATTATAATGCCAATTATATATAATTATATAATGTATATTTTATATTATATAATATATAATATATAATAATAATATATATTTTATATATACCTGGAAGTAAAATTGCTGAGTCAATGGTAACTCTATGTTTAGCACTTTGAGACATTGCCCACCTGTTTTCAGAGTGGCAGTGCTGTTTTGCAGAGCTTCCAGCAATGTCTGAGGGTTCCGTTCACTTGACGCTCTTGGCAACACTTGCTGTTATCTGTGTTCTATTTTAGCCATCCCAGCGGGTATGAAGTAGCATCTCACTATGGCTTGATTTGTGTTTTCCTAATGACGGATGATGTTGAGCATCTTTCCGCGTATATATTAGCCACTTGTATATCTTGTTTGGAGGAATGTCGATTCCTTTGCCCATTTGAAAGTTGGATTGAGTTTTAAGAGTTACTTCTGTCCATGGTTGTACCTTTGCCACGGCACCGACACGGGCAGAGTATATTTCCTTGTTTCTGATTTTGGACTTGACTAAGTGACTCGTTTTGGTCCATGGTTTATGGGCAAAAAGGATTGTATTAGAATTTCAAGCCACTTCTGCTCCTGCCGTTGACACAAAAGAACATGACCCCATTAGCCCATTAGTTCAGGAAGAGGATGAGAGACAGATCAGGGTCACTCCAGATGAGCACCCTAGCTAAGCCCAGCTGAGATGAGTCAACTCCCATGCAACTCACACATGATGATCATAAGTGACTGTTTTAGGGTGGTTGGCAAACAGCTGTGGTTAAGTGAGACACGGGGCACAAATTCTCTTTACAGACACAAAGTACTGTCTACATGAGAGGAAAGATAGATTGCTCACTCCACTTTCTTTCAAGTTTACTTCTTTTTTAAAATAAATATTTTATTTATTTATTAGAGAGAGAGAGTGCGCGCACAAGCAGAGGAAGGGGCAGGCAGAGGGAGAGGGAGAAACAGGCTCCCTGCGGAGTGAGGAGCCTGACATGGGACTCGATCCCAGGACCCTGAGATCATGACCTGAGCTGAAGGCAGATGCTTAACCAACTGAGCCCCCCAGGTGCCCTTAAGTCTACTTCTGTTTGAATGAGAGCTCTGATCATTCAGAGACCTCAGGATGTTTGCTAGGTGTGGGCATCACTACTACATTTTCCCGAGGTGTGCAGCCCAGTCCCTGGGTGGGGAGTAGAATGATGTGAGATTGAGCATGGGCATGATATTATGTAGCACTAAATCCCATTATGGGAGAGAGAATCCCTTTTTAGTCCTTACACTTTTATTCGTATTTATTTTTATGGAGATATAATCGACAAGAAGCGCTGTATTAGTTTCAGGTGTACAACCTCATGATTTGATAGTAGTGTACATTGTGAAATGATTGCTGCAGTAAGTCTAGTTACCACCTGTCACCCTGAGTAGTTGCAAGTTTTTTTTGTTTTTGTTTTTGTTTTGTGATGAGAGCTTTTAAGATGTAGGATGTATTCTCTTAGCAACTTCCAAATATACAATACAGTGTTATTGACTATAATAACCATGCCGTACATGACTTATTTATTTTATAACTGGAAGTCTGTGTCTTTGGACTCCCCCCACCCATTTCACAAACTCCCAGCACCAATCTGTTCTTTGTACCCATGAGCTGGTTTAGTTTGTTGGGTTTTTTTAGTTTCCACATTTAAGAGAAATCATACCTTTGTAGTCCATCCACTTACACGAAGGGAGAGATCTCCACTCTTAGGTGATCCCCATTCTGTATGGCCTGCAAGCAGTTGCTGATTCGTTGTGTGACCTACATAATAAACGTGATGGGATGCACTCATGTTCCCCTCTACAAAGCTTGTGGAAGAGCATTGTTTTGAACGTGAACTCATCTCTTGTCCATACTGTTTGAGCTGGAAATTTGGTTTATTCTTTCAAAGGATTTAGGCCTCTCAATTTCCAGGAATCCTAACCCCTGGGCGCCCTTCAAAGCTCCAGGGCGATTGTCACAAATAAAACCCTTTTGTAGCTCTTACACAATCGATACTTAAGAACCCTTTGGAAAAATCCTCTGTAAATTCACATTCTAAAAATAGGTTTGACTTTTGGATTGCTTCTAAATAAAAACACATTTTTCGATTACGCTGGAGACAAAGAAAAAAAATTTCCAGTATCAATTTGAGACTTGTGGGAAAATGAAGAGAAGACAAGTTTCACTGTTCTCGGTGGAGGTTTTGGTATTGAAATTTTGTCACACTGGCTGGCTTCTGAGTGTGGTGGGGGTGGGGAGGAAGGAAGGGTTAGGACTGTCACCAGTCATTTAATATATCACTTATTACTCAGATCTGACACCAAGTACAAAGGCTGGAGCAGGAAGACGGAGCTCGCATCACTGTACTTGCTGTGGTCCAGGAGAACATCTCTGAAATTCTATGGTTGCTCTGAGTCATACTTGAATCACCTCTTTGTTACACTGAAACTTCACAGTGGCATGATTTACCATGGTGCAGAGACAGAGGGCTTCGTTCTGAGCCTTTTGGGGCCGCAGCTGAGGGGCCCGCGCTTCCGAAGAGGGGATGCATGCCCCTGGCCGCTCTCTGTCACCTGAGGCGCCACGCGACAGTGGCAGGTCATTTCTCAGGAACTCTGGTGGGCAATCCTGCTTGGCTCTGAGTTATACTCTTCCTCCCTCCCCTTTTAGGAGAGTGGGTAGACACAGAGGAGCCCTGGGTAGTGTAGGGCCGCATGCCATGCAGAGGCAAAATGTGGGCTTCCCCCATTCCTCCCAAGAATGTTTTCCCCTTAACACCAAGTCATCCGGGAGGTCCATGGCTCCGAAGATTACTCAGCCTTAGGTGGAGTCACACTTCTGCTCTTCCCACTCAGGGCAAATCACTTCCCTTCTCTGGGTCTCATTTGCTCATGTCTAAAATGGCACCTACAATTCCCACCTTGCCTAGGGCGAGAAGAACCGTGTGCATCAAGTTGCTTGTTGCACCGCATGGTGTGTTTTGGAGGGACACCTGTGCTTTCCCTGATGTCACACCAGGCCGGCTCTGGAGATGTGGCCACCCACATCGCTGTGCTGCCTTTGTGAGCTTTTATGCTCACGAGGCTCCATCACTTTACCTGACCCAGAGGGGATGGCGTAACGAGATTGAATGATAAGTGGACAAACTTTTGGCCTCTGAATGGCCAGGCCATTTATTGTATCTCCATATGGTACACACAGATCCCATATATGTGCAGCGCCATATATACCCGGGGGATGGTGCATAAATATAACTGGATTTGAGTAAGAATCTCTATATATTGCTGCCTTGCTGCTTGAAAGATGTAAACAGAGGGGATGTAAGAAAACATACGCTCGCATGGTGGTAAGCGACAGGGGGACAGAAGAGCACTGTGTTATAAGGCAAACACCAAGTGTTGCAGAAAATTTTTTTTTTTTTCAAAATAATCAAGAAGGAGATTCAAGGTTTCCAAGTCAGTAGATTTATCTACTGGTGTATCTACATCCATTCTTCCAGGGTTTTCTCTGTCTGCTAATAGGTACTAGCAGTGACGGTGCATCCGTATGTAACATGCAGCAACTTTTCCATCTCGAACATCTGACCACCCGAATGTGCTTCATCCGTGGTCTCCGGGGATAAATGAGAAGCTGCTCTTTGTGAAGGAAGGTTTGAGGCCACCGAGAGGTTCCACCCTTTTCAAGTTCTTCACTTGGCCTTATAACTGATTTCCAAGACAGTAGATTCTTAGCTCCCTGGGGATATGGAAGAGATGATTTCTTAAGACTGTTCTGATGAAACCCTAAAAAGTGAAATGCAACAATCTCAGAAACCAGCAACATATGAGACAAATCCTCTGGTTCTGGTTGGGGGGCTGGAACCCCGCAGGAGAGTGTATGGGCTTCTCCCACGGCAGTCAGCATGGCATGGGGTCGAGCCCACCTCGCGACCACCTAGCCCAAATAGGCAAGAATCATTTCACGGGGAGTCAGCATAATAGTAACATTTATGAGTCTTAACGATGTGCCAGCTATTGTACGAATCGCAACTCAGCTGTGTGTTGGCTGTGTGACCTTGGACGTGTTGTGTGGCTTCTCTGAGCTTCAATGTTCCAAGTCTAAAAATGGGATTATCATACCTCTTTGAGTTTTTAAAGGATTCTTTGAGACCTTGAACCCAAAGTTCTGGGTCGACATTCCATACCTAACGTTGCCAGTTTTGTTCTTGTTATTTGGACATTTCATGTGAAATTCAGGGCAGCCATGAATTTTGCAGCCAACAGAGCATTCTGCTGGCCCTGGATTTCCGTGCCATTCTGATTTTTTTTTTCTCCCAAGGGGAGAGATAAATACATATTTGAATCTCAAAGTAAGAGGGTTTATGAGTTGGAAATGAAATGACTCTAATTTATCAGAGTGTAATAACGTCTGCCACAAAGCCAGTAATGATGATTTCCAGGTGGATAAAGACAAATCCCATAGGTCTAGGCATTTTTTGGAAAGAAAATCACAGAACTGTGAGGCTTTATAACACTCGTAGAAGGTCTTAATAAGACTCTAAGCAAAGGTTTCTTCCCTGTATAAAGTGCACATATAGGCTATATAATTTGATGGTAAATTAAAATATATTTTTCTTTCTTCTCACTCCATACAGGGCCACATAAATGTCACCTGGCTGGATTTTGAATATCTGACTGCTCCCTTCTCAAATCTTTTTGAGTCACATAGCTCCCTTGTAATGGGTCCCGGGCACGAGTTGAACAGCATAATCAGATCTTTGTTCTCTGACCATTACCGGGTGCCTGAGGGTTATGGCACCGAGAAGCTTCTAGGCCCCCAAGACAGCCACGTCTATATGACTTGAGGAGCAGCCATGAGAGAGCTCACGTAGCTCTCTCTCTATGTCCGACACAGGTTTGTGCTGGATGCTCACCTTTCAGTTCCATAAATGCTTTCAGACTGAAGAGGAAATGTCACCGGGGGGTATAAACAGGTGTGTCTCTGTGAGCATCTGACGGAAGGCCGACCTCATCAGGATCTTCACTCTATGACCCTGGAAAGGAAAGAGCCAGAAGGGACCTAAGAGGCCATGTGGACCTACTCTTTCCCTCATCCCATTATATATAGGTCGGGATGCTGAGGCCTGAAGAAGCAAAGCATCTTCCCAGGTGAGAGGTTGAGCCCCCGGTTGAGCTGTCATATGGACCTAGGTCTTTCTGATCTAAAACCTGTTTATACTTAGAGTAGAAACTACTAGTTGTTTCCCAATTTCCATCCTCCATTTCCCTCTTCGTAATAGAAGCTCCAGTTTGTGACTAGGCTTACAAAGCCGGTCTTCTTTGCAGTAGAGGTGGCCATGAGACAAAGTTCTGGCCAATAGACATATAAGTGGTAGTGTCTTGTGTGACCTCTGGAAACCTTCTTTTGTCCTTCCTCTATCTTGCTGGCTGGAATGTGCAGGTGATAGCTGGAGCTTGAGTAGCTATCATAGATTATGGAGGTGGAAGGCGCGTTGAGGATGGCATCCAGATAAGGACCCTGGATGGCTTTGCAGAACGTTAAACAATCCCTGGAATGCCCACCTCTGGGTTTTTTTTTTATGGGAGAATAAAAGCATGTGTGTTTAACAGTGGTTATTTCCTTTTTTTTTTTTTTTTTTTTTTCTCCCCAGCCGTTATTTCCTAAAAAGTTATTTGTCATTCGCACCTGGACCTTGTCCTTAATGAGATTCTGCTACTTCATTCTGCCTTCAGATCATTTTTCTTGTTGTTAAGAGGCCAGGAGTTAGGCCTTGAGAGTTCTGCTAGGGGATGGGGGGACAAGATCCTCCTAGATAAAAAGACGTTCTGTCCCTGGGGTCAGGGACAGAACTGGAGTCCCAAGAGGAAGGGCCATGACTGATTTTCCTCTATTGTTCACAAGTCAGCATAGGACATAGAAGACACTGGTAAACGTTGCTGGGTCTCGTATCAAATATTTATTGCCACGGTCGTGTTGAGTAATAAATAACCACAAAACCTCAGTCGCTTATGACAATGCCTGTTTATCACTCATGTCTCAGGTTGTCAGCTAGTCAGCTCTGTGGAAACTGCCTGAGCTGGTCGCCCGTCTGGGGAGCTGGCCAGCTGCTGGGTCATCATGGGCGGCTGTGACTGTGTAGCTGTGGGGACTTGACTCGGCTTCATGTGTCTCTCGTATCCCAGCAGGCCAGCCCCCACTTATGGAAGAGACCACAAATAATTGAGTACAAACATGCAGGTAATTTTTCTTGCTTCTGCACGTGACGTGTCTGTGAGCATCCCACTGGCCAAAGCAAGTCTCAGGGTAGGACCCAAAGACAGAGCGGGAGAGCACTTCACTGTTACGTGGCAAACGTATGAGCGTAGGAAGGGATGAGACTTGGGGCCTTAGTGGATCCAATCTACAGCAGATGGACAATGGAAGGGATAGAGGGATGGACGGAAAGAGGGAAAAAAAGACAGACGGTGGGAGGAAGTTCTATTCACTACGTCCGTGATGAGGGCAAAGGAGGCACTAGAGGGCATTTTCCTGAGTTTCTAGTGCTCCCTGGGGTTAGCCGCCCTGGGGCCATCTTGGTTTGGGGACTGCCCATGGCGCACAGGGGCTGGAGCTTTGTCACAGCCCCGGGCTGTGGGGTGTTTATATTATGACTTGCTTCTGTGCTGGGGAATCTTTGCTTCTGCGTGAGTCATTACGAAAGGCTTCACAAGCTTTACCTCGTGGTTGGGAAGAGTCCTATTTTGGAGACAAGAAGCCTTTTCAGAGAGAACTAATTCATAACATGAAGACAGTTGTGCTGTGGCCTGAGAACTGAACTGGGAAGCAAGGGACCTGGGTTTCAGTGCTGCCTCTGCCAAGTCAGAAAAAAATAACACCACAAATATGAGCTTCCCTTGGGCGATTGCTAAGTATCTCAGTACTTGTCAGCAGGAGAGGAGGCTACAAAAAAATACATTTTCTCTCAGTTTGCATATTTGAACTCCTGATAATATATGTTCTCTTCTTTTAAAAAAATATTTATTTATTTATTTGAGGTGGGGGCAAGGGGAGGAACAGAGGGAGAGGGGCCCAGCACCAGAGCCTGAGGCAGGGCTCCATCTCACAACCCTGAGATCACGACCAGAGCCGACATGGAGTTGGACGCTCAGTTGACTGAGCCACCCAGGCGCCCCCTGATAATATATTCTTCAAGAAGATGAACATTCCCCGGCTGCTAATGACTTTGGTAATTTCGTTTTCTACGCAATGTATTAAGGATCCTTGATCATCAGTTTTAACTACTTTCACAGTAATGCTTAAATATTTGTGTAAGTCATAAAATGATGGCTGGAGGAGAAATCAAAGTCACAACATGATGGTTAGTGTGGGAATTAAAGCCAAACATCGTTAATGTGAAAATTAACGATTTTAAGTTTCATAATAGTTGATGCAAGCGAGTTAGCAGTTAAAGCGTGACCATGCTTTCCTCAAAGTCGGGGGAAAATTTGTTTCGATGGCGTTGGAGATGAACACACTTGGCCATTTTCCTTCTGTCATAGAGGCGGTTCTGGCAGTTTTCTTGAATCTTCAACACCAAGTAAATGCTTTGTTTGCTGTTGGTTTAAACACAAACAAAATCAGGTCCAACGCCTTGACACCTGCAGATCCTGCTGGTTTTTGAGGGTCCAGGGTAAGGGCACCAAAGCAGGGCAATTTCTGGGGAGCTGAATTCGGAATGCCTGAGCTGGGTGTTTCTGATCCTTCCCCACCCTTAAATTCTGGGGAACGCTGAGGCCTGGAAGGGGAACGAGACTCGCCTGCAGGAGCGTCAGAGGACCACCTGGAACATGGGATCCTCATCTTGGTTCGCTGCACATGGTGTCAGCTCACTTTCCTCCCTCCTACACAGCTCATGTCCCTTTAAACGGTGACTTGCCAGTTCCTAGAAGCCCTAATTCAAGACGTAATTTGTCTCCCTCTGCTTTCAGAGAGAGAGAAAACAATGTCATATAATGTTGCCCCAGGGGAACGTGGACGGGGAGCCGTTTCCTGCGCTCGCCACCTGAGCACACTCAGCCCGACCCCTGTGAGTTTGTTACGTGGATCCGGGGCCTGTCTCATTCTGTCTCAGGCTTCCCAGCCCTCTCTTCCGTGGCTGGCCCTGGAATATCGCAGGGATGCCTTCTTTGCCTCGGTGCCTGGTGTGCGATCCCACGTTATTATGAAGTCAGGGCGGGAAAGAGGTTGAAGGTGTTAGCATCTGGCACCGACAGGTGTGAGATGGACGAGCTCCCGGGGGGCGGGGGGCCCTCAAATCTCCCCTGATCAGAGGGCAAATGGATCTCAGGAGGAGTGTGGCCCGGGGACTCCGGTCCTGTCACTCTGATTCACGTGGGACAGTGGAGCCTGTGGGCGGAATGATGCCTTCGAGTACAGGAGAGGCACCTGCTGATTTCTGGAGCCGCAACTTGGCATCTGGAGTCTCTCACTTCTTCGGAGAGAAGCAACAGGCTGGCCTCACTTGCCGACAGCAGCCACGATTGGGTTTGCCTCTAGACCACGGTTCGGAATGATTTCTCCGCTGTATTTTGTGTTCTTCTAAACAGGATGAACATGACTGCCTCCAGGGTATTGGTTTGGAGGGAGTCTTCAGGGACCCTAGCCTCGCATGGCCTTCTCATTCTCCGCAGAGAATCCCTTCTCCTTCTTTAGCCTTCAGTGTCCCCATGACCAGAACCGCGCCCCGTGTAGCTATCAGCCCAGGGGACCAGACAGAGGCCGAACCGCAAGGGCCGTGGCTCCCGCACAGGGTCCCCCAGAGCAGCAAGCTGGAAGCAGCTCAAATTCTGATCAACTTCAGGTTGGGGACACATGTAAGATTGTGTGCAAAGCATTCTGCTGCTGCAAGGGAAGCTTGAACCCTTTCTTACATGAGAGACCGATGTGCAAGCTAGATGCCATGGTGTCAATTCACAATCTATATAAATTATTAAAATGGGGCCATTTTTCTGTATTACGTGATACAAGAATATGGATTAAATTTCAAGATTGTTTTGGATGAAATAACCTACAGAACAGTCTGTGTTTTATTATTATTTTTGCTTGATAAGGCTGCAGAGTAAATACCCTCCCCCCACCAGTGGCTTGTAATAACACGTATTTCTCTCTCTTTTTTTTTAAAAAAGATTTTATTTATTTATTTGAGAGAGAGAGAGAGGGAGAGAGAGAGAGAGGGAGCACACAAGAAGGGGGCAGGGCAGAGGGAGAGAGAGAGAAGCAGGGTCCCCACTGAGCAGAGAGCCCAATCTCGGGCTTGATCCCCGGACCCTGAGATCATGACCTGAGCCAAAGGCAGACGCCAAACCCACTGAGCCACCCAGGTGCTCATAGCATGTATTTTTCTTACAGATTTGCAGTCAGTTCACGTGGCTCTACTGGGTTTAGCTTGTTGGATCAACAGTGCTAACAATAGGAAAGGAGTCCCTTTGGGTCTGTTTCCCATGTCTTTGTTTTAGGGACATGAACTGAATGAGGGCAGAAACTACTTGGGGGAAACTCTTATCGTGGCAAACAGCAGGAGTTGAAAAGAAGTGAGCAGAAGCGCAAGGTGCCTCCTAAGGTGGCTTTCCAGAACAGACACCCTGTCACTTCCACCCATGTCCCATCGGCTAAAACAAGTCTTACGGCCAAGTCCGGAGTTGACGGGCTCTGTTGCATACTTTCCCTTTTCTACTCAGGGGTAGTGTCAAGTCACAAGACAAAAAGAATACGTCGGCCTAATAATAATTACAGGGCCAGGAGGAATCGGGAGCAGTCATCCACCCCCCAATGGAGAAGTGTGTTAAATTCCCATGGTGGGAAGCACTGGGGGAGCCGTTCACGTCCCAGCATAGCAGTGGACTCCAGTGATGAACTTTGATTTTTCCAAGAGAGATTGGAATTCTCTCAAGATGGCAGATCTCAGGAGTCGGAAGTCCACTTGTCTTATTGTCAACCTCAAGGAGTAGACCAAGCTCTAGATTGGACTGCTCCTGCCACTTCCATGGTCTGCCCACGGGAATGCCCTTCATCGTGGGAGAAAAGGGAGTGAAAATGGCATCTGGGAGTCGAGAGTGGCCGGTCTGCCTCCGATACCCATGGCCGACCCGGCCCAGCAAGGCCCTCTGCCCTGGCGAGCTCACGTTCACCCAAGGTCTTCTCGACAAGGAGATCCACGCAACCACTGCCCACCCACCCTCGAGGAGAAATAGAGAGGAAACCTCTTTGCCATCCTTGAGCTGCGAAGAGCTGCCTGTGGGGCCACAGATGGAACTTCTGTGGCTGGAGATCTCCAAGGCAAGGTGCCAGGTGGTGGAGTGAGAAGAGCTTTGCCCTGGGCCACCCCCTCCCCCCCCCCAGGATCCCATCCCAGCTCTGCTGGTCACCTGCTGTGCCCGGGCTGATGCTTTTCCCTCCTCTGACCTCAGATCCCCACCGCTACGGCCGACGTCTGTGCTGGAAGACGTGGCTTCTAGTCCCGGCTTAGCTGCGTGTCCTGCTTCCTCATCTGGCAAAAGAGGGTCGGTTTTTCTCAAGTGCCTGGGACGAGTCGCTGCTCTGCGGACCCCGGAGTGTCTTCCTCCCGGGCCTGCGTCCTCATCAGTCCTGGAGGCACCGGGATTGGGCCTGCGGTGGCTTTTCCAGTTGACCCCGCGGGAGTCCGCGGGCTGGGTCCCGAAGCTTCGGGGTCTTTTCCTGTCCGACCTCGATGCCCTTGTCCGCTCGTCCTCCCAGAGAAGGGGAAAGGCCCCGTTGCCCATTGGAGGCGAGGATGCGTGTCGGAAAAAAGCAAAACAAAACCCCACCACTTTCTAGCCTGGGGCCCCTGCGGAGGGAAATTAGGGATGCCCCGAAATTGAGACTGTGGCAGAGAACCGAGACCCGGTTGCTCACAATAGGGTTATGTGACGGGTGCTCAGTCATACCAGGACCCAGAAGACGCGCAGAGCCCTGCCCTGCGGGCTGTTTGAAGGTCATGCCGGCTTCACCCTGCTGGGAAACAAACTCGGTGTCTCTGTTTGCGGCTTCCCTGGGCCAGGGGGGCGGCTCCCCGGGGCTCTGGGTGCCCCCCGTTCCCACCGCTGCCTGCCTGGCTGTCTCCACCACCCACCGTCTGAGCCCCACTCCGGGGCCCCTCCAGGCGGGAGGCCCTGTACACTTAATTTTTTGTGCACTTGCTTCTTTTTTTGTGTGTTTTCCTCAAAATGGATCTTAATGGGCCAGCCTGGCACAGGAAATGCGGTGGTAGCCCGAGGCCGTGCCAGTCGAGTTGAATCTGGGCCAGAAGGGGCGGGTGACTCATCCTGGGCGAGAAGCTGCGGTCTTTCTGTTTTGTTGCAACCCGTTGGGGGAGTGAAAGCAGAATGACCCCTGTCACTGCCCTGGGGTCACAGGGCCACTCAGGAGGGCGAAGGGAAGTGACTTCAGTGGAGCACCTGCTAGGAGGCACTTTATCCAAATCATACCATTTCACCCTCGCATCCCACAGCTCAGGGAGGGAGGTGTTATTACCCCCACCCCCTTCTGCAAAGACGATTCCGGGAGGGAAAGAACCGGGAGGGACAGGAAGGGGTCGGGCTCCCGGGTCACTGTCCTGAGGCCAGGGGACCGAGTAGCCCCTTGGGATCTCCTTTCTCGCCTCTCTGCCTTCAAAAGTGCCCGGCTCTGCTCTGCCTTTGGGGAAAAACCCCTTCCTCGCCGGGCCTCAGTTTCTGCTTCTGCAAGATAAAGTCTTCAGCATTCGGGCTCTTTGAGCTGGAGAGTCCTAAGGCGCACAGCCCTAGTGCTTCCATCCCCTCCCCAGCTCCCGAGCAGCCTCAATTTCCTGGAGCGGTGGCATCCAGTGTGAGGGGTGATGCCACCGACACCTATGGGAGGTACAGCCTTGACGCTGTGGGGCCGATGCTGTGTGACGCTGCCCTGGCCCGAAAAGATGACTGGGTGTCTTCAGTGGAAAGCGAGGTATCTCTGTGAGGCCTCTGGGACTTTCACTGCCTTTGAACTGTTTGAAAACCCTGCAAGTTGTAGGTACAAGGGCGATACGGAAGGTTCTTGTCCAGGGATATACAAATGATCCCCCCACCCCCACCCCCACCCCACCGGCTGCCCTCGCCCCGTGGAAATACAGTTGGTTCACCACACCCCCTGTGGAATAAGCCAGTTGTGTGTCTTTTTGTGATTTCCTGCAGCATTTCTCCTTGTGTGTGTACATGTGATTCTATGAACCAGCTGGTTCCATCACAAACTAATGAGCTAAACAGGATTTTTGCTACCTGTTGATGTCATATTTCTTTTTTTTCCCAATTATTTAATTTATTTATTCATGAGAGACGCAGAGAGAGGCAGAGACAGAGACACAGGCAGAGGGAGAAGCAGGCTCCATGCGGGGAGCCCGACGTGGGACTCGATCCCAGGACCCTGGGATCACGACCTGAGCCCAAGGCAGATGCTCAACCACTGAGCCACCCAGGGGCCCCAGAGTTCATATTTCTATGAGAGTCATGATGATACCTCTTTACAAGGGGACTGTCCTGAAACAATCCAGAGCTAACTACCACACGGATCTCTTTGTGGGGATCTGTTCTTGCTAGCTCCCCACTTCGAAGCTATCCTGGGAGCCTTGCTAATCCCCTACTTGCTCTGTGTTCGGATCCGACCTATTGCGATTGGGGGGGGGGCGGCTACTGTAAGTCCCTCCCACGGGGCAGTGATAAGGATTCAGGTAGGTCGCACCTGTTGATGGATACTGATCCTACCGTCATTCTAGGTACGTCCTTGATGTGGTCCCTCCAAGGGCTTGGTTTATGAGAATTGGACCTCTCCAGCTCCTGGCCACCCCATGTCCCCTATCTGGCCCTTAGTAAGGTGGGTGGATGAAATGCTCTACAACTTCAAGATGGAATCTAAAAATAAATAAATAAATAAATAAATAAATAAATAAATAAATAAATAAAATAAAGATGGAATCTGAGCCTGGAGAGCAAACCGGACCAGGCTGTCAGGTGCTCCTGTGTGTCTCAGGCTAGGTGCTGGGACTTCCAGGAATGTTCTTCGGTGGAATTCCTCACTAGCACTTTCCTGCGTATGAACTGTATTTCCAGCTACTCTAGGTTGGGCCCTACGAGTTATTGCTTTGAGCTAGGCGTGAAGAGCTTGGTTGTCTTCCACTTTACACACGAGGCATACGAGCTTCAGAGAGAGGAAGTGACTTGCCCCAGGTGAGTGTAGCCAGGGAAGGAGCCAAGCCAGCACCCAGCGGCCTTCCTGGACCTCTGCCTCTACACTGCGTTTCTTTTCTTTTCTTTTCTTTTCTTTTCTTTTCTTTTCTTTTCTTTTCTTTTCTTTTCTTTTCTTTTCTTTTCTTTTCTTTTCTCTTCTTTTCTTTCTTTTCTTTTCTTTTCTTTTCTTTTTTTCTTTTCTTTTTTTTCTTTCTTTTCTTTTCTTTTTTCTTTTTTTTCTTTCTTTTCTTTTCTTTTCTTTTCTTTTCTTTTCTTTTCTTTTCTTTTTTCTTTTCTTTTCTTCTTTTCCTTCCTTTCCTTTCCTTTCCTTTCCTTTCCTTTCCTTTCCTTTCCTTTCCTTTCCTTTCCTTTCCTTTCCTTTCTTTTCTTTTATTTTCTTTTTTTTTTTATTCATGAGAGACACAGAGAGGGCCAGAGACAGGCAGAGGGAGAAGCAGGCTCCATGCAGGGAGCCCGATGTGGGACTCGATCCCAGGACTCTGGGATCACGCCTTGAGCCAAAGGCAGATGCTCAACCGCTGAGCCCTGCAGGCATCCCTATACTGCATTTTGATCCCCGGCTGCCAGCTTTCCCCAACCTTGGCTGTTTAGGCCTTCGTGGTCTTGGTGGAATAGAGATCCCGAGGGAAGGAGGGGAGGGCTCCATTCCATCCTTCCCTTCTGTTTGGGTCATTCTCCTACCCTGATACCAGCTGGTGTCCTTTGAGATGCAAATAAAAATCGAGTTGATTGCTTGCACATGATCCCCTCGGCAGTGGGAGCTCTGGGGCTCCCTGGGACTGTCAGGATGCATTTAGCAGCAGGTACCAGAAAACTCCATTTATAGTGACCTAAAAAATCAGGGATTTATTTTTCCTACATAACGAGTGTGGGGTTAAGTGGCTCCTAATTGGGGTCAGAGATTTTAGCCTCGCTGTCTAACAAGGTAGCCCCTAGCTGCCGGCAGCCTGAAATTTAGGTCAATCAAAAGTCACTAAAAATAAAAACGGAAAAGGATTTGGTTCGTCAGTCACGCTGGCAGCGTGTCAGGAGGGTGGTGGCTGCTGCGCAAGTCGCGCGGGCACAGGCCCGTTTCACCCCGCAGAGTCCTGCCGGCCGCCCCATGGCCCCCGCCCCAGGGCTCTGCCGGACTGGGTCAGAGACGGAAGAAAAACCGATCGTGGTGCTGCTGGCCGGGCCGCTCCTTCTGATCAGGAAAGACCTGCTCTCCCGGGGCCCTGCAAGGCCTCTTCTGCGCTAGCCTACCGACCGGGACTATACCTCGTGGCCAGTCCTTGTGGCCCTTTCTGGCTGCGGGGGGAAGCAGGACGTTGAAGATGTTGAATAGGGTCGGGCACTTGGTCGTCCCCACAGGCCGGGGGTTCTGACAGCAGCAGGAGCCGGGAAGGATGCGGAGCACACGATTCTGCGGTGGGGACAGGCTTGTACTGTCCTGGCCACGTCTCCTGAGATTCGCTCTGCTGGGTTTTTTCCCTCCGTCCTCGGACTGCCTCTGTGGGGGAAGCCGACCTAGGCCACCCGCTGTCCCTGGCCCCTCTTCAATCTGCTCAAAAGACGACCACAGAGATGCCCGTGCGAGGAGGGCTTTGGTCCGCAGCACACTCTAGGAGGGGGTCCAGGGACGTGAAGGGCGCAGTAGGTCCTATGAATGCAAACCCCTTAATGCTGACGTCCGACATTCCTCGTCTTGGCACTCCGTCTGCGCCGCATCCTCATGTCCCTCTGCCACCCTGTTTCTCCTCTAACTCCCTCTCTGTTCCCAATCTTGGAAACTCCACCCTCGATCCCCCAATTCTCCTTCTTTTATTAAGTAAAGCAATTTAGGTCTGGGGGGGGGGTGTCCCTTTGCACAAAGCAGAGCAATGGCAGTCTTCCTCAATACCCCTTACACCACCTTTTCACTACTGCAAGAGAACCAAGACGGGCCTCAAAATGTATGTCTGTCCTTTCTCTCTTCTTCCCAGCTCTGCCAGAGAAGAGGGCACTGCACAGATGTATCTTTCCTCTGATAGGAATGTTTTTTTTTTTTAAGGTTTTATTTATTTGCAAACAAGCGAGAGAGAGAGAGAGAGAGAGAGAGAGAGAGAGAACCAGCAGGGGTAGGGGCAGAGGAAGAAGCAGGCTCCCCACTGAGCAGGGAGCCGGATGCAAGGCTCCATCCCAGGACCTGGTCCGAAGGCAGACACTGAACCAACTGAGCCTCGCAGGCGCCCCTGATGGGAATGTTTTTACTCGCCTTTGGGAGGCAGAAACAACCACAGCTAGTTTAGATTCTAAATAACATTTTTTTCTCCTATTGCATTCATGTACCACATTTGTACTATTAAATATCAAAAATGCAATTAATCAAGTATTTGGGTTAAAAACTAGAGATTAAACAGATTTTTGAAGAAATTGAATAAAATAGAGTATTCTTAATTCTAGAGGCAGGGCGGCCCCGGAGTCAGATCTGAGTATGAGTGACAGTCCTTATCACTGAGTGACCCTGGGCAAATGCACTACACACTCTTTGGACCTCACTTTTTCTATCTGTGCAATGGGAGGGTTGGCTGAATCAGAGATCGCAGACCATGGCCTCAGGGCCTAATCCTGCCCCTGGCTTGCTTGCGCGTAGCTCTCAGAGAGAAAGATTTTTATGATCTTAGTGGGCTTTAAGAAAATAAAGCAAAGAAGAATGAGCTACAGAGCCTGGATGTGATCCACCAAACCTGACATACTTAATCTTTGGCCCTTTACAGAAAGAGTTTGCCCATCCCTGGATTAGTCTCTGGGATTTTTTTCCCCTACTCTTAGAAGTCTGGGGTACTGGTAGTGTCAATATACAGGGCCTGATGGGGCTCAAACAATGCCAGTGGTTTCCCCCATTTCTGGGATCTCTCTATTCCGGAATCAAGGGGAACCGGTAGGGGACCTGACTAATCAGAGCCTGGGGCTGGAAGCTACAGAAGGCGACTGACTTTACCGTAAACCTGCTGACGAGTCTGGGGAGAGAGCTTTCCCTCAGCAGGTGAGCAGCGGGCAGATACGTCAGATCCTGGAAACTGTGGGGCGGAACCTTCTGGCTTTCCAGTCACAGCCAGGCCTGCCCACCTGGAGCAGGTGTCAGAAGCTCCGATTGCGGTCAGCTGGGCCACTCTGTGTGTGGGGGGAGGCTGAGCCGGGGAGACTGAGTCACATTCACTCTCCAGTAGGAGAGGAGGGCACTTTGTGGAGGTCACCCTTGGCCGCCTGCTTGGAGGCCCGTGGAGACAGCCCTTTCGGGACACAAGTGTTCATTCCTGTTCATCTGCAGTACGACCTTGGGCAAGTCACTTCACTCCTCCGAGACTCCATTCGGCCCACACTAAGATGGTGCTAATGAGTCCTAATTTGTTGACCTTCTTGGGTTGTTGAGAGGCCAAAAGGAATGCAGAGTGTCCTGCTCCCAGCCACTTTTCAAGACCTACAAAAGGCAGCTCCTTCTGGAGCTGATGCTGTTAAGTGGATCTGGATTTCTTCATCCCATTGCTGGGAATGGCCAAGGGTGCTTTAGAGTGGCCTCGTAGGTGTTGTCTCATACCTCTTATTTTGGCTTCCGACAAATCATGTGGATGATTGTTCTTATTAAAGCTTTTGTGTTTATAGTGTTTGGTAACTGGAGAGAAAAAAGACCAACGTTCTTGGAAAATAAACACGAAAAAAACCCCCCAACCAAACAAACAAAAAACCTCCGCCGAGAGAGCATGATGGCAACACAAAACCAGTTCAAATGAAATTCTGATGCTCTACTTCAAGTGAAGTTTTTACGCCCTTAGAAGGTTTTTAAAATTCTTTGATTTCCTCTGAGCTTCCTCATTACTAATTCTCATCTTTTTCTGCCCACATGTTGGGTAATTGTGGGATGAAAGCATTTTAGCATTACAGATGCAGTCCAGTCACATCTGAATAATAATCATCCTTGGATGGAGTCATGCCACAGAGGCTTCTAACCATTTTTATTTCCGTTGCTTAGATTTTGCAGAAGCCTTCTGAGATCCGGGGAGCATTATGTCTACTGTCTACAGGAGGGAAACGGAGGCTCAGGGAGGCTCAGTGACTTGCTCAGGATCACACCACTACTACACAGCACTAAGTACTAAGACTCACCACACCTGGCCACCTTCCCCGGGGGAATTCACGGGGCTGGTATTCCCAGCAGCAACCACCACAAACGCCGGCCGACCATGCTTTGATGACTTCTCCTCTTTTAAGCTTCACAACTCTGCAAAATAGGTCTTTGTTGTTTTTGCAGTTTTACAGGAAAGGAAACGAAGACTTAGAGATGTGGGCACTTGGCCAAGTTTATCCAGCCAATTCGAGGCAGAGGCAGGATTTGAACTCAGCGCTGCCCGACTCCAGAACCCATGCTGTTGCCCACTATCTTCTACGCCGTCACTGGCACAGGCCGGGGAAGGTTGAGATGAGAAGGAAGAGAAGGCCTAGGGTGTCTTGGTTCCACGACCCACTGAGATTTTGTCTGGTCCATCGGAGAGCCGGGAGTGAGTCTGCCAAGCGACCTTAATGCAGGTTGGTCCAGACTCCAGAAGGTCGTTATCACCAGAAGCCCCATATGGATGAAGGCAGCCAAAGGGGGGGGTCTAAAAGCAGCCCCAAGTCTTGCCAGTCTGGGCCGATGACCTCTGTGAGCACCTGATGGGGGTCTTTAGCTCAGGACTCAGGAGTTAACATTTACTGAGCCTCCTTCTACACCTTCAGCTCACGCCAGATGCATATTTATGGTCTCCATTTCAGAGGAGAGGAACTGGAAAGCTTCGAGACCATGCCTTGAGGCCTCTCAGTCTCAGCAGGGACTTATAGGACCCCCCCCTTTCTGTCCAGGCCAGGACCCCTGCTTTTCCAAGGGCTGTGCCCACCGCATCTCTCATCTGATTCTCCCCAGGCCCAGCCCAGGCCCCCGTACGCGAGAGTGCTCCGTCCCCAGAGACCCAGACGCTGCTCCTGTGCACGTGCCCGGGGGGGTGGCTGGCTCCTGTCCTGGGACCTGGGACCTGGGCTGGCCGTCCGTCCCCTCCAGGACCGGTGGCCGTGGTAGCGGACGCCTCGATGCACGGCCCTTCACCCTCCCAGGCATCCTCCCTCTGAACCGAAGGCTCAGACGCTTCTCGGCTGCTTCCCCTCCCGGGGAGGGGGGGTCCCCGGGTCCTGTCCTGAGCTCGGCGGGCAATCCGTGCCTTCCCTCCGTGCCTTCCCTCGTCGGGACCTCAGCTTTTCCATCCGCATTAAATGAAGGCGACCCTCCGAGGTTTCTAGGGGATGAAGCGGAGGCTTCCGGCTTCTTCTGTCCTTTCAGTTTTGATCAACGTCGACAAGCAACTCCCTCAACCCCCTTTTGGCTGTTGTTGGGGGGTGGGAGGGCATTGTTTTCTTCTTACAGTGTGACCTGCGCCCACACATAATTGACCCTCCTCCTCTACCCCACCCCCCAAACTGGGGGCGCGGATTGTAGCTTTGAGGCCTCGGATGCTAAGCAGCCAAGCCTCCCCGGCCCCGGGCACAGGCTGTGCTTCTCACAGCACCTGGGAATAGAGACACACACATTTCCCACCCGGGGGACTGTACCTATTTCTGGGGGACTGTACCTATTTCTGTCACCAGCCTTGTCCTCTCGCTCTACCAAGTGCTCAATTTGTGAACAATTTCGAGAGCTTGTTGCAGGGAAAAGCCCATTTTCCGCCTGGCAGCAGAGCTCTGGGTTTGAATCAGCTTTGGAAACTTATACAGCCCAGGGGTTACAGACCGCTCCCTCTGCTTTGCCAAATGCTCTGTCTTTTCCCTAAAGGGTGTCACTTCGAAAGCTCCCTTTGGCAGCCACTACCCCACCGGTCACCTCTGTACTAACTGGAAGCACAAGTCTACGATGCTAAATGGGACATCAGACTTGGAGCGGTGTCTTACCAGGCTGCAAGGACAGCTGCAGCGGGAGGGCTGCGCGGTTCCATATTCTTGGCCACCTGGTCCTTTACGCTGTGCAGCATCTCCCGGGCCGGGCTGGGGACGGTGTCCTCACTTCCTTGGAAGCAGCAAACATCAGCTGCTCCTTCCCTATGACCAATTGGGTTCTGGAGGTTTGCAGAGAAGCCTGAGGTCTATGTTTTGTCCTCGGGTGTTGTCTGTTTGAGACAAGTAGATTTGATGGAGAGCAGTGCAGGGTTCACACCAAGCATGGTGGCCGCACCGAAATTACTAATTTGCGCCTGCCCTGCTCACGCAGCCTGGGGCTGCAGGCTCTTCTGGGTGTGTGCTAACCACCTAAGGCTTTGCACACCCAAAATAAATTTGGCTATTTGATCTTCGGGGGCTACAGGTAGCCTATAAGAATCCCACTTTCATTGTGTCCCCGCTTTGCTCAAGGATATTCAGTGCCTTCCTGGCATTGTTGTCCTGTGTCCGTGTAACACAATTTACTCCCCGACTCGGTGGGCCGGGGATCTGGGGGTGCTTCTAGCTGGGCGGTTGGCCTCAAGGGCGTGCGCCTGCACCCCTGAGCGGGGGAGACAGATGTGTTCACAAATATGACACCTGCGATTTGTCTCTTCAGCTTCAGGCATAAACATGGTCACAGGAAGTTATTAGGAAATACATCTCAAAGACAGAAAGGCCTAAAGAGTTGTGTGAGATGAGTGTGCCTGACCTATCCTAAGAAACAAAACATTTCCAATGCTGTGAAACCCCTGGGTATCTCTTCCCTATTACGTCTTCCCCACCTCCTCTTCACCCAACAAGAAACCAGTTCCTAGAATAAGGCCTTTGTCAGCCCCAGTCATTTCTGCCTCAGCACATCTGCCTCTGCACAGCATCGCTCGCCAGCGTTTGAAGTATATAAAAGTATGTCACGTGGTGTGTGTTTTTCTGCAATCTTTGTTTTCACCTAACATGATAGTTTTCGGAGGGATACCTTTGTTCACCCTTTTTCTGCGGCTGCGTAGTATTTCCCCATGTGGACACACTGTAATTATTCATTCTTTCCTTGATGGACACTTGGGTTGCTTATAATTTCTTTTGAATTGATTGCATGAGCTCTCCTTGCCCCAATTAGCAGGAAGTTTCCTATCTCCCCCTTGAGGCTCTGTGCTACACCCCCTCCCCTGCCAAATGGCTAGGAATCTTAGTGACTGTCTGAGGTGTAAGGGGTGAGTTCTCTGCTCAAGAGCCGAAAGAGTCCATGCTTCTGTGATACTCACATGATGTCACTGTTGAAAACTTGTTCCATGTGGTTCTTTGTGTCCTCATTCCCTGATAGGGTGGCACCCTAGAAGCCCAGCTGAGCTGGTGAGTATACACTGAGGAGCCATAACCTGATGTGTGAGCCTGGGCCACTGCCGATCCCCTGCAGGGGCCCCAGTCGTGTGCAAAACTGTCCCTGCAGCAGGGGAGAGGGACAGAGGGCTATGATCATCTCCAAAGAAGGCCAACTGAACCAGCTAAATCTAGTAAGAGGATTTAGCAGGATCACCAGACACAAAATCAACTACTAAAAATCAAGAGTGTATCAAGTATCTCCATACCAGCAAATACCAGCCATAAAATATAATGGAAAGGCTCATTCAGAGGCGCTATCAAAATGCCTAGGGATTCATTTATCAGGGAATAAACAAGTCCTCCATGGAAGAAAACTTTGAATTGAATTAAAAGACATAAAAGGAAGATTTGAATAAATGGAGAGCTCTCCCGTATTCATGATAAAATAACATAACACTGTACAGATGTCAGTCCTTTTAGAAGTGATGCATCTTCTGATGCAATTGCAGTCAGAATTCCAGGCAGATATGTTGAGAAACTTGTCACACTTGTCCTGAAATGAATCAAATAAACGTCTGCAAGTAGCTGACTCAACTTTTAAAAAGAGGAGGGACTTGCCTCCTAGATATTAAAATATATTAAAAAGTCATAGTCATGGAAGGATTACCTGATTCTGATGGAAAGACAGGGAAACAGAGCAATGGATAGAGGACAGAGAGTTCAGAGACAGTCCACACCTATAAGGTAGCTTGTCACGTGTCAAACATAGCACCACAGATCAACGGGAAAGGTTTCAATGACTCTAGATGGCTTTGGAAAACTGGCTGACTGCATATATCAAGATAAAACTGGATCATTGCTTTGCCTGGAAAATAAAAGTTGACTCCAAATAAATTAAAGCCTTAAATGTCAAAAGTTAAACAGTAGAGCTGATTGGATAAATGTAGGGATAGATTTTTATAACCCAAGTGATGAAGTCTTTTCAAACAAAACTTACAAAACACAAAGTGCGATATGAATTTTATAATTCATAATTTTATAATTTTAAATCAAAACTATAGGTTTCTAATCAATGAGGTTAGAATCCAGTGGAGAGACAACTTACAGACCAGTGGTTCTCAACACGAGGGTGATTTTGTTCCCTATACCCCAGGACATTTGGCAATATCTAGAGAGATTTGGGTTGTCACAGCTGGGTGGGAGGTGCTACTGGCATTTAATGGGTGGAGGTCACGGGTGTTGGTAAACATCCTTCAACACAGAGGACAAACCCCCGACGAAGAAGTATCTGGCCCAAATGTCAAGAGTGCTGAGATTGTGAAATCCTCCCGTAGATAAATATCACAAACAGATGTGGCGTCTAAAACCTACATGTGGCTAAAACCCAGAATATTCAGGAAGTCCATATGTTGTTAGGGAAAAGATAAGGAACCCAACAGGACACCAATGAGCAAGCAATTCACAGAGAAGAAAAACTTAATGGCTCATAGGTATGTGAAGAGGCCTCCGAGTCCCCGAGGATTAGATACACATCAACACAACAGTGAACTGTCACTTGTCACTGTCACTTCACACTCCCTGGACTGGCGAACTTAGACAGATGGATAAAGTCAAGTGTTCCCCGGGATGTGGGGAACCTGGGACTCAAGCACACCATTGGTGGAGGGTAGACTGACGCGGCGACCCGGAGAGCCACCAAGCAGAATGTAGGCCAGGGAATGCAACCACACGCACTGGTGGGCGCTCAGGTGCTCCGCACAGATCCTGAGGGGGACAAGTTCAAACACGTTCCCTGCAGCATCGCCTTTGGCAGCAGGATGACTGCGGCTCTTTGGGGTAAACCACTGGGGGGAACGGAGAAGTAAACTACGGTGCAGGCGCATGAGAAATACTCCGTGGCGGCCAGAGTGCACAAGTTAGTTCTACGTACACCAACGTGGATAGGATTTAAACAATTTTAAGAATTACTTGGAAAAAAAAATCAAAGTAACTGAGAACATAGTTAGCTTTGAACTATCTTTGCAAAGGCTGTTTAGGCAAATTTAAGACCTACGGGTGCACAGATTTTTACCGGGACATGCACACTGTGCTTTAAATGCACCTGAATCCATTCTATGTCTTGCTTTGCTCACTCAGCACTACGGCATAGAGGTTGATGCTTATTCCGAGCTGCTCGTGTGCCAGGCATCGTTCTTTTTATTCTCCTCCTCCTCGTGCCACTGTAGGTAATTATTGTAAACAGTTTGGTCTATATCAAGTGGGCGCAGTTATAAAAAGTAGTAAAATCAAAGCAGGAGAGAGGCATTGTATTCATTAGACTTCTTAGGCTGTTGTAACAAAATACCACAGACTGGGGGTGCTAAACCATAGAAATTTATTTTCTCATACTTCTGGAGGCTGGAAGTCCAAGATTAAGGTGTTGGCAGGTCTGCTTTCTCCTGAGACCTCCTCCATGGCTTGCAGATGGCTGCCTGCTCGCTCCATCCTCACGTGGCTTTTGTCTGTGTGCGTGCCTCCCTAGTGTCCCTTCCTCTTCCTACAAGGACACCAGTCCTATTGGATTAGGGCCCTGCTTTGTGACCTCACTTAACATTCATTACCTTCTTAAAGATCCTATTTCCAGGGGCACCTGGGTGCCTCAGCAGTTCAGTGTCTACCTTTGGTTCAGGGCATGACCCCGGTGTCCCGGGATCGAGTCCCGCTTTGGGCTCCCCTCGGGGAGCCTGCTTCTCCCTCTGCCTGTGTCTCTGCCTCTCTCTCTCTCTGTGTCTCTCGTGAATAAATAAATAAAATCTTAAAAAAAAAAAGATCCTATTTCCAAATGTAGTAAATACTGGTGGTTAGGGCTTCAATATATGAGTTTGCAGGGGCAATAGTTCAGAAGCTAACAGGCCTGTGGATTTGGAAGGGGGCTTGCACATTCTGTTTCCTGATCCCAGTGCTGGTCACCTAGATGTGTTTAGTTGATGCAAATTCATTGACTGTACACTTATGATTTGTATCCTTGCCTGTAGGTACATGACCCTTCAAAGAAATTTTTTTTTTAAAGGTGGACTTTCAGTAACTGCTTTTGCCATATTTGCTGATATACTTATATGGATTTTCTGCTTTGCTCTTTTCCTCTGGTATCGTTTGCTAGGGCAGCCGTGTCAAAGTGCCACCCGCTGGGTGACGCGGACTACAGAACTTTATTTTCCCATAATTTTGGAGGTCGGAAGTCCAAGATTTAGGACCCACCCTAATGACCTTAGCTCAGCTCAATCGTCTCTCTAAAGACCCTACCTCTAAATACGGTCACATTCTGAGGTCCTGGGGGTTAGGGCTTCAGCGTGGGAATTTTGGGGGTGGGGGAGACACAGCTCAGCTCATACCAGCCAAGTTCTGCTAATGGATTATCTGGAGGAATATGTTTGTGGTACTTGATCATGAGATATTTTGCACTTTGCTGAATTCGAGCTGCTAGCATCGCATCTAAGAGTTTAGGAAGTCTATGGCCATATGTAAATGTGTCTTACATTTTATTTTACGGTGCCGTCCCTATCAGGTTTAGGCATCGAGGTTATAATAGCTTTATAAAATGGGCCAGGTAATTTTCACTCCTCATTATATTCTGCAAAACAACGGCTGTAATTTCACTTCACATGTACCTTGAAGCCGTGGTGACACCACACAGTAAAAATCTGTGGCCTCAACAAAAAGTAAATCAATGGGGGACACAATGCAGGGAGGCCTTTGTAAAGGGGCTTGAGGAGCAGCCCATGAGTGTGTTGCCCGCATCCAAGGTCCCATTCCCACGTCCTCCAAACATACAAAAAGAAAAAAAAAACACAAAAACAAAACAAGTCGGATCAAGCTGCTCTCCTCGGACTCTTCAGTGGCTCCCCGACGCCCTGGAAAGAGTCTACTCTTCACCACAGAACTCTGTTCTTTGGGTGTTGGCATTGCCAGCCTGCCCCATCTGCCTCTCTGAACCTGGAACAGGCTCAAATGCATGAGCTTTCTCTCACTCCTAGGTGGGAAGGGGTTGGGTGGGTGGGGAAATGCACGTCCCACGCCACCTCTCTCAAAGCACAGAGCCTTTGAGAGGCAACTTCTTCCAGGGGGCTCCGGGGGCCGGCAGAGACAGACCCCCTCGCTCTAAAGGGGGCTCCCAACCTCCAACCTTCGTACGACCTCTCTTCCCTTCTTTCTGGCCTTGCATGGGCCTGTTTGGAAACTCTCCGACTTTGAGACCCAGAGGCATTCACCCCTTAACGACAGCCTGTAGGGGCCCGGGGATCTTGGAGAAGAGGATCCCCTCCTGCAATGTAGCTACACGGAAACAGATTGGGCGGGGGGAAGGGGCTTGTCTAGTGCACCTGCTGGAGACGCAGAGGCGGGTCTGGACACAGGACTCGCTACCAGGTGGAGACTCTCGGCGGCCTGTGTTCTAGGCCCAGTGAGACGCCGGAACCTCCCACCTGGGCGGCCAGCTTCCCTCCTGCTGTGGACTGAATGGTGTGTCCCCCCGGCCCACTGAGATGGTGAAGCCCAAACCCCCAATGTGACTGTATTCGGAGTCAGGGCCACCAGGGAAGTAAGTGATTAGGTTGAGTGAGGTCATAGGGGGACACCTTGGTAAGGGTGGAGCCTTGATCCAATCGGCTCTGCGGCCTTGTGAGAAGAGACACGCGGTGGAGGACACAGCGAGGAGGTGGCTCGTCTTGCCAGCCAGGAGGGGAGCCCTGACTGGAACCCCACATGCTGGTGCCCCAACCTCAGACCACCAGCTTCCGGAGCTGTGAGAAAACCACCGTCAGTCCGTTGGGCCGCCCCGCCAGTGGACCCCGAGCCGAGACCCCTTCCAGCCCCTCCTGGCTGTCTTCTCCTCGCCCCGGGCTGCTGCACCCACCATCGCTTAGGCTCCTTTCCTTCCTAAGACCCAGAATGTTGGTGTTCTCTGAGGTTTCCCCCTTTACTCCCAGTCTTCCCCTCCTTCTCTCCTGTTCCCTCTCTTTCTTCTCTTTTCTGCGCTTGGACTCTCATTTCCGCAATTGTAGCCTCACCGCAGGTGATGTCCCACTTATCATCCCCGCCGCCCCCCCCGCCCCGCCGCCCCGATCCCTACCCAGCACCTCCTGGCACCTCCCGGGCTCTTCTCCTTGGGCCTCCTGTGGTCAGAGACGAGCATCCACGCCCGGACCAGAGAACTCAGGCCCGCTCCCCGCTTCCCTGCTGACACCATTGGGGCAGTGGTGGCAATGGCCTTGGGATACATTTCCCTGTCCCCTTGGCCCTCCACTCCCTGCCTCTGGAGCAGAGATGAGTGGGTGTGAGGTGCAGCCGTCCGGAGTGGTTAGCAAACCTAGGCGACGAGTCAGAATGCACAGCTGCTCTAGCCACAGGATTTGAATAGCCGGCAGGAGTGGCCTCTGTGAGTCATGAGGGACGAAACCATGCGGCCTCCACCTCTTGTGTTTTTTCTTGGAATCGGGTGCGTGGGTGTGAGCACCCTCTCACGAAGACCTCAGAGGCGCTGCGTCCTGAAAGGAGGCGAACAGCTGACCTGTAGAGAGCACTCTGCAGTTGACAAAGTGCTTTCACACACCTTGACTCATTTCCACCTGCGACAACCCCATGGGGCTGGGATTGTTCTTCCCAGTCAAGAGCTGAAGAGACTGAGCCCCTGAGAGGGGCTTGCCCACGGCTGTTACTGGTAGATGGCCAGACTGGTCTTCCTGCTTACGGATGCAGGGAACAGTGTGCCCGGGGCCCCTCGCCCTGTCGGGGTCTTGCCTGGCGTCACCTCCATGCACAAAGGAAGTCGAGGCTTAGCTACATGGGACCGTTTGCTCAGGGTCTTCTGCTGCTGAACGCTGTCATGAGGATCCGAGCCCATGTGGCTCTGAGTCCAAAGTCAATGGATGCACAAATTCACCAGGGGCATAGGCCTCCCGAATCCCGGGTCTTCCATTGACCCAGGAGGACTTCCCAGCGGCCCCTGAGCTGTGGCTTGCCACCCTGTCACAGTGGCTCCCAATCTGGAGGGAGTCATTGTCTCTATCCACCCCCTCATAAGTGCTTACAAGTGCCAGGCACCGCACCAGATGCTGTATCATGTAACTAATGTTCCGGGCTGAGTTGTGTCCCCCCCAAATTCATGTGCCTAAGTCCTCACCCCAGATACCTCAGATTATGGCTATAGGTAAAGGTAGAGTTTAAAAAGAGATAGTTAATTTAAAATGAGGTCATTAGAGTGGGCCCTGATTCCGTACGACCAGTGCCCTTACAGGAAGAGGAAATTAGGACAGAGACACTCATAGGGAAGACCGTGTGAGGACACAGGGAAAGGTGGCCATTGCAAGTTGAGGAGCAGGTTTCTTCCTCAAAAGAAACCAACCCTGCTGACACTTTGATCTTGGCCTCCTGGTCTCCAGAATGGCAGGGAAATAAATGTCTGTGGTTTAAGACCTGTGGAATTTTGCTACGGCAGCCCCAGCAAACTCATACACCTGCTCTCCTTTGGTTCTCAGGTGTTTTGGGGAAGAGAGATTCTTGGTTTTGTTTGTTTGTTTTTGTTTCAGAGGTAGAGTCAGTGATTCATCAGTTGCATAGAACACCCAGTGCTCATTCCTTCAAGTGCCCTCCTTAATGCCCATCACCCAGTTACCCCATTCCCCCACTCACCCCCCCTCCAGGAACCCTTAGTTTGTTTCCTAGAGGTCAGCATCTCTTGGTATTTGTCTTTCTCTGACTGACTTGTTGGCACTTAGCGTTAAGACCCTCCAGTTCCACTCATGTCGTTGCAAAATGGCAAGATTTCATTCTTTTTGATGGCTGAGAGATATTCCAATATCTCACACCTTCTTTATCCATTCATCTGTTGGTGGACATCTGGGCTCTTTCCATATATTGGCTATTGTGGACATTGCCCTATAAACATTGGGGTTCAGGTGCCTCTTCGGATCACTATGGATAAACACCTACTAGTGCAATTGCTGGGTTGTAGCGTAGCTCTATTTTTAACTTTTTGAGGAACGTCCATACTGTTCTCCAGAATGGCTGCACCAATTGGCATTTCCATCAACAGTGCGAGAGAGTTCCCTTTTCTCTGCATCCTCATCAACATCTCTTGTTCCCTGAGTTGGGAAAAGGGTTTCTAATCCCAGGGATGTGCAGAGAAGGCAAGAGTGTGAGGGAAACCGGCCTTATGAGGTTGTCCGGGAGACCTGCTGACAACCAGATGAGGCCCACAAAGCGGCAGGTATCCTGGTGAGATCTCTCCATCTTGGGGCCTGGTGGCCCTCAGCTCTGCAAGTTCAGAAACCCCAGGGTCACCTCACTGAGAATGGAAATCACCCAGCTGCCCTTGACTGACCTCTGCCCCTGTGTCATGCCAGGCTCCTCCTCGGTGCTCTACACAGCAGCCCTGTGGGGCAAGTACCGCCATCTCTTTGCTCTACTGATGGGGACATGGAGGCTCATGGAGTTTCCCTGGTTTGTCCAGGACAACACAGCTTGTAGGGACTAGAGGTAGACTGTGAACCTGGTTTTCCTTGGTTCTGGAACTGAGTCACACCAGCCAACTCAGAAAGAATAGTACACACACACACACATACACACACACACACACACACACCCCTTATGTCAAGGGATGTTTATCATGAGAACGCACCCCCTACATGGCCTGGGCTGTCCGGGGGCCCCAGTTGGTTCTCCGTTGCCATGCTTGTCAGAAATGGTTTGTAATGTTGGAATTGGGCTGAGGAGAGTGAGAAAGGATGTGCTTCTTCATCCCTTGAGTGCTAAGGCAGAGTGGATAGGAGAACACACCCCTGGCGCCAGCCTGCAGGGATTTAAATCTTGGCTTCATCTTCGCCAGGCTTGTGACCTGGGATGAGTTGTGTAAGCAGCTCTGGGGGCTCGGTTTCCTCATCCACATGGGAGGTTGTACTCACAGAGCCCCCTCCTGGGACTGCCCGGAGGACTGGCGGGTCCACGCTCCTAGAGGCCCCACAGGCACCCCTTCCAGGCAGGGTAAGGAGGGAGCACCCTTCCATCGAGGGGCCCCCTGTGCTGAGAGACCTGGAGGTGCAGACACCTTCGGGGCCATCTGGGGTGGCTCCACCAATGCCCCCCCCGCCCGCCTTGTCTATCCTTTCCTGGACCTCTTGCCCGACTGACCCTCCTTTGTTTACTATCTTGCTCCTCACAGAACCCAGTCTGATGCCTGCAGATCATCCTCCCTGGAGCTTGGGAAACCAGGCTCTTCACTCACGCAGTCTCCTGCTCCACATGAGGTCTCATCTCACCTACCCATCTCATTTGCTTCAGGACCTCTGTGCATGGGTTTCCGTTTGCTTGGAAGCTTCTCTTCCTGCCTCTTTGCCTGACCAACTCCTACTCACGCCTCAGGTGTCAGCATAAGTGCCGTGTTCTCTGAGATCCCTGACTTCATCCTAGTCTCTGAGCCCCCACACATCCTACCCTAGAAATGGCCACAGCACCGCAGCTGCTCCTTCCTTGTAGGGGTCTCTCTGCCCCCCAAGAGCCATTAGACATGAGCTCACCAAGGGGCAGGAGTGGGCTCTCTTGCCCACCGTTGGACCCTCAGCAGGTGTCTGACACACACAGCATGTGCCTCACACACTTTTAGGGACTGGATAAGTGTGAAGGTGATGTCACACAAGAGAGCACAAGTGATGGAAGGAACTTGCCCACCCGGCTATCCCTCCTCCATCTTGCAAGAGGTACCCTTGGTTGGGGTTGCCTACTGGGGTGTAGAGAGCAACAGGGTGGAAGTCTCTGGGGTGGGGAAAGGAAAAGGTTCTAGAATTTGAACAAAATGAGAAAGACTGGGGAAGAGGGCCCTGCGAGCTGGCACCATGAGGAAGAGAACTTTGGGGGAGGGAGGAAGCTTGGAGTATTTTTAGGAAGTGTTGTGTTGTGTGTGTGAGCGGTTGTCAGTCTCTGTCCTCGAAGGGCTTTCAGGAAAGCAGTAAAGGATATTCAATGAAGTGTAGTTCCCAGACCAGCATCTCAGGAATGATCAGAAATGCAGATTCTCTGGCTCCTATTGAACTGGAAACCCTGTGGATGAGGTTTGGGAACCTGTTCTGGAACAGACCATCCCGGGATGGGGGGTGTTGGGGTCTCAGGGACCAACTGCTGTAGAAACTTACGTATCTCCCATTGCTCTGTAGGGCCGCCCTTGTGCTTGGTCTTGGGGAAGGCTGTCCGGGAGGAGCTAGGTGGCAGGGTGAAGCAGCGAGGCCAAGTTCTAGACCTTCAAGGTCTCTACACACATTTGCTTTACCCTCTAGATCCTGACAGTGATCTCTGATGGAGAAACTGAGGCGCCGGGATGTAAGGAGCCTGCTGAGGGAGGTCACAGGAGTGAATGAGTCAGACTTTAGGTCTGGAGCTGACTTGTAGCATCACTTTGTGCTTTCCTAAAGCATCTTGTCACTGAGTCCAGCTTCATTATCTGTGAAATGGGTTAAGATGTAGAAGGAAAGTGCAAAGAGCCTCGCATGGAAGATGCTATAGCCCTTGAAGTGCGTGTTCCGTTGCTTACTAGGGATGTGGCTTCACTGATATGACACTTCTAGTAGTTTGGGGATGGCTGTCACCAGAGGGTACTGTGCAGAACTGGGAGCCTGTCAGTGTTGCTGTAGAATCTCTGCTGGAGAGAGCACGGGGGAGCGAGGGAGCGAGGGAGCGAGGGAGGAAGACTTGGTCTGCACCTGATTTCACTGCATCTATTCAGGCCTGGAAGGAAAGACAACAGTCCAAGTCCTGGCATGTGGCTGCAGACCTGTGATTTGAAAACTTGCATGCTTGTTAGAATCCCTGAATAGATTTATTTATTTTAACTTTTGAGAGAGAGAGAGAGAGAGAGAGCGAGCATGCAGGGTAGAGGGTGGGGGTGGGGGTGGGGTGGAAGGAGGGGCAGAAGGAAAGGGAGAGGGAGAGAGAATATCTCAAGCAGACTCTGCACTGAGCATGGAGCCCGATGCAGGGCTCAATCCCGTGACCCTGAGATCATGACCTGAGCTGGAATCAAAAGTCAGACGCTCAACCTACTGAGCCACCCAGGCGCCTCTCCCTGGACAGATTTTAAAAACTTCAATGTCCAGTGGCATCTGAGACCAGTGACTTTAGAGTCGTGATGGATGGAGCCTGGGTGGCTGGTGAGGCCTCCTCAGGAAGAAAAGATTTCTGATTGACATGACAAAGCATCCAAAAAAAAAAAAATCCCAAAGATGGCAATAGAGGGGAGAAGAGGGGAGATCGATTTACGGAGCACCTGTTCCTCCACAGTCACGTCTCCTGAGCACTGCTGGGGAAGGTTCTTGGCTTTCAAGGACCCAGGGGTTAGACTGAGAATCCAGAGTAGGCTCGGACAGTCTGGGATAATCTCCCCACTTCATGGTCCTTAACTTAGTCACATCTGCAGAGTCTCTTTTGCCACATAAAGTAACAAATTCGTAGATTCTAGGGACTAGGACACAGACGTCTTTGCTGGGCCGTTATCCTGCTTAAAACCAGTGCTCAGTGAAAGTTAGCTGTGTTCCGGCAGTGACTTGGAGACGCAGACGTTATTATCCTGCCCAGTGTCAGTCACTGCCTTGCTGTGTGACCTCGGGCTGGTTACTCAGCATCTCTGAACGTTAGTTTCCTCCTCCGCATAAGGCGGATAACGGCGCCTGTTTTACAGTGCTGCTTGTGATCACTAAGGGAAAATAAGGCAAAGCGAAAGGCTTACCACGCCGTCAGGCGCATGATAAGCACCCGGGAGACATTACCTAAAATAGCAATGATGACAACAAAATAGCATCGTCACCATCTTAGGTGGCACAGAGGAACAGGCCGCCCGAGACGGCAAGGCCTGCTGCAGACACAGGTGTGGGACCCCAAGCTCTGTGCTTTCCTTAGGCCAGGTGGGGTTCGTGCAGGTGGTGGGGGGGCGGCGCACTCTCCAAGGAGCACAGCTCAGCTCAGCTCAGTGAAAGATCTTTCTCTCCGGCGTGGAGTCTGGCAAAGGGGAGCCCCGGCCCGCCCCCGAGGCTGCTGCCGGGAAGCCCCTCCACAGCCCCTTCTTCTAGCTGCCGGGCCTGTGAGTCCGGCAGGCGAGCAGGGTCAGGGCCCAGGAGGTCATCGGATGCGTTTTGCTGGTTTCCTGGCCTGCTCCCGCCGAGGGGCCGAGGGCGCGGGGTGCGGGGTGCGGGGTGCGGGCAGCTGGGCAGCATCTCCATCTCAGGAGACCACAGCCCCGTGGCCGCATTGTCGGCAGGGGCCAAGGGGACGCTGGCCCTCCCGTCTCACAGATGAGGACACTGAGGCTCAGAGCGGGGCCGGGATGAGCCTGCGGACGGAAGGCGCTGCGGGAGGAGAGTCCCTCCCAGGACCGGCGCGGGCGGGGTGGGGGCCACTGAGAAGCGTCCCTGGTCCCCCGGACAAGGCAGGCCTCCTGTCCGGTGGCCTCGGGGCTCCCTGAACGCTTCCCCTACAGGACTCAATGCAGTTACACACATTTGTACAGTTAGCTTTCTTTTAACTGCGATAAAATACACATAGTATAGAATTTACCGGTAGTGACATTTAGTACATTCACAACGTGGCCCGACCATCACCCAGACCTGCTTCCAGACACCCTTCAGCCCCGCGCACGCCCGCCGCCAGCAGCCAGAGCCTGTTGTCCCGACTCCCAGGCCCTCTGCGCCCGTTGGTCCCATTCCCGTCCCTGTGGATTTGTCTATTCTGGATATTTCAAGTTCGTGGGATGAAGTTAGCATCCAAAACGTCTTCTCCTGTGTCACCCTCTCCCCGCCGGGGTAGGAGCTGTGCCGGCTGGCCCGCTTGCCTTGGCCCAGTCCCTGGCACAGCCCAGCACCTGACGGGACAGGAGGACGTCTTCTCCACCAGGGGTCTGCGCGCCTGCGGGAGGCAAGCTGTGTCCTTGAGCACGGGCCAGCGGGGTGCTGGGGTGCAGTCCCTCCCGGGGCCCCTTGCCGCGTCAAGTGTTGCCTTGAAGACAGTCACCTCATACTTGGAAGCATCAGTTTCCTCCTCCACCCGATGGGGACGATGACGACGTTCGTCTCCCTCGGGTGACGTGACGATGATCGCCACGCTGTCCGCACGAGGGCGCGTGGCCTGGCGCTGATCCTTGAGAACGTTAGCTGTGAGGGTGGTTGTCCCGGGTTTGGCCTCCCCAGGCTCTGGGCTGGACAATAAATAGGAAGAGTTCAAACTTGGTAAATGCGTTTTTTTATTTTTTTATTTTTTTATTTTTTTTAAATTTCTTTTTGGTAAATGCGTTTTAATTGAAATGATGCCTCAAAGGGCCTTAAAAACGAGATGGGTGGACGCGCAGGTCAAAATTGCGGGGAGTTCTGTGGGATGGGGACAAAGAAGGGATCCTCTGCGTTAGCCCTTGCTAAGTGACTCCAGGAGGATGAATTCTGCCCCCACGTCCAAGGCTTGCGGCGACAGAAGGCTGTTTTGCTTGCTCTGTAGGTCCCCGGGGGCCAGCCGTGGCTCTGCTCCACCGGCTTTAGCTTCATCCGGGGCTCCGGGCTGAGGGGGCAGCCCTGTTCTGGGGTGGAGCATCCCTCCAGCCGAGGGAAGAGGCTGCAGGTGGCTCCTCGAACTCCTGCCCCTGTGTTGCTTGTACCATCATTGCTCACGGCCCGAGGCCACGTCATTCATGTGCCCCCCCCCCCGGCTGTCTGGGGTGGGATGGCGGTAGGGACTGGACCGCCCTTCTCTGAGGACCCACTTCAGAGGTCCCAGAGCAATGCGTGGGGCTGGATGTTCCTCTTCCAAGGAGGACAGCCTGTCATTGGAAATAATAACACACTGACCGCCCTCTGTCCTGAGACCTTCAGGTACTTTGGGGACACGGTCTGGTGCGTTCCTTCATCTTGCTCACTTTGAGCCTCTACCTCCGACCCTAGAACTATGCATAACCCTAAGCGGCTTGGTTGGGGAGGGGGTGTCAACTAAGTAGGACAAAAAGTGGTCTGTGAGGGTCTCTGGATGTACAGATTGGGCCCAAGACTAAGAACTGAAACTCCCTCCATGGCAGTGTGATTTCCTGCAGTAGAAAACCGAGAACAACTTAAATATCCAGCAATAGGAGAACGGCCAGTGGACAGGGGTGTCGCTCATGCAATGGCATCTGGTCCACCATCGAAATAAATGAGCTACAGATACATAGAAAACTGCAAAACTCCTCGAGACATGATGGTGAGCTGAGAAGGTGGATGTAGGAGGAACCTGCCGTCTTGGAAGCAGGTAGGCAATTCCTCAAAATGTCGAATGCGGGGTTGCCACTTGACCCAGCAATCTACTGCTGGGCGTATACGCTAGAGACTCAAAACCACTTGTCCACACAAAACCTTGCGTGTGAAGAGTCACAGCAGCCTTAGCTACGCCAGCCGAAAAGGGAAAACCATCAGCATGCCCATCGACAGATGAGTGGACCCGCGAAACGCGGTATGATCCACAAAAGGGGATGTTATTGAGCCGCGGGAAAGAATGAAGCGCTCACATGTGCCACGACATGGATGAGCCTCGAAAACCCCATGCTACGGGGAAGAAGCCAGGCTCAAGATGCCAGAGGTCGTAGGGAGTCTATTTGCAGGTTAATGGCTAGAATACACCCACCTGTGGAAGGACAAGTGACATCGGTGGTGGCCGGGGGCTGGGGCGAGAAGCGAGGGGCTGTATGAAGGGGGCGCGGTTTCCCTTTGTGGGGATGAAATGTCCCGGACCTGAATGGTGGTCATGGTAACCCAACATGTGAATGCGCCCTGGATTTTATGCTCTGCAGGGATTGAAGTGGTAAATTTTTATTATGGCTGCTTCGCCACGGTGGGGAAAAACCAAAACAGGACACACATACGTGTGCGCACGAGGAGCTGCGTGGAGGTGCGTGTCCCCGGGTCAGGACGGCGGTGATTTCAGGGAAGGAGTGAACCGAATGGGGGTGGGTGGGCGGGTGGGACGGGCCGTGAAGGTATTTCAAAGGTATCTGTAATATTTTAGTGCCTGAGAACACCCTGCAGTGTATATGGAAGAATGTCAGCACTTAACAAATCTGGGTTAGCGTGTATTTATTGGCACGGTTCTCTGCCTTTTTCTAAATATTTGAAATCCATCCTAATCAAACGAGAAGAAAGCCCGGTGGCTTTGAAAACTGCTTCTGAGCAGCTCTGAGTGTGAACGTGCCTCCCGGGCGCCTGCCCTCCGAAAGCAGGTGACTTAGGGACCAGGGAACATTAGATTTCATTGTATTTTTGCCTGGCTGTGTCCTGTTATTTTAGATTCTATTGAAAATTAATGATGCGGGGACCTTATTTTTTTCCTGCCTAGACCTGGAACTTTGACTCTGATCAATGAATTCCATCTTCCGGAGGCATAGCGATGGGCTGGGGGTTTTCATCTCAGATAATTGCTTTTTCCCCTTTATTTGGCGGTAGACAGAATTTTCTTTTCAGGCCCAGAGATAAGACAGGAAACTGGTATTCTCAGTTTGGGATTTTTAAAATGAGTTATTCCATTGTCATTAGGGGCGGTTCTCTGATCTATAGAACCTCTCAGAGATGATGGAGTGGGAGAGGGGAGATGCTCGGGTGCTGATTCTAGATGTTGGAGATTATGTCGCCAACAAGCAAATTTGGGGAGTACCACAGGGGGTGGGGCGGGAGATGGTTGAGGGTCGTTTTTCCTCAATAAGGTTTAATACCTTTTTGCCTATCAAGTAAAGTGATTGTCCTGGTTATTTTGGAAGAACAATCATTTAAGCGCAATAATTTAAATCCGATCTCGCCACACTTACATCCAGCAACAAGCACGAGGCCACTGGGGTTGGCACCGTACAAATCCTTCCTAAAGGTCCCTCCAAGGTCATGTTGTCCAACAAACTCATCTCACAGGTGAGGAAACAGAGGCCCAGTTTGGCAACAAGCCTCGCCCCAGCCCCCGAAGTCCCTTCTCCTATTTCAAGGTCAAATTCCCACGTGGTCCTCCCCGCGAATCTACCTCGCTTGCCGAGCTTGACTTCGAATGTCTGTTGTGCTATTTCTATAAGACAAGCTTTTCCCTCCAAGACCATAGGTTCCCCACTGTGATGGTTCTATGGAAAGAACCCCACACACGGAGTCAGAAAACCTGGTTTGAATCCTCGCCCTGCCGGAGAACCCGCGTGATTTCTTTTGCACGAGTGTCAGCTTCCGCCCTGACAAACGGAGCCCAGGATCCCCAAGTCCAAGGGCTGCTGTGACCCGTGAGGAACTCGACGCCAAGGAAGGGGGTGCAGCTGGGGCCCGTGCACGGGAGCTGGGCCTGTGCATGAGGCCAGGTAGCCACGCAGAGGCGGGCCTCATGTGCCGGTGCAGTGCCAACGAGAGCTGGCTTCTCCCAGGCCCTTGCTATGGGCTAAGCACGTGGCTGTGACTGTCACGGCGCGTGGACTTTCTCTTGTAAGCCTCAGACAGCCCTACAACGTAGATGCTGCCATTATCCCATCTCCTGATGGGAAGGGTAGCTAACCAGCCTGCAGAAGGTCACCAGCCTGCCTGACGGGGGGCAGGATCTGCACTCGGGGCCGCTGGCTCCGGGCCTCCCACGCGCGAGCCTGCAGGGCTGGATTCCTCTCTGCTCTTGCGGCCTACGAGGCATTTACGGATTGCGCAGCATCTTCTGCAGATGAGCACCAGCCCCTTCTTGTTTCAATTCTAGGAATCCTTGGAGCATCTTCATGAGTGAAAATATCCCTTCAAAACACAATCTCCAGGGGCAGCCCTGGTGGCGCAGCGGTTAGATGCCGCCTGCAGCCCAGGGTGTCATCCTGGAGACCCGGGATCAAGTCCCACATCGGGCTCCCTGCATGGAGCCTGCTTCCCCCTCTCCCTGTGTCTCTGCCTCTCTCTCTGTGTCTATGAATAAATAAATAAAATCTTTAAAACAAAACATAACAAAACAAAACACAACCTCCAGCCTCTCCTTGTCCCAGGCAAGTGCGAGCGGGCGCCTTGTCTGATTGCCGCCACTTCTCGAACACCTGCTGTGCGGCTGCCAGCCACGGCCCGGCCCGACACTCACAGATGGGCCTGAATTAATTGTCCCGACGACCGTATCACGTTGACACTATTGTCCACATTTTCTAAGATGAGGAAATGAGGTCGCGAGTGAATAAGTATCCAAGAGGCAGCAGAGTTGGGTTTCCAATCCAGGTGTGCCTCACCCCAAAGCCTTTATTCTTTCTGAGAACATCATATTGCCTTCAGAAGGAGGACACGCCCGAGGAACTCCCAACGCGGGGTCGCTTCCTCTCTGACTTGATTGTGCGTGTGCCCCTGGGTTGCTGGAAGGAGGCAGAGCGAGGGCAAACATGCTGAGAACGAGTGTGAAAATCCAACCTAGAAAAAAAAAAAAAAAAAAAAAAGAAAAGAAAATCCAACCTAGAGAATCCGTGGGGGGCGAGGGCAAAAAGAACCTTTTGTGATTTTGACCTGCAACCCCTGACTGCGTCCTGCTCCCTGCTGGGATCTAGCTAAGGGCTGGTGAAGACGGCGGTCTACACCTGCACGGTGTCTTCCGAACGGGACCGAGTAAGGACTCCGAAGCCGGGTGGGCTTGGCTTCACATTCAGACTCTCCCACTTAGCAGCTGTTTGATCTTGGGTGGGTGACTTCCCCTCTCTGAGGCTAGGCTTTTGCATCTGTAAAATGGGGGTAACGTTGCCTTCTTTACCAAGTTCTGGTGGGGACTGAGTTGAGTCGTACAAACCTCTTGGAATAGTGCCACCGTAAACACTCAATACCGACACTCGTATTGTCAAGTAATAATAATAAGGAAATGGAGGAGTGAATCAAGCTGAGCTTCAGAGTCCTGTCAAGGGATGAGAGAAGTACTCAGGCCATTCCTTCTTGGGTGACTAATATGCTGCCCATTTGTGGTGTTTCTGATCCCGGGGTAAAGTCCAATTAATTCCTCTCAGGGACCCTCTAAGGCTGGCAGCACCTGCTGAAAGCTGGTGGTGGTGGTGGTGGGGGGATGATTCACTCCAGGTTCCACCTGCTGTCTCTGGGGACAGAGCCAGGTGGCTTATTTGAGGCTTACCTTGAGCCGAGTCTTCCCCATGGCCTTTGCAGGTTCTAAAACGATTTAGGGGCTAATGCAAAGGCTTGTAGGAATTTCCTTTGGTGTTTACTAAGGGGGCTGATGGGACACCATCAGAACACGGCTCTTACGTAAGCCGTGCTCAGGTTGGCCGCTGTGTTGATGGGAAGACGATTCGCTCTGAAGTCCCCTGGACTGTTGCATCTTCAGCGACAGCCACCCATGGGAGACACTGTGCGGCCTCAAACAACAGACGTCTCCAGTTCATGGAAAAACCAATCATTCTGTCCATCTTTTCTCTTAGAACTATCCAGTCGTGCTCGAGAGTATTTTCTTCCCCGAGAAGTTGCCATGGTTACAGCTAGGTTTGTTTGTATGGGAACGAGAACATTAACAGGGCAGGTTTTAAACGGAAGTGTAACTTTTGGACCACGTAATGGGGATGGGAAATGCTGCAGCCCCTCGGCAGGGACAGGGGGACACTGAGCAGGGAGGGCTTCTGTGCTTCAGGTCGCAGGCGATGCCCTGGGCTCTGGGTGGGCCTCGGGCTCAGGTCCGTTCCTGGTTTGGCCTTGGGCACGTCACTCTCCCTCTTAGGCCATTTGTCATCGTCCCAATCTTAAATGAGGACGTTAGACCAAGTGGTCTCCAAACCTCCTTTCACGTCTGGAATTCCAGAATTTGGAGTGGTCTCCGTGGCTTTCTAGGCCACGTCAGGCCGCCAGGGGGCGCGAGGGCCTGTGTTTTGACCACGCCCCGGAGCTGAGACACCAGCTGAGGATGACCAACAAGAGGAAGGATCTTTGAGGTCCAGCCCTTGCTTTCTGGGGGAAGCAGATGATGAAAGAAGACACTGCTGACCTTGACACGGGGGTGGGGGCTCTACCCTTGGCAAGGGGTCTTCAGATCTATTGTCACTCTGATGTCACATCAGTTTCCTGGGCCAGATGCTATCGTCCCATTTTCCCGGGCCCACGGCACTGTGAGAATTTGCTTTGGACCGTGTGGGCTTCCAGGTGTGGACTCAGACCTCACCTCCTCACTCTGCCTCACTCCCTGGCCGTGTCCCACTGTACTTCAAGAGGCCGCCTCTGTTTCGAAAGGGGGCTCCGTTGCACCCACAAGACAACTCACACCCAGGTTGGTTGGGGCAGCCCTTGAATCCATGGTAGGTAGAGCCAGCAGCAGGTGCTGAGCTGCCGGGGTAGACTAGAACTTCTTTCCAGCGAAGCTCCTCTTTGGGGATTTAGACCAGATCCTGGGGAGAAGGGGGTGGCTGATGGGAGCTGTAACCGTCCGGGCCCTGCAGGTAGCAGAATCTACCCGGGCTCATTGAAGTGGCAAAGGAATTTTTGAAAGGGTATCAGGAAACTCTCGGAATCTCCAGGAGGGCCAGAGAACGAGAATCTGAAATTACGTATCCAGAAAGCATGACCAGTCCCAGTGCGGGGGCTTTTCTAGGAAAACACCACTGCCCCAGCAGCCTGCCCTCCGGGGGCTGGGGGACCCGGTGGCTGCATGGGAACTTCTGGGGACCGAGCCCCTCCTACGTGCTGGGCGTGCACCTGACCTCAGCTCATCCTGTGGGATCCCTACCACTGCCCCTCATTTACAGAGTTTTGCTCGAATAAATCCAGGCTTCTCTGGCCTTAGTGTCTGGGCTCTAACGGTGCACGAAGGTACAGACCTTGGGCTGGACCTGAGGGTTTATGGCTCATTGATCCTCGGAGGGAGATTTCAGGAGAGGAAGGATTTTCTGGGTGTTTCTGCTGTCGTAATGCTTTTGATTTCTAGCAAAAGTGGAAGGAGTGGAACAAAAAGGAATGTTAAATTCTCATTTGCTGTTTATTTTCTTGTGCCTCGGGTCCCCCTGGCAGTAGAAATAGCCCTAAAGGAAGGAAGTACCTCCCACCTGACCCTCTGGGGTGTTATTTGGATTTGGCTCTCTTTGGATAAGGAGTCCTTACATTTGGAAAAGACCGTGACATAGAGTCATGCAATCCTGTTAGTTTATAAGCCGAGGAACTGAGGCCAGAAATTACTTGCCCAAAGTCATATAATGAGAGAGTGGCTTTCATGCGTTGAACAGTTACGTAGCGCGCGCCTGCACTGTGCTGGGCGCTGCACACTCTGAGACAGACGACTTCACTGGGGCCACGGAGCTTTCGGTGAAGGAGGCGAGCTCCACACACAGCCCCGCCTCTAGTTCTCCAACCATTATTCCACCTGGAGCAGAAGCACCCTTGGCTCTTTTTCTTAATTTTTTAAAAATTGTAAAAATACGGACTAACCAATGGCATATAAACAGGAAAAAAAAAAAAAACCCATGACATTTTTAGTACCAACTGTGCAGATGAGCCTTCTTTTTCCTCTCTAGCACGTTGCAAGAAAGCAGTTTTCCCAAAGGCGGGGAGGTGTATGGAATTCTGAAGTCTCCCACACTATTGATGTGAGTGTAAATTAGCCTTTGTGGAGGAAAAAAATTTCAATGTGTGTGAAACGTTCTTCACCCAGAGTTAACTTCCTAGACCGGCTCATAGGAAAACAGCTACCAACGTGCCTGGCGATACGTCTACTAAGGATCCCTAGGTCAGGTACAGTCAGTAGCAAAATCTGGAGAAACCCTAAATGTTCAGCAGTTGATCGCTTATAGGAAGCATGCTGTAGCCACTCTCCCAGTCAGGATCAGATTTGGCTGAGTGTAACAGAAAACCCCAAATAACAGTGACTTACACATGTATGGATTTATTTTCCTCCACCTGAAAGAATCCTGGAGGTAGCGTTTGGGGGTTGGTGTAGAGTGGTGACACAGTCACCTGGAACCCATGTTCTTTCTCTCTTTTGGTACCACTAGACTTATTGCATGGTCAAAGGGGGCTGCTGGAGCTCCAGCCAGGTGTTCACACTCCATGCGGAAGGGAGGATTGGCAAAAGTGAGCGTGTCCTTAGCGCTTAGTCCCTTGGCCGAATGTATCTTCGAAGAGAACCTGAGGGTGGGTGTTCAGCTGGGCACATTGCCTGCCGTTCTGGCTTAAGGAGTAAAAGAAAGAAGAAAACAGGGCAGCCCAGGTGGCTCAGCAGTTTAGCGCTGCTTTCAGCCCAGGGTGTGATCTTGGGGTCCCGGGATCGAGTCCTGCGTCGGGCTCCCTGCATAGAGCCTGCTTCTCCCTCTGCCTGTGTCTCTGCCCCCCTCTCTCTGTGTCTCTCATGAATAAATAAATAAAATCTTAAAAAAAAAAAGAAATAAGAAAACATGTGGATTGGGCAGGCCTGGGATCTTCAAACATTTTTGCTCACACATCCCAGAATTTTGTAGAACTTATTGACCACTGTGTACAGTTTTAGATTGTCCCTGAATTTTTTTTTTAAATCATAGGTGTATATGGATGTGAAGGAGACAATTTCTGGCCCATTTTTATATTAACACAAAACAAAAAGGTATTGTGTCATCTTAAAAAAATATATCCAGTGGAACGCAAATACCACTGTGGTACGATAGCCACCCTCCTCCATCTAAAAGATGAACAGGCAAGGTCTTAACCAATTGGAAATTTTCTATTTTTTCTTTTTTTCTCATTCTACTCCCTCTACAGATAGTTTTCTAACAAATGTTTTTCTGCTTGAATTTCTTTTATTGATCCCTTTGTCATACCTCTCGTCCACAACAGTAGGTATAGAAGGAGAAATTTTACTTTTAATTTCACATGGCTATAAGACTACTAAAATTCTTCTTTGAGTTAACATTACAGTTGTAGATACCATACAATTGATAAAAATAATATAAACATAGCATACTTTAGGCAATATAAAACACAACGAAGCTCTTTGATTGATTTTTTTTTAGATTTTTTATTTATTAATACATGAAAGACACAGAGAGAGAGCCAGAGATACAAGCAGAGACAGAAGCAGGCTCCATGCAGGTAGCCCGATGCAGGATTAGATCCTGGGATCGTGGGATCACTCCCTGGGTCAAAGGCAGGCATTTAACTGCTGAGCCACCAGGGCATCCCTGATTGATTGATTGATTGATTGATTGATTGATTTGAAGCACCACATACATGGTAATATTGGTTTCAGAGTAATGAGGCTTTTATTTTTATTTATTTTTTTTTTTGTAATGAGGCTTTTAAAAAACGAATTTACATGTCTTTGGATGCTATTGGTGGTAGGAAGAGTAGGGATAGCCCTCAGTTATATTTCTGATTTTTTCCCCCACAGACTCAAGCATTGTAAACCTTGTTCCATAAATAAATAAGCAGAGATGGAAGGAATTATTCTAGAGCAGTAATGCCACCCACATTCCCTGAACCCTTCTGAGGTGCACATCAAAAAACCACATAGTGGCATATCATCAGCCATTATTTTTAATCATTGACCAGCTGACAGCTCGCTCCTTCAATTTTGTTGAAAACAAGACTTAGAAGTCACCTGACCTGCAAAGAGATTTCTCATTCGGTCATTGAGTTCATTGATGAACCCAGTGTCGACACCAACACTTTAAATTGTCGCTTTTCACAACCTGCATCATTAGCAGCAGCAGCAGCATCAAAGATAATATTCAGGATGGGTGAAAAGTGTGGCTTTCTGTTGTACAGTGTGAAAAAAAAAATAGACTTTGAAAGGAAAGTGGGAACCAAAACCTCACCTTGGGTAAAGGTGCATTCTCAGGCAAGTCGGTTTTAGGAAAGTTTCCAAATGGACATGGATGATCATTGATTTCCAAAGACTGTCCCTGCCCAAGTACCCCTTGGGATGATCCCTAGAAGGTAACTAGCAGTTTTGGCCACATCTAACCAGGTTATAAAATACCATTGCGCTCACAAAGCCATTGCATTCCGGTAGGCGCTCTGCTATTGAAGGGTAAGTTACGAGATCCATCATTAATTTAGAAAATGCCTACAAATCAATATGAGCAGAATGATCCTATTTTTGTTATATATGTGTAAGTTCAAAAACAATGACTTTATCTAGGCAAAGGAATTAGACAAAATTTTAATTTTTCTTGTACTCCAAATGTCTGAGGCTTAAAAAACATCTTCCCCGCTCTCTATTTTTCCTCCTCCTTTCCACACTTGAATATGTATTTTACATTGGTTTTATATTTTTTTAAATTTCAAATTACTTTTTTATAATTTTGCATTAATTGATAATATTTATTTATTTAAATGTTCTATTTATTTATTTATGAGAGACACAGAGAGAGAGGCAGAGACACAGGCAGAGGGAGAAGCAGGTTCCATGCAAGGAGCCCGACATGAGACTCGATCCCGGGACCCCAAGATCACGCCCTCGGCTGAAGGCAGACGCTTAACTGCTGAGCCACCCAGGCGTCCCTATAATATATATTTAATCTCCATACTTAATCCAGATCTGAAAGGTACCATTCAAACAACTTTGACGAATGCACAAGACACCAAACATTTCCATCAACTCAGAAAATTCCCTCATGGCCCTCCCAATCAATCCTCCACTTATTGGGATTCCCCAAATAAGCACCGATTTGACATTTTTTGCCTATCCTACAATGCCAGGTAATGGAATCATACAGTGTGCACACCTTCGTGTTTGACTTCTTTCACTTAATACAATAACCTTAAGATTATTTTACAATCGCGCTGTAGCGTTTACTAGTAGTCTGTTCCTTTATATTGTTGCTTAGTATTCCATTGTATGAAGATACTACAGTTCATTCCTTCCCCTGTTCATGGACACCATTTCTTTAAAAATATTCATTTTAGAGTAGCTTTGGATTTACAGAAAAGTTGCAAAGATAATACAGTTCCCCCTATGTTAACAATTGGTCCCAACTCATGAAGCCATACTGATACAATATTAAGTGAAGCCCACAATGTATATAAATTCCGCAGTTTTCCCCTCATGTATTTTTGTTGTTGTTGTTCCAGAATTCTATTCAGGATACCACATGACGTGCAGTGGGGTTTTGGTTCTTTCTCGCTCTCTTTTTTAAAGGCTCCTCTGAGCTGCGACAGTTTCTCAGACTTTCCTGATTTTTGATGACTTAGAGAGTTTTGAGGCCAGGTATTCTATAGACTGCCCTTCATTTGGGATTTGTCTGATGTTTTTCTCATGATTAGGCTGGAGTTTTGGGTTTTGGAAAGGACGACCACAGAGGCGGAGTGCCATTTTCGCCACCTAATAAGGATATATGCTATCACGCACCTGCTATCAAACATATACGCTGTCCACACGACTTACACTGATGATGTTGAGCTTGATTCCCTGGCTGAGGTATTGCTTGTCAGATTTCTCTCCTCTAAAGTTATCCTCCCCTCTTCCTTTTCCATACTCTGCTTTCTGGAAGGAAGTCATTTTGCTCAGCCCACGTTTAAAGACTTAATCGAGTGATGCTCCACTTCCTTGAGATCAGACTACACAAATTGTCTGGAACTCTTTGTCATAGAAGATTTATCTATTCTTGCACTTTTGTTTATTTACTCATTCATTTATTTATATCAGTAAGGACTCATGAGCACTTATTTATACTTTGGGGTAAAAGTCCAACACTAGCTATTTATTTTGTTGCTCAAAATTGTCCTGACTTTGGACATTGGGAGGTCCTTTTAGTTGACTCCTATGTCCCTTGGGTGTGCTTCCAACCTTTTGTTTTTTTGAGCATTTTCTTACTTTCTGGCAGGTAAACCTGTTCCAGGTTTATCTTTTATATTTTCTATCCCAGCCTTAAAATCAGCCATTTCTCCAAGCAGTCCTGTTATTTAAATTTTCATTTCATTCATTCATTCTTTATTTCTTTCTTTATTTATTACTGGAGAATGGAATTACAAACTAATATCTGGGTGCTGGGTCATGCCCTTCTTTTTTATACAAAACTTTTTACCATTTACAGCTCAACCCTAAAAGGCCTTTTTTGAGAACCCAGTTTCAAATAGTACCCTATCCCCAACTAATCAGTGCCTATGACATAGTCTTTAAAATATTTTTATAGGACTTATTATGACTTAATATATCAATTCTTGAAATCAATCTAGGCACTGTGTTCTGCAACTTGCTTTTCCCAATCCCACAATATATTATGGATATCTTTCCAGATCAATATACCTGATTCTATCATATTTTTAAAAATAACTATTTGGTATTCTTTCTCTCTGTTCCTTTTGCACACACATGTGATAATTTTTGCATGGATGGCACTTTAGAGAATTTCAAATTTTCTATTACAAGCAGTGCTATGAAGAATGTGTATGCCATTGTGAATTCTTGAGTGTTTAACAGCAGCTAATATTTTTAGAAGAAATTATGAAGGGCTTTTACATGGAACCCTCATATTTATGGGATAGCTGCTACCATCATTCTCACGTTACAGATGAGAAAGGCTAATAAGCTAGTCTGGACAATTTCCTCCATATCAGACACTTGGTAGGTGGCAGTCTGGATTTGATTCTCAGATATGTCTGACTCCAGAACCAAAGAGCTTAAATATTATGCAATTATTGTATTTAAAGAGAATTTAAGGATCTAATGGGATGCACATTATATGTATGTGTATATACACATACATACATACATACATATATACGTATTACTTTATGGCAGGTATATATATACACACACAAACTGCCTTTCCAAAAGCTGTGTGTGATTTTTCAATCTCTAATTCTGCTCCAGAACTTGAAAAAAAAAAGAATTCCTGCTTTTGAGAAGTGTTAGAAGGTTAATCCTCTAATAAAAATATTTCCCAAAGGAACGTATGTTTCTTTACTTTGATTTCCAGGACTGTCCCATGTTGACCTGATAGTAGCCATTGGTACTACTTACCAAATATTTCCAGATGTCTGTTTTCTGGGTATATGGTGGAATTGTACTTGAGTTTAAGTGTGATGATATTTTATTTTTTTTAAAATAAATTTATTTTTTATTGGTGTTCAATTTGCCAACATATAGAATATCACCCAGTGCTCATCCCGTCAAGTGCCCACCTCAGTGCCCGTCACCCAGTTTTCTTGACCAAAGAAATGTGACCAGAAGTGATGTGTGTCAAACTTCTGGGGCCCTTCACTGGACATGTAGTGTGAGCCACAAATAAACTCTACTTGGAATTAGCCACTGAGATTCTGATTCTGTTTGTTAATGCAATGTGACCTAATTTATCCTGACCATTACAGCTCAGTGAACGCTTCCAATTCTCGCTCCTGTAAATCTCCAGCGTAGGACACTTATTCCATTGGCATTCCTCGAGAATACTTCTTCTTTTCTCTGACTCTTTTCATTGCTACCTTCCTTTCTGGCTTTTTAGTCTTCTTCCTTAGACAATATGTGTCTTTGGAATAAGGTTAAACCTAAATTCAAATCTCTTCTCTGCCACTAGTCAGTTGGTGGACTTTGTGCAGGTGGTTTGATGTCTTTGAGGCCTACTGTACTCATTAACGAATGTTAGCTGCAGAAATGGATAAATCCCTGAACTTTGGTGGCTTATCGCAATAGAGCCTTTTTTCTTGGTCTCTTGAAGTCCAATGAGGAGGCACTCTGCTCCATCTGACAATTCAAGGAATTAGGCCAAAAGAGTCTCAGTCATCTTTGTCATGTGACTTGCAGGATTCTCCTGGATGTGACGGAGAAGAGGGAAGACGAAAGCTCACACAGAGCTTTTACAGGCCAGGTCTGGAAGTGACATATGTAACTTCTATTGGTCATGACTCATACCCACGGTGATACCTACAAGGGAGTTTGAGGAATGGAGTCTATGTGTATGAACAGGAAGAAGAGAAGTGAGCTTATTCAGGGTTTACTTGTCTTTGCTACATTGAGTTTCATCTCTCACTGTACAGAAAACATGAAAAATTATTTCTACTTCATGGCTTGTTTTGAGGATAGAAGGAGTCAGCATATGGAAAGCACTAATATGGTACCTGGCATCTAGAAGGTGCTCACAAGTGTTGTTTCCCCATATTGTGAATCTTTGACTTTAGTTTGGGTCTTATACACCAAATTTCATTGGCTCATAATGAGTCTTCAGGCCTGAGCTTCCCATGGGGCCAGATATGATGACTGGCACAGAGATGGTGTCTGGTACAAATCCTGATGGCTGACTGTTAAAAGTTGCTGGGAGGGGAGAAGGTTGAGGTCTGCATGCTCCAACATCCAGAAGTTACAGATGTCAGATAGCAGGGGTTGAACTAGGCTCATCTCTGAGCAGAGAGAAGTGGCTTATAATTGTGGTGGCACAATACTTCCTTTTTGCAGGATTGCTTGAAGACTTGAGGGGAGTGGACCCTGCAGGAGCACCAATACCACAGTAACCAAGGAGCCATGCGTGTGTGAAGTGTGCCTAGGGAATAGGTGGAGACAACTCTCCCAGAAGAGGAAATGCTACCTTTTGCCTGATGTTATCTCCCTTCATAGAAGGACCATTTAAACCATGTGTGAACCATGTGTGGCAAATTGTGCCATTGAGATAAAGAAACCCAGGACCCCAGCCTGTGTGGTGGGGAATTTGAAATAGACAGAAATGACTAAGAGTGATATCTCCTGGATTTTCTGTCTTTTTTCCTTTAAACATGAAGAATGAGCTTCTAGGCTGTATTAATGATGGTCAGCCCCAAGTTGGTCTTGGGGATTTGGCCTGTTGGGGTTCCCTTGTTCCTTGGGGCCCCTGGTGTCAAGAGGACTTCTGCCCCAGCTCCTCTTCTTCCTGGTTTTATGACCTTTCACCTCCCAGATGGTTAGTATCTCTGTTTATGAGGTGGAAAGGGTGTTATCGATCCTATAAAGTTGTTGAATGGGGTATGCAAACCACGTCAACTATTAAATACATCACCTTCCTATCCTCTGAGTCAAATCTGTTTTCCCCTGGGGTCATCCACCTGTGAGAGTAGCACTATCATGTACTCAGTGACTCATGCCAGAAACACGGGCATCATACTTGCTTCTTTCTCTTTCAACCACTACATTCTATCTGATTAGTTGTTGGGGGCTGCTGGATATGCCTCCATATCTCTGGTCTTCACTCCTCTCTCCATCTCTCTGACAATGCTTTAGTCCAGGCCACTGTCACCTCTTCCCTGGATGATAGAAATAGCAGCCCAATAAATCTTCTTGATTCTAATCTTGCCCCTGACCAGTTTTTTTCTCTTGAGTGTAACCAGAAAGCATGGGGCCTGCTTAAGATTCACTTTCCTCTATCTGCCCCTCCTCATTCATGCTCTCTTGCTCTCTCTCTTTCTTAAAAAAAAAAAAAAAAAAAAAAAAAGCGGGACACCTGGGTGGCTCAGTGGTTGAGTGTCTGCCTTTGGCCCAGGGTTTGATCTTGGGGTCTTGGGATCAAGTCTCACATTGGGTTCTCTGCACGGAGCCTACTTCTCCCTCTGCCTGTGTCTCTGCCTCTCTCCTTCTGTGTCTCTCATGAATAAATAAATAAAATCTTAAAAAAAAAAAAGCCAGGATAAGGAGAAGTGTGGAGGCGGAGAGCACTGTTTTCATGGACTCTCCTCCTTCCTCTTCCCCTCCTCATGGAGGGGCACTTAACTTGCCTCTCTCCTTCCTTAAAACTGAGAAAGCCTGACATTTGTTCCCTCACCTTCCCTACAAAGCTGGAGAGGGCTGATCATTTCATTTCTGAAATCTTTTGAACATCTGGACCTTTATAGAACCTGATTTTCTATGGCTGATGGTGCTGGTTGTGGAGAAGGGGTAGGTGAGAGATAGTGGGTCTGAGAAAAGCATGAGGGAGGTGTATTGCCACTGAAATGATAGAGGAGTCTTCCTTGGGTGAAATGGACCCCAAGGAGGTGCCTCAGGTTTAAATCTTCTTGCTGATTCTTTGAAAGGACCACTGATGGGAGAAGAGGCCTCTACAGACAGAGGGTGAAGGACAGGCTGCCTAGGGGTGGGGGAGTTGGGAGAAGAGGAAGATGTCAAACCTTACCCAGGTTCCCACACCAGGGGGCTGGGTAGAGGGAAGTCCCTAGAGAGCCTTCTAAAGAACCACAAGTGCCTCTATGAAACAGCCTGCATTTGAATACTGGCCCCCAGAGAGAAATAGCCAGTCCTTCAACAGATAGACTGAGAAGCAGAGACACCTGACAAGAAGGGGACTCACCTTCACCCTGAAAGATCCCTGTGTGTTTGCTTACACAAGGGAATGAGTGTCATGAGCAACAAAAAAAGTAGACTGTCCCCCTGCCCGTAGTTGGACGAGGACATCATCACCTTCCTTCTCCCTCCTTCCCGCCCCAACAGTGGAGGCAGACAGGCAAGGAAGATGGAAGGACTGAGCGTGCACCAGATCCAACTCCTTCTGCCCCCAGCTGCTGGAACTGCAAGCATGACTGGGTTGGAGGGCAAGGGAGGAGGAGACTTCAGTGAGACAGGAATTAAAAAATAAATGGACCAAGCTATATAATAATAGAAACAAGATTGTTTTTTTTTTAATTTATTTATTTATTTATGATAGTCACAGAGAGAGAGAGAGAGAGAGAGAGAGGCAGAGACATAGGCAGAGGGAGAAGCAGGCTCCATGCACCGGGAGCCCGACGTGGGATTCGATCCCGGGTCTCCAGGATCGCGCCCTGGGCCAAAGGCAGGCGCTAAACCGCTGCGCCACCCAGGGATCCCACAAGATTGTTTTTAATATTTAAGGTGACTGAACAGAAGTAGCGTTGGACTGAACCATATTTAAGGAAGTCCATTACCCAACAGCAAGGGAAAGGTGGACAGAGTATAAAAAAGAGCAAGAATTTGAAAAGCTGCCATTTGCTGTTCACATATCAACAAATTGAGTATCTTAATTTTTCCAATAGCTCTGCAGAATAGTTATTAACTTCATTTCCAGATGAAGAGCTTGAGAATCATCGGAGAGACCTGCAGAAAGATGGCCCAGCCAGAAGGTGGATAATCATATTGCAGTGTGACAGGAGCATAGACTTGAGAAAGGCACAGAAATCGTATGTGGGAGGGTGTGGTTTTTCCCACCTTGGAGAAAGTTGAGTTTGCAGAAGTTCTGCTGGAGGAATTCAGAACTGAGCTGGGTTTTAAATGACAAATAGGATTTTCCTACCAATGGAGTGCAGGAGTAAGGAACCCCAGAGAGGGGGAAGGGGCCTGGCAAAGCCTGATGATAAGAAAGAACAATCTGTGTTTGTAGAACAATGGTACCCTGTATCCACCAGGGAATTTTGATGAAGAATGCTGCATTTTCCTCCTGAAAGGGATGTTCCAATGTGTACTTTTTCTGGCAATATCTGGTGGTGCCATTTTCCTTGAAACTTGCCTATCTCAAGTGATGACTTAAAAACAATTGCCCGTTAGCTTTTCAGAAAATGCCATCTTAACATTTTATTTTGCATTTTTTTTATTGCCAGCAAAGCTTTAATGTTTTATTATCTATTTATCGGCTGTTTGGTTTTTCCTTTTGAGTGTATGCTCTTTGCCCATTTCTATTGAGATGCTTTTTTTCTTGATTTGTAAGAATTCATTAGTGATTTTATTAATATTCCATAGTTCTTGGTTGATTTTTAATTTTTATTATTATTTTTTTAGTTTTGGTGATTTTAAAAATCTTACTTTTTGATTTATAGAAATTTTAATGTTCATCTAGTCCAAATGTCTTTTATTTCTTGGCTTCTACTGTCAGAGTTCTTAGGAAGACCTCCACCTTTTTATGCATAACTATTTTATCATTATTTTCTTGTACTCTTACTGTTTGGTTTTTAAAAAAATATTTATTTGAGAGAGAGAGAGAGAGAGAGCGAGAGAGCACATGAGCGGTGGGGGAGGAGCAAAGGGAGAGGAAGAAGCAGACTCACTGCTGAGCAAGGAGCCAGACTTGGGGCTCCATCCCAGGACCCTGAGATCATCACCTGAGCCAAAGGCAGATGCTTAACTGATTCAGCCACCCAGGCACCCTTGATTCTTTATTCCTATCTAATTTCATATTTCTCAGTTTTGATAGCTTGTAAATTGAGAGTTAAGTTTGGGGGAATTAGTAGTAGGATCAGAATAAGGACCTTGTTTTGTTTTGTTTTAGCTCAGCTCATGAGTTTGTGTGCAGGCAATTATGGATTGTCTGAGGTTTTTTGCTCCCCTTCCCCACCTCAAATTCCCCTCTCAACTTATTTCCATCAGGATATGTCCTATGGAAGATAAAACATAGCGACATATTCTTTGCTAATCTCTTATTGAAAGGTGAAATCTAGAAACAGACCCATAAAATGGAGAACAAACTGGTGGTTGTCAGAGGGAGGGGTTGAGGGGGATGGGCTAATGAGGGAAGGGGGATGGGAGTACAGGCTTTCAGCTATGGAATGAATAAGTCATGGGGTAAAAGGTACAGCATAGGGAAGATAGTCAATGGTATTATAATAGTGTTGTAGGGAGACAGGTGGACTTGTCAAATTGCTGTGTTGTATACTTGAAAGTGATGTAACATTGTGTGTCAACTCTACTTTAATGAAAAAGAAAAAGAAAAGTCTGTTTCCCCTCCCCTTGATTCTGGGCTTACTTTGATCAATAGAACATGATAGAAGCAGTGCTCCATGACTTCTGAAACTAGCTCATAAAATCCCTGCAGCTTCTGCCTCGGTGGATCTCGTGGACTGATCCCGCTTGGGACACTCTTTCTCAGAAACCTAAGCCGCCTGTAGCTTCTCTGGTCCACAGCCCAAGTGGAGCTCCCAGCCAACAGCCAGGATCAAATTCTAGCTACTGAGCATTCAGAGTGAGATGTTCTAGCCCAGTTGATTCCAGTTGACTGTAACCAACCCAGCTCACCCTTGACATCACATGCAGAGAAACTGTCCATCAACCCACAGAATAGTGAGATATTATAACTTGTTCTTTTAAAGCATTAAGTACTTGGCAACTTGTTGCTCAATGAGAGGTCACTGACACAGATGCTCCCCACCATACTGAAACACTGCTTATCAAGTGTACCAATGGTCTTAATGTTGTCAAATCCAGTGGTAACTTAGGTCTTACCTTGTGTGGTCTCCAGCATCATTGCTTCTTGAAAAATTCTTTTCTCTCAGCTTCTATGACCTCCCACTCCCCTGGATTTTCTTTTACTGCACTGGCTGACACTTCTCAGTTTCCTTTGCTTTATTTTTTTTTTTCAACCTCTAAATCTTGAGATATCTCAGGATGGTCTTGGCTCTTTCTTCATCTATATTGATGCAGTTTTTCTAGGTGACTTCCCTCAACCCATGACTTTAAAAATATCTGTGTAGTCAACTATACTTCAATAAGAAAAAAAATTCTCTGTGTTGATGATACCCAAATATATTGGCTAGTGTTGACTACCCCTGGGACTGTAGATTTTTATTGCTTATTACTTGTCTGACATGTTCAAAGGCATCACAAAACTTACATAGTGAAAGTATAAGTCTAGATTCCTCCCACACCCAAGGCCATTCCTTCATCCATTGACTTCACTTAAGTAAATGGTAGCAACACTCTCCCAGATGCTCAAACCTAGACAACTAGGTGTTACCATGATTACTCTCTTCCCCTCATTCCAGTATTAAATCATGTGGAATCTATTTGAAAAACATAATTCAAAATAATTCACTTTTTTTTTAAATCTGCATCTATAGACTATAGCCGCATTTTGTTGCCTTGGACATCCAAATGATCCTCTAATTGGTGTTTTTCTTTCCACACTTGCATATTTGTTCTCTAAACTGAGGGCAGATTGTCCTTTGAAAATATACTTGGATTATGTCAATACCTTGCTTACTTTTTTTTTAATTAAAGATTTTTATTTATTTATTTGAAAGAGAGGGAGAGAGAGAGTGGGCATGAGCAGGGGGAAAGAGCAGAAAGAGGGGGAGAAGTAGACTCCTCACTGAGCAGGGAGCCCAATGTGGGGCTCCCCATGACCCTGAGATCATGACCTGAGCCAGAGGCAGACACTTAATCAACTGAGCCACCCAGGTGCCCCACTATCTTGCTTACTACTTATAATGGCTTCAGATTGACTATAGTTTAAAGCTCTACTCTTTCTCCTCATACAGAGCCCTACATGGTCAGGCTCCTATTTTCTTCTCTGATCTCATCTCTTAATGCATTGTTTCCCTCCCCACCCCCCTCCTGAGACCACAGTGGCTTTCTGTTGGTTCCTTGAATACTTCAAGCTTTAAAGCCTTTGCACTAGTTATTCTCTGTACCTAGAATTGCCCCTCTTTTGACCAACTGCAATTGGTTCCTTTCTGCCCACCCAACCACTCCTGATTCCATCACCATATTTTAGTTCTCTAGGTAGTGATTGGCTTGTTACTAGTTTTCCCCATTAGAATATTATTTTCATGAGACCACAGATCTTGTCTGTCCTGCTCACAATGGTATCTCTGGCAATAATGTCTGGACATTATTATGTTATTATTTGATATCCTAATAATGTCTGCTGTGTAGACACTCAACAAATATTAATTGAAATGAATAGTCTTAATCCTTTTTCATTTCCTCATTTTTTTCCTGCTCCCTTTGAGCCAGAAATAAGTAAAATGCCATTGTAAGTGAGAAATGCCAGCTAAGCCACCAGGGCAGGAAGCACACTAGATGAAAGGAATCTCTTCTATGCATCATTTTGCCTGATGCTTGTAACTCTCAGAATAAAGCCCAGCTCAGGAAGTGCACACCAGCTACCCCAGCTGCCTTGGTCTGATGGGGCATTCTTACTCTGTGCCAATCTCTCTCTCCAGTGAAGTCATCCTCCTCCCTAAATATCAACTCCTTCTTAGTTCTTGTATTTTTCATAGGAAATGTGTTGGTCCTGCCATCAAAATGCCTGTTCTTTTTGTCTCAATAGATCCGTCAAGATCCATCTTCAGCCCTATTGCAACAGGTTGACACATCTTAATTGAGCTCTGACGACAAGTTGGGCCTGTTCAGTCCTGTGATCTCTCGCAGCCCTTTCCATGGCAAGCGCCACACCTTATATGCATTTTACAGAGAGCTCTGGACTCAGTCTCTAGACAGGTAAAGAGAATCAGGGGAGGCTGCATGGGGAAGGACAAGGCTTTTGGAATTTCTCCCACATAACTTCATCAGAGCAGTGCTGCTTTATCTGCTTTCACCTGGTGGAACTCCATCCTAACCAGGGTGATATTTTAAAGGCAGCCCATGAAAATTCCTTTGAAAGACACAGCTTGAGAGGCTCTAGAGGGGCTTTGGGAGGCAGGACTCTCAACATACACATCACAGCCAGTTTTATCTCTAAGTGGAGCTGCTGTACCCTCAGCTGAGCAATATTGTCCTTGAATTGCTGGGCATGTTGTGTGGATAGCGGCTATTCATACCCTGAAATGATGAGGCCACCTTCAGCTCACATTCTTAAATGACATGTGGCCTGAGATACCTGTTCTCCTAGTGGAATGACCAGCAGAACCCCACTCATTTAACTTGCTGACCTGTGTTCACATATATAGTAACTGGAGTAGCTTAGTGTCTTGCCCCCTTGAGTATCTCATTTTCAAAGCATCTCACATCTCATTTTAACAAAGGGGCTCTGCTGTTAACATTTTGAAACCACAGCTCTATACAGTGTCTTCATACTTTAGCAAATTGCTGGATTTGCATCTTGCAATAGGCATATGCAATATGCCTTAGGAAGGAAGTGAGGCCCGTAATATTATTATTGCTTTGAAGTTTTAGGAGCCGGGAATTCATTGCCTTGTGCCATAAATACAGTCATGAAAAATGTGGATCCATAGTATTAAATTAAGCTGCTTTGGTGAAAAAGAATGCTATTGAGGTGCTTTTTTTCCTCCTTTTTATTCTTACTTCTCAGACTTTAGGGCCATTCAATCAGCAACGTCAAGAGAAAGAAAGGGTTTAAATTGAATAAACTGAAAGCAGCTTAATTAAGCATTGCGTGACCTGAGTAATTAGGATTTCCAATCCGTTGCTAAAATAACCCAGTGAATTTTGGGAGAGGAATTTCCCTGAGATTCACAACATATCAACAGAGAGGACTTGTCAACCTATGGACTTGACATCATTTTAGGAGGCCAATGCACTCTGTTCATTTATTTAATCAGTATTTGTTGAGTGCTTACCTTGTGTCACACTGTGTTGTGCAGACATTGGGCCATAACCATTCGTAATGTATGCAAGGTCTCTGCTCTCAATGAGCTTACATCCTAATGGGGATGGAGTGATATGGACCATAAAAACAAACGTGATTATGGGTAGGGCTACATGGCGTGCATGGGCAGTGGGAGAGAGTAATAATCAGTTGGTGGGGATCTGGCTTGCTATAGTTGGGGAAGGCCTCTCCAAAAGATGACATTTGAGCTAAGAATAACTGCTGGGAAGGAGCAAGCCACACAAAATTCTGGGAAAAACAGTATGAACATGAGGGCAGCCCGTGCAAAGTCCCTGGGTATCCCTGGAAGGGGGGTGGTAGGAATAGTGGTCAAAGCCAAGAGGGACCCTGGTTATATAGGGCCTGGTAGACTGTGTTAGAAAATCCCCACAGTGGGCACTTGATTTTAATTGCAATGGGAAACCATTAGAGGGTTTCAAGAGAGAATGGGATTATTCATGTTTGGCTTGCTGTGTCAATCTACTCCCCTCCAGAAGGGATAGATCAGAGGTACTGAATCATACCACATAGAAAGATTTAAAGTAATACCTATCCAGGTCTGACCCTAGAGATTCTGATTTTTCAGGCTTTCCAAAATTGGCATGTTGGCCCCTTCTTTGAAGTTTCTGGTGTGCTGCCACGGTTGAGTGCCACTCAGTTGGGTCTCCTTGTGCAGCACATGTTTACAAGTTGGGAAAAGATCATACATTATTCATTATGAATTTTCCTACTTAGATGGGAACGGAGCGTACAATTAAATAAATGCAGCGGAATGGTTAAATTCAGAAATTATATCGGAAATTATACCGATAGGCACTGGGCTAGTGGTTTACGCCTTATTTATACCTTGTAAGAAGTATGTGTGAGAGAGATAAAGTCTAAGGTCATGGCCAGAAAGTGTTTGGTTGAGCGTCCAGGTCAGAAGAGAATTGTTGCAGACATGGGACATTGGATAGGACTGGGTGTTTCCCTCTTACGCAGAGCTCTTCATCATTTTCCCATTGCATCTTGAATTCAGGATCTCTCATATATTCCTTAGCAATCATCAAATAGGAAAAAAACCTCCACTTTTTTTGAGCTGGTCTAAATTGGCACTAGTGTATGGTTGTAGAATTTCCAAGCCCCATACCTTGCAGATTTCATTTCCTGTGAGGGAAGGCTAAGATGTCTTGATCACCTACAAGGGAAACTAGTGCATTTGCCCAAAAGTCCTTTAAAATCTTTAGCTTCTGTAATGTTTTGGGTAACTTCTTTAACCTTTGCAATGCGGGAAGTGACTGAGCTTCCAAAGCCACACCCGGGCCCTGACGTAAGGCTTCACTCTTCTTCCTGAATCTGCCCCAGGTAAAGAGTGTCTTCTCCTGGTTCTTGGAGCTATCACTGCTGTCTGGGAGAACCTTCTCTTGAGAGCTAAAAAAGTGAATGTTTCACAACCATTTATCAAGGTCCATGGGGGGGGGGGCGAATGTGTGTGTGTGAATACGTGTGTGTGTGTTCAAGCTTGGGAGACAATGTGTGTGGGCGTGAGGGGGTTCGTGTGTGTATACGAATGTATGTGTATGCACCCATGACTGTGTGTGTATATGTCAGTGTGTGCATGGGGGTGAATCGCAGGTGAATGTGTGTGTGTCGTGTACCTGCATCTGGAATGGGAGTAGGGAGAGGGCTGCGAGCCAACACGAGGAGACGATAATGAACACCTTTTCTTCTTCTTTTTTTAATACGCATTTTTTTAATTGAAGTTTGATTTGCCAACATATAGTAAAACACCCAGTGCTCATCCCATCAAGTGCCCACCTCAGTGCCCGTCACCCAGTCACCCCATCTGAAGTCCCACTTCGTTGCAGGAGCTGAGGGGTTAATACCGATTTCACAAAACTAGGGTCTTGGGCTGGAGAAGCTGCTGGCAGCTTATCTCACTCTCCCCAGGATTCTTGTTTCACCCTTGTAGTAACATTTAAATTAACTTGCTTTGATGGTCTCGGAGTCCAAACGGCAGCCTACACGAGATAGAAATGTGCTCACATTAGCAGAATGAAAAAAAAGGAAGCAGGCTTGCCCACAACAGCTGACTCAAACTGTTTGCGAGCTGATATCCCTCAAGAGAACTCTGGCTTTTCCTTCTTGAATATTTTGCAGAAATGGGGAGAGGGGCACAAAAACATTAGTGTTCAGCCGGCGGAAATAGAAGTCTGAGATAAAAGTAATAGTAGTAGATGACATTCTATGGGGAATGGAGAGGCCACTGAGCGGTTTATATGCGGGGTCTCTTGTAATGCTCATGACAACTGAATGAGGAGGTGTCACCATCCTCATCCCCGTTTTGCTCATGAAGACGCGGGGGGGGGGGGGGGCGGGCGGGTCCGGGGTTGTGCCACTGGTGGAACTTCCAGGCCCCAAGTCGTGCGCCCACAGTCACTCAGCAGGCTAGGAGCATGAAGAGAGCACCAAGCCAGTAGTTTGACTCCAGGCCTTGCACGCCTGATCACACTGAACACCACCTCGCAACGTGTAATTCTTTGTTGAACGTTTTTGAAGATTTACCATCACAATGTGGCTTCGTTTGGGAAGATGCTTACTTCTTGTTTCCTAGTGGACTGGTGCAGAAATTTTTCTTTATAGAGAAACCCTCATGGACCTTCATTTTCTGGAGATTTTGGTTTTGAAATGCTCGCAAATTTCATAAATTTAGTTTATGTAACGATGCACATCTCAAGAGGCTCCTGGGTGCATGTGTGTACGTGTGTGTTGAATGTGTGTGCCTGTATCGGTCCTCGATCTGAGTGTTGACAAAGGCCAGGAAGCTTAGCAATTCTTTTCTCCTGGGTCTCCAGTGTTCTCTATGCTTTGCCTGTTTCCTGGGTTCTGTGTGAACACCCTCTCTGTTCTGTGCATCTTAACCAAGGCTTTGCAGAAGCTAAGGTTTACTTTCATTTCAAAACATCATATTCCTTGGCTCTCAGTTTCACTCTTTTCTATTACTATTACCAAGCTGGAGTTATTCAGTTAGATGAAAATTAGAATTCTTAAGGATACCAAAATAAAATTCGTGGGTGCTTAAAATTCGGCATATGGGGAACTCTTCTATCAAGGAGTCAGTGTAGCTGTTTTCTGGCTTTAAAGAATTTTTTTTTAACGATGATGCTTAAGCTGCAATGTTTTTATATGTTCCATAGCATTAGTATGTCTCGGGAATAGAATTAATATCCTTTGTTAAGAATGTTTATATTTTTGGGATCCCTGGGTGGCGCAGCGGTTTGGCGCCTGCCTTTGGCCCAGGGCGCGATCCTGGAGACCCGGGATCGAATCCCACATCAGGCTCCCGGTGCATGGAGCCTGCTTCTCCCTCTGCCTGTGTCTCTGCCTCTCTCTCTCTCTCTCTGTGACTATCATAAATAAATAAAAAAAATAAAAAAAAGAATGTTTATATTTTTATACTTTAATTCAAAATTTCAAGTCTTTGGCTCACTAGAATGAAACACTACAAGGCTACTACTCAATGCGAATATTTAGGGATGTTTAAATCTACATTTCTTCCTTTCAGTAAGCAATTTCCCAGTTGAGTATTCCTTCACTTGACACCTTTTCATTATCTACCCACTATTTTCCAGGAACTGTGCTAGGTGCCAGGATTCAGCAGCAAAAGGCAGATGTAGCCACCGCCTTATAGACACATAAAAATAGGTTACATAAGGCCCTATGAAGGAAACAAAAGAGATGTGGGGCTCTATGCAGAGCCATCAGGGAAAGCTTCACTAAGGAGGTAATCCATGAAGTGCAGGAATTTGGATAACTACTGATAAAAATGTGGATGGCATGTGTTTTGAAGGGCCATCTGAGACAACAGTAGACTCATTTCAGAGTGCTCATGGCACTATGGGATCCAGTTTCCTTTCATCCAGTCTTTGTTTCTTTATGTGGCTGCTGACCTGCAGCCATTGCATGTAGGTGCAGCTCAGCCGCCTTGACTGCTGACTTGTTGGCGCCCTGCTGCCCTGACGGGGCTGCTGCTGGGAACTGTGGTCTCTGGGTCTGTGGGATCTTCTGAAGAGCCCACTGGTGCCTGAAAACCAAGACTGTCAAATGGTAAGGAATCCAGATCTCCTTGTTCCAGGCATCTAGATTCTGAGTGTCAGGATTTGAAAGCTCTTTAAGTAGCACTTCATTAGCTATAGAATTAGGAAGAGGCCCTAGTTCATCTGGGGGATTACTACTGGGCTCTAGATGCTCCAGAGATACCTCAGTTGGGGAGATTTGATGACTCTTAGGAGTATAATTAAAATCTCTGCCATTCCAAAATCTCTGTAAATCCTTTCCATTTGATTTTTACCACCCTCATTTATTTTAGAATCATCATCATCATCATCATCATCATCATCAACATCTCCCTGTTTAAGGTCTCAATCCTCACTCCCATGACTCTTTCCATTGCTCCTATTACCCATACATAGCATGTACATGATCCACAATCACCTTTAAAGGAAACTGCCCACCCCCCATGCCACTAGAATGTAAGCTTCTTGAGAGCAGAGACCCTGCTTATGTTCTTAGTGGGTATAGTCTAATGCAAATAGAACACGGCACAGGGTAGGTACTCATCAAATGTTGGGTGAATGAATGATTGCAATGCACTGGCCTTCTAACATGGCTCAGGCCCATCGGTCCTTTTGTTGATATGTTGTCAATTACAGGAAAATTCCCCTTCCTGAAATTCTCTGGGGTATTTTAAGAAGGGAATCCTATTTACTTAGTTCGCACACTGATTTCTGATCATTGGAGACAGTATCACATTGACCTCTTTGATTCCATGCAAACCCTGTCCAGATTTTTTTCCATTCCGTCACCAGGTGGGACACTGAATGATGGGAAGTTTCCGGCACATTCTCTCTCCATTCATCACTCTGCTAGAAATATGTCTTTTTGTCTGTCTTTTGCTAAGATTCCCAAAGAAAATTTCTTTCCCAGAAAAAATTTTCAAAACTTTTTGGTAGGCAAAAGCTATTTCTGGAATGAGTAACAGGAAGAAATTGCCCTTCTGAGTGGGGGGAAGGGTGTCAGTAAAATCGCAATCTTCTCTCTCATTCCCCAAGATTTCAGGGAAAGGGCCAGAGAGGCATGATTTCTTTCATCCCTTGATTAGTCTAGACTCCTACATTGCTCTCCTGTCTCCCAATAGAGACCATCTTGTCTCTATTTTGCCTTCATTTTTGAAGGAGAATTTCACTCAATATAGAATTTTGTTTTGATCCATTTTTCATTCAGCAATTTGAAGGTTTTATTCTATTGTCTTGTCTCTGTTGAGAACCTGGATACAGCTCCTGTCATTGTTTGCCTGAATGTAATGTGTCTTTTTCTCTGACTGCTTTTTAAGATTTGTCTTGTGTTCATTCATTAGAATATGATGTCTTTCTTTGGTCTTTCTTTCTTTCTTTCTTTCTTTCTTTCTTTCTTTCTTTCTTTCTTCTTCTCTCCTCCTCCTCCCCCTCCCCCTCCTCCCCCCTTCTTCTCCTCCCCCTCCCCTTCCCCCTCCTCCTCCCTCCCCCTCCTCCTCCCTCCCCCTCCTCCTCCTCCTCCTCCTCCTCCTCCTCCTTCTTCTTCTTCTTCTTCTTCTTCTTCTTCTTCTTCTTCTTCTTCTTCTTCTTCTTCTTCTTCTTCTTCTTCTTCTTCTTCCTTAATGTATCCTATGTGTAGCTTATTGAGTTTCTTGGGTCCATGGGTTTTTTTTTCTTATAATCAAATTTGGAAATTTTGGGTTATTATTTCTCTTTGTGCTGTTGCTGTTTCTGCTTCCAATCTTTTTTTTTTCTCTCTTCCTGGAGCTCTAATAATATATATGTTGGACCTGATTTTGCCCCTCAGGTCACCCAAGTTCAGCTTCAGTATTTTTTTTCTCTGTATGCCTTAGTTTGGATCATTTCTAATGACCTGTCTTTGAGTTCATCAGTACATTTTTTCCCTGCAATGTACATTATGCTGTTTAATCCATACAGTGAATTTTAAAATTTCTGGTATGGTGTTTTTTGTTGCTAGAATTTGCTTTTGATTGTTTTCATGGCTTCTAGTTATTTACTGAGAGTCCCTAGATGTTCACTTATGCCCACTGTTTTCATTTAGAACTACGAACATATCTATAATGGCAATTTTAAAGACATTGTCTCCTGATTCCAACAGCTCTGCCATTTCTGGGTATGTTTCTATCGATTTCTTTCTCTTTCTGGTTATGTGTAGAATTTTTCCTGACCCCATGTTTCATGACTTTTTATTGTATGTTACATATGTAGATGCTATGTCATGAGCCTGGATTTTTGTGACCTTCTCTCGAAAGGCATTGAGTTGTTGTTGGTGTTGGGTTTTTTCCTGGTGGACTTGATCCCATCAAGGCTTGTTCTAAGGGCTTGTCAGGATGAGCTGCATGGAGTATGGTGTAGCCTCCTCCTAAAAATGGCCTTTCTGAGGTCACAATTGAATGCCTGGGCTTCCAGTCATCTGTTTTGACTCCAGCTGGTCAGAACCCCATGGGACCCCAGTAGTGTGTGACCCCTGTGATCTCCATTCAGCTCTTAGGTCCCCTGGTGGCTCCCTCTGCAAAACTTCTGCATGTGCACACTTTAATACCCAACCAAAGGGACCTGCAAGAAGATTTCTGCAGCTTCTCTGCATAGTGTCCTTCTTTCCTGCAGCCTTCCCCACAGATTCTAGCTGCCTCAGCAGTCCCACAACCTGACATCTGCCAAAGCCCCAAGGCAGCTGAGTCACATATATTTTCAGTTTTATGGCTGTTATGATAGGAAGGTAAGACCCTTAGCCACTATTCTGCATGGTAGAGCTGGAAGTCCCAACGTCTTCTTTCTCTTTGTTTTCTCAGAGCTCAGCGTAGAGCTCAGAACCAAGTGCTGCTGTTAATTGGATGAATGCACAACAACTTTGTTGTGTGACCTGCCTAAAAGCACTTGAGAGAGCAACATGTAGAGACCAGGTCTTTTGGTCTTGGCTTTTCTATGCTGTATTGCATGGGGCTGCATTTTCCCTCTGTGGTTTTGCACTGGGGTCCAGAGTTCATGTAACATACCTTTATGTAAAGAAGGCTTAAGTACCGTATGAATGACTTCTTCTCTCTTGTATGAACTTGACACCCACACTGGTGATGAAACCACATTTAACCTTTCAGGATTTGTTTTGGGGGATGATTGGGGAAGCACAGGGAAATGTCCAGTGTTTTTCAGTACTCTCTTCTTAGCTTCCTTCTTCATTTCACAAAGCCACGGGACACTGCTTAGAATATCTGGCTGATGCAATCACGGGCTACTTTCTTGTCATCTTGAAGAATCCGGATGCTGAGCCTGGTCCTCCTGGAGCAACCATGTGTTGATTTACATTCTTTGGAGCTGATGCTCAGATACTGATTTGTACTGCCATCCTCCACTGGGTGTGGCTGCACGTGGAAGTGGGGCTGGGGGCACTGGCGGGTCAGAAGGGAGAGGTGGGGAGCATGGCAGGAAGAAAGCCTTTGGCAGCTGAGTTCTGCTTATGAGATGTGCAGCATTGGCCAGTTTTCTTAAGCTCTCTAGTCTCAGTTTGCTTGTGTATAAAATGGGAGTAATAATACCTATCTTCTAGGGAAGGTCAAATGAATTAATGAGGGTGAAACACCTAGTGTCGTATCTGCCTCAGGGACAGTTCTCATTAATGATAAGTGTTCCTTCCCTTCCCTCTCTCCCTCTATCTTTCCCTCCCTCCTCTATCCTTTCTTTCTCTTTCTCTCTTTCTCCCTCCCTTCCTTCCTCTCTCTCCCCCTTTCTTCTCCTTCCTTCCTTCCTGCCTGCTTGCCTGCCTTCTGGAAAGAAAGGACAAAGCAACAGTATATTTTGTTATAATGATTAAGAGCACTTAACAAAAACTGCTTCACTGAGGTGTAATTAACTCACGAAAAGCTGTAGAACATGGTTTTTGTCATCAGCCAGCCCTCAGTTTAAATCTTAGCTCCCAAGCTCATGACCTATAAGACTTTGGAAGAGTCAAAGTATTTCTTCAAGCCTTCATTTATTTATTCAGCTGTAAGATGGAGGTAATAATTCTGGATGGATACTCTCTTGAGAATTGAATAAAAATTGAGCAAATAGGAAGTGTCCACCAGAGCCTGCTCTGGCAGGTGCTTGTATTCTCTTTCCCAGTTTGTTCTGCACCATTTCCAGAGTAAGCTCCAGGATGCTGCTTGGTTGGTCTACCTTCCTCCTGTCCTGACTTTCTCTCCTGTCTTCTTGCTGGAGAGAGTTATTCTGGAGTGGGGATGAAGGTGGCATCTGAACTTACATATCTGCCAAAACATAAATGATAAAAATTTATTTTGTGGATTTTGTGTGGAAACATCTACTTCCACTTTCCCCAACTTGCTTCTCTCCCCCATGTAAAGCATGTTTGGGCAAGATCAAGAGACATGATTGAATAAATCCTATAATAATTTCTGATTGGAAATGCATAATTATAAAAACTAATAATAATGAATAATATATAATAAAATTAATGATAATAATATTAAAACAATAAATCTCCATTTGGGAATTGGAAGATAAATTAACAAGAAGGGACTACGGGTACTAGTTTGCTCCATGAACATTATTTAGGCTCCACTTGATGCTAGTTTCCAAGAGGCAATAAGATACCATCTAATGGGGGAAAGACAGAAAAGCAATGAGCTGTGATGGAGGAGGGGATGGGGTGGGGTCTGAGGGAGCCCCAGTATGGGGTCATCCAGGGAAGGCTCCACAGTGGAAGTGACATTGGAGCGGAGTCTTCCCCTTGAGGTAGGGAGGAAGGCAGGCACTCCACTCAGAGTGAAAAATAGGCCAAGAAATGAGGAAAAGCAGTGCTTTAGCCAGTGGGGCGGAAGCCAACGTCTACCAGTTTGCAAGAGCTGGATGTTAACTTTTCAGGAATTTTGTGAGCTGGTCATTAAACATAGCCATGATTAAGAATTAAATTACATACACTTCCATTCAAATACATTATATTAAAGCTAATACTATAATTAAAGGTAATAAATCCTCAAAACTTGTCACTTCTTAATTGTCACCACATTTTATTATCCTCTAGCCTCTTGCAGTTACTTATTTCTATGGTATCTGAGGGTTGGAAATACTATGTAATGGTGTGCCCATACCCGACTCCCCTCAACTCTCCATTCAGTGGCCCTATGTTGTTGGCTTTGAATTGATCATGGTGCAAATATCTACACCATGGATAATGGTAAATGGTACAGGTCAGGGCTTTATTTTGGAGAGCTGATTGTTAAACATTTATTAGCATACTGTTGCCCCCAACTTAGGGGAAGGGGAGCACCAACTGAAACAGGAGGCCGAACCAAGACTGGACTTCAGTGCTCTCAAGGTCAGGAGTTTGGATTTCCCCCCAGAGGAGATAGGAAGCTCCTAGGGCATTTTAAAGTGGGAGAGTTATATGATATGATTTGTTATAGAAAGACCACTCGGGCTTCTGTGTGGTGAGTAGACTGGAGTGGGCTGCACATGGGGCAGAGTGACCAGTGAGCAGGAGTGTTGAAATAAAGAATAAAAGATGGGGTCAGCCTTAGTGATTAAATGTCGGGGGTCAGGGAGTGTGATCAGTCTAAGATGGCCCCAGGTCTTGCCTTGGAACATGTAGTAGAAGGTGGCAATGCCTCCAAAGTGTTGGTGGACAGGGAGAGTGTCCTGGACGCAGGAGAACATCCCTGAAAGCGTCTTACTCTTCTGCTTCTGCCTGCATTAAATCTACAAGCACTTATAGGGATTTATTTTGGCTATGTAAATAAAGTTGGGTATCTTTGACCCTTTGACCGTGGACTGCATCTTCTAGAGGCATCATAGGGCTGGGAACACGGTACTGGGGTCAATTGGACCCAGCTCCCTTTATTCCAATGACTCCTTAGGCATGATGGCCTCTTCCCTGAGCTTCAGTTTACTTCTCTATAAAGTGGATATTGTCACCCACATCTTATTCTCCTCCCCATGGAACTCTTGGGAGAAGGGACACTGCCAATGCTTTTTCTAATGGTGTCAGATTGTTTTCCCCAGTGCAAGGGTGAGAACTGGGAGAGTTCCTAACAGAGAGGGAAGCAAAGACTAGTTAGGTGTCATTCCTGAAAAATAGCAGGGAGTATGGGACCCCACGTGGTGGCTGCAGGAGAAATGTTTTTCGTTTGAGAGCTTGGAGCGGTGTACGAGAGCTTGATGGGGTAGGTGTCACCAACCATGCTGGAAGAGTCCAAGGTGCGACTCATTTGTTTTTGACTCCAGGACAGCTGGCAGCTGGCCAGCACTCAGCCATCTTGTTCTTTGCCCCCGAATGTCCTAGTAATTAGCAGTTCCCACTGAGTGAGTCACACTTGCTATCAGTTATCGATTGTGCTGTGGAGTCCCAGGTCCAAATGTTAACTAAACCAAACAAACAGACTCACCCATATGTGATGTGAGCCCCCTTGTTTTCTGTCTTCACACCTTGCTTTTTTCCTTTAGGATCACTTACCAAAATTTGGTTTGATTTGTTAATTTCTTCATTGCAGCCCCTCACAGTTTCAGCTCAATGGTATGGAAGCTTGGTGAGACAATCACTCACAGCACCCAGCAGGGGCCCACCCATTGAGGTGGCTTATTAAATATCAATTGATGAATGAATTAACCAAGCCCCCAGCCCATCATTTACCCTACTTGCCTTTATTAGAATTTTATAGCTTCCATAATTTGGTTTTGTTTCCTTAAATGGGGAAGGGAGGAAATATAGAGAACAGAATTTCCAGGTCATTTTCTGCCAGAATGACAATGGTCATTATTAAGCACTGACTAGGGTCATGCACCTTCCTGGGCATTATCTCATTTTATCTGCACAAGGGCACCTGTAGATATGGTCCAGTGTTATGCCTATTTTGCAGATGAGGAAAGCAAGCCTCAGTTAGACTAGTCAGCTGTCTGTGGTCTCCACAGCTGGAATGTCATGGAATTGAGAATGTAGCTTCAGGGTCTGGCTTTCTGCTTCATGTGCCAGTGCTTTGAAAATTCTGGTTCTCAACTCTAGCTGTATATTGGAATTATCTGGGAGTTCAAAAACATATGGTTGCTTGTCTCCCACAGTTGGGGATTCTGATTTCACCAGTCTAGAGTATGGCTTGGGTATCAGGGTTTTAAATCTATCCCTATTTCCTGCACCCACCAACATGCAGTCAAAATGGAAAATTATTGCCCTGATAGACATGGAACCAGTCAAGCAGCATTGTTCAGGGGCAAATCTAGGTAAGGCTCACTAGGAAAGACTTTGATGATGGTGCATCCTAGCCTCCTGGGATGAATGCATATCCTGGAGAAGAGAGGGCTCTTGGTAGGGTGTCCCCTGAAAACGTGAGACCTGATGTTACTCATCTGTAGTATTGGGATGATGATAATTCTGGTTACTCATCTGTGGTTTGGGGTGATGACAATTATGGCATTGCTTAGTTGGGCTCCTAGAATCTTGGGGCTGGAAGTGAACTCAGGGATTCTCACTGACGTCCAAAGAAGTTAGATAACTTGTCCAAGCCTATACAGTGAGCAAGAGGAAGAGACACAGAGCCAGACAGTGAATGAGAAGCTGAAATTAGACTAACTGGTAGGGCCAGCTCCAGATTTATGACTCTGGCTGTGTGGCTCTGAGCAAGTCACTATACCTCCCTGACCTCAGATTCCTCATCTGGAGAATGGGCATGATGATACTCTATACTCTCAGGGTTCTGCGATACTGAAAGGACAATGTGTTTTTAGCACATTGCTTGGCACATAGTGGGTGCTCAGATCTTTCTGTGGTTGACAAAAGCAGAATAGAGAATACACAAAGGCAAAATGGAGCTCCAGAGGTCACCCCCAGGTGGGTGGCGATGTTGCAAAGGACCTGGGGCCAGTGGAGAAGTTACCCAAGTGATCTTGTGGTTGAGAGCTGGGGCTGATGTGAGGCCTGCATGTGGTCAGAATTAGGGCACCCCAGAATGGGTAAGGTTGGGTTGATAGGAAAGTGGCAGTGCCAGTGTTCCTATTATAGGTACTAGGAATGAGACATCAGGTATTGCATGGCATTCAGTAAGGGACAGCATCCTCAGATCCTTCCTGGGGTGAAAATGGTTGTTCAATCTATGGTTATTGCATTAAATAAAAGACCCAGTCATCTTTTGAGGATTTGGCGGTCCATTCCCAGGAATGCCAATCTGGAAGGGGGGGGTGGCATGGATGGAGAAGATGAGTTTTACTGACTTGAGCCTAGGGAGGTAGGCTCCGACTGAAGATTTAAGGAGATAGTGCAGGTGAAGCATTTAGCACTCCAAGTGCCCTATAAACATCAGCTATTGTTATTTACTGCTAACAATAAACTCAGAGCATTGGGCACTTTTACTCTGCCTTGGTTCAAATCCTGGCTTAGCCGAATAATTTTGGATAAGTGGATTTCATCTCTTAGGCCTCATTTCCCTCATCTGTGAAATGGACTGACAGTGTGATTCCATCCCATCTGTGGTGTAAGATGAACTACAGGAAGTTGAGCTCCGTGTCTGACATAAGGTAAGAACACAGGAAATGCATGCCCTGAGACTGGTGTTAAAGTCTGGGTTATGTGGAATGGCCAGTCTGCTTCCAAGCCCAATTATAAGCCAGAGGGGGAATGAAGATTGCTGTCAAAATGGAACTTTTACTTTGCCAACTCTGGACTTTACATCTCAATTCTAGTTACCTTTCTATGTCCTGCACTGATGGGGTGAAAAGTCCCCACATACCAGCTGGAGAGTTTTGTAGTATAAGGTACAAGGGAATTTTGCTTTCTCTTGGAGAAACCCTCTTATCTCCAGAAAAAGGGAAACTCACTGGAAAGTCAGGCATTATAAACCCAGAATTCTTGAAACCTGTTTGTAAACTGCTTATGGAAGGGATTTTAGTTGCCTTCATTTACTTCTGCTCAGGAGTCTCAGAGAAAGAAATGGAGATCTACAGAGATGAAATAGTTGGTTGGCCCAAGGCCTCAGAATTTGCCAATTGGCAGACATGGGCCTGGAATACAGGTCTGTTGACTCTGGGTCTACTATTTCCTATAATTCCACCCTTGGGCATTTTCATTGTTATTATTGTTGTTGTTGTTGTTATTATTATTATGTGTGTGTGGGTGAGTGTGAGCAATGGAAACAGGGATGGTAGTCAGAATGTCTTAACAGTTGGTTAGTTTTGCCTTTTTGCTCCCAAGTTCCTAGGGATGGAGAGTCCTTTTGAGAATTGATTGAAAATGTTGATTTTGGTGAGCTGGATTAGGAATGGTTTTTCTCATCTGGGGAACTAGCATTATGACTTTTGTAGGTATTTGGCTTTTAGTAAGCTAAGGGCAAATAATTCATTTATCTCTGTAAGTATAAAAAATGTTTTGCTCTCATCACTTCCAGGAGTGGGTGTGAGCTGAACCTGAGAGCTAAGTTTCCGAAGGGCACCCCTACATTCACAGGTTTTCCCACTGGGAGAGTAATTTTTGAGATTAAAGTTTTAGAGGAGAGCGTTATCCTTCTCCCTTGGTCCACATCTGATTTTACCTGCAGCGATGAGCTGGCAACAAATGAAATTTCTATGTGACCATTTCTGACCCATGGAAATGGCAATTTAATATGGTCCCCAAGTAATATTGGCTGGGCACCAGCGACGGAAAAGGGTAAGAGATGGCTTGAGTTGAACCCTTTTGATCCTTGCCAATTGCTGTTTTTGTAAGAGGCAGGGTGTATAGTGTCAGAGAGTTCTGGGCTCCGTCAAGCACTAACACAGTCCTGGCTTCACTCTCTCTTTTTCAGGGTGGTTGGATATGTCACTTACCCACAGAGTCTTCTAATTCGTAGAAGAAGCTCAGTGGATTCCCTCCTTGTCTCCCTTCCCCTCATTTGACCAGAATCCCTCAATTTGTGGGACTTGAAAAGTTTTGTAAGATTTATTATAACTTGTGAACAATCGGTTGCCATTTTGCATTCGAGTACATGGAGAGCTAGATGCACTAAAAAAAAAAAATCCCAAGAGGTTATCCTTAGATCTTAATCTAGAAAGAAAATTAAATGAACAGATAAACAAAAGAATTGATCTAATTATTAAGATTTTATGGCTTTCCGTGCCAATTTATTAAGTTACATCTATTAAATACATTAACACATACAACATTTCATTCACAGTGATTAGAATTTGCACAGTAGTGCCGGAAGATATAAGATGTTTACCAGTTACCAGTATCCAACAGTATACAATATGCATTTTACCTTGGGATTGTGACGTTTTAACATAAAACATAGGATCAATGAAAGCGCTTGGGGTTTATCAGTAAAACCACATAAATACCTACATTTGTTCAATCTGTATACCCCTGGAACAAAAGCGGGGGCAGTTACATATTTTAATGACTTTATGAATAAAGTCATTTGATTAAGTTCAGCTACTTCGTTTGCGCATCCTCATGTTTTTACCTCCTCTTGAATGCTTGCAATAGGAGATTAGAACTTGCCCGGTCATGTTCCTTCTTGTCTTGCTCTCCAGTCTAGATAAGTGCTGTCATGTGACAAGTGCTTAAAAAAAACACAAACCCACAAAACTGATTCATGGATGAAATGAAAAGACTGCTGGGCTGGGTGTCAGGAGCTGTGAATTCTAGTCTCAGCACTGCTACCAGCTACTGTCTGACATTGGACCATTTATGTCATCTCCCTGAGCCCAGGTTTCTTCATCATTAAAATGATGTAACTTGGAGTAGATAAACTCTGTAGATCCCAATGGTTCTAAAGTTCCATGGCATTCACTACTGGTCAAGATCAAACAGTTAATCTGTGTTGGACACTCTTGGAACAAAGTGGGAAATGGCGGCCACTTGTAGGCTGGGAGCCACTCAACTCTTGACAAGCCCTGCCAGGTTCTTAATAATCCAGTAGAACACACGGAAGTCAATTTTAAAAATGCCTGCACTAAAAAAAATGCAAATGGCTACATAATCATAGATTTGGAAAAGACCTCAGACATCCTTTGACTCTATCCCTCCTACCACTTCAATGATGGAACGGCTTCTCCAGAACCCTTGAGATAAGCCCTTTGCTTGAATATATCCAGGGACTGAGAAATCACTATCTGGGAATATTGTATTTTGGGGGGTAAATACTTTTTCTGGGTATTGGGCCACAAACGATGACCTTGTAAACTGCAACTGCTTAGCCCTAGCTTTTTCCTCTAAGGGACATGGAAGCAGTCCCCTCCCCCCTTCTACATCCCCCAAAGGTATCTGATAATACTTCTCATGACTTCCTCCAATCTCTCCTCCAGTTATTAAAACAAATACTATTTGCTAAGAGCAATGATAAAGCCCAGGATTATGATTCGGGAAGACAGTATCTCAGCCCTAGATCTGCCAAGAACTCATTGTGTGACTCCGAAAAAGTAACTTCTGTCTGGGCTGGCATTTTCTTCTTAAAATGGGGTGAGAGAAGGGGTGGGGGGCAAATCTGTCTCAGAACTTGGACAGCTCAAAATATGGACGTCGGCCTGGGGCAGGCCACAGGTGTGACTGCTCTGATCCACACTCTGCTTCACCATTAGAGCAGAAGGATTCAGGGGTTAGCCCAGGCTCAGCTGCCAGGATGAGGCCATCATTATCAGTATCCAAGAGAGTGGTGCACATAGGAAAAAATTAATGCTCCACAAGGCAGAACACTTTCAGGACTCCAAGCCCTAGAAGAGTAAGAAATCTTGAGACCAGAGACGACTGCATGTGTTTAGCAAAGTGCAGAGTATAATGAGCAATCCTGTCCTGAGGAATTAATCCCCAGTGTTGCAATCATGGGAACAAGATGGGGGAGGCCTGGGGAAAAAAATCTTGCAAGAGACTGTTGGCAACGGCCGTGCCTCGTGCACAGTGAGCTCGTCAAACTTTTAAAATCCAGCTCGGTTTACTGACGAGCACGGATGTGGAACTTCCTCTGGGGTGACGTGGCTTAGGTTGAAATGGAGCCAAGGACCTAGTCTGCCTCTCTTATTGAACGAACCAGACGTTTTCGGGATGTGAAAGTCCTCTTGTACCTTAGTCAAAACATTTACGAGTTTTCATAGCCTAAGCAATGCCATCCTGCCAAATAGATCTAAACCATGCTAGGGTCAAAATGCTAGTGACCCTGTGCATTTCGATCACGATTCCTGGATTTTCGGAAGGCACACAGGCTTTTCAGAGCACCTCTGGCTCATCCACAGGTTCTGATATTTTCAAGGGTGTTGATGGCCAAACTCAAGTCCTGAGGATGATAACCTCTCTCCACGTGTAGCGTAAATAATGGATTCTATCAGACGAAATGGTATCTTTATTTCGTCCCCTTTTATTAATGGAAAACTCTGAGAGTAGCTATTTAAAAAACCCACTTGTGTAAACACAAATCATTTTGTTAATGATCATCCTTCATCAGATGGCACGTATTTTCCTAATGAGAAAATTTCCACGTGCCTCAAGTTAGCTAATTAGCTAGCTAATACTACCAATATAAATGGAAGGGTCTGCAGACAATGGACTGCTGAGCAGTTACAGTAAACACATCTGAGACTAAAATAATTTCTCTTTGTGTCCCCCGGGGCGAGTAGGCACTCGGTAAATGTGGACTTGATTTGAATTCAGCCCTTTGAGAGACATTGGAGCAGCAAAGCATTTTCCCCCTAAATTAACGATTTTCTGAAGCACATGGGCGTGCTCCTTTCCTTGAAAATTCTCGACTGCATCTCATTTACTTTGTTAGGAGACCACCACATTCTTGAGTGTTCTCTAGCCTCATTTTTAAAATTAGTGCACAGAATTGAGCCACAGAGATAACACCTAGGAAACAGAAGTTTTGACCTGAGTTCTACTGGAAACTCTCGGCTGGCCCTCTCTGAACAGTACCAGATGTTAAGGATTTAACATATTTAGCCAGGACAGCCTCAGCACGATATTACTCTTCAATAAACAAACAAGCTTATCACAGGAGCAAAATAAATACGTGACAAGGATGTTCCCAAAGCGGTCAAGTCTTTCAGAACAGCAGGACACTTCTGTTTCTTGGTTGACTCAAGGCCCACCGGCAGGTCCGAAGACCCTGGGTTAGTGGAGAAGAAGGTGAGCTGGGCGGGACTCTGGCCTCTTCTGTGCAAATCCTCTCTCGTGCCCCACATTGTTGGGAACCCATGCAAATGCACACCGAGCATTTTCTTTACTTCCATGGGGTGTGAGTTCTGATCCTGGAGGCAGGCTGGAGCTATCGATACAGTCATCCCGATCTGCCAGCAAACAGTGTTCTAGGAGTAGGTTGAGGGAGCAATGTTTTATCAAGCTGGTTTTATAGTTACTGAGAAACCTTTCCTTTCTGCTTTAAGTAAAGGGTAATTCCTCAGTCTCAGATGCCCTTTCCCCAGGGCTGTCTGTTGTCCGCCCACCCTCTTTCAGGGCTCGTTCAGGCTTCACTTCCTTTATGCAGACTCTTCTGAATCAGGTGGCAGTGACCACACCCTTCCCTCTGCTCCTGCTGAGCCCCGTGCTCACCGTGGTGAGAAGCTGAAGGCTCTGGAGGCCTACTCGCCTAACTGAGAAACCAGAAGTCAATTTTTGTGTCATTATAACCCAACACATATTGATCACATACCGCTACACCCATCATCCTGCTCAGAAGCCCCACCGCACACCTTCCTGCCTCTGTAGTCTCCTGGCAAAAGGATTAGAGTGATTTCGGTGCCAATTTTGCTTTATACCCCTTCGGGAGGTTTCCTGCAATTGGCAGCACTTATAATCGGGGCCAACATGCTGGAGGTCACTGCCCATGTCATAGCGACATTCTCTTTGACTTCACAGACTGCTCAGAATTAACCGGTTACATCCTCGTGAGCTCATTTGATCCTGGGAAACAAATTGGTGGATTCCTGCTTTACAAAGTCAACTGAGGCTCAGAGCACAAATTCTCCTCTAACCTTGACATATTTGTGCCAGAAAATCACACAGACTAGAGAGGATGAACTCACTAAAGGTAGAGGGGACGGTCTTAATGTCCAACCTCTCCTCCAGGGGAGAAGCCTCGGCTGGGCTGATCAGCCAATTCCATATTGAAATCTCTTGAATATTTTAAGAGAAAAATACCCAGAAAACATCTGCATGTAAAACCAAGAGTCAGATCTCAAAGCCGATCTAAGTCAACTTCTCTAAGATTTGGTGATTGACCCTTTATCCCCCCAGAGAGTAAGTCTGCTGTCTCTTGGCATCAATCAGTCTTGTAGAGTTGGGCCAGGCGGCTAGAAATCTGTCTTCGAGTTTCTTGAGTGACCTAATCAACTGGATGTCTTAGGAAAGCTTCAGAAATCTTACATATCAAGGTCAGATGATATGTTATTTTAGGACTTGGAGTTAGTCCAATTACGTTGGACTTGGAGTACATTCAGTGATATTTGATGAGGAACCAGGGAGCGGAATTCGTTTAAGTTTTGCGTAGTCTGTCTTGTTTTTCGTAGTATCTTCTGGGCTAAGGAAGTGCGCAGGACGTAAAAGGTGCTCAAGAGAACTGTGCTGAGTAAATGCTATTGTTGTATTTCTGATATGCATATGGAACTCATGCTTGCTTGTTTTCATGCCTGTGTGCATAATAAAAGGAAGGGTTGCTTTTCTCCTTTGCCATGAAAACCAATTCTTTCTTTCTTCTTTCGAATGTTCATGAGAAATACCAGCCCTCTTTTCTTTTCTTTCTTTTTTTTTTTTTTTTTTTAAGACGAGCCATCATTAAAGTAAGTGTTTGGAGATACCGATGAAGGATTTTGCCTCTAAGGTTTACACCATTTTCTAGGGCTTTGGATTTTGTTCAGGGCCCCTGAACTGAAGCAAATGTTTCATGAACAAATCACACAATAATTGGGCCCACTGGTGACCAAGGTGTAGTTTGAAGGAGTGGAAATGTTCTGAGTGGACCTCCGTTCATTTGGTGATCTGTGTCTCAGTGTTTAGAAACTCACTTCTTTTCCAAGCAACCACGATCATATGTCTGCTCTGTTCTGCTTTTTTTCCGGTTAAGATTCTCATCAGAAAGGCATATAAAGTCTGAAATTTCGGGCCTCAAATTTCATAGCTAAACCACTGTTTCTGTGGAATGCTCCAAAAAAAAAAAAAAACCAAAACAAACAAAACAAAAAACAAAAAACCAACCAAAACAACCCCCAAAACAAGAACAACAACAACAAAAAACCAACAACCCACCAACCTTGTTATAATGACATATCACTGAAGAAAATTAGAACTAGGAGGCAGAGGACCTTCACACAAGGATGTGTGCCTTGCCCCTATAGCAAGAAGGCTCCAAAGAAAGTTTTATCTTCTTTTGTGTAATCCACCAAAGAGATGTCACTGACGTTCACCATCAGCTTGTCTCCTTCCTGCAAGGAGAACATGGCCCCTAGGTAGATGGGCTGGAACCAGTTGCTGCCTACTTCACACACTGACTTGGTCCCCATTAGGAGCTGGGTTGGCTCCGGGTAGCTGTCTGTTACCTTGGTGATTACGACGATGATGGAGTCTGGCTTGTTCAGTCGGCTCCCTTGGCGGGCTTCACCACACTCAGATGTGGTCCCTCGGAATGTGACCTGAGAGTAAACAAAGTAGTCTCCCGACTCTGGGATCACCAGGAATTTATTTGTGTAGTTCATCCGGTTCTTGGTGAAGGCCAGGCCAAGTTCATGTTCCCAATGCAGCGCCGGAAACAGACTTTCCAAGGGCTGTGTGGGACTTTGTCTCACAACTGCAAAGACAAGAGGGAGGTTTAATTTGCTTATGTCAGAACCTGTGGACTTCGCCAGAAAGAGTCTCGTGTTATTTTCAGAGTAAAGTGATTGGATAAAACGAACAGCTAACAAGCTCCCGGAGGAGAAGGAGTGGAGGAAATGTAAGCAGACACATACTTTTGTTCAGAGAGTAGCATCTTAGGGGCAAATGGCTTTGTTTCTCTGAGCCCCAGTTTTCTTTCCTGATAATTTAGAATTTTACCCTAGCTCTGTGATCCTGAAGAAGAGTGGAGGTTAAGAAATCTCACTCTTTTGTGTTTCGGAAAACAGCTCACGGCAATGGGCTTCGATGAAATGACTTAGATGAAACTGGTGGATGCCCCCCTTGGGGTAGAGGTACCCAACCTCTGACCAGACCGGACACCAGATCTTCCAAATTCCCATTCTCTACCTCATAAATGTTTAGCTGAACTGTACTGTCTCTGCTGATCCATCGGAACATGATGCTTGTTAACAAAACTTTGGTTAAGTTTTTCTCCTGCCTTCAGGCTCCCGAGCTCCCGCCTACCCTCAGCCTGGGCCAGCAGACAGTCTCTCCTGAGAATAGGCTGGCCTCTGGGTAAAACATTCTCTGATGCTAACATGCCAACCTTTTCCCCACTTCTTCCCACCTGGTTCTTTATATGTTCGTTTACTCCTTTCTGTACAAGAAAACTCCTTTTACCTTAACCCTTGAGACACTTGCAGACCTTGTGGCCAGAGCATTTTCCCAACTGTCACTGAGCTTCCTTCCCCAACTTTGCAATAATCCTTTTGCATGAACTCTCTCATTACCAAGTCAGGATTTGTTTTTTATTTGACATATCTTTTCCCTTTTTTTTTTTTTTTTTAAAAAAAAGGGTATAAAAATACCCATGGAAAGGATTAAAAGGGATGGTGTGTATAAAATCCCCAGCTATGAGGAATACCCTCTAAACTGCATTCACTTTCATTAGCCTTTTGTTTCAGACATACCCTACTACAAAGAGATCACATTTCAGGGAGTCAAATATTCCCCATAGCTCCTCTGCAATGAAACTGTCCGAAGTTATTGAAATGCAGGCAATGATTAATAAAAAAATCAACATGTAAGACAGATATTGGAACTAGAGATCTAGAACATCCTGGAAATGCTTCTCTGACACCAAACTACAAGTTGATGTAATTGGATTGTGGAGTGTAAGGGACAGGGGCTTTTGGCCACTTCAGCCGGGTTCCGAATCTGGCTCTATGGCATACGATATTATTAACCAGTGATGCAGGTCCCTGCTCTCTGAGTCTCCATTGTCTGTGAGCTGGAGATAAAGCCCCTTCCTAGTCTCATTTGGAAGATCCAGTGACTAGAGGAGAGATGGACATTTTTATCATGAGGCTAGCTATGGCAAGTACTCAACTTTTGCTTTCCCCAAATAAACCAGCATCTTGACAGATTTTGACATTTTGACAGATTCAAAAAATAAGCCTATTTCACTTTATATATTTTTATATGTTCTTCTGTTTGCATTGTTTATGAATGTGCATTAAATACTTGGACATATAAATGAGTGCTTCTATGAAGTATGTGTATAGCAGAAAAAAAATGAATAGAACCAAACCATTGATTTCAAATAAAATAATCTGCAGTAAAACTAATACTTTTCAGGAAAATAAAAATGTATTTGAACTTCCTATGAGTGCCTTGGAAATTCATAGCAATCACCAATATATGCTATTCGTCACCATTTGCAGATAGGCTATGTTTAAGGAAATATTTAGCGAACTTCATACCTGGTGGCTGACTAGAAACCTGGTTCCCGGATTTTTCTAAAGCATCTTTCTTGATGCTGACTGGATTGTGGTTTATTTTGCACAATGACACACGTTCAGAATGCATGTGGTCTCTCTGGTCTCTAATGCTCAGTGGGCCCTGGAGAGCTCTGTTGCTTCTTTGCAAAATCTATGAAAGGCATTTTTATTAATCACCCCAATCATCTCCACTCCTTTGTGGATGATGCAGTAGATTAAAAAAATCCTCTGGGGTGATGCAACAAAAATCATTTAGTCTCTAGACAAAGCAAGTTTTGTTAAACTGGTATGCAATTAGCTATGTCAACACAGCAGCAAGTGGGAGTTAGAGTAGGAAGTGTGTTGTAATGGAAACAGTGCAGGTCTAAGAGTCAGACTTGAATCTCAGCTCTTCCGAGTCACGTATGTGATTTGGGACAAGTGACTTGGCTTGTCAGAGCCTCAGTTTCCCCTCTTGTTGGGACTATATGCAGATTAAATGAGATCATGGTTGTAAAATGCCTACCATTGTGACTGGCACACGTTAGGAGCTCAGTAGAACGTAGATACCCTCCCCTTGCTCCCCCATTCAGTAGGAAGAGGCGTGATATCTTCATACTCTGTTGCTAAGATTTTCCTGCCCAGCTTGTTCAATCTCTTCTGTTCCTAAAGGCAAGTGGTGATTGGTGATTTGATGTCTCTCTCTGGTCCTAATCCTCACTCAGGACTCACCACAAACACTTTCCTCTTGATCACATGTAAGTCGCATGTCTTGGGCGCCAGGGATATTCCCCTGTGGGATGCAAATTTTCTTATAGGTCAAAAGAGTGTGCTTGCTGTTAACTCCCTAGTTTTTCAATGAGTTTTTAACACATATTTGTGTACGGGCTTGCTCTTTTCTCTGGAGGCTTAGAGGTATATGCAACTCCAGGCATCAGATGCCAGGAATTTCAATGCTAGGCTTGGGATACTGACTGGCTGGTGATATTATGAGGCCACTTCTAATCTCTTCATATCAACAAAATTTTTTTGCAAATGTCTACCTGAATGCAAAAGTCCAATCACTTCATTTTGAATAGAGTACAGATGGACTCCGTACATTTAACAACTCGGGATCTTGCATCTTTGACTAGATTCAGAATTACATGAATCGCTGAGTCTGAGGGAAGCTGTTTCTGAATGACTGAGAGTGTACATGAAAGAGAGACAGAGAGAAAGGAAGAAGACTGATAGAATCTGAGAGAAAATGCCCAAGAGACGTGGGACTTTGGACCCCTTAAGGGAGGAAGACATCTAAAAATCCTCAACTGAGAGGAGAAGTCTGTTACCAAGGTATGTGGTTTCCAGTTTGAAGCTACTAGAATAAGTTTTGGCAAACTATCTGGAAGAAATCTTAGGCCCATGGCCCATGCATGATCTGGAAAACACACCAGGGAGAAATACCTGTCAGGTGTGCCCTTGGCTTATCCCCACCAGCTCTGGGAGATGCATCTGTAAGGAAAAGAGAGAGAGATGCTTTGTGTGAGTCAGAGGGTAGCTGGAGTGAAGACTGTTTTTGGAGTTACATGGTGCCTGCAACTGGAGAGAAACATCCCTCCCCCACCTTCAGCTTGGTCTATGGTGGATTGTTGTCATTTTTCCAGAGACAGAGAAACCTCAGGAGAAAGAGCCTTGAACACAAGTGGCTCTTGGCCCATAACTTTGGGCAAGTTTCCAATGTGTCCAAGACTCTGTTTTCTCATCTCAAAGATGGGTGCATCCATTCCTATCATGAATGGAGAGTCCTTAGCATGATTCCTGGCACATGGTCAATGAACTCACATTGCCCTTCTTTCCCTGCTACTGCTTCAGGGGAGCAAACTGACCTGTGGCCTTAATCAAGGACCTTTTGCCATATCCACTGAGGCATCTGGATGGCATAACAAATGGAGTAGGGAGTGGGTAGGATTAAATATTTTGTTCTAATACTTTTATAGGAATTAACTGATTTAATCCACACTAACCTGAGAGGGTAGGTATCATTAGAACCAATTTACAGGTAAGTAAACAGAGACAGAGATATTATTTGCTCAAGGCCATCACCTCCATAGGCCACCCACTTGGCCACACTACCATTTTGTCTTTTTAGTGAATGGGGAGCAACCTCATTTCTCCTCTGGGTTTTCATCTCTCTGAACCTTCTATATAGCAAAACTACTAGATAATGCTCTGTTCCCCACAAGGAAAGGCAACAAATATGAACACACTTACAAGCTCGCTGATGGGAATGTCCAAACTCTTGTCCTTTTGGAGCCTAATGGAAAAGAAAAATATGATTCAGACCACCTGTGGCCCTTTTGTCACCCAACCCCACAGCTGCCCATAACAAGGGCATGATTAAGATGCTGCTGCTACCCAACCTGGGCACTCTGAGATGAGGGACATGGCAATGAGAATACTTGGTTGAGAGGAATCTTATGCCTGAGTGCTCCCCTTGTGTCCTCCAGCATCCTGATGACCTTCTCTCTCCTATCCTTGTCTTGGAAGCTCAACTTTGAAATCTGTTCTGAGAGCTTTCCTTGTTCTGTTCTAGGACACACTGACATCTGTCATTGCTTCTATTATTTGAACAAATGATGGCACTTGCTTTATTTTCTTTTTTCCATCCTGGAAAAAATTTAAAAATTGGAACCTTTTAAAAAAATGATACAGAAAAAGAAATAAGGGCTCTGTTCTCCTTCAGATGAACTCCTTGTTTCCATGCACTACATGGAGATATCCATCCTTGCAATCCTAGCTTGTGGGCCATTTCAGGTACCACATGGGAGTGGAAGAGTAACTTCTTTGGAGGCAGATAGAATGAAATTTGAGTCCTGCTGTCACCTTTTATTAGCAATATGATCTCGAGCAAGACACCTTTCCTCTCTGAGCTCTGGTGTCCTCATTTGAAAATGGGAATAATAACATCCCTAGCCTCAGATAACTCCCAGCTTTGAGATAAGGATCAAATCAGAAGATGTATGAGTCAGGGCAAAGAACACATGGGAAATGAAGGAATCACCACCACTCATGTGTCTGAACACAAAGCTCAGGAACAAAACTGAGTCCTTGGCTTAGGGACAAAATCATCACTTTACATTTTACAGTTTCCAAAAAAACCCTTCCCTGATATGATATTGACTCAACTCATAGTCTTCTGATTGGCTTCTTGTAACTACATAGTCCCCACGGACAGTGATCCTCATGTAACCAACCAGTTTTACATTTTAGAATCCGTGTATGTGTGATTTTGTACTTATGAGTGAGGAATTGTGCGTCCATGTGGGTAATAGAAAACAGCGGCAGCAGGGAGGGAGGTAGGAGCTGATGTGTCTTGTGTGTCTACATGTATCTGTGGTGTGGTGCTATGTGCATGGATGTCTCTACACATGTCTGTGTAGACATGTGGGTGTAGCTATGTCATTGCTCGACTGTGAGCAGGTCTGTGATAGTCGTGACCTTGTTAAAGCCCAGACTGTCAGGCTCATTTTATTCCTAAGCCATGCTACCTTAACCTTCAGTGGAAGTCTTCTTAAGGCCAGAGATCTTGTCTTTGAATGACAGACCCCATTGTCTCTCCATTGTCTACATCCTAATTCTGTGAATGGCACAATTGCTTTCCTTGAGTTGCCAGGCTTGAAACTTGGGGCTTTCTTCTCCCACAAACCCAAGCTGCCATTTCTATTTTGTAGTTTTTCTCATTCATGCCTCCCTACCAGGCCTTAGCATGCCATTCTCCTGGATTCTCCCATCAGCCTCTTAAATGGTCCTTTTGTATCTGGTTCTCCTTTCCTTGAAATCATCTCCTTGCCTGCTCTCAGAGTGCTTTTCCTAAAGTATCATTGTATTGGGACACAATTCTGTTCATAAAACTTCAATGGCTTCCCATGGCCTTCCAGACTTAGGCCCAAATACTTCTGGGACTCAAGGTCTCAGTTGATCACCCCATTCTTCTTACCCACTATTTATCCCTCTCTGAGAATTCTTTGCTCCAGTCATGAGAGGCAACCACAGGGAATGATTCAAAGGACCTGAAAAATGCAGTAAAGTAAGGGTAGCTACTACTTATTGAATGATGAATGGCACTGTGCTATGCTTAGCCCTTCACACACCTCATCTTCTTCAGCTTTGTCATGACTCTTAAGATAGATGCTATTCACATCCTTATATTGAAAATGGGGCTCAGTCAGGTTAGGTAACTTGCCCAATGCTGTAAAGTAGAGAAGTAGAGAAGTAGGATTTTAACCTAGGCCAATCAATTCTAGAATCTTTGGGCCTAAATCATTGTACCTTCTCACTTCCAGATAAGATCCCCCTCTGGTGAGGTGGATGGATGAGTACCAGCAGTTCCATGCACTGTGACAGTAGGGGAAACACAGAATTCAGAAAACAGAAACCTGACCCAGAAGTGGGGGAATCAGGGGAAATTACCTCTGAAGTGAGTCTTATAGGTCCCACAGGTATTAGCCAGGTGATAAAAGGTAAATGACCATTCCAGACAAGGCCAATAGCTTGTGCAAGAGTAAGGAGGCTCAACAAAGCATGGGAGCTGCTGGAAAACAGGATTTCTGCTGCCAAATGAACCCATGTACTCATTTAGCATACGGTCATGGGTACAGTTGCTTTGGAGAACCTAAACCTAATTGATGCAATTACTTGTCCAGCATCAATAATTCTGATGGATTTTGGATATGCGGGGGGATGGAGAAGAAGCTTAGAATTGAGCTTATTCTGTAGCCTGTTTCCTTATTTGCTATTATCAGAGCTGATAAAGAATTGGTCTTTGGTGAGGCAGAAAACTGAAAGTGAGCCCAAAGAGAATTGGGCATAGTATGGTTGTATCCTCTTGTGTATGAAATTATGAAATCGTACTGCCGTGGCTGGTCTTCCACTTCCATTTCATTTCTCTGCTGAGAAATCTTCCTGAACATCTGCTTATTTTTGTCTAAGCAGACACTCAGCTAAGAGATTGGAGCATTCCCTTTGTCTCAGAGTCTCATTGTCATCAGCATGGATCTGCGATGTGAACACGTTTCCCTATTTGCTCTACTGGATTTCTATAACTTGGGCACACAGTTATTTTCATGCGTGGTTGGACATGTATGGATTTTAGTGGCCTGGAATCCGCTATACATCTGGAGCCTGTGATAGTGCCCGCTGGCAGGTGTTGAAGACCTCAATAGTCCAAGAGTCTCCAGAAACGTCAGCTGGGATTCTCTTTCCAAGAACAAAAACTAAAGCCTTCAATTGCTTCTTCTCTTAATGAGCCTCTTCATGGGAGGAAGGTTTTTATGATGGGAAGAAGGAATGCATGAAGAGGAGATTTGAGATGAAGGAATAGTAGCTTACTGGGGAAAGGTTTATACATTGGAGCTGGTTCAATGCCTGCTCTCAAGGTGACCACGGGGAACAGAGCTTTTCGCTCTCTAGTACAATTCAAGCTGCCTGTGGGCAACGACCTTGTCTGTCTCTTGCTTTCTGGTGCCTCAGGCAGTGCCTGGCATGTCTGTCAGATTATTTAATCAGCAAAATATGCTGATGCTCATGTGTCAGAAAGACAAGCAGGAAAGAGAGCTGGAAGATGGAGGAGAAGGTTCAGCTTCTGTGACTTTTGCCTGAGTTTTGCAATCCAAAAAACTAAGCAAAAGACTTTTTTTTAAATTTTAGAATACATGCCACATTCTGAATTCTTGTTTAAATTTAAAAAATTAGGAGTGAAATGGCCGTAATCTTTTAGTTACTGGCGCCTCCAAGTTTTTCATCAGGCTCTCATTGGAGCATAGTCATGGCTTCAGAAATGTCTGTTGAAGGCTGTGAGCTTTGGCCGGCACTCAGAGACAGAAAAGGCGAATGTGGATGCTCATGGGGATTCGTGTTTAGTAGAATAGTGAGGCACCTGTGGCCGTCAGCCTTGATTAGCCCAAGAAAAGCAAGCTGGTGCTTTTCACCCCTTAGTTTCTATAGGTCAGGGGATTTTTCACTCTCATTTGAGTTTCTCTCTTTTTTTCTTCTCACTTTTTTTTTTGTGTGCTGATTGGTAATCCCTGACACACCAATGAGGGAAGAAAGAAGGATGGAGGGAGGGAGACTGCTGTCTAGTCAAGTGCTCCTGGGGTGCCAGGTCCTGAACTGATGTTTACATGTGGCCCTTGTCTACCACTCCAGTTACTCTCAAAGGAGGGAATCACCTTTCTAGAGGTTTTGTAGCCCAAAGGTCAAAGAGTAAATGGAAATTCTGGGATCTGAAACTTCAGACCAAATCTAGACCCTGCCTGGCACATGTCAGGAGCCCCATAGACATTGGCTGAGTATATATCATGGATGATGGAGCCCCAAGTGAGATGATCTTTGAAATTCTCTTATTGGCAATTCCCCAGAAAGAAATCCCTTGAGTGTATTTTAACTAATGACCCATTTAGCCTTTCTCCCATGTCCCATACCCACGTCTAGTATATTCATAAACAGGAAGAGAGATCCATTTCTTGCCGTCATAAATGCCGCAATTGCAAAAACATAAATATTTTATGACCCATAACATCCTCCCAGCACTTCTATGAGAAAAACACACTGTTGCCTCCTTGTCTTTGGCTTTTGCTTGCACAAGCATATATCTAACCTGGAAATGTTTTATCCCAAGACCATTTCATTCATCACCCTCCCAGGTACACTGGACAGGGCTTCACACCAAACATTCAGAGTGGTGCAGAGCTGAGCGTGTGGTGTTTACAGCCGAGCAAATGTGGGAATCCCAGCTCAGAGTTTCCTAGAAGTCTGACTTTGCTCTGTCACCTAACCTCAAGGAGACTCAGTCTCCTCCTCAGTGAAGGCAGGCAATAATTCTTTCCTCCTGGAAGCATTGTGATGCCTAAGGAAGACCACACACATACAGTGGATCTCCAATTCATCTTCCTTCTTTCCTTGGGCTCAGTCAATGTTTATGGTGCATGATGTTGGTTCTGTGTAACTTCCCTTTGGTTTCACCACTTCAGTGATACTCAGAAACCATCCTTGAGTCTCTTCATGACCAGTGGCAGATCTAGATCCTTTGAGAGCTCTGGATGGCCTCTTTCTTCTCCCAACAGAAGAGACTTCCCCTCTCCACAGCTCGCTTCTGGACTTCTACCCCTTCCAGTGCAAAGGGCTTGAGGGGATGGAAAGTAGCCTCCATCCACTTCAAAACCCACACTTGTCACTGCTGTCGGCAGCTGGGCCTCATTAAGGAGACCAGGTTGGGAGATGACCTCTTATAGCCAGACAGTGAGTGGTCTTTCAGGTGAGGACCAGGGAACTCCCCATGCTCCCTGGAGTGGTGTGTGTGTGTGTGTGTGTGTGTGTGTGTGTGTGTGTTTATTTAGAAGAGGAAGGGGTGGAGGGAGAGGGAGGGAGAGAGAGAATCTTAAGCAGGCTCCATGCCCAGTGCGGAGCCTGGGGTGAGGCCATCTCACAATCCTGAGCTCATGACTTGAGCTGAAATCAAGAGTTGGATGTTTAACTGACTGAGCCACCCAGCGACCCCGTGTGTGTTTATTATAACAAGTGAATGAACAGATCCTGGAGTCACCAGCTCTGAGTTGCAGATGTTTGGGACTCACACCCACAGCTGGCTCACCCTGCCTTCATGCACCTTCACCAGTTCTGGCCCCTCCACCCTTCCCCACGGCCTGACCTTTGGAGTGAGTTGGCTTCTTTTCCAGGAATGCCAGGACTTGCTGAGGCCACAGCAGGGGCAAAGCCACTGAGTGCTCCATGTTCCGCAATTTCCAAAGCACTTTTATCTCAACCATCTGTTTGTTTTCTCTAGACAACACTGAAAGGGGGTTGTCAGAACTGTCCCTGTTTCCAAAGAGGAAACAGCCTGAGTGAGATTAAAAAAGGCTCACACCCGAGGTGGAGCGAGCAGGGAAATCACATGTCTGTTGAGCGTCTACGTCACGGCAATACTTTCCAACATCCTCTTGTGGAATTCTCAGCGTGGGGCTACCAAGAAAGTGTGTTCACCTCTCCGTTTGATAGACAGGGAGTGGACAGCTTAAGGAGGTCAGATCCCTTGTGCATGTCTTCCTCTCTCTCTCTCTCTCTCCATCCAGCTAACACTTAGCGAGTGCCTTCTGTGTGCCAGGTACCTCTAGGTGCTCCCAGGGGCTAGAAGAAGAGTAGCATCTACTCAGCACTTACTATGTGACAGGCACTTTTTAGGGAACCCTTATTACATGTTCCTGACCCCCTCAGGAAGTGAGTGATTTGCTGGGTTTACATCACAGGCAGACCAGTGCGGTGCTTAGAAGGAATGTGTGTAGTGGATTTGAATTCCAATGTCACACTCAGTGTGCCTTTGGACACATGGCTTCAGTTTTATTTCTTTTTTTTTTTATGATAGTCACAGAGAGAGAGAGAGAGAGAGAGGCAGAGACACAGGCAGAGGAAGAAGCAGGCTCCATGCACCAGGAGCCCGACGTGGGATTTGATCCCAGGTCTCCAGGATCGCGCCCTGGGCCAAAGGCAGGCACTAAACCGCTGCGCCATTCAGGGATCCCTGGCTTCAGTTTTCTAAGCCTCAACTCATCATCTCTGAAATGGAGATTAAAGCAGCACTTTCCTCACTGTGTGACTTCAAGGACTAACCTAGATGATGTGTTTAGTAATAAGGGCAAATGTATCACACATGTACATATGCCAGATGCCAGGCTGAGGACTTTTATAGGCACAATCTCATTTATTCTCCTCCAAACCCTAGGTGTGAAGAAGCTTAGAATGATGGCTGCTACGTAATAAGTTATTATAAGGCCGCAGCTGTGGCGCGGTGGAGCCATGGCATTCCCTCAAGCCTGCACCACCCTGAAGCCTCAGCGGGCATCACGATGGGGTCCTGTTGGTCTGGATGGAGATGGGGGTGGGGATGGGGGCTCCGGGGCAGGTGTGGGGGGAAGAGGCGAGCAGGGATCAAGGCTTAGGAGTCTTGCAGGGATTTTTCAGGAAGGAGTAGAAGTGAGATTGCAGGGAGGCAAGGAGACTGTGGGGAGAGCGTGTGGGGATTCCAGAAGCAGACGTGGAGGGACGACAGAGATGGTTGGCGGTTCAGTGCAAGGAGGCAGTGCCTTCTATGGCCTCCCTGGCAATTTATTGCACAGAACTGGGTGTCCCTCTGTGCCAGGCTGGGGCCGAGCCAGCATGGTGCACTGCGTCATGCCCGGAGTGCAGAGCCTGAGTGAGGCCGCGGAAGACGGGGCCCTGCTCTCTGCACCTGCCAGGCCGCGTGGGGCCCGCGGAGTGGGGAGAGCCACTAAGGGCAGGGCCGCTGGGCCCGGGCTGGCTGGAGTGTGGGCCGGGGCACAAGGCCAGGCCGGGGAAGGAGGCACGGAGACACTCGCAAAGAGCAGAGATCGAGGGGGACCCTCGGCAGGTCCCAGAGCAGGTGGAGAGACTGTCGCCGCGATGTCATTCCCACGAGTAAGGAAGTTCCTCGGCCATAATGACCGTAGGTGCTGCCATTTACTCATCTCCCACCTCCTGCCAGACACTTTGTTTTATTTCTAAGTATTCCATTACGTGCACAGGGAAACCGAGGCTCAGGAGGTTACGTAATATGGCCAAGAAGTGGCTAGGCCGGGTTTCAAACTATTTTTTTCCTTTTTTCTTTTTTTCGTTTTTAAAGATTTTATTTATTTATTCATGAGACATGCACAGAGAGAGAGGCAGAGACACAGGCAGAGGGAGAAGCAGGCCCCATGCAGGGAGCCCGATGTGGGACTCGATCCCGGGTCTCCAGGATCAGGCCCTGGGCTGAAGGCAGGCGCTAAACCAATGAGCCACCCGGGGATCCCGAACTGTTTTTTTCAACACCTGAATCTACCTGACCTTCCCCAGGAGTCTAACGATCCTAAAACATTTTACTATCTCTCTATTTTTTTTTTTTTTTGTAGATGTGACATATACATTTTGTACAAAAGGAGGGAAGTTTAAAAATGTCTCTCTTAGGGCATCTGGGGGGCTCAGGGTTTGAGCGTCTGCCTTCGGCTCAGGTCATGACCCCGGGGTCTTGGGATCGAGTCCCGCATCCAGTCCCTGCAGGGAGCCTGCTTCTCCCTCTGCCTGTGTCTCCGCCTATCTCTCTCTCTCTCTCTCTCTCTGTGTCTCTCATGAATCAATAAATAAAATCTTAAAAAAAAAATCCTCTCTTTTCACTTGTCACCCAGTTCCCCAAGCTAGATGCTGGGAGATCTGCCAATCTTTTGTCCTTTTCCTGAGATAGTCTATGAATTTATAAACACATTCATAAATGTGAATATACATATATTCACACACATATAAATAAATATATAATATATTATAATTAATATATAATAATATAACATATTATTATATATCATATTATTATGTTATAATACATATAAAATATTATTATATATTATGTATATTATATATGATTAATATATAATATACATAATTATATAATTAATTATATTATAATCATATATTAATATATTAATATAATTATATATTAATTATATATAATTATATTATATTATATTCATCTTCTATATATATATGATGAATGTCCCCAATTCTATATACTGGTTATGTACTGTTTTTCCCCCACTTAATAATGTATCTTAGGGAAATTCTCCATCCTTACATATAGAGATGCTTCATTTTTTAAGAAATGGTGGCAGCTGTGGGTTTTCACTGCATGGAGGCACCAGGCTGTATTTAATTGATGCCATATTTATGGACAGTGCCCCTAAAGGCAGTTATCCCAAACCTTTTCGAGTCTGGTTTTGATTTCTGCTCTACAAGCTTACCTGGGCAAGGGTTTCGTCACATCGACTATTTCCTTTATTTTTTTATTTTTTTATTTTTATTTTTATATTTATTTATTTATTTATTTATTTATTTATTTATTTATTTATTTTTACATCGACTATTTCCTTACATAACTCCTGAAGGAAGGGTCCAGTTTAAAATATATATATACATTTAACAGTTCTGGTAACTGTTTTTGTTGCTGCTAATAAAAGCCTGGAACATTCCTCCACCCATCGCTGTTGCTTTTCGGTAGTCACCCATGCCTGGCACAAAGTGGTGATGACATCCCAGGAACCGGGTGCAGACCTCTCCCCACATGCCCACCCGACAACCGGCTCCTGCAGTTGCTTTCCTAGCGCCACCAGGGTATTGACATTAGCATCCTCTTTTGGTAGAAAAGGAAACAGGTTCAAAGAAATGAAACCACGTGCTGGTTCTTACCCAGCCAGAGGTGGCTGAGCGGGGATTCAAACTCCCGTGTCTAATGAGCCATGACATTTCACAGTTATGTCCACTCACACTCTCCTCGGTGACTTCTTTTTCCCTCCTAAATCCTGTTTTCCATCTTTTCTGAGCTGATTATTCTCCAATAGCCCAATGGAACCTCTCTTTGCCCTTCTTGGACCTGCCCTGTGTCCTGCGAGGCTGACCTCTGGGCCACTTGCTTTCTGGCTTTTGAGCCGGACCTCCAGTCTGGCCGGAGGGTGAGAGGCTGGGAGCAAGAGTGGCCAGTTCTCCCGGCCTTCTTCTTGCTCCCTCTCTGCTGTTTGGCAGGAAGGCTTGCTCTACTCCGCCCTCAGCTCCTCCCGCTAGCCCTCTCCTACATTTTTCTACTCCCTGTGTTCCCCTAAAACTCTCCCTCCATCTGCCCCTTCAGGCCAAGAGGTGATGACTGGCATCCCACGGTTGCTAACCCCAGGATGCTTCTAGCTCTTCGGTTCCCTTTGATGTGTCTATGTCTCAGCAAGTAGACTCTTCTTTGAAACTTTTCTCAAACTCTTTAAACAGTCTTCCTTAACCTCTCTTGTTTGAATGGGCCAGGTGTTTCTTTTCAGGACTTCGATTGCTACATGTGTCCCCACCTCACCCCTATTTCCCTTTCTCTTCTTCTGATGACTGACTGAGAAGTTCTGCAGCCTGGCCAAACCACCAAGTGAACCATCTTTGCGGGTCTGCTCTCCAGGGAGATTGCTTGAAATATCTCAGAATGCAATGTTAGCCTTTTCATTTCTTTAGTATCTATGGCTTCCTGTCTAGTGACAGCTTGTGTCTCGAACTCTCTTCCTGACAGGGCAAGTCACTGGTCTCTCTGGACCGTGGCATTCCACCACTGAGGCTGTGACTGGCTTCCCATGGTCGCTAACTCCAACGTGCTTCCAGAGCCTGATGGTCTTCTAGATCAACAAAGTATGTTTGTTGGCATCTGCTGAAATGCGGGACCTCAAGACACCACTTTAGGTGGAGGCACTGTTCCCGCATAGAACCCAGGAGAGTTCAGGTTATGGGAAGTCACTCAATGCCTCATTCAAGAATAACTGTCTTTCTGGCTAAAGCAGAATCCCAGAACACCGGCTCAACACTGGTTTGGCTTCATAAGAATCCGCTCCATGGTGGCCTGGGGGACACAGCCTGACTTCCTATACCTTGAATTTTTTTTCTCTAACATGAACAGCATTTCTGAGTCATCTGAGTATTTCTACGTATTCTCAATGCTGGCATGTGGCCATGGACGCTGCCACCTGAAACAAGGTCTGTTTTCTGACCCTGAAGGGGTGGTGAGAGTTACACATTAGCCATGGCTTGCTGTCTCATTGTGTTTCTGCTTTGAGGTCAGCCAGCATCGCTTAGAAGACCAGTATCCAGTTAAACCAATGGAAGAGCCTGTTTTCCCCTCTGTAATTTAATATGCTTGGGACTGAAATGAAATCAGTCATCACAGACTATACAGATATATTTTTCTTGTATATACAAAAGGGTATTATTTGAATAACATTGTCTTCAGTCTTAAAGATTTTGGATGTCCCTTGTCTAGAATAAGTGTCTCCTTGATACCTGTACCCCCTACTTGGCACCATTGTTCTCCCTATACCTTATATTCATTTTTGCCTAAGCTCCTCTACCCCGAGCCCCCAGCAAGATCTGAGAGGTAGACAACCAGGCAAGAGGTACTTTCTTGAACATTGAAAAAAAAATTTCTGAACCCAAGAAAGGGGGCTGATTAAATAAATTATAACACATACATATACAAGAATATAATACAACCATCTATATCATCATGCTGCTTTGAATTTACTACCAACAAATAAAATCATAACATATTTGGAGACTCCAAATAATTTCATCTTATTAAAAGTACAGAATAATATACCCCAAAATGTCAATAGTGGTCACCTCTCTGTGGTTATGGGTAATGATAATTATCTTCTTTTCTTTATCTGCGTTTTCTAATTTTCTTCAATGACACATGTTAGTTATGCAACTTAAGGAGGTTTATTTTTTGGAGAAAAAGAATGTTCCGAAATTATCAGTACATGATGATTATAATGATCTAAAAACATGTTATTGGAGATTGTTCCATATAAACATAAAGAGGGACAATTCATCCCCTGGAATTATTGAGGATAAACACCAGATCAGACCTCTCCCCCGCCGCCCCACGTGCTGCTTTCTTTGCATGGGGAAGCAGGGAGCAGGCTGGGTCAAGGGGTTCTATCCAGAGCTGCAGGGACCGCCAGGTGTCTACAGCAGGTCCACGGAGCCCTGGGTCAGGGCAAAGATTGCTTACCTGGAACACACAGGTGTCTCCTTGGGCCCGGAGCTGGCCTATGAGCAAGTAGGTGGTGAGTCCTGCCAGGATGGGGAACGATACCAGGCAGCAGGTGAGAGCCCAGCATGCGTGGCTCCTGGTTGCCAGCCTGGCTCTGGCCTTGGGCGTGCAGCTGCCTTCCTCGGGCAGCATTTCCACACTGGCTGTTTCCCTGAAGCCCAGCCCCAGATTCTCTGCCATGCTCTTGCTGGTCCTGGAGACGGGTCTGACTCCCCCTGGGCAGAGAGACCCTCCATTATATAGAAGACAGGCTCTCAACAGTGGGTGCATTAATCACAGCCTACTCCTCCCCCTGGCCTCTCCCCTCCCCCCTCCACAACACACTGGGCCCCGCCCTGCTAGGGAATGCACCGCCTACAACAGAAACCAAGTTCGGTTTAAAAAAAAAGAAGAAGAAGAAGAAAGCTTTCCCAAGCATATTTATATACAGTGTGCTCATGTGCTCCTTCCTTCGTTTACAGAAGGAAGTTAGGAAAGTCCCTGGAGGAGGAGAAAAAGAATCCATCAAGTCAGTGGGCAGGGTGAATTAAAATATAGCTGTCCCTGCCCTGGCAGCCTGCCAGCCAAGCCAGTCTGGTGAGTGTGATGCTTCTGGAAGTGAAAGTGAAGGATGGGGAGGTGTGTGGTATGGCTAGCAGACTGGGAAATAGAAATTCATGTTTGCATCACCACTTTGCAAAATGCTGCCAAGCTTTCTGTCTTTTGGGGCTTCATAGGAGCTCATTGTCTTTTGTGCAGCCAGGAATACCGAAGTTCTGGAAAACGAAGGCACTTGCCTTAGGTCATCCAGGGATTGAGACAGAGGAGCCAGGAAGATGGTCTAGTTCCTCTAAATCACTATTTGGGATTCTTGCTTCTACTACACATCCACTTATGAAAGGAGAGTGCATAGCTAGCCTGCGTTGACCAGTTGTCTAAGCAAAGAGCATGAGGTCATAGAGGTGACTGTCCATGAGGAGGAGAGAACATTGACTTTTCCTCTCTGATTAGTTCCAAGTTGATTGAACACGAGTGATAGGCCTTGCCCACAGTTGGGTGTGTATGGGGCCACATCTATTAAACATTTCTTTGGTGCTAGTCACTATTCTAAGGGAGTTAAATGTATCAGTGAAATTATTCAATCCTGAGATAATCTTTTGATGTAGTATGTTATTATTCCCACTTGGCAGATAAAGACATGGAAGCATGGGATTGGACTCAGGTCGCTGGCTCTGGAATGTCATAACCACTGTACTACATTGCACGTGCTGCTGTATTATGCACGTACACGGATATCACACATGATGTGCCCAGGAAGAGGCCATTCTTTCCAGTTAAGGGTTGGGGAAGCTTCCTGGAGAAAGAGGTGATGTTGGAACTAGGCCTTGAAGCTTACAGGGGGTGATGTTGGAGAAGAGCAGAGGACCCTGAAAAAAGATGGGTAAGACACCATTTAGTTTGACGTGGATGGAACTGGAGGGTATTATGCTGAGTGAAATAAGTCTCATTCATTTGGGGAATATAAAAATTAATGAAAGGGAATAAAGGGAAAGGAGAGAAAATGAGTGAAAATAACAATGAGGGTGACAAAACATGAGAGACACCTCACTCTGGGAAATGAACAAGGGGTGGTGGAAAGGGAGGTGGGCGGGGGGTTTGGGTGACTGGGTGACGGGCACTGAGGGGGGCACTTGGTGGGATGAGCACTGGGTGTTATGCTGTATGTTGGCAGATTGAACTCCAATAAAAAAAAAAAGATGGGGGGATCCCTGGGTGGCGCAGCGGTTTAGCGCCTGCCTTTGGCCCAGGGCACGATCCTGGAGACCCGGGATCGAATCCCACGTCGGGCTCCCGGTGCATGGAGCCTGCTTCTCCCTCTGCCTGTGTCTCTGCCTCTCTCTCTCTCTCTCTCTCTCTGTGACTATCATAAATAAATTAAAAAAAAAAAAAAGATGGGTAAGAGAAATAGGAAACCTTAAGGACATCCTGTGGTATGTGGGGGAAACCAGTCTGATTAGCACCTCCATTCAGTTGCTACTCCTTATTTCACAGCCTGGACCTTGTGGGCTACTTGGAAAGGTGTTTCATGACCTGGTCCCTGTCCACACCACCCCGCAGTGTCCAGCATGATCTCTTGCTACTTTCCCAAGCTGCAGTTCTCCCAAATGTATTATGAATTAGCTGCATTGTTGCACATTCTGCTCCCTCCACTGTGACATCTTCTAGTCTTTCCACTTCGTATCACCATGCTCCCCTATTTTAAAACTTTGTATTAAAATCTTTCCTCCATCATCTGCTTCCAAGATTGGGTGGGATGCTCATCTTCTTTGTTCTTACAGCTTCCTATTCTTCCTCTATCATCAAATATTTCATACAAGACTGTGACTGACTTCTTTTCCATCATTTCCATTAAATCATCAGATGTAGGAGGGCAAGTGCTAACTCCTATCCCTTCCCTATGGTTGTAGCTCCTAATGTACTGATGGTCTTAATAGACATCTGTTGAAGTAAACATCTAACATCTTTCCAAAGAATCTGGCAAAGGATGATGTTTATGTCCCTTGGTTGCCCATTCTTGGTTTAACAAACCTAGTAAGAATCTTTTCTTTAAGACTAGCCTAAATCTTTGCCATTGTAACTTCTGAACACACACTCACACTTAATATTGAATCATCTTGAAGGAGTTTACAAATGTGTTCTTATTCTTGTGTTTCTTTTTTAGAAAGTTGGTATACCTAATCAAACCAGGTCTTTTTTATGTAAATTTATTTTTTATTGGTGTTCAATTTGCCAACATATAGAATAACACCCAGTGCTCATCCCGTCAAGTGCCCACCTCAGAGGAACCAGGTCTTAAAAGTGTTAGATATATGGGTTCACATGAAGAAGTGCGTATTATCATGCAAAATATAAGAAGACCTCAACAGATGGGAGAACACTAAAGACACCAGACTGGGGATATGGATATTTGGGATTTAGTCCTTCGATTGTGTGACCTCGAGAACTCTAACAGACGCTCCTCATTTTAATGTACCCGACTATCTACAAAACCTGGTAACAGCCTTGTTGTACTTCTGTTTAAAGTAAAGGTCAATGGATTCTGGGTTTGTGCCTGGGGAATGTCCTATGAGAAGAGAATAAGAGTTTTAGGGCATGGACCTATGGGCATCTACTTGAGATAGCTGTAGATATAGATTTACATGTAGTTGTAAGAAACAAGACAGGGAGATCCTGTATACCCTTCACTCAGTTTTCCCCAAAGGCAACATCTTGCATAACGAGATCATAACATCACAACCAGGAAACTGCCATTGACATTCAGATTCTATCAGTTTTAAATGCACTCATTTGTGTATACATATTTAGTTCTGCGCAATTTGTCACATATGCAGATGTGTGTGACCATCCACCACAGTCAGACACAGAAAAGCTCCATGTCAAGGATCCCTCATGCTATAGTTCATAGCCACTGCCTTCCCTTCTGCCCTTACCCTTTGGCATCCTCCAGTTTGCCTTCCAACTCAATGATCATGTTATTTCACAAATGTTATATAAATGGAATCATGTAGTCTGTACCCTTCTGAATTGACTTTTTGTTTTCACTCAGCATAATTTCTTTGAGGTCCATCCAGATTATTACGTGGTCAATAGTTCATTTCTTTTGATTGCTGAGTGGTATTCCATGGCATTAATGTAGCATAGCTTGTGTAACCAGTCACTCATTGAAGGACACCTGGGTTATTTCCAGGATTGACTTATTATGAATAAAGCTGCCATGCGTATTGGTGCACAGGTTTTTGTGTGAACATGCCTTAATTTCATTTCTGGTGTAAATGCCCAGAGTGAAATTGCTGGGTCATAATGGTAGGCACCTGCTTAGTTTTGTAGGTAACTGGCATACTGCTTTTTCTAAAGTGGTGGTATCAATTTATTTCCCACTCACAATGTGTGAAAGAGCCAACATCCTCTCTGTATCCCCCTTCTTGCATTTGGTGTTATCATTACCTCTCATTTTAGTCCTTCTGTTAGGTGTATGGTGATAGCTCACTGCAGCTTCAATTTGCATTTCCCTAATGGCTAACAATGTTGAACATTTTTCAGGCACTTACTTGCCATCTGTAAACTCTGGTGATGCAAACATCTATTTTGGCTCCTAAAAATTACTTCTCACTTCCTTCTTGCTACTCAGTGGATTCCAAGGCAGAAAGCAAATAGCTACAGATAAATGATGAGTTATTAATTTGAGTGCCAACTGTGTGCAAGGTAGTGTTCTAGGTACTGGGAAGAAAGCAATGATAAGAACAGAGAGCAATCCGTATTGTCATGAAGCTTATATTCTAGTGGATTGAGATGGCCAGTAAATAAAATAAGTAAAGTGTATAGGGAGATGGGCAGGTACTTTAGTTACATTTTAACATAGGGTGGTCAGACAAGCTCACCCTTGCTGAGAGGAGATGCTTGCATGAAGACCTCAGGTAAGGCAAGCCATGGTGTCTGGTAGCAAACTGCTCCTGGCTTTGAAGCAGCTGTGTTCCAGAAGTATTGGGGTGGCCAGGAAGGCTGGTGCAGTGAGTGAGGAGGAGACGGGAGCAATGAGGTCAGAGCAGTATCAGAAGCAGGGCTTCTGGGCATGGGTAGGACTTGACTTCCCATTCAGTGTGGTGGGGAGGTTCTCGAATATGTAGGGCAGAGGAGTGGCAGGTTCTGATTTTGCTTCATAAGGATTATCCTGGCTGCTATGTTGAGAGTAGCCCGAAAGAAGGGTGGAATCAGGGAAACCAGTTTGGAAACTACTGCAATTATCCAGGAAAGGCAAGATGGTGACTTGGACAGGGCAGTGACAGTCAGGGTCACAAGAAATGGTAGGTTCCGGATCATATTTTGATGTAGAGTGGACGTAACTCCTTATCCAGCTGGATGTAGGGTGAGAGAGAAGAGAAAAGTCTGAGTTCAAGGTTCTTGGTTGGAACCTTGGAAGGATTGAGATGCCATTAGCGGAAACAGCGAAGGAAGCTTGAGAGCTCAGATCAAGATGTGCACTACTGAAGGTAACTTTTAGACAACCAAGTAGAGGTGACATTACAAGGAGGCAGTGGATGATGTGTCTGGGGGTCCCAGGCATAGGCTTGGGTGCAAGATTAAAAATGTGAGAATCTTGCTTGGCACAGCACCTATCATATAGTGCTCTGAAGTGGATGCTTCTCTTGACTATAGGTCCTTAATTTCTTAATTCAAAATCTTTGGTGCCAGGTTTTGGTATTAAGTTGAGCTACATGATATCATCTGACTATTTTTGACCTATAATAATAATAATTTCACATGGTTCACCTTAACAATCCCCTCCACATGCCTTATATCACATAATACTCTTAGTGGGGTTTGAAACAGTGTCCTATCATCAAACACAGAAATATTTCTGCAGCCTAATACACTCATGCTAAGCGGGACAGGTAAGGACCATATGCACAAACATGTGTGCACCCTTTCAACTTAGCTGACCTGTGTATTATAACAGCTTTCACATTTTTAGGGCTTTTTGGATTTTGGATTGCATGGCATCCAGAGGGTTGAAATAGGCTCATGAGTGAAAGGTGCTGAGAAGCACAATTCAGCTCAATTTTAAGATTATGCCAATGCTGTTCAATGATTTATCATGCTTTTTCCAAAGGTGGGAGCTGTCTGTCCCATGAGTACACGTGGGATATTCAACGACTGGAGAGATTGTTAGAGTTGATGTCTTTTACAGGTCTTGATCTCCCTGAGACAGAAATGACTCTAAATCATTTCTATATTTAGACCGCATTCTCTCCATCTCTAAAACGGGACCAGGGAGCTGAACTTTGTGATTACTGAGGATACATCTGGCATTAATTTTCAGGGTCTCTATGCTTCTCTATTCACTAGTTGTTCCTCCTACCTATCTCTACATATCTTTGTTTGTTGAGTAACCCTCTTTCCAGACTGTACCATGGCAATTTTCCCAGGATGTGCAATGAATAATTAGCATGGGCAGCTGGATGGGGAGACAGACGTTTTCCCTGTTGCTTCCCAAATTGGGAAAAATGGTTATTTTTTTCAGTAATGACTTCTGGACATCCAAGCGTCTTTTTGACTTATGCAATATCCACATGCTTCCTGCAAGAGTGCTAATCTAGGGCACAGTTCCACCTTCCTGGAATGATGTAGATGGTGGCAGGGCCTCCCCTTTCTGGTTCTCTTGGCAGATGAGCTATTTGATGAAAGACTTTTTCAATGGCTGATACAAGCCTTCTAAGGGGCAACCTAAAAATTCAAACATTTTGAATGGAAACCTTTCTAAAACATAATTTACAACTTTAAAACAGTTTTTTTTAAAAATTTGATTATAAAAGTAACATATTTTGACTCTAGGAACCAAAAAAAAAAAAAAAAAAAAAAGGTGGGGGTGGGTGGGAGGAAAACAATTATCATAGTCCCTAAACTGGGGAATGGCAGACTTTTTCTGCCAAAGGGTCAGATGGTAAGTATTTTAGAATTTGTGGGCCAATGAGCAAAAAGGACAATATCATATAGGTGTTTATACAATCTGGAAACCACTCTTAGTGTGCAGACCATACAAAACCAGGGCTGGCTAGACTTAACCTGTGGGCAGTAGTTTTCTGAGCTCTGGTCTACACATACCATCTAGAAATTGGTATTGACCTTTAAGAGTATATCTCTGCAATTTAATTTTCTATGCTTTTCTTTCTTGTTTTTTTAAAAAAGGATTGCCTTGCATATCCCATTTTGATTTTTGTGGATCTCACTGAATAGCAGCATTCCAGGAATAAAGTTTTTCAGGGCTATGTAGACCTTCTCTGAATTGTTCATTTCAACAACTTCCACTTAAAGTGCTTTTGTATTGTTTCTTACTAATTTATAGATAAAACGTAGTTCTTTTGTTGTTGTGTTTTGGGTCTTGCATGGAGCCCAGGAGGGGCATCTCTAGGACAGAGGCTATGAACATGTTTGATGCCTTACCTATGTAGAGGTGGGACCACCCATCACCCCATCTCTGCCAGGATTGGGTATTTTCCCAAAACAACAACATCATTTACATTATTAAGTGGGCTATGACAGCAGATTTAACCTTGTCTGGATAATTCTGGTTTCCACCATGAACATCATATAGTCTGAGCTTGAGTCCTTTGCAGCCATTGAATGAATCACAAAGGATAATGTTGCTCGTATGCTGAGTATGCCCTCAGATTAGACTTTTAGAATCTTCTCTTCTTTTCCTTTTTTTCCTATTTGTTCTCTTCCTTTCTGCTTTGCTTGGATCTAGCTGCCCTTTAGATTCACCAAGATTCTCACACAGGTTAAAGCCAGCTTGTTCACTCCTAAGCACATGCCTAAGAGGATCTCTTACAACATTCAGCAAGAGGTGACTACAAGGACCTTCATTACAGCAGTTGCCATGGTAGCAAAAAGCTAGATGCACACCTGGTGCTTTTCACCAGGAAGGGTGGTGAATACAGTTTGTGCAGTGCTGTACAGTCATCCATGTGAAGGAAAAATGTAACATGCCTCAATGGGGATGATTCTTAGCAAAACAATATAAAGTGGAAAAGTAAGTTCCCAAAGATTTATACAAGCAAAGTTTATATAAAATTAAAAATCATGCACACACACAAATACATATAAATACAACAAATTAAAAAGGAGAGTAAACACGGCTAAACACAGGGCTCAGGAGGATGGATACCCTGAGCTGGGGCAGTTTAGTGGTGGTTGCAAGGGGCTTCAAGGGGGTATCATCTGATATCCCTCAATATCCTGGCTTTCATTTTATGTCATAGGTTTGTATTTATAATATCATTCATTTGGGGAATATAATGTCATAACTAATTAACTTGCTTTATTTTATGTCTAGGTTCATAGGTATTTATAAATGTCATAACTAATTAACTGGCTAAATAACTAATTAACAGTCCAAGCATGGGCCATGATGACAGTAGTACCATGATCCAGGGATTATGACAGTTCCAATTCTATCCTTCTGAGATCTAAAACTAGACAAAAATAACACTCAGTGTGGTCCTGATAAGACTATCTGAAAAATCATATGCATGAGTATTAGTACATAGATTCCAGGGTGTCTGTTTTGTCTGTCTCACAGAGGAAAGTTTTATTTATTTGTTTTTTTAGTTCTTGATTCTGGTCCAGGCAGCCAGTATTGCAAGATAAATGTCTTGAACGAGGCTCCATTATTAGGTTCATAAGTATTCCCTTAAAAGAGCCTGAATATAAATTGTGTACTTTTGATTATTTGTTTACAGCAAGACTATAGGAGGAGACCTGTCTCTGGATAGATGATGTATTGCAGCTAGGAGAATAGTGCTCAGCTGGACCGAGGATTGGCAAAGGTCTAGGAATGAAGCGAGGGAGTGTACCAGGCAGCGACAGAGTGCCTATAGGTTTGGAGCACGCAAAAGGGAGGAAGGGAACCTGAGAAGTCTTGGCCAGGCCAAACAACCAGACCATATCTTGCACTCTTTCTCCCTTCTCTAGCCTTCACATTATTACTCAGTTTCAGTCAAGAATGCTGCTAGGTTGTGAGGCTTGGCTGTGAGTGTGGGCATTCCCTCGTTCCTCAGGTACTTTCTCTGTGGCCTCAACTGAACCAGAAACTGGAGATACAGATTTGACCCAGATGTGAGATAGAAGACCCCTATTATTTTGTCCATGGTTGTATAGGACAAGCCTTATTTCGAACATAGTATTGGCTCTTAGTGCTCAACTGAGTCGAGTGGTTCTTAAGCTAAAGAAGCAGAGGGCTAAGCATGAAGTTACATTCATAGTGACAGCCCCAGGCAAAGGTAGCACTCCCTCTTCTCCATGTGTTCAGCCCACACCTCAATTACTGAAGTCTTATCACATTGCATTGTCATGATTTATTTATACACCTCTCCTACCCACTAGCCTGTAAACACCAGAAGGGTAGAGGCTGTGTCTTTTTTGTTGCTACGTCTCCCAAATTCAGGAAATAGAGTGGATGCTAAATAAATGGGAGAACACTGTGCACTTACCACCCCTTGTTGTTGGTGCCCAGTGAGTGGGACTCAAAGGGGAGACAGATTATCTCAGTTAAGAGGGTTCAGGAAGCTCAGAGAGGAGGGGGCGCATATATTTGGGGTTTGAATGGGTTTCATGGATGGAAAAGGGAGGATGGAGAGTGGGAAGTGGGGTGGTGGTGGTGAGGTGGGGATAGTCGAAGTTAATAACAACTGACTGCATGCCTACTGACACACTGGAGTAGACTGGTGGCAAGTAGTCAATATTGCTATCCTTGTGCCTACTAGCTACAAATCAGCCTGGAAGATGAGGAAGGACCTGGGGTTTATGTGAAGAGATAGAATGGGAATAAATATTATGTGGTTACCATCTTTATTCCAGCTCTGCATCAGGAGCTTTCTGTACATGGTCTTACTTGATTCTTATATAACTGTGGCAGGCAGGCATTATAACTCCAATTTCTAAAAGTAGGAAACAAACAACAGAGGAGTGATACAAGGTGCTTAGGGCTACCTAAAAAGTGAGTGGATAAACTAGAGCTGAAGTTGAATCCAGACCCTTACATTCCTGGGCCTGTGCTCTGTTTTCTCTGCTGTCCTGTCACAATGTCACACATAGAGTGTGTGGTCAGTGGAGGTCAGGGCAAGAGCCAGGGTGTGAGCAGGAGCCATCAAAGGCATCCAGGAGACTTTGTGGGGGAGAGGAGCAGAAATGAGGGCAAGGCCTAGGGCTGGGCAGCTTCCTAGGCCTGGGTGGGTGTTCCTAGCCAGAGACATTCTATTTGGAGTCTTTAAACCTCCACCCTTTGTACCCAATAAAGTTCACAGTGGCCACACCCTTGTCATGGCCTTTCTGGGGAATGTTTCTGGAACTGGACAGAGGTCTCAGGCAGGGAAGGGGGGCAAGGCATTGTCCTGGAACCAGGGCCAGATTTTAAAATCATATTTTGGATTTTATATGAGAGAAATTGAACATAAGTTTCAGCTGGAGAACTTGAGATGAGTAATGCCTGGTTAGGGGAGGCGCTCCACTCTAGAGATGAAAAGGAAGTGGTAATAAATAATCAGAGACTAAAGATGCGACTGAGCCAAGTAGATGGTTTTAGTGCCAACTATGATGAGGACTGGTTTCATGGGGGCCATTTTTCATCTAAAACATCTGATTGATACATTGATGGAGGCAATGCATGCAGGAGAGGAAAATAGGGGAGGCGGAGAAAGAGGAAATGAAATGGATAGACACAGAGAGACAGAGCTGGAGACAGAAATACACAAAGATAAAGGAAAAACACAAAGAGATACAGAGAATAACACCCTGAAGATCCAGGCGCTCATGGAAACCAGGACAGTGAGATAAAGAGACAGATAGAGAGATGAGGACAAAGAGAGGAAGGGGGACAGTGACACAAACACTCAATGGATGGCTGAGGCTAATGGAGAAAATACATGTGAGTCCCCTGAGAAGGAAGGACTGCATCTGGGCACTTTGGACCTCCACAGGAGGATGTGTTCTTTGGCTTGGCTGAGGTACTGGCCAGTCCTAAGTTTCTGTGTTTTCCTGACTGGCAGGTGGAAACTCCAGAGTAAAAGGTCACCTACAGCATAGACTTTCCCTGTAATCAGCCCTCATTTCATTCTTCCCTCTCAGACACCTGCTTGCACCTCTGCGGTCACATCCAATGACCAACTGCTCAATACTGACCCTCAGAACATTCTTCCTTGGGCTGGGCTACCTTCCTGTGGCTTCCAGTTTGGAAGCAAGACATGAACAAAGCTAGTACTGCTTGTTCACTTAGCTCTTCAGGTGGTTGATGACAACGACTGTGTTCCCACTGTGTTCTCTCTTTGTCAGGATCATCTGTAGTTCCTCCACTGCTTTTAGTGGCAGCATGGGCTAAGTTCTGCCATAGTAATAGATTATCCCAGGATTTTCGGGGCTCTCAGGAACAAAGGTTTAGTCCTTGTGTTATTATTTTTTTTAACATAATTTTAACAGCCTAACTGTTAAAGAGTTAATTTTTCAGGACACTTGCTAAAGACCAGTAAGGCAGACTTTATTAAAAGGGGGATATCACAGTGGGTGTAGGGATCCTTTCAATGGGGTCTTGCAGACTTTGCACTTGGCTCCGAGGACAGTATGGGCCAGTGGAAAATCTATAGCTAAGGAGTGGGGTGAAGATCAGTGGATGGAAAATTACTAAGGAGAAATATTAGGAATAAGGGGGACTTTTGGCTAGACTGACTCAACAGGATTCTTACTGAAGGCAGGCCAGGGTGAGCAGATGCGGCCTGGGCGGTGGTAGGGAATAAAGAGCCTGATTGGATATCAAGAGTGATCAGATATGGAGGATGGAGGATTCTGGCTAAACCGACTTGGCAGGTTTCTTGCTAAGATGGGGTAGCGCAGAGATGAACACTAAAGCTCAAAAGTCAGAGCCTAGTTAAGAAGAGGGTATACAGAAGCCTGAGTAGATTTTTGGCCAAAGAGAGAGACTCTTTGTAAGTTATTTACTCTTTATGTTCATTGCAGGCTGGGACCATTGCTTCGATTCCCATTCACCCCAGGACCCAAGCTGAGTAAGCACGGCTAAAACTGGCTGCTCATGATGGTTGAAGAAAGGGAATGTGTGTCTCCACATGTTGGTCCCGAAAGCTTCTACCAGAAGTGGTACATGTCACCTTCAATCATGTTGCATTGGCCAGAGTCTTATGTCCAAGAGGTGGGGATGGGAACTCTGCGCTCAAGAAGGGGCAGCATATATTTGTGAACAATGACACCAGAACTGGCTTTTCTCCCACTACAGTCTCCAGCTCTCTCACTAAGCTAGTAAAAAAATAAAGATTTGTGGAGGCTCCCAAGTTTATTGATACTCCTTTGGGTGTTTGAGGGCCACCACTGGACAAGAAACTTGAGGGGAGTGATGCTCCTGGGGGCAGCAGGTGATTGTACCCATGAATGGTTCTCCTTATCTTATAGCTACATCACATAGAACATATGTTCACCAAGTTTGCCAAGGCTGCAAAAGATAAAGAGGGAGAGGAAACAATTTGATCTTTCCACCAGAGTTTTACTGATGAATACATGAGAAATAAACGTTTATGGTGTTGATCTACTGAAATTTTAGGATTTGTCTGTTTGGACAGTTACTGTTCACTATTTTGATGCAGAGATTGGGACAAAAGTAGAGTGCTCCAAAACAAAAACATTAAATATATGATGTTAGCTGAGTGATCAGGGGACAGGTAATGGGAAGCTGAACTTAGCACTGAAAACATGGAAGCCAGGGTGGGGAGTGGCAAAGGCATTTGCACAGTTGCTGCCTGGGACGGCTTGAAAGGTAGACTCTATCCTCGTGGAACTCATCACCCCACTTGGAAGAGGCAGGAAAATAGGAGAATGGTAGTTAGCATGGCTGCATTTGGCAAAGTATTACAGGTGTGAGATGAGCTCAGGAAACTATTAGGTGGATTGTAAACAGAAGTTAAGAATAGAGAGAGTCCATAAATGTGAGGCCTTGAATTTAAAATAGCATACTGCATTAGATACCACACAATAAGGGATGGAATTCACAAAGGATTTAAGTGGCAAAAGCCTCGTAGAACCTTTCAGTTGGAAAAATGACTCGGGGCACAGATCAGATGAAAAGAGCAGCCTCTTCATTGATTTTTCTATATAGCCTCCTGGTAGCTGCCATTAGCTTAAGAGACAGAGAAGCAAGGAAGTGGAAAATCAAGTTAAAAGACAGATTTCAGAAGTACATCCTAAAAAGAACTTTAGCCATAGTCACTGCCAATAGATTAGAAACCTCTTATGTTATTGAGTGAAACATAATGCCGAGAGACACCATGAGTCTGGTCCAGGAAATCTTAGTGGCTCAAAACTACCTCTGGGATGCCAACCTCCCATGAATGGAAAGTAGACTAAGGAAACTATGCCCCGGGTGTGGGGGTTATATCAAATACCCACGTCATAATATCAAATACCCACTTCATATGTGTCCAAGGAAGGTCATGGCTCCCAAAGGGTGCCTTAGGGGTCATGAGAACAAGGGACAAGCATGAGCTGCCCTGAGAGGAGATTCACAGTCCCTCACCCAGTGCAGGAGCCTTCCTGAAGTCTGCCCAGCGCTTTGTGTATTCCTCATTCTTTCTAAGCAGGTGTGTGGATTGTGGCTGGCCTGTCCCTCTTTTCCTCCACCGTATGTTGGATGTGTGGTGTATGTGTTGGAGGGTAGGGGTTGCTGGGAGAGAGGGATATGTAACTCGTCCTTTTAGATCATAGGTCTAGGGTAGTGATTCTCAACTAGGGAACACTTGGCAATATCTGGAGGCAGTTTTGGTTGTCACAACCAGGGGTGGCGGTGCCAATGGCATCTCATGGGTGCCAGGGATGTTGCTAATCATCCTACAATGAACAGGACAGCCCCCTATGACAAAAAATTGTCCAGGCTCAAATGTCAGTATGACCAAGGTCAAGAAACTCTGGTCAAAGGAATAAAAGGTGTAACATTCCTGACCGAATAGTAAGATTACAAGACATTGCCTAGAAATCAGAGAGCCCGACAAGGAGTTGGTGCTCATTCCCTCGTTCAACATTTAGCTGAGTGCCTGCAAAGGGAAGGGGGTGACTGGCGGTGGTGATGGAGGGATGGGGGATTTGTCAGTAATTCATGCTACTTGTTGCAATAGACAATCTCCCCAAATCTCAGCATCTTAAGCAACAAATGTTATTTTTTTGTCATGTCAGGAAAGATCTGTTTTTCTCCTGAACAACTAATCTTATTTTTCTCTTATGGGCATTATGATCCTGGTAATGGACTGATTTTTGTCATTGGCTTGGCTACTAGGAAGCTCATTATAAGAACTATTCGTTACTTGTCCACAATAGCCAAACTGTGGAAGGAGCCACGATGTTCTTCGACAGACGAATGGATAAAGAAGATGTGGTGTATATACAACGGAATATTACTCAGCCGTCAGAAAGGATGAATACCTACCATTTGCTTTGAGGTGGGGGTGGACCCTGGAGGGTATTATGCTGAGTGAAATAAGTCAATCAGAGAAAGACAATTATCATATAATTTCACTCATATGTAGAATATAAGAAATAGTGAAAGGGATTATAAGGAAAAGGAAGAAAAGTGAGTGGGGAAAAATGAGAGAGGAAGACAAACCATGAGAGACTCCTAACTCTGGGAAACAAAGGGTTGCAGAAGGGGAGGAGGATGGGGTAACTGGGTGACGGGCACTGAGGAGGGCACTTGATGGGATGGCACTGGGTGTCGTACTATATGTTGGCAAATTGAATTTAAATAAAATATTAAAAAAGAACTGTTCATTGCTGGCTCATCTTCCTATCTGACTCTCATTTGCCCGTGAGTTTGATTCCCTCCCCTTCCTTGCTCCCATATTGTTGTACTTTTGTTTATTGCCTCACAATATCTTTGGGATTAAAGGGAACTGTGGAATAATGGAATGAATCAATATCATTCTTGCTGAGAGGTAGCTGTCCCCAGTGAAAGGGACATTGGAGAACCAGTAAGTATCCCTTTACTTCTTTAAAATGGAAAGTGGATCTTTAGGTCCCAGCTTGAAAATTTGCAGAATTGAAACTGATGTTTGGGCCTGGAATCTGCAAATAGCTTTTCTTTTTCATTCTACAGTTTTACTTACCCCTTTTAAGTTGCTATTTTAACAATCCAGAGTCTCATTTGCTCTAGCTGACAGAGGAAGGAGGCAAGAATACCTACTCTCCAAGATCTTTTGGGGAATCACTTCATGCAAATATCTTTGTCTCAGAAGGAAACTGCCCAGGGGTTGGGCCTCTGCCCACTCCAGAGAAAGCAACTTTCAGAGTTGGTATTTTTCCTTTTGCTTTTCTGTTTCCAAATATGAAACAGATAGGAGTCAGGAGACCAGCCACAACCTTGCTTTGTGATCTCAGGATCTTTTCACCCCCTCTCAGATCTCTGGAAAAACAAAGTGGACTGAGAACCCACCAAGATGGTTCTTGTCTGTGTATCAAAAGAGTGGGTGCTTCCAGTGAAATGTGCTTTCTGGCGATTCTGGCTGAGTGGGATTGTAGTGACACTCAAATCATGTATTTGGAAGAAGTAGCTCAGCTTCCCATAAATGTGGAGGAGATGATGGGTTTGGAGGCCCAGGCCAGGGTCTCACTGGTGACAGGCTTGAGAGATGGGTCAGTATGTACCTAGGGGTCCCACTGCCCAGCTGCCAGTTCCCACAGCATCCCTCAGTTGTGTAACTGTGGGTGAATCATGTTGCCTCCTTGGGTCTCAGTGTCCTCACCAGCCCCAGTGGGATGATTACAATAGGATCACGTGTTGTGCAGAGTCAATGACATAAGATTCACAAAGTTCTGGCCACATCGTGCAACAGATATTCCTGATCTCTCCCTTTAATTGGGCCAGGCACTGCTGGATTGAGATGTGGCCACCGGGGTGACTTATCCAGGACACCCTCAGCCAAGGCACCACTGGACCATCTTTTCTCCTTTTGAAGAGGCTAGAAAGGAATTGCCTGAGACACTGCCCCAAAATAGGATGGCAGGAAAGGTATGGAAACATTCTCATGGTGAAGCTTCTAGACAGCCAGCTTTCAATCTCCAGGGCCCTCTGCCTCTGCATCCAATCCCTCTTCAGGACAGGAGTCCCTTTCCCCTTCTGGTTTCCATTTTTCCCTCTTTGAAATGTGTAAGTTAGATTAGATCGTTCATAATCAAATGTATTTTATCCCACCCCAGTTTAGGTAAATTAAAGCAGGATTTCTCAACCTTAGCATTATTGACATTATAGGCAGGTAATTCTTTGTTGCCCTGTGCATTGTAGAATGTTCAGCAACAGCCCTGGCCTCTACCCACTAGATGCCAGGAGCACCTCTTCCCCAAGTTGTGACAACCCAAAATGTTTCCAGACTTTGCCAGATGTCCTGGGGGTGGGGGAGCAAAATCCCCCTGAGTGAGAAGCATTGCCTTAAGAGGACTTAAACATAATAATGCTGATTGCATTTATCAAGTACTTTTTTTTAATGCCAGTCACAATGTTAAGAGATTTCTGTATCAGAATCTTACTGAATCTTCACAATATCCTTGTGAAATGGGTATGAATGTCTTCTGCTTTGCAGATGAGGGTGTCGAGCTACTAGCAAATGATGAAGCTGGGATTTGAACCCATGTCTTCCCAACATCAGAGCCTATAATGCCTCACCATTTTAAAGGTGTATTTATAAATACACAGTGGCATTTTAAGAGCAAATTATGTGGTTTATTTAATAAGAACACAGGGCTTGGAAACAGCAGGCTTGTTTGGAATGTCAATTCCACAATATGAAGTGGCACCGTGTCCTCCTGAGCATCATTTCTGCACTGTTAAATTGAGGGTAATACCAACCTTGTAAGTTGTTGGAAGCCCAAATGAGGTAGAGACACCCGGTACACCAGGTCCTTCTCTAGCTAAACAATGCTAAACAATGCACTGGACAATATTGAGGAACACTGTTGACATTTCTTTCGTTCTTTCCCCGTAGCCCTGGGTGTGGCATAGTGCTCCCAGGGTGGATGAAAACCTCATTCCATAGAGTATCACCTCATCCTTATCCCACACTGTCCTGGGTATCTGTCTGGGGCTTTCTTTTAAGCTCCAGACCAGCAGAGAGAGTGGTTTGTGGGAAAATCCATACTCAGTACAACCAGAACTGAAACAATCATGCTGTCCCTAATCTGCTCCACATTGTGTCCCCTTTCTCAGTGACCCCAATCACCCAAGTTAGGTCTCTGAGAGTCATTCTTGACTTCCACCTCCTCACTTCCCATAACCAAGAAGTAACCAGGAACCAGCCATTATATTCGCCAGGCATTTGTTTATGTCTCTGGGCCAGGTCACCATACTTCTCCCCTGGGTGCTAGAAGATGCTCTCTGCTTCCATTCTTGACCTTCACAATCCATCCAGACTGTGGCTAGAATGATCCTTCTCAGCTGTGCATCCTACCAGGTCTCTACCTCCTCCTTCCCAGGAGAAAACTCTTGTTCCTTAACTGGGACTTGAGTGTTTCTCATCAGGGCTCCAGCTTCTCTTTATCCTCACCTTGGGCCTCTCTTCCCTTCTTTTTCTCAGTTTCGACCATACTGAACCACTTAGAATTTCTGGAAGGCACTCACCACGCTCTTCCTTCTCTTAGTCATCTGAATATGTTTTCACCTAGCCCAGAACACTGTCATTTTGCTTTGGCCTAGGTAATTCCAGCAAGCTTAGGGTTCACTCCCTCTCTAGGAGGCTTCTCTCCTCCCTAACCCTGGTCAAGTACCTTTTGGGGCTTCCTCACTAAGACAATTACTCTAATGTGCTATGAGCGTCCATGGACAGGTCTGCCCCCCCAGCCAGACTGCAACTTTTTTAGGGCACAAGTGTGCCTTTTTCTGCAACCCCCAGTGCCCAGCATGGGCCTTGTTATACTAGATATTTGTACCATCAATGAATGATACGCCATTTTGCCTAAATCAAAGAGTAGTTTGAAAAAGTGTTAAGAAATCAAGGCAGTGTCTTAAAGAAACAGACATATGAATAGTCCATGGTCAGTCCTGACACTGGCTCTGGGGCCCCTCCTTTTATCTTGTATCTCCAGGAACTCAACAGGAAATTTATCTGATTTGGTAGAAATGTGGCTCAACGTAAATTTATCTTTGACATAAGATTGAAAAGAGGTCATCTTTGCACCTGACAAGGAGCCCAAGTTGTTGTTTGTGATATTAATGTCAGGTGGAGAGAGTCAAAGAACCAGGAGCTTATGACCCACATGTCACTTTTAGCTTAGCCGTTAGAGGATTAATTAAGGAGCCTCCCTGATGATGTAACTTGAAAAGCCAGATGAGCTTTGGGTGTGATTGAGAGCAGGATTTCTCAACCATGGCATTATTGGCATTCTGGGCCAGGTAGGTCTTTGTTGTAGGGGTTACTCTGCACATTGTGGGGCACTTAGTAGCAACCCTGGTTTCTACTCACTAGATGCCAGCAGGACTCCTGTCATCTCCACCGTGACAACCAAAAATGTCTCCAGACATTGCCAGATGTCCTCTGTAGGGACAAAGTTGGTCCAGGCAGAGAACTACTGCTTCAGAGGAATCAGAATTGGAGTCCATATGGTAAAGCCAAAGGAGTACTGGAGGAGGGGTGGCTTTGAAGTCCATCTCCAATTCTGCCATTGACAGAAGATGTTTATCGTAAGTTCTCTGTGAATTCAAATTCAGGATTTTTGAAGTTGGGGAATCAGCTTGACCTCTCTTCTCATCCAAAGTAATAGAATAATGCAAGCCCAAAATGTTTTGGATGCTTTCAAGTTCAGTTTTGGTCTTAGGAGTGGTCCAGTGAATAGGATGGGCTCAGATCTTGGGTTGGGATTGATGGCCAGCTATTTATAGTCAAGCAATGAGATTCAGGTCCCTGCTTGCTCAGGAAGGCCTGTCTCTACAGGCTAACCCAACTCTCTCCTTAGAGTTTCTCAAGATCCCCCAGGGAAGACCTACCTCATTCAGTCACCTCTCGGCTGCTGTCCGGTAACTTAGACTGTCAGAGCTGGAAAGTGCTTAGAAATATTTGATCTGAGACTTTTGTTACAGAGGAGGAAACTGAGGCCTGGAAGAAGGAACAGACTTAGCTAAGGTGGTCCAGGGAGTTAGAATAAGAGCTGTTATTGACCCAAGTTTCTTTCTTTCTTTTTAAAAACTGGGAGTGCCTGGGTGGCTCAGGTGGTTAAGCATCCAGCCCTTGGTTTCAGCTCAGATCATGATCTCAGGGTCATCGGATCGAGTCCCACATCGGTCCCCATGCTCAGTGGGGAGTCTGCTTATCTTCTTCCTCTCCCTCTGCCCTTCCCTCTGCTTACCGCCCCCCCTCTCAAATAAGTAAAATAAAATCTTTTTTAAAATGAGTGGGAAAAATTAGAGAGGGTGACAAAACATGAGAGACTCCTAACTCCGGGAAACTAACAAGGAGTAGTGGAAGGGGAGGCAGACAGGGGAATGGGGTCACTGGGTGATGGGCACTGAGGGGGCCCTGCGTGTTTTACTATTTGTTGGCAAATTGAACTTCAATAAAAAACATAAATAAAAAAAAGGAAGAAGGGGAAAGAAAAATTCATTTATTGAGGTATGGTTGACATATGAAAAACTGTACATATTTCATGTGCACAGCTCAATGATTTTGGGGCTGTAAATCAGCACCATCAAGGTCTTATAAATGTCTGTCACTTACCAAAGTTTTCTTCCATCCCCTTTATTATTATAATTATAATAATCATAGTAATAATAATGTTAAGAACATTTAACATAAGATCTACCCTCTTGGCAAATTTAAGATATACAGCACACTATTATTAGCTATAGGTACTATGCTGTCTAGTAAATCCCTAGAACTTACTTATCAGTTTCAGTTATGACCCATGTTTCTTGATTAGGAATCTAGGTAGTATTCTCTCTCCTGCTCTGTGCTGCCTCACTCTGGGAGCCTAGCCCCATGTCTGCTCAACCCTTGACAGAAGTCTTTATCATAGGCTTTTCCTGATGTTTCTATTAATTTTGTTGAAATGTATATCTTTGGGTTTTTACTTCCTGCTTTGAGCTTGGTAATAACTGTCTAATGCAAAAAGTCTGGGACACATTAGCAAGAACTAATATGCTTACCAAGGGAAACATTTGGCTTTTAATTGAGCTTTGCCCCAAAGAAATGAAACTAATAGTAGGAATTTAAAGCACTGAGGTAGGTTTAGAAAGACTTTTGGAGCAGCTAGATCCTTTTGGGAAATTCCCCATCTTTGGAGGTCATGTAGCCAACCATTTTGTACAGAGTTACATACTGGGGTTGCTTCCCCATCATGTGATTTAGAGGAAAGAACCTGAGCTTTGGACATAGGTTCAAACTCCAACTCCACCACTTCATAGCTGTGCACATTCACCATGAGGGAAACATAATTTCTGAATGGTCACTGGGGAGGGGTATCATGTTACATATATCATTTCATTAATTCTTAACACAACCTGGGGAAGAAGAGTTTACAGTTTATATGGGAAAACTGAGTTTCAGCTGAAGGCACAGAAAATTAAGTAACAAATGTTAAAGGATAGTAGAGCGAGGAGTTGAACTCAAAGCAATCGGGCTGCAGATTATGAATGATTAAAGTGACATTGGGAAAAACGAAAAAGATTAGGCATAACGTGACTTCAACTTCAGTTTCTTAGGATGCTGAATTAATAAGTATTAATTTAGTTCTTATTAATAAGTATTAATAAGTTCTTCCTTGGAAGAACCATTGTGAGGATTAAATAAAATAATGCCTGCTCAGCCCCTGGTACTCGCTGAGTATCTAATACTTGCTCAGTTTCCCCTTTACACAAGTTGCTCATGTTAGTTGAAGGTCAGCCACCATTTATTAAGTGCTAATGGGGTGTGGGGAAACTGCTAAGTCAGATTACATAAGTAATTTCACTTACTTTTGCAAAAACTATATGAAGGAGGTCGATACTATTTCCCCCCTATTTCCACTGAAGAAATCGAGGCACAGAGAGATGAAGGACACGGTGGAGCTCAAACAGTGAGGAAAGAACGAGTCAAGATTTGCATTGACTTCATAGTAGAGCTCTTGCCCCCTTGGCTATATTCACCCCTCTGTTACTCCAAACCACAAAAGAGCTTTGGAAACTCTCAGGTGCCTCAAGTCTTCCCCGTGGCATGCTTTTTACCTTTTGAGACTAGAATAAACCAATTTTTCATCTTAATTAGTAGATCTTTTCCTCTCCTAGTTGTTGGTGCCTTGAGGACCATCCGAGTTCAAGTCAGCCTTGAGGATACTGGAGTCAATTCTTGCTTATCCCTAGTGAATTTCTAATTCAGATTCATATTCATCTCTCTTCCTTGCTGCCCAATATGGCCTCAGGGACTTCATATTAGTCTTCAGCCAAATTGCATTGAGATCTAATTAAAGCTGTGCAGGGCCTGCTTCCAAAGAACCCAGCCAACCCCTCATCCTTCAGTCACCCTTATGAATTACAGTTCCTTAGACCCTCTGAATCCTTTAATTTTTCATGTTGCCAGTCTTCTGCTTAGCACAACCCTGTCTTCATCTGATTGGAATTTCTTCTTTCCAAAGCCATGCCTGCAAGTGTGAAAAATTTGGCCGGGTCATAGCCATTTTGTTTTCAGACCAAACTGTTGAGACTGGAAGCCAATTTCCTCTTCATTCTTTATCTCAAGAGGTCAACATAGTGCTCCCATGGTAGGCCCTGCTAAATGTCTGGTGGTAAAAGAGGAAACTTCAGAGTCATAAAAGCAGGGGTGATGTTGGCAGACAGACCTGGCTATGATTCCGAGAACTTAGTAGCTCTCTGGTCTTGGCCAAGTTACAGAGAAGCTCTCTGAGCCTCAGTTTTCTTATTGGCAACCTGGGGGCAGCAATGTGGTTATTGTGAAGATCCAAAGAGGCCATGTCTACAAAAGCACTTAGCACTGCTGAGTTTGAGCTAAGTAGATGTTTGCTAAATCACAGTGGACACATAAGTTGCTCTCCTTTGATATGATCTTTCATGGCATTTTTGCTGTGTCTCTTTGATCCACTTATCTCTTTCTACCCTGGTTGTGATGAACTGGGTGTGTACATACGTTCTCCTACTACTCTGAGCATCTTGGAAAAAGGCCTCATAACAGACTCAATTCCGAATTCCTAGTCCATTAGGGCCATGCTTTGTACTGAGTGATTAATAAATTGTTGCGTTAAGGAACAGAATGAACAACCATGAGAAATGCATAAGGGAGAAATGCATGCTTCAGAGAGAAATGCATAAGAATCAGCCTGTGCAGGTAAGAATTAGGTCTGCCTTAGTCTCTGATCACTTGGCACAGTGCCAGGTGATAACCGATGTACAACAAATGCCTACTGAATAAGTGAACATGGGGTCCAGGAATATTTAACTTATCAGTCTATAGAGCCCACTTGAACTGATGTCCAACTTGTCTCACTAGGAGAAACTGAGGCCCAGGAAAGGGGAAGGACTGCCCATTTTGACACAGGAACCCAAGAGCAGATATTTTATACTATCTATTATAAGATTTTCTATAATGTGGGATAACCATAGCTTTTGGTTGACAAAGACTGACTTTGTGTTGGTAGTCACAACTGAATCTAGCCGTGCCTTTTTTTTTTTTTTTTTTTTGCCCCTCAGTGGTTGGCAGGAACTGAATCAACCAGAGAATAAAAGGAACTAAAACAACCAAGAGGAAAAAGCACTGTCACAGTAATCTATTCATGTTTGGGTTCTTCTGGGCTGAAAATCAGTGTATTCCTAAATCAAGCTGGGTGGTTTGGGAGGATAAAGAGCCTTGGTTATTTTTACATTGCATGCCTTGATTTTTACCACATGGAGTTTTACAGCCAGGTTCTGTTTCTTTTTTCCCAAAGTGTGCCAGGCCATCTAGTTATGTCTTCCTTGGAGGAATTCTCCTTGGGAAGCAGAGTCTAGACTTATAAAGCACCAGCATATGTTGTATGGCCTAGAACAATAGTTGGAGTCAAAGTCTCTTTTGGTTTCCTGATTCTATATTCATTGTCTTTTCTTTTGATCATGGGTTCTTTGAAAAATAAGTCTTTCCTGTCATTCAGATGGATCTATTGAAAACAAGACTAGGGACTAGAATGTAAGTTTCATGAGGACAGAGACTTTGCTTTTTTACTGCTGTATCTTCAGTACCTAGAATAGTGCCCTGTTTATGGTAGGAACTCAGAAAATGAATGAATGGATGGATGAAGAATGACTGAATGAATGAATGAATTGTTCGCAGGGCCTTGTGCTAGGAGACCCTGAAGCCATCTGGAGTTTTACTTATGACCAACTATGCAAATCTGGGTAATTCCTCATCCTTTCTGAATTGCTGGCTTGTCTGGAAAATGAAGTGGGATGAGTGGATGTGAAGAGGGCTGAATTCAATAATGAATATGAAAGTATTTTGGAAAAAAATTGGCTTTCATCTTTTTCCTTTCTTTGAAATCTCTCTATGGGAAAATATCTAGATATGTTTGTTTGGAATCATAGTTGACAACCAGATGGAGAGGAAGAGAGAGCAGAACAGATGTTAGTGCTGCTTCTTTGGGTGACCCAATCAGTGAAGCTTTAGGGTAAAAATTAGGGTTGTTCAGGTCAGCTGTGTGTTATAAAAGGGTGGAAAAGGGGATGCCTGGGTGGCGCAGTGGTTTAGCGCCTGCCTTTGGCCCGGGGCGCGATCCTGGAGACCTGGGATCGAATCCCACGTCGGGCTCCCGGTGCATGGAGCCTGCTTCTCCCTCTGCCTATGTCTCTGCCTCTCTCTCTCTCTCTCTCTCTCTCTCTCTCTGTGACTATCATAAATAAATAAAAAAATTTTTTAAAAGGGTGGAAAGGAAAATGAGGAAAGGTAAAGTATGCAATCAGGTCTGCAGGATTGAGAGAAAGCAGAGAGGAAATGGGTTTATTAGGAACTAGTTCACATTTACCTCTTTCAGTGTGGTGACCTTGGATAAGTCATTTCTTTCTTTTTTTTAGAATTTCTTTTTAAAAATTAATGAATTAATTTTTAAGTTTAAATTCAATTAGCCAATATATAGTACATCATTAGTCTCAGATATAGCGTTCAATAATTTATCAGTTGTGTTAACACCCAGTGCTCATCACATCCCATGCACTCCTTAATGTCTATCACTCCATTCCCCCATTCCCCCATCCACCTCCCCTCCAGCAACCCTCAGTTTGTTTCCTATAGTTAAAATTATCTCATTTCTAAAAAATCTATGCATTGTTTTATACTCCTGTGGAATAGAGATGTAATATAACTCAGCCTGCACAGCTCTGGGAGAAGCAGACAGGTAAAACTGATGAATGAAAGATGAGAGTGATGATTGCTGAGATGGAGGATGTACCAGATTCTATGGGAATGCAAAAGAGGGAGGAGTCTGAATCTGTGAATGATGGGAGATATTCAAGGGGAGGTGGTGTTTGAGATGGGCATTAAGAGGAGAAGCAGTCTTTACGAGGTGGAGTAGGAGTGATGATGGGCCAGGTGGCACTGTTCTCAAAGGAGAGAGTAATTTGCACAAAGCTCGTGGAGGCATGAGATAGATGGTGTCTTTGGTCAATGAACTATGATTTACACCAGTCTAGCATAGGCTATATGAAGAAGAAAGCAGGGACGAAAGGAGGGCACAGATCATAATAAAGACCCAGAAACCAGGCTCACTGAGACTGCCATATCTGTGGACAATGATAAGACATGGAAAAAATTGTAGGCCGAGGAAGGACATGGTCATATTTTCATTTCAGAACAATCATTTCAGTGCTGTGCAGGGGATGAATCAGAGGTGGGAGAGGATGGCAGTAAGGTCTCCAGTGAAAGCTTAGAACACTTGTCCAGCTGAAAGATGATTAAGGCAGGGGCCAGCAAGATAGGATAGAGGGATAGATATAAAAAAAATTAAGAGGTGATCCTCAGGGCCTCAGATTCCCCATCTCATAAAGTTAAATATTTCTGAGCCCAAGTTTCTATGATGGTCTCAAAGATTACTAAGATTTATAACTATGGCTGGGATTTGGGGACACCCTGGGAAAGGAGTGTTTTCATGAGGAATACCATTTTGTAGACTCCCTATAATTGTATTGGCTGGGTGTGGGAGAGTGTTAACAACAGCCCTGCCAGAGGGTGAAAAAACTCTGCTGTGAAATTTGAAGGCTAGGATCTGAGGAAGGATGTATGTGAATGGTGGCAAGGCAGTCTCAGGGATGGAAGAACCTTGAGAAGCCAATGTCTTGGGTGCTTTCAACATCTCTGCAACATGCTCACTAAAAGATTGTCCAGTGTCTTCTCCAGGAATGAGAGGACATCCACTTCCTGAATAGCCTGTCCATTCCTGAAAAGTCTCAGCACTGAAAATCATCCCATCTGTCTCATTTCTAGCCCTCCTTGGCCAGCGAAGGTAGTCTTTGAAAGAGACCATCATAAGAATCTTTGCACAAAACATGCCTGATTAATGCAGGCATCACAGAAGCAAACCATTGCCTTGATTAAAATTGATTTTCATTTTTTTGCATTTGAGGCTCAGCAGTATTTCAAGCCCCATGCCAGAGAGAGACAGAAAGATGATTGAGTTCAAAAAGGATTTTTTTTTTTTTTTTGGTCAAAACAGAGCTCTAGCAGCCAGAGAATTCTAAGGCCAGTGGTGCAGTGGACATGGCTCCATCATGATGAGGAGTCCGTACGGGCAGGAAGGGCACAGGATACAGGCTGAGAAAGTCAGAATCTATTCTTGGTGGTAGAGATGTTGTAAAAGCCCTGTCTTAGGATACACACAGGAACTCTTAAGAAATAAGGAAGAACTGGCTATAGTGAGTGTGACTAGAGGGCTGGAAAAATATTGAAGCAATGCTTATAAACGTAATGGGCTGCTCACTGCCCCCTCTCGCCCACTTCCCTTATCCTCCTCCTACTCCAAACCTCTTCTTCCTGGTTTCCTCCATTGTCCTCTTAGAAACTGGCCACCTCCTTCCTCCTGCCTTCCCCACCCATCTCTTTCTGACATTAGGTTTCTGTATCATTCCCCATATAGAAGTGATGCCTTACATTTTTATGATGCTTCGCAGTTCACAAAGCCAGTTGGAATACATGATCTCATCAACCACATGTATAGGAGGGTGCTGTCCCCATTCTGCAGATGATGAAAACGAGGCTACAGGAGATGAAGTCACTTGCCTAAAGCTACATAGTCACACATCATGCGCAGCACAGCAGGTGAAGGCCTGTGCCCTTTTCTCCAAACATCATTCCATCACTCCAACTTGACAGGTTAAGAATCTGGTATTCCTGTGTCTCGACTTGGACTGAACATGGGGAACTGAAATGCTCTCCTCATTGAAGGACCCCAAAACAGGGCTGATTTCTTCTGGAGCTGTATTTAGAGGAGGTCCAAGGAAAGTTTATCTCCCTGAAGTTCTATTGAACTCTGGAGAAGTCCTGTTCTAAGTCAATGGAGTCCTTTACTGTCCAAGCATACTGCATATGCCTGACTCCATTCTGATGACACTGATACTCAGGCAGAAGTAGCTAGAATTAGTGGTGTGCTGGAGCCAGCTCATAGTGGCTCATATGTTAAATTTTGAAGAAATTTTGTGAGCCATTTGTGAAACACAGCTATTATTGGGCATTATATAAACTTATAGCCAAATGAATGATGTTGCCAATAAAGGTAAGGAATTTTCAAGACATCACTTTTTAATTATTTGACAACATTTTACTATTACTATTATTTCCTTACTACTTTCATCTATTGTATTGAGATTATTTATAGCTGTTGTAACAGGATGGTGACAATACCATGTAATGATATGTTATTACTTGTCTCTTACTCCTTTTGTTTAGTAATATCACATCGGCAGCTTGAAATTGGCCACAGGGAGAATATTTACACCATGGAAATTGGCAAAACCTACAGATCAAAGCTCTTTTTTTTTACTCCATTTACCATTTAGCAGCCCAGCACTAGCTAAGATAGATAAAAGTTTGTGGTGATTGGACCTCTAGAATACTGAATGCCCAACACGGTCTTCCTTCTTGCGAGCATGTACTTGGGCAGAGGAAGAACGGGGTCTAGAGAGGGATGGAGAAAACAAACATTGGGAAGTCACTCGTTATTTGTCCTTGCTGGTGGTGATCATAGCAACGGTATATAGCATTTAATGTCCATTACAGATCTGGTACTGTATTAGACATTGGATATGCCAGTTCTGTTTCATTCTCACAAAAGTAAGTATTACTTTTATACATACATACAAAGTAGGTATTACTGTCTCCATTATTACAGATAGAAACCCAAAACTCAAGGAAGTGGAATGACTTGCCCAAATCTACCTAGAGAAAAAGTGGTGGAGTTGGGCTTTGAGTCCAGGTCTGTCTGATGCCAAATTGGTGCTTTTTCTGAAATGCTAGTGGTAAGGGAAGTCACTAAAACTCTGTGGACCATCATTCACATTTGTTCTCACCACCAGAAGCTCTTTCATTCATGTGGATCAGTGATATGCCAGGTGTCTTTTGGTGAAATTAATCATTGATTTCAAATTGAAACCAAACTCGAGGTATCTATTCATTCAACCGATTTTTTGAGAGCATGTTGTGTGCCAGGTACTATCTCAGGGGTTTGAGATCCAGCAGTGGATAAGACAGATAAAAATCCCTGCTTTTGAGGAGCTTAGGGACCAGCAAGGGGTCAACTTTAGGCCTGGTGAGATACCCATAAGGCACCTTTCCACTGCATCTGTAGAACATATTCTGAGGTAATTATGCTTGGAAAACTGGGTGATAATCATGTGCTTCTCTGTGTCAGCAGACCTTGCCCAGGCCTGGCAGTCTTTACCTCTGGAGTTAGGAAAAGTCCTTCTTTTTTGCAAAGCAAGACCGGCCAAATTCGCTACTGCTTCAGAAAAGGAAAAGTAGCTCTGGACCCTGTCCACAGATTGTTTCCCCTTCCGGGGCAAGAGGACTAGGACAGAGGTATGTGCATGGTTTCCTCAAATTGTGGTTTCCTATTTGGGTTTGTGGTTCAAATCCCTATTTTTGGCAGTCACCTCTGCTATAGACCAGCCAATCCAAGGGTAGGTCCATTCCACACCCTATTGGACAGATTTTGATGTTAGAGGGGGAGGTATCTGATTTATTATTATTCCATCCCTCTTTTGGGGGAGGAGAAGCAAAGCTAGTAATTGAGGATTTTTTGTTTGTTTGTGTTTCTTCTTCAAGAGCAAGATCAGACCATTCTGAATGCTCTACTATAGCCATACTCAGGTTGCCTAAGGAGATTTACCAAAGCCTCTATTTTAGCTTGGAAATAGACGATAGAACTCTTTGGGAGGTAGAAGAGGTGTAGTCATTTTGATTTACATTGTGCTGATTTCCTTAGACCAGCTAGAGTTATTCCCTCTGTCAAGATGGTGGTAGAAACATCTTGAAAAGCCTATCTGATCATAGCCTCATTCAAATGTGGTTGGTTCAGTTATCTGAATTTTGGGCTTTCCATGGCTGCCTTCTCTCTCTCACTTGCCATTTGTAGAGAGATGAGTTTTGATTCTACTTGAAAAGCATGCTTGGAGGATGGCATTCATTCCAGTTGGATGATGACAGTGGCATGGGCACTGGGACATGGCAGGCTTGGAGTCTAAAAATGAAACAGAGGAAAGCACCCAGCAGAGCTGGTGAGGTATGAATAAGGAGAGTCCCGACCTGACAGGGGGGAGCTGCACATGCAGGTGTGGTCTGAGCCACATTAGTCTTCCAACTTGGGATCCTTTCCTCTTCCTTCCATCAGGGACATGGCTATATCCTCTTCTTCAGGGCCCTCCAAAGAGGGTCCTGGTGTGGTCATTCAGGCAAATAGTGCTGTTTCCCCAAGCTGGAATCATACACCTTTCTGTCCTCCAGAGTTCTTGACTTTTGCATTGCTTTTGACTGTATCTACCCCTCTCCTTTGATAGCCCTGCCTACAAGTAGCTCCATGTCTTCTCCATCTGAGGGGTCTTACCACTCTACAATTCTGCTGCCCTGACAAAACTCTGTTTGGAAAGATGTTTCCTACTAGTAATTTATTTTCCTAGTTTGCATGGATCAAAGACATTGAAGGGGATGATTAGAGCTTCTGAAGTGCATGAAATAATCAGATTGACCACAGCAAGTTCATTACTTAATAACTGCAAAATCTTGGGCATGTCTTTCCATGTAAGCTGCTGTTTTTTAGGCGAGCATAATAACAACATAATGATATACAGCTCAAAGAGTTGTTGAGTGGATTTTAAAGATAATGAATATAAAATGCTTAATATTAAACTCAAACTTGCTGTGGTCTCTCATTATCTCATGCATGATGGATTACAAGAGTAGTATTCTGGGACAGCCTACTCTGTGCCTGACTCTGAGCTTAGTTTTGGAGATTCAGTGCTAAGCATTCCTGTTCATAGGCTCTCTGGTCTCTTGAAGCTTCGAGTTGAGCAGGGAAGGAAGTAAAATCAGAATACAATCAGTGTGTAAGAGTGCTGTCCCCACGGACTCATTGTTCCACCGCCTACCCCCAACCCCCTCCACCGGCTGCCTGCCCCTTGTGGACAATGGAAGATTTTCCAAAGTCTCTTTTACTTACTGTGACTTACCTCCTGAGAGTTTCATGTTTTCAACTTCCTAGTGGACACATCCTTAGCTGTACCACCATCATTTTAAACTGTATGTGTCTAAAAGCAATTTATCCCCTTCCCCTCCCCATCCTGACATTTCTTCAGAATAGCACTGAAGTTCCCTTGTTTGGCTCATTACTCGTGCACTCTGGGTTATCTTCAGTGCTATTATTCTTTTTTCTTTCTCTGTGCCAGCATTCCTTCTGGAAGGCACTAACATTCCCTGGTTTAGATGGCTAGCTGGCAAACTATCTTCATCATCTTTAGTCTGTCTTCCATCTTGTCTCATTTGTCCTCTTAATAGCCAAATCTTGTAAGATTCTAAGCCATTATCCCAACCTTCCTGTATATTATTCTGACTCTAATTCATCATGCATACTCATTTCTAACAGATTAATTTCACCCAAACATGACTTTGTGGTATGACTTGATAGCTGCCATTTATTGAGCAACTATTATATGCCAGGTTCTATGCTAAGCATTATATAGTCATTGTCTTTTAAATTTTACTCAATGACTCTCTGAAGTGTATATTATTATGTCCATCTAAATAACAAATGTTATGGGAAGTGAGATGTCTAAGATCCTGTAGTTATTAAGCAACCGGATTTGAATGTAATGCTTTCTCCAATTCTGAAGACTGTATTCTTAGCCATCATACTAAATGGCCTGTAGATTTTTTTTAAATGTCTGTTATCAGCTAAAAAAATATTCAGAGGCTTCCCGTTGCCTAAATGTAATGTCTAAATATCCGGTCAGGTTCTCTTGTTGCACATTCTCTCTCACCATTTTCTGGCACGAACTTACTGCTAGGGTAGGCCAGTGTCCTGAATTCCCCTTCAATGTCTGATTCATTCCAACCTTCCCATTTTTGGTCATGCTGAGAACTATCTGAAAAGTCAAGAGATTGATAAAGGAAGCCGATTTAAGCACTGTTTAGAAAGCAAGAGAAACAACTCAACTCTACTTAAATTAGAACAATAAATAATTAAGTTTAATGAAGATGATAAATATTACCAAATGAATTTGCAGCACATGCCATTGACTTGTGGCCACATGAGGTCAGTCTGTCTTTTGATGTTTCTGAGCTAATAAGATACTAAGGATTAGAGGGGATTACACAATGTTGCTTGAGCAAATGAATAAATTTCAATATTGCTTGACTGAACAAGAAAGCAAAAACACAAGACAAGAAAGATGGAGATGTGTATGGGGAGAGGGGTTGATGTGGGCAAGTTTTCTTTATATGTTGGGGGACTTACCATTTAAGTAAGGATTAAAAAAAAGAAATACAGAATTTGTGTTATTTTAAATGTAAAGATTCAACAACTTAGAATTTCTCCCCCCCCCAAAAAAAACCCCACTGGATCCTGTGTTTATTTTGACCTGCCTATTAAAGGAATCTATCTTTTTCAATTTATTTTTTATTGGTGTTCAATTTGCCAACATATAGCATAACACCCAGTGCTAATCCCATCAAGTGCCCCCCTCAGTGCCTGTCACCCAGTCACTCTGTCCCCCCACCCACCTCCCTTTCTACCACCCCTTGTTTCTTTCCCAGAGTTAGGAGTCTCTCATGTTCTGTCTCCCTTTCTGATATTTCCCACTCATATTTTCTCCTTTCCCCTTTATTCCCTTTCACTATTTTTTATATTCCCCAAATGAATGAGACCATATAATGTTTGTCCTTCTCCGATTGACTTATTTCACTCAGCATAATACCCTCCAATTCCCTCCATGTCGAAGCAAATGGTGGGTATTTGTCATTTCTTTTTTTTAATAATAAATTTATTTTTTATTGGTGTTAAATTTGCCAACATACAGAATAACAGCCAGTGCTCATCCCGTCAAGTGCCCCCCTCAGTGCCCGTCACCCATTGACCCCCACCCCCTGCCCTCCTCCCCTTCCACCACCCCTAGTTCGTTTCCCAGAGTTAGGAGTCTTCATGTTCCATCTCCCTTTCTGATATTTCCTACCCATTTCTTCTCCCTTCCCTTCTATTCCCTTTCACTATTATTTATATTCCCCAAATGAATGGGAACATATAATGTTTGTCCTTCTCTGATTGACTTATTTCACTCAGCATAATACCCTCCAGTTCCATCCACGTTGAAGCAAATGGTGGGTATTTGTCATTTCTAATGGCTGAGGAATATTCCATTGTATACATAAACCACATCTTCTTTATCCATTCATCTTTCGATGGACACTGAGGCTCCTTCCACAGTTTGGCTATTGTGGACACTACTGCTATAAACATCGGGGTGCAGGTGTCCCGGCGTTTCATTGCATCTGTATCTTTGGGGTAAATTCCCAACAGTGCAATTGCTGGGTCGTAGGGCAGGTCTATTTTTTTGAGGAACCTCCACACAGTTTTCCAGAGTGGCTGCACCAGTTCACATTCTCACCAACAGTGTAAGAGGGTTCCCTTTTCTCCGCATCCTCTCCAACATTTGTGGTTTCCTGCCTTGTTAATTTTCCCCATTCTCACTGGTGTGAGGTGGTATCTCATTGTGGTTTTGATTTGTATTTCCCTGATGGCAAATGATGCAGAGCATTTTCTCATGTGCGTGTTGACCATGTCTATGTCTTCCTCTGTGAGATAAACCTAACCAAAGAGGTCAAGGATCTATACCCTAAAAACTATAGAACACTTCTGAAAGAAATTGAGGAAGACACAAAGAGATGGAAAAATATTCCATGCTCATGGATTGGCAGAATTAATATTGTGAAAATGTCAATGTTACCCAGGGCAATTTACACGTTTAATGCAATCCCTATCAAAATACCATGGACTTTCTTCAGAGAGTTAGAACAAATTATTTTAAGATTTGTGTGGAATCAGAAAAGACCCCGAATAGCCAGGGGAATTTTAAAAAAGAAAACCATAGCTGGGGGCATCACAATGTCAGATTTCAGGTTGTACTACAAAGCTGTGGTCATTAAGACAGTGTGGTACTGGCACAAAAACAGACACATAAATCAATGAAACAGAATAGAGAATCCAGAAGTGGACCCTCAACTTTATGGTCAACTAATATTTGATAAAGGAGGAAAGACTATCCACTGGAAGAAAGACAGTCTCTTCAATAAATGGTGCTGGGAAAATTGGACATCCACATGCAGAAGAATGAAACTAGACCACTCTCTTTCACCATACACAAAGATAAACTCAAAATGGATGAAAGATCTAAATGTGAGACAAGATTCCATCAAAATCCTAGAGGAGAACACAGGCAACACCCTTTTTGAACTCGGCCACAGTAACTTCTCGCAAGATAACATCCACGAAAGCAAAAGAAACAAAAGCAAAAATGAACTATTGGGACTTCATCAAGATAAGAAGCTTTTGCACAGCAAAGGATACAGTCAACAAAACTCAAAGACAACCTACAGAATGGGAGAAGATATTTGCAAATGACGTATCAGATAAAGGGCTAGTTTCCAAGATCTATAAAGAACTTCTTAAACTCAACACCAAAGAAACAAACAGTCCAATCATGAAATGGGCAAAAGACATGAACAGAAATCTCACAGAGGAAGACGTATTTGTCGTTTCTAATGGCTGAGTAATATTCCACTGTATACATAGACCACATCTTCTTTATCTATTCATCTTTCGATGGACACTGAGGCTCCTTCCACAGTTTGGCTATTGTGGACATTGCTGCTATAAACATCGGGGTGCAGGTGTCCTGGCATTTCATTGTGAAGCAGTCATCAAAAACCTCCCAAGACACAAAAGTCCAGGGCCAGATGGCTTCCCTGGGGAATTCTATCAAACGTTTAAAGAAGAAACCATACCTATTCTACTAAAGCTGTTCGGAAAGATAGAAAGAGTTGGAATACTTCCAAATTCATTCTTTGAGGCCAGCATCACCTTAATTCCAAAACCAGACAAAGATCCCATCACAAAGGAGAATTATGGACCAATATCCCTGATAAACATGGATGCAAAAATTCTCAATAAGATACTAGCCAATAGGATACAACAATACGTTAAGAAGATTATTCACCATGACCAAGTAGGATTTATCCCCAGGATACACTCGTAAAACAATCAATGTGATTCATCATATCAGCAAGAGAAAAACCAAGAACCATATGATCCTCTCATTAGATGCAGATAAACCATTTGACAAAATACAGCATCCATTCCTGATCAAAACTCTTCAGAGTGTAGGGATAGAGGGAACATTCCTCAACATCTTAAAAGCCATCTACAAAAAGCCCACAGCAAATATCATTCTCAATGGGGAAGCACTGGGAGCCTTTCCCCTAAGATCAGGAACAAGACAGGGATGTCCACTCTCACCACTGCTATTCAACATAGTACTGGAAGTCCTAGCCTCAGCAATCAGACAACAAAAAAGACATTAAAGGCATTCAAATTGGCAAAGAAGAAGTCAAGCTCTCTCTCTTCGCCGATGACATGATACTCTACATAGAAAACCCAAAAGACTCCACCCCAAGATTGCTTGATTGACTTATTTCACTCAGCATAATACCCTCCAGTTCCATCCACGTCAAAGCAAATGGTGGGTATTTGTTGTATCTAATGGCTGAGTAATATTCCATTGTATATGTAGACCATGTCTTCTTTATCCATTCATCTTTCAATGGACACCAATTGAAAATATATTGCAATATATTTGTGCTATTTGTAGGATGAAATAGACTTTGTAGAAAGTCTGTGTTCTTTGTAGAAAGTTACTGGGTATGCCCCAAGATAAAGTAAGGTCTTTACCCACTCACTCCCTGATTACCCCTAAGAAAAGGTGGTTTCTTCATCCTCAACTCCTATCCCTGTAGAGTGTTGCAGAGTATATCACCAGTATAATGGTGGAATGTTACAGATTATATCACTGATATAATGGTGGAGGAAGACAATTAGTCTGAAATGATCTCAAATAATGCAGCGTTTAGATGCTCCCCGAGCTCATCTGATGTAGTTAGAAACTAACCGAAATTTTAAAAGTGTTCTTGGGCTCTGTTTTTTAAATGTAAGTGATGGGTCAAAGTACAAATGAGCTTTTAACAAATGGCTTCATAAGCAATAGAACTAAGTGCTTATGCTTTGAATATGACAAATACATACCAGAAGAACAATGAAAACAAAATCTTTGAATGTTTGGAAAACGGGTACTATTGCTAAGGTTACATTTGCTGTGTGACTATGATTTGTGAATTAACTCATAGCCCTTAAGCAGAAGTGTAGATGATATGCTCTGGAAAACTGAATTAGGTAACTCAAAAAATGCCTCTAGTGATGACAAAGACACTGATGTTGAAGACGCATGTCGGAGAAAGCAGTTTTTCCACATAAATATGATTTTATATATGAAATTATTTTAGATGTGTTGGTATAACTTGTCATATTAAATATTGTAAACAGAACTATTAATCTTTCTTATACACCCGTAAAAGGCTCTATATTCAGCTTGGCCAAAAATATTTTTTATTGGTATTTTGTTAGGAAAAATGGGGCCTCCCTCTACATGTATGGTTACCTTATATTTGGACTTACACGGCATTCACCAAATTCTCTAAAAAGAGCAGTTTGGTTGTTAGCACAAGTGAAAAGTTGTATAATGGGCACCTTCTTTCCATACTTACAGCACCAGTCTGTGATGTATAACTGTAATCGGAATTAAGGTAAAAAAAAGTCTAAAAGGTGAGTCCTTGCGAAGCTGGGGTCTTGATGTGACTTTCTGAGAAAAGGGAAACCATAGGAGAGAGTCAGGTGAGGAGATCACAAAGGTATCCTACTAATTAAAGTTCTAGAACATTCTTTTCCTCCCAGGCCTCCAATATCCAAGAAACCCTCCTTCTTATGCCATTCATCTAGGAATCAAGCTCCTTAGTCCTGCCTCTCTCTATTCCAGCCTTTCTCAACTGGGGGACTTATCTGAGTTACAGAACACAGAAAATTGAGTAACATTTTCTAATTTCTTCCAAGGGTGTTTCTGCTTCATTACTAGCACCAACTGGATGCAGAGGAGAGAAGTTAATGGATTATGTATAGTGGATATTTTAGGACCTCTCTATTGTATCTCTTGGGATTTTCTTCTTTCCCAGGATTCCTATATATGAAGACTTCATACCCTCATTAGACGAGAGATACTACTTTGCAGCCTTTATTGTGGTCTATGGCTGTTGGAGATATTTTACATATATCTCATTTAATCTTTCCAATGAGACAATGACCTGTGTGCTGTAAATTGCATTTTGTGATGAAGGAGACTGGGGCTCAAAAACCTACTTTGGCGTTGGTTAATGGTTAGTTATAGAGCCAGAATTTGATCCCAGGTCATCTGGACTCCAAAAAGAGTTTTTAACTATGGCTCTATATTGCCTGTAACTTGGTATACATGAGATTTCTTCCCTTTTGATGATGAAGAGTTTAATAAGACTAAGGCTTATAGGAATCATAAGCAAACTCTCAGCCTATTGCTTGGTCTTCATTGCCTGTCTCATATCTTTTACCCGAGTCCCTTCTTACCTGAATTTATCTACATGTTTCCTGAAAATTTGACTTAAATGAATACTTACGGGTACCTGCTGTGAGCTGGGTGCTGTGCTGGATAGTAGTGGAAAAGCATTAAAAAACAGTTCTGGAATTCTCCCCTAGAGAAGGTACTCTCTTTAACAAGTATCACCTGGGGTTGAGAGTGAGCCCTCCCCAAAAGGTCTGGTTAGAGATAAGGATAAAAGGTATGAAAAGATTATGTATAAGAAATCAGCAGGAATTTGGGCATAGAAGGATAAGAAGAGAAAAGAAGGATAAGGGCTGATGTTGGGAAAGAAGCAGCAGCTAAGGATTTTTTTTTGAAAACCAGGGTTGCCCATTATAGAATTCTAACATGATTAGGCTACTGTAATGTAACACCATCTTTACTCCTATAATCTCCATAAATCGCTCATAAAATGAGCACTGCATGAGGAAGAGAGAAAGCACATATTAGATGACAGGACAAACTATGAAGTGAACTCAGTTGGTAGAAGCTGGGACTCAGAGGTTTCAATTTCCTGGTGTCCTTGGAATTGTCCCCATGTTTTCCTCAGGATGAGTGATGGGGGTTCAAGACGACTTCATCTAGGTCTTAAGAGGTATACAGTACCTGTAGCTCTGAGGCTGGTCTTTGGGTTACTCAGAGAACAACAAGGTATAAAGATTTTGTTCTCAAGAAACTTATGGTCTAGAGGGAAAGGCAATTACATAAAGAGATCATTTCAAAGTCATGTCCCAAAGCTGAGGGGAAAAGGGAAAAGTACTGGGTCCTAACAGTGCAAAGGAAGGACACAAAGACTGGTTGTGCTAGGGCCAAGAAAGTCTCCTTGAAGGAGATAACAAGAATTTTAGAGGAGGATTAGAAATTATCCAGGTAAAGAAGAGCTCTTTCAAGATTCTAGGTAGACAAGTTAGTCTGAGCATACCATTCACCACCACCACCACCACCACTAGTACTGCTACTATTAGTACCGAAACTACTATTTAACATTTACTGAGTGTATACTGCATGCACCAGGCCCTGTTCAAAGCAATTCATACCTCATTTGTACCTCTCAACCCTAAGAGATATGTACTATCATTGTCATTATTTTATATATGAGGGAGTTAATCAGGTGATTTGCCCAGGGTCACACAACCAAGTCAGTGACAGTGAATTGAACCCACATAGTCAGACACAAGAGCCTGACAAACTTAATCACTACACAAAAGTGACTGTCCATACTGGAAAATTTAGGGAGTTTGGTATCACTGAGAGTAGGGACAAATGCTGGAAGTGGTCAGAGATGAAGCCAGAGTTGGTGATTAAAGGCCAAGTCATGATGTCCGATTGGTCTTTTCTCCTGGGGGAAGGGATTCCTGAAAGTTTTCTTCCCGTCTCTATCAAGAAATCTCTTTCCGGTTGAGATGGACCAATATTTGTGGATTGGATGGGTGTTGTTTTGGTCTTCTATTGTTACAGAGATGCTGTGTAACCACCAACCATTGAATACTTCAGGAGTCAATGGGATTCAGATGATCTGGGTTAGACTTGATCTTGTCTGGGCTTGAACACGCATTTGTGGTCAGCTGTGAGTCAGGTAGTAGCTCTGCAGATCTTGGATAAAGTTGCTCACATGTCTGGGGAGTAAGCCGACTGTTAGTTGATCAAGGCTGGGTGCCTCTGCTCTGCTCCACTCCACACGACTCATCCTCCAGCAGGCTAGCTCAGGCCAGGTTATATGGCAACAGCAGATGTACAAGAACCAAGTTGAAATGCTCAAGCATTTTTTCAAGCCCCTAATGGCATCCTGTTTGCTAACATCTCCTTAGCTAAAACATGCAACTAGGCCAGTGCAGATTGAAGGGGTGGGGAAATAAACCAAGCAGCACATGACAAAGACATGATATATGAATGCATGAGGAACTGGATCATGAATCCAGCTGACCTACCATATATATTCCCCTGCTGTCATCCTTCTACTACAAGTTATCCATGTGATCACTTGAAGGAGCTGCTTGAGGATTGTGCTTATTAAAGCAAAGAAAGAAAAAAGAGTGAAGAAAAAACAAGACAGCATTCATTTTAGAAGGAGGGAAGGATGTATTTTGGAAAGAAGTTATGATTCTACACGGAGGTTTTTTTTTTTTTTTTAAATAAACCTCTTATTTTAGGAATTTTAGAATGGCTTTAGATTTATAGGAAAATTACAAAGCTGGTACAGAGAGTTCCCATATACCTGTAGCCAATTTCCCCCTATTATTAACATCTCACATTAGTATGGCACGTTTATCATAATTAATGAATCAATATTGTTACAATATTATGAACTGTAGTCTATATTCTATTTGGATTTCCTCATTTGTTTTTTTAATCTAACATTCTGTTTCTGTTCCAGGGTCCTATCCAGGGTGTCCCATTACATTTAGTAGTCCTGTCTTCTTAAGCTCCTCTTGGTTATAGCAGTTTTTGGGGCTTTCTTGTTTTGATGACCTTGACAGTTTTGGGGTGGATTGCTCAGATAGTCTGTGGACTACTGCCCAATGAGAGTTTTGCTGACATTTTCCTCATGATTAGACTAGAGTTGTGAGTTTTGGAGAGGGAAACCATAGAGGGAAGTATCATTTTCACATATAGTTTATGTATCAAGGGTACATAAATACATAAATACATCCTTCCCTCCTTCTAAAATGAATGCTGTCTATGTATCAAGGGTACATAAACTATAGGTGGAAGAACCAAGAGTATCTCAGCCATTTTAAATACCACTCGTGACCAGGTATGTGAGATCTTAAGTCAATGAGTTAACTATTGTATTCATGATAAATAAGTTTAATTTGTCAAAACGAGTATAAGGTGAGTAAATACAATTTCCCAAAGTGAACAAAAGGTTTTAGTGTCAAGGTGTCTATTGAACCACTCTACAGTGGAGAGAGTAGCTCATATGAAGCTTTATTGTAAATAAAGACTATGTATAGGATCAGGCCTTTAATTTTCAGTAAGATCTTTCTTTCTTCTTCTTGAGTAACACTCCTTTCCATTCCAAGTTGTTTCTAATCATTGGAAACATGATATTGTCTAGCCAGCATGTTTCATACCCCAAAGCACTCCTGGAAGAATTTCTTTTTATTCTTTCAGGGTTTTTCATTTCCTGCCATAAAAGCGTGGGGTCTCTAGTTTCGATGACAATACCAACCAAAGCTGAAACAACATATTGGAACACATAATTCTCTATTTCTATAGTCTCGGGGCACAGGCCTAGAAGATGCAGGCAGGGTGAGCATTCACTGATTCAGCAAATACTTATTGAACGGCAGTTATGTGACTTGGCTCTGGCCCAGGGGACAATGAGACAGTCGCCACCCTAAAAAATTCACTCATGCTACAGAAGCAATGACAAAGCAGTGTGAAGAGTGTGAGAGGGAGGAAGCCCTTGTGTGGGGGCTACACAGCAGAGATGCTGCCCTCTGGAGAGGAGGCTGTGGGCACCTAACAGGGAAGCTTTCTCAGTGCCCCTAACTCTAGGGTACCTGAAGGATGAGTAGGATTAGGAGACAGAGGCGTTGCTGCATTGCTGCAGGTGTGTGAGTGTACGTACTTGTGCTTGTGCTTGTGCGTGTGTGTGTGCGTGTGTGTCTGTGAATAAAGACCATTTTAGGAATGCCTGAGTAGATTGGCGATTGAGCTCCTGCCTTTGGCTCTGGGCATGATCCTAGTCTTGGGATCGAGTCCCACATTGGGCTCCCTGCAGGGAGCCTGCTTCTCCTTCAACCTATGTCTCTGCCTCTCTCTCTCTCTCTGTCTCTTGGGAATAAATAAATAAAATCTTAAAAAATATATATTTTAGGTGGAGGGAAAAGCATATTCATAAAACCCAGAAATAAGCACAGTTGTGGCACCTCCATAGAAAGGCAAAAATATCTCTGTGTTTAATTTAACCTGAAGATCCTGAGGCTCAGGAGGTGTTCCTGGGTGCAATAATGTCGAGCTGGTAGCAAATGGTGGGTAGGAATACAGGGAGCCAAGTGAGGTGGCAGGATGGCAGGGCTCTCTGAGCAGGGGCCACAGCTTCGACAAAGGCACAGAGAAATGAAATGCCTGCTGCCTTCAGCAAACCTCAGCCAGACCAGAAAACAGATTGGGAGTGAGAGGAGTGTCCCAAGAGAGGGGAGACTGGGGAAATGACAAGAATCCCATGGCTGTCACTCACTAGCCTTGAGGTCTTGAATGGCATCATCGAGCCTCAGGTTTTTCATCTTGAAGTGGAGATAACAATAACCACGACAACACAAATAGACCCGCTGCCCAACATGGTTGGGACGATGAAATGGGTTGAGCCTGCAGACCACCTAGCACAGGTTCCCCCCTAGAGCTGAGAAAGGGGTAGATTGGATTGTCATTTACTATCTTTGAATTGCTAACGCACTGGTTAGTGACCATTGTTGGCAGCTGGAGGTTTCTGAAATTCTCCATATTTCCCTGGGGTGCTTCTTGGAGAGAGCCTGGCTGTGCACAGTGCCTGGCACATTGTTGGCAGTCAAGGGGCATAGAGGTAAAAAGAGATTATTCTTTGGGTTTCAACCACAGAAATAAACCACAGCCTTACCCAGGCTCAAAGTTAAATACACAGGAAGGCTCCATTGGGCTTTGGTTCTTACTGGAAAGTTTCCCACTCTTGACGGAAAGATTTTGGGCAGAGGTGACTCCTTGAATGTCACTCTGGGTTCCTGTACACATTTTAATCCCCTCGCCATGACTTTTTACCCCCTGAAATAAGAATGTGCAGGTTAAGGGTGATGGAGGTAGGAAGCAGTGTTATGCACTACTCTCATTTGGCAAAGTACTGCTCTGCCAGAGTCTACTTGTGGTTTTCCTCTTTTCATTTGAGTGGCTGATTCTGGGTGTGTAGCACGTTTAATGAAACAGAAAACTTTGTGCCTTTAATCTTTACAGGAGCGAAGGGAACTTACCTCCCATGGACTGAATGTTTTCGTCCCTCCAAAATTCACGTTGAAATCTTAAATCCTAACTCCCCAGTGTAATGATATTGGGAGGAGGGGGCTTTGGGAGGTGATTGGGTCCTGTGAGTGGAGCCTTGGGAATGGGATCAGCGCCCTTGTAGAGGGAATCCCAGAGAGTGCTGGTCCTCTTTCTCTCATAGGAAGATACGGTTAAGTCTGCAACACAGAGGAGGATCCTCATCAGAACTGGATCATGCTCCATAACCACCCTTTAACCCCTAGCTATATCATGACAATCTTTTCTGCTATTAAATATTTTTGTTGTAACAGCTGCACTATACTCTGAAGACTGGAGGGTGGGGCTGATAGCTCCAAGCTCTTAATCAAGTCTTTTTAGTGATCAGCTCCCATCCGAGGCTTCTATCACCATTATTACTCAGGAAATATCAAGGGTTTTAAGGAGCTCTGTGCCAAGAGTTGGGGCCAAAGACCAAATATTTTTTTTATTATACCACAAAAGAGCATTATCTTCATTTTTCAGAGTAAGAAACTGAGGCAAAGAGGGAATATGGTACAAGTCATACTTTTGGCAAGAGGCAGCCTTGGAGATGACTCAATCTGTCTGCAAAGTCCATTTCTGAGTAAAAGGCTACATGGCTTTATTATTATTTATTAGCTTTTCATATATTAAATACAATAGCTTATGTCGCTGGTAGATGCTGCAAATAAATTTTCTTTTTGGTATATTATTTGTATCTTATTTTTTTGAGCATAGAAATTTAAATTTTTGAATTATTATTTTATTATTTCAAAAGCTAATCTATAAACATAAAAAAGCACAATGGCAAGTTATTCAAGTTCTCACTCCTGGTCCCCAGACTTCAATTTTCCATTCCTGAAGTTCAAAAAAAAAATTTTTTTATAGCAGATCCATTTATCTTTTCTTCTGTGGCTACTACTTTAAAATATCATATTCAGAAAATATATCACTACTCTTAGATGTTATGAATATTCATTTATATTTTTCTTACTGCTTTTACAGTTTCCTAAGACCTAAATGTTCGATCTTATGAAATTTATTTTTACTTACTCTGTGAAATAAGGCCCTATTTTTTTTCTGAGTAGTTAAATAACATTTGAATTTTAAATTTGGAGGGAAGACAGAGCATATTTCATGTCCAGTTGTGCAATCCAAGAGAATTAATGAAGCAGCAACAAAAAAGAGCAGATGCCTCATCTGGAGGGAATGAAAAAGAACCGCTTCTGCAAGAGAAAGTGAATACACTCATGATCTCACCAGCGGAATCCACAACTTTTAGCAGGACTAGTTTGAACAAACTTGTATGATGAAAGAGGAATCCACAGGGCCACTCCCAGTAAACTCGCCCGCCCACTTGGACATCTGCCACCATGTTCTACTGCAACATCCAGGGAAGAATGAAAGAAGGGATTCTCCTATGCATACCAGATTTGGGGATTTTCTCAATTTTCCTGGGTGGAGATCCATCCCCTCTCAGGATTAATATCATTGCATCCTTTGGCAAAGAGCTAATCCTGAGAGCCATGAGAGGAGACCTTGGCTTTGTGACTTTACGTGGCTCCGCCCATGCCAAATGAAAACTAGGACTTGGGGAGCAATATACTGGAAGAAAGTGATGAGTTAGATGGAGACTGTTCTGGAGAGGCCCAAACTTGTTCTAGTTTCCATTTTTTTTTAACTGATTCCTTGGGTGAATTTGAACACACTAAAAAATCTATAGGATCTCTAAGACCTTCCTGACTTGAAGTTTATGATACTTCTGGGCACTCCCCATTGTCATTCCCATGGGCTTCAGACATTCATACATTTATTCATTCACTCAGCAAATACTTATTAAGCAGCTACTTTGTAGGTAGAAATTTACTGTTACAAGTAGCTCAAATGGTATTGAGAGCTTTTCAAGAAACTAAGACCCCCCCCAATAAAAGGGACTTAAATAATAAGACAAAAAATAACCTTACATAACAAGATATACCAAGATAAGAAGATACCAAGATAGGTTAATTTTGATGTTGAATTTTGATGTTCAGCATGTTTGTTTGGTTTCCTCATTTTCTCAGCATGGCTGCAATAACTCCAGCCATTGCATCCGCATGCATCTAGGGGAAAATAGAGTGGGGATTGAAATGCCTTCGCTCTCCTTTTAAAATCCAAGAAATTATTTCTAAGAACTTTCTCATCCATCTCAGTGTGTTTCTGTCCATACCATTAGCTTAGAATTAAAATATGTGTCCCCTCTCAAGCCAATCACCGAAAGAGAATGGAATCACCATTCTTGGCTCAGACTAATATCAAGCTTCTACCCTACTGGGATAGGGTTGGGTTAGGACCTAGAAAAATAGAGCTAACTGGAAGACTCTGGCTAACTGAGAAAATCTAGAGTTCTGGTGGCAAGGAAGGATGCTGTTGGATGGTCTTACCATTCTTTCTTTCTTTCTTTTTTTTTTTTTTTTGCAAATCTTAGAGGGAAAAGTGTTATTTCATATTTTTTGTTTGTTTGCTTCTCAATTCAGCTAGGCATTTTCTTCCATATTTATTGGATCATTTTTATTTCTTCTTTTATGGATTGCTTGTTCATATCCATGGCATATTTTTTTCTATTTACATATTCCTTTTTCTTATTGATCTGTAAGAGTTCTTTGCTTATCATTTTTCTAGTGGGGCTATTTCCTTCCTATTACTGTACTCTGAATCAGATAATCCTGAGTTCTTTCTCTTCCTCAGTCCAGTATACTATCCAATTTTACCTTTTTGGAGATGTCTCAAAATTCTTTCTTTTGTAGCACACGTAATAGTCCTGGTCTAGGATAGAATAGCTTCCCACCCACATCAACTTAGTCTCCAATCTTCTGGATTTTTCCTTTAAAATAAATGTCACATCCTCCTTTCCTCTTCCCATCACAAATGCTCCAACCACTTCTCTCTTTGGACTGTTGTCATGGCCTCATAATTGCCTTCCTCTCCCCTAGTGCCTTCCTTTTTACCCATCCTGCAGTAATCAGTGATAAAACACTGATGTGTGTGGATGACATAGCTTGATATCCATTGTTGTTCAGGCTGCCTTTTTGCTTGTTGAGTGAAGTCTAGACTTTGTAGCCTTGCATGCGGGACCTGCTCCACTCAGTTTCATTCTTGCCTTATGGTCTTATTAGATCAGTCCACCATGCCTACTCTTGCTTTCTGTTAACATGGTTTCCCTTTCTCTTGCATGCTTTTGACGAAATTGCACTCATCTTTCAACACCCACCTCAAAAGCTACCACCTTGGCAAAGCCTTCCCAGCTTCTTCAAGTCAGAACGACCTTCTTGGGATGCATGGGTGGCTCAGCAGTTGAGTGTCTGCCTTTGACTCAGGGTGTGATCCTGGAATCCCAGATTGAGCCCCGCATCGGGCTCCCTGCATGGAGCCTGCTTCTCTCTCTGCCTATGTCTCTGCCTCTCTCTCTGGGTCTCTCATGAATAAATAAATAAAATCTTAAAAACAAAACAAAACAAAACAAAGAACGACCTTCTCTTTCTTTCCTCTTTCATAAGCATTTTTGTTGTCTGTGCTTGAGTATTTAGGACATCTTGCTTGTATCACTGTTCCATACACATGGAGCTCTCCACCAGTCCTGAGGGCAGGACTCCTGTCTGCTCCAAGCTGCTCTAAGGTGTCCTCATGACCGACTGGGGTTTATGTAGAGTGATGTTCAATGTGTATTTGTTGAATCTGTTAATGTTCAGTAAATGCTCGACATTAACAATTCTTCTTGGTGTACAATTAACCCTAGGGTCAACTTAAATTTAATTGCCATTTAGCACTTGCAAGAGCAAGGCTGATTGCAACTATAAGCACAGATGCTTTTGGGATAGGCAGTATTTTCCACAGTTTGTAGTAGTATGGATTTTCCATACTAAAATTTTTTATTTAGTTTAAAATAAAATTTAAAATTCTGTATTTAAATTCATTTTGCTGAATTATAGTATAACACCCAGTGCTCATCCCATCAAGTGCCCTCCTTAGTGTCCATCACCCAGTCACCCCATTGTCCTTCTCTGACTGACTTATTTCACTCAACACAATACCCTCCAGTTCCATCCATGTCAAAGCAAATGGTAGGTATTCGTCGTTTCTGATTCCAGCCCCTTTTTTGATTTACTAGTTTATGACTCCATAATGGTGCCTCAATGAATTGATCTTTTTAGGGTAAGGCTATTATAAGTGAATTCAGCCTTAAAATTATGACTATAAACAAATCTTTAAAAGTTACACTAAATTATGGGGAAAGAGGCTAACCACAAAAATGTACTTTTCTTGTTCTTTTAAAGAAAATTTAGGGGATCCCTGGGTGGCTCAGCGGTTTAGTGCCTGCCTTCGGCTCAGGGCATGATCCTGGAGACCCGGGATCAAGTCCCACATTGGGCTTCATGCATGGAGCCTGCTTCTCCCTCTGCCTGTGTCTCTGCTTCCCTCTCTCTCCCTCTGTGTCTCTCATGAATAAGTAAATAAAATCTTTTTTAAAAAAGAAAAGTTAAAAAATGTATGATAACCAATAGTTACTGACAATCTTATTTGTCATGCATTATTCTGAGCACACTACATGTATTAATTAATTGTTATTTAATCTTTAATAATCTTAAATTATTTAATTTAATTTGATCTATTGATCATTTTCATCTTAGATGGGGGAAACTGAAGCAAGAGAGCTTAAGTAATTTGCTTTAATTTACACAACTAGTAAGTGGAGAAACCAGGACTTAAATTCAGGCAGTTAGATTTCTGACATTGCATTCTGTGGTGAGCTCTAAGCTATATCTTTGCTGACTACCAAAGAGATAAGGAGACAGTTGGAGACCATTCAATATAGATTACTTTTTCAATAATCTTAAATTGTAAGGGACAGGAGGACAAAAGGAAGAGTTAGGTGGTGAAAACTTTGGACTCCATCTACAGTTATGGGAATTAAAAATCATATTCATCTACCATCTTATACCATACTTGGTTTCCTTGTTAGAACACCTGCTGATTTGGGAACCCCAGGAAAAGATGCAGAAAGATGATAAGGTATAAATTAGAAGGGCCATTTAGAATCTGTGGTTTTGTGCTGCTGCTATGAATATTCTGTTTCATAAAGATAAGCTTTTTGTGAATTTTATCATCTATAGTATTTTTGGCATTTAATAAGAATGTGCATTTGAATCTCTCTGCTATGACATGGCAGTGTATAAGAATTTATCCTAGTGAAATAAACAGATCCTTTGATTAATTTTTCCTCTTGTGTGTAGAAGTTGTATTATGAAATGTGTGGAGAAATTGTTCTCAAAGTATGGTCTAGGGATCCCTGGGGATCCCTAAGACACTATCAGCAAGTCCACAAGGCCAAGACTATTTCCATAAGGACATTAAGATGTCATTTTCCTTTGTCACTCTCATTTTCTAACGAGTGCACTGTGGAGTTTTCCAGAGGTAACAGGTTGAAGGCCAGAAACAGACTGTAAAATCCAGCTGACTTCCATTACATAGAATATTTAAGAGATTTGCAAAATGTAAAACAGTGCTACTCTTCTCATTAAATTATTTTTGCTTTGGAAAATAGCTATTTTTCATAAAAATGCATTATTTATGTTGACCCATTAACATGAAATGGGTTTATTACTGTTATTTTAATAAATAATAAATAAATATTCTTAAATGATAAGTTTTCATTTTTAATACAGTCCATATCAATAGGTATAGCCCACATAAACAAAATCTCTTTAATATCCTTGATAATTTTTAAGAATGAAGAGAGGTTCTGAGAGCAAAGAGTGTGAGGACTTCTGGTAGAGAGACCAGAACAAGCCCAAATCACGAGTTGTATCTAGGTTAGCTTCTAAGATCCTTTTTTTTTTCCATTAAATTTGCCAACATATAGTATAACACCCAGTGTTCATTCCATCAAATGCTCTCCTCAGTGCCCATCACCCAGTTACCCCAACTCCCCCCCACCTCCCCTTCTGCAACCCTTTGTTTGTTTCCCAGTTAGGAGTCTCTCATGGTTTGTTTTCCTCTTTAATTTTTCCCCACTCAGTTTCCCTTCTTTCCCTTATAGTCCCTTTCACTATTTCTTATATTCCACATATGAGTGAAACCATATATAATTGTCTCATATAAACCATATAATAATAATTGTCTCTCTCTGATTGACTTATTTCACTCAGCATAATACCCTCCAGTTCCATCCATGTCAAAGCAAATGGTAAGTATTCATCCTTTTTAATGGCTGAGTATATATATATATATATATATATATATATATATATATATATATATATATATATCTTCTTTATCCATTCAGCTTTTAAGATCTTAATTTCAACCCTGTATTTGCTAAAGTATTTGTAGCTTGAAATGTATTCATGCATCCAAAGGATATTTATTGGAGAGTTGTTGTGTGCCAGGTACTGGATGAAACACTGAGGATATGATGAGAAGCAAGATAGTCTGCCCTCCCAGAGCCTAACCTTGGCATTTATTCCTGCAGATTTCCTGGTAGCAGCTATACTCAGAGTCTACTTTAGTCTTTGCATGGCCCCCAAGGAGCTTATAACACAGGGAGGCAAGATACCCCTGTGGAATCTTTAAGCAAATCAAAGGGAATGGAATTAAGATGTCACCATTAGCAGGTATTATGAAGCAGGAGCTCAGAGAAGGGATCAATTGTGTGGGATGGTAGGATAAGGGATTCTGGGATTGGACTTCAACCCAGAAGTACAGGTAGACTTAAGGCAGCCAAATTGAGTGGAAGGAGGCAGGCTGGATGGGGGAAGAGATGAACAGGCTTATGGAGTTAGATCATTGTTCACTATGTAGGATGTAGGGAAAGGCTAGGGCCTGCCTCTAAGGAGAAAGATGTTTATGGTGGGGAACTCCTGGTCCAAGATTGGGTTTTATTCTCTATTGATGGAAAACTCCTATGTCTTCTAAACCATTGGTTAGTGAATGTCTCTCTTGGGTGTGATTAAAAGTCCACGCCATCATTCTGTGTTTCCCAAACTTGCCAGATCCTAAACTTTCCCAAGTTATAAGAATTATCTGGAAATACTTGTTAAGGGCACAGATTCTGGGGCTCCATCCAAGATAAACTGACCTGGGGAGGGGCTTGGAGTTCTGTACCTTTAAGTCATGTCAGGTGATGTTCTTTTCTTTTTTTATTATAGGTAAATTTGGGAAATATAACTCAACGCATTACTGATGTTTCCAATCCTGAAGCTGCATAATAGGAAACTCAAACAAACAAGCAAACAACAAAAACAAGAATCCACTGCTCAGGCTTATTCACAGTAACCTAATTTAATTAAAATGATAAAAATGTAGATAACTAACAATAACCACAATGAAATTATGAGTGATTTTGGTCCATAATTATTTCTTCAATTGAGCCATATTCCCTATAGCCCCAGAATCAGCTAGAAGACTCACATCTGGCACCACTAACAAGTTTTTTTCCTGTTCTAAGATGCCAAGACTATGGCATTGTAAACTGAGGGTGTGATTGCTGGTGGTGCTTTAGGAGGGGAGTGACATAGTTTCCTTTGGAGAAAAAAAAAAACATTTATGGTTACTCTGGGCTATTACTATCTGTTCAGGTCACAGCAAATGTTAAAAGCAGCCCACTGGAATCATTTGGGAAATAATCCTCCTGGTTCCACTTAGCTGGAACCTATGGGAGGAAACAGAGAAATAAAAATCACACAAGAATTTTCATTGTTACTGAGAACTTTCTGAGTAAAGACAAAGCATGTGTTGTTTCATCCCACAGGAAAATCAATTCTATTTTTACTGGGGAACGTGTTTGTGTTTTTCCACTTATGAAATCATGGACTCCAGGTTTTAGGAAGTTGCAAAGCCAGAAGACATTTCAGAGGCCACTTGGCTCTACTGCTTACACCCTTTCTCTATTCTTCCTCGTGTAAGCTGAAATGAGTACCAGGAGCTATGAACTTTGAGTTACCTCTGACATTGGCTTGCTGTGTGATTTTGGGCAAGCCCTTCACCCTCGCTGGACCTCAGCTTCCCCATGTGTTCAAAGAAAAATGGGCTTTAGTTGAGCTCTTCTATCTAGAACCTTGCAAAAATGTAAGACTCTCTCATGGCATTGTTCTGGCACCTTCCTAGACAAAGGACACCTAGTTTATAGAGGTTCTACTGCATCTAGAAAGACCTATATTTTTTATGTGGGCCAAAATGAACAGGATCTGTTCACAGACTTAGAAAAACACTCTTAGCATTCAGGAAACCTTGTCTGATAGTCTGAAAAAAGGAATTGTCTGAAGGTTGGCCTTGTTGATTCAACACTCTGTTGGGTTGCATCATCTTGGACTTGTGAATTATTCTCATGGAATCCATCTTCTTCATTCATAAAATGGGGATAAAGATAATAATGATGTCTATCTCATGAAGTTGCTCTGATGAGTAAAGTAATATACTTAAGGTTTCAATAAAATTAAATATCATTATTTTCCCCTTATAATTTTGGTCCCCAAAGGTGTTTTCTCCTCTCCTTGGTGTATCCCCTGGTACTGTTCTAGCTTCATTTTGTTAATGCATCTTTATTACCTTTCCATTCCATTATTATTTAGGCTTGTTTCACCTGAGGGAATGAAGAAAGGAAATGTTTCTTAAGGAGTCAATTTTTAAAGAAAAACAACATATCTGATGGTAGAGTCAAAGTAGGTGACAAACCACCAGTGTTTCATTCTGTCAAAACAGAGGTAGAGTCCAAGATCTGTGTAGGGGAGCAGGTTTCTGGATGAAGGGTTACCTGCCCCGCCCCCAGAATTGTACTTTATGACCATCATTTCCTGAGTAGGAACTTCCTATTTAAACCATTAGGATGAGTTAAAGGACATTCAGGTTCTCTCAGAGGGAGATTCCTAGGGCAGGGCAACAATCAAGGCTTTTTGTTCTTTTCCCTTCACCTCTCACCTGCACAGCACAGTGAACAGAACAGTGATGGTGATGAGCTCACAACACAACACAGCTGTAACACAGCTTCTGGGTGTCAGGTCAGGAAGTCGTCTAGACTTTGGATCTAGTCCTAGTTTTCACCTTCTTATTCCCCATGGGTCTGTGAAGGGGTCTCTTGCCCCATCAGCCTTACTCAGGATCTGCACCTATGAATGGGCAGGTTAGAATGGATGCACAGAAGTGCCTAAGGGAGTTTTGTCAAAAATACACAGGTCTGGACCTCACTCTCAGAGATTCTGGTTTAGAAAAGCTAAAGATGAGTTGTTCTTGTGAATCATTGCTTCTGACCCAAGGCACCTGCACATTTAATCCTAGATGTCTTCCATTTGTGGTATGTGGCATGACTTACCCACCTATTGGAATGTGAGAGAACTCAAGCTAGTTTACTTTTTCACAGGATTGTCACCCAGGCTGTGGCTCTGGAAGTGTGGTCTATAGGTCTCCAGTGAGCCATGAGGATCTGTATGAAGGTCTCAGACAAAACAAATGTGAGTCCTTTCTTGACATTTAAAAAATTAATGGCATACATTTCCATAAGTTGATATCTTTGTATATGATCAAGAGCTACTTACTAAGAATCCAATATTCAACTTTGGGCTCCCCCTGAAAGCAAAGCCTAAGGCAAAGACAGGTGAGTTTATTTGGTACTACCATCCTTTCCTTTCGTTTTATGATGTGTGGGTGGAGAGCAAAGAGGATAGAACTTGGAAAAATGAATTTTAGTTCCAGGCTGAGCTTTGTCATTCCCTGGCTGTGGATTTGGAAAACCAATTTTCTTCTCAATTTTCACATTAATAAAGTGAATATAACCAGTCCTGATTCACTGTGTTTCTATGAGACTTACATGAAATGGTACCAGCAAAAATGTAGGAATTGCTAACTGTGCCAATAGTTTATTATTTTATTTGAATGTGCAGTGTTCTCAACTCCATCTGGGACTATGGAGCTTTAAAACATACAGATTTCTGGGTTTTAGCCCTATGATTGTTGAGTGAATCTGGAGGGGGTACCAAGGGAATCTATAGTAAGATTCTAGTCATTTTTGATAATCAGCCAAATTTAAGAACCACTAAATTATACTGTGAGTGCCATGGAGCAGGGATTATGTCTTATTCAACTTTGTATTCCCACTGCTTAGCATAGTTGTTAGTATACAGTATAGTCAATGAATGCTTTTTTAATGAATAAAAGAGCAAGCCTCTATACTTGATAACAACAAAAAAAGTAAAAGTACAGCTCTCCAGGCGTCACCCTGTTCCTGTGATCTACATGTCTGCCTGACCTACCTTCCTCCACTGAATTAGTCTGTTTGCCCCAGAAATACCTAAGCTAATTTATACTAATAGCAATAATATTTGAGTAGTTTGCACTACATAATGCTTAGAGTCACCATGGGTGACAATATCTTCGCTTACTACTTCAAAGGTGGTTGTGAAATATAAGGGGATAATAAATAGGGTGATTTTCAGGCTGTAGTGTGCCATAACTATAGAGGGAATTAGTATTATTAAGCAGTATATGCTAAGTAACTTCATAGTTCTTCAAAACTCAATATATTATGTGGCTCTAGAAGAGAAGATTCTTTATTCAGAGTCTCTAGGCCCACAAATTCACTACTGAGTTCACTTTAAAGTGATTCAGAGGACAAGTTTAAAATAATGAAACATGGAGAATTGAAATTATAAGACTGAGCAGAGGCATACAAGCCAAGACAATCCACAAGAACACAGAGGGATCTCAGTATTAGTATCGGGAAAGTGTAATGCAAGGCAAAAGATGTTGAATAGGCTGAAAAGGAACCTTTTATAATGATGGAGTATGTGGTACATAATGGAATATATTATCATGAATAGTTATGTGCCACAGAACATAATATTAAAGTATAGAAAGCAAAATCTTCAAATATATAAGGAAGAAGAAGAAGAGGAAGAGGAAGGAGAAGACGGAGAAGGAGAGGGAGAAGAAGAGGAAGAAGAAAAGGAAGGAAGGTAGGAAAGAGGAAGGAAGGAAAGGAGGGAGGGAGAAAGGAAAGAAGGGAGGAAAGAAAGAGAAAGAAAGAAAGAAAAGAAATAAAAAGAAAGAAAGAAAGAAAGAAAGAAAGAAAGAAAGAAAGAAAGAAAGAGAAAAAAGAAAGAAAGACCCCAACAGAATACAAATTGTAGTGGGGAAATTGTTATTCCTTTGAAATTTGGGCAGATCCAGCAGACACAAAAGTAAAGATAAAGACAGTGTGAACAAAACTTACAAGCTATTTTTAGTACAAGTGTATTGAACCGTACGAACAAAAAACAGATCTTTATAAAACCATCTAGGAAACAAAACCTCACCATATTTTAAACCTAAAAATGCCCTAATAATTTCTCCAAAGAAAAAGAATATTGACCTGGGTTGTCTAGTATAGTAACTATGATTCATATCTGGCTATTGAGCCTTCCACTGTAGAAAATAAAGAATTTAGGAAAATTAAAACCATGCTGTCATAGAGGTCTATGGTCAAGTTGGAGAAAGACACCTACCACTGTACAATGGATATCTAATTACTCTTAGTACTGAGCACCTACGGTGGGCTCAGCAGCAGGACCTCTGCTATATTACCTGTAATCCTTTCAAACATACTACAAGGTTGGCATAATTATACCCACTTCTCAGATGACCAAACAAACTCAACCAGGTTGAGTGGCTTTGTTGAAGGAGCAAAGTAGCAGATATGTGGTTGGCTGGTTCTAATGCCCATGCTACTTCCACACTGGTTCCATAGAATGTTCAGCTACATGATTGAAAGTCCACAGGTTATAGGATGGACATTTGAAGGTGAGAGAATTAAAAATCCCAAACCATTACATTTGCTTTGATTTGGTTGGCATATTGGTTTAGTTTTAGGAACTCCAATCTCCTTCTTTACAAGACAACAACAAGAGTTGATTGTTTATGATCCCTTTCAGAAGATAGCAATGAGAGACGCTTTGGACGGGTCAGCTTTTTTAGTATGTGCAAGTATGCAGTCGCATGTAGGGGGCAGTCCTGACAGGTGTCCCATTAAGAGTTTCCTGGAGTTTGGGTTGTCTGTCCAAGCAAGACTCTAATAGTGACTTCACATTTGGACATATTGCAGTTAAAGCTCCATTAGCTGCAAAATAAATTTTGCCAGAATTTATTCCCTCTTTCATTTTAAGAGAAAGGGGAAAATCATACAAAAATCCAGAATTAATCAATTCCTTGGAGCTTTCTGGTCAGTTGAATTCATTTCAACATATTCCTTTCAGGTTCTTGCTTGTGTGTTGGCCCCAGGGACAGAGTCAGGAACAAGACAGAACAGTAACTCCAGGAGGGACCATATAGATTCTATCAGTGTGTTATTTTTTTCCAGTTGTAAGAACAGAGGCACTCCCAAGTCAACCCAGGAGCTATTCAATATTAAAGTACTACTTGGATAGATAACCCAAATTCCAGAAACCCAGGTGATCCCTCAAGCCTGCTGCAGGGACATGAACAGGAAGCAGGAAGAATAGAATCTCAGTCACACAGCTAACCCTTAAAAGACTGGCTCATCATGAAAGTGCTGGAAAGTTCAGGACCTTCCCAGAACAGCACTTGACCACAGCTGTTGTTTCAGCTACCATGAACAAATTTCTCTTTAATAATGATTATGCCTGATAAGGGTCAAGTATGATGCCAAACACTTTCTAATTCTAATTATTTCTCTTTTTCATATTGTTTACTACTTTTTAAAATAATTTTTTTATTGGAGTTCAATTTCCCAACATATAGCATAACACCCAGTGTTCATCCCACCAAGTGCCCTCCTCAGTGCCCATCACCCAGTCACCCCAACCCCCTGCCCACCTCCTCTTCCACTTCTTGGTTGTTATTTTACCTTTCTTTACATGTGTGCTTTGGCTTCTGGTTCTGCTATATGGGTGCCTGGGTGGCTCAGTTGGTTAAGTGTCTGTCTTTGGCTCAGGTCATGATCCTGGGGTCCTGTGATTGAGCCCCATGTTGGGGAAATCCCTGCTCAGTAAGGAGTCTCCCTCGGCCCCTGCCCCAGTCCTGTGCTCTCTCTTGCTCTCTCTTTCTCTCTCTCAATTTCTCTCTCTCTCATAAACAAAATCACAAAGAAAAGAACAGTGGTTTTGGGTTGTGCTATAAATTTCTCAGCTCACTGTGCCTGGGTTTCAGATGATCATAGAATTCCTTGATAGCTCCACTTCATTGATTTATCTAACCAATATTTATGGTCCTCCTGTTAAGTGCCAGTCCTCAGCTAGATTCTGGAGTTTCCAAATTTAATAAGATAGTGGTGGGTCCTAAAGAGTGTGTGTGTGTGTGTGTGTGTGTGTGTGTGAGAGAGAGAGAGAGAGAGAGAGAAGGAGAGAGAGAGAGAGGGAGAGAACGCAACATAATCCAAATTTATTTTTATTTTTATTATTTTTTTAGAGAGGGAGAGAGAGAACCTTAAGCAGGCTCCATGCCCAGCTTGGAGCCAGAAGCAGGGCTCCATCCCACAACATTGAAATTATGACCTGAGCTGAAATCAAGAGTCAGATGCTTAAATGACTGAGCACCAGGCACCACAGATCCAATTTTTATTTTGAAAAGATCCTTTTTCATGAGTGGAAGATGCATCAGGGGTGGAGAGGAGGCAGCAAGGAAGAGGTGAGAACAGGCAGGAGCCTATTTTAGTAATCCAGGTGAAAATGATGGTTTGGATTACAGCACAAGCCTCTTATTGGTTGCTTGGATGTTGCATATTAGTGAAAGGGTGATTTTTTTTTTTTTTTTTGAGCAATTGAGGTGACGGGATAACTCTGAGGGAGTCTAGAGAATGGGAGGTGGGGTATGGAATAGAAGATGTAAAGGAGCTTGGTACATTTTATATTTGAAATATTAGGGAGAACCTGTTAGTTGACTTTGTAAGAGTAGATTTCAGGGGAGTTATCTGGAGTGGAGATATACATTTAGTAGTCATAGCAAAAAGATGGCGCTTGTAGCCATGGTCATAGAAGAGATAATGATGGAAAGGACTACAGAAGTGGATGAGAAAGATGCTCCAAAGAATAATAAGTTCAGAGAAGTGAGGAGGATCCAACTAGGTGACTGAATAAAATGTCCCAGTGATATGGGAGAAAAAACCCCAGGTGATTGCAGTGTTAGAGAAGCTGAGAGAGAAGCCATAGTGTGGAATTCAGAGCCCAAGAAGACGGTTGGGCATTAGTAGGCTTGAGAACACTTCCTCCATCATGGTAGGCTAAAAGAAGGAGAAAATGACCATGAATACTGTAGGCTTGAGCATGGGTGGTGAGAAGCTGAGGGAGTTTGCTTCTGCTAATTTGTATTTTTCTCAACTAAGTATGAGGCCAGGTCATCAGAGGAAACTGTGGATGGAGGAGGAAGTGTGGGAGGCATGAGAGAGAAATTATTCACCTCAGTGAGTGGGAAGGTCAGCCTGTGAGAGAAAGATGGTCAGGCCTTTGGGCAGTTGTGAAAGTCCACCGATACCTGGGACCATACATAAATGTGAACCCTGTCAGCTCAGTCATGTGATTGTTTTCTCTAGCAACATACAGCTTCTTGGGGACACTGAGAGTGAGGGAAGGATGGTGTGTGCAGGCCAGAATGGTGGAGGGGGGCAGGGAAAGGAAGTTGAGGAGATTTTCTAGGAAGTAATTGCAATGAATGTTCATGCAATCTGGGATGAGGAGATTGCATGAAGATTTCAGGAGAGACTAAAGGGGGTGAGAAAATGGTAAGGAATGAAGGGTAATGTCCAAGAATTGTGGCAAGGGGAGAAGGGCTTCTGTGGAGCATGAGACTTGGAATGATGGGATGGGGTGGTCAAGGTAGGGGGTGCATACATTGATATTTTACATATGATATAGTGTCTGTTGGTGGGAAAATCCAGGATGTGACCCATGGCAGTGGATAGGCTAGATAGAGAGGGGGGAAAAGTTGGAAGGGGAAGGAGAACAAAGTCTTGGATAGGTTCATGAATGGATGTTGAAACCAGTAAGAATGATACAGGAATTGATGTGAGGAGGAAAACAGTCCCCAGCTCAGGTCTTTAAGTCTTTTATCCCTTAACGGAGCATGATCAGAAGGTCAGTAGATAATAGCAACAAGGAGGTGTGAGTTCACCAAATCCTGAATGTTTTATAAGAGTAAAGGGGAGGAAGGGTGTAGAGAAAGAAATGGGAAACAGGGAGGACACCTACCCCATCCTAAGACTCTGATGATGTGGGGTATGAGAGAATAAAGCACCTTCCAATGGTGTCTCAGAGAATAGATTTCAGTTAAGGGAAAAAGGCAAAGAGAATTTACCAAGAAAAGTTGATTATTTATGGAGATTTGCTGACCCAACAGTTGGATTTTTAGAGGGTTGTAGTGGAAGGGTTTGTTGGGGAAGGATTGGGTGAGAATAAGAGATGTACAAAGCAGCAGGACATGTGTACCCACCCAGATTTACAAAACCATAGGTAACCAATCATTCTATAGGCTCAATAAGGAGTAACTTGTCCCTAGCCAAATCCCCTAAAGCCATATGGCAATGATTTGGGTACAGAATGTGGCTTCCTGTGCTTAAGAAGGTACTGAGAACTATGTCCCTCAGCAAAGGCTAAGGACAGTACACAGGGGAGGAAAAGGTGAAGGATGCAGGAGACCAAAGTGCTGGACAAGTTCATGTATGGATGATCAGGGCAATGAATTCTTATAGAAAACCTTATCCAATCCCAACTGCTTTTCAAGACAGAAGCCTTCCCTATAACACACTCAGTAGCTTATGCTTAAACACGTTTCATTAAAATGGTAATATTTCTAGAGTCTAGTTCATATTAACATAGATATGTGACTAAGTTATTTTTAAATGCCAAGTAAAATGTCAGTGAAAGGTCATATAATCCCCCTCAGATTAGCAAGAGTAATACAGATTGGTAGTACTCATGAGTGGTGAAATTGAGGGAGGTGGGAACCGCTCTAAACTACTGGGTGGAGAGTGAATCCGTTTAAAATTTGTGAATGATAATTTATAATATCTTAAAATCTTAAATGCCCATATCTACTGACATTAAATTCTTCTTTCAGGAATCTAATCTATAAAAAATTCTCACTATTTAAGGTACATACTGATGTAATTTTCAGAGATGTTAATGGCAGGTCTGTTGAAATAGTAAAAGCCACAAACAAGGTATTCATCAATGGAGAAATGATCTGAAAATTATCTTTTTACAAAGAAATACTAGCCATTTAAAAGAATAAAGAACAATGATAGCAAGGACAGATCTGCAGGCACTGCTGTGAAAAGATGTCTGTGCTATATTCTTAACCCAAAAAAGTAAATTACAGACCAATATGTATGGCATGATTGGATTTTTGTAAAAGAAAATGTATATGGGTTATACACACATATGCTTATGGATATATGTAGATATATATGTTTGTATGTATTTTACCAATTTTAAGACTTAAATTTTCATGTCTCTGAAATTAGGATATATCTTACAATGTGCACAATGTGTGGTGTGTTACAGTTTAATTGACAGTCTTTCTTTCTTTCTTTCTTTCTCTTTTCTTTCTTTCTTTCTTTCTTTCTTCTTTCTTTCTTTCTTTCTTTCTCTTTCTTTCTTTCTTTCTTTCTTTCTTTCCTTCCTTCCTTCCTTCCTTCCTTCCTTCCTTCCTTCCTTCCTTCCTTCCTTCCTTCTTTCTTTTCTTCTTTCTTTCCCATACAGAAATTGATGGCTCATTTTACAATTGACAGATTTGGACATGATGAAATATGGCAGGTAAATCAGAAAGAAAGATAAGAATGTATAAGCATAGGAAAAATAATACACATCAAATATTTACTAAGGGTTATCTTTAAGGATGGGGTTGAAATGACAGTAGGTGAGGATTTTTCCTTTCCTCTTTTTAAAAATATTTCTAAATGTAATTAAAATTTTTATTTGTGGTAAAAATGCCTAAAATTTAATTGAACACTTTGATGAATTTTTATAGATGTGTAGGACCTATATAACTATCATTCAGAACAGATTTAGAATATTTTCATCTCCCCAGAAGTTTCCTTCACCCCCAATCAATATTCACCCTTCCTCCCTGTAGACTCTATTTAGCCTTCTATCCACGCAGATTCATTCACCAGTTCTGAACATTACATAAATGCAATCATACATGAATGCATTCCATTCATCAAATGGGATAAAATGAAATGTATTCTTTTGTGTCTGGCTTCTGCTTAATATAATGTCTATGAGGTTCATTCCTATTATTTGTGTGGCAGTAGTTTTTCTTTCCTTCATTGATGTGTAGGATTCCATTGCATGAGTATACCACTACTTATTTAACCATTTTTCTATTAAAGGACATTTGAGTTATTTTTGTTTTGGGACTGTTACAAATAAAGCTAATGCATTCATGTACCTGTCTTTTTCTGGACATATGATATGACCTTAATTCTGTTAGGGCTGACCATGCCTAGGAGTAATATGGTGGGGTCATTGGGCAAACATATGGTTAAACTTAGTTGATATTGCCAAATAATTTACCAAAGTGATTTTACCATTTTCTCTTCCTCCTGCAATCAGATTTCCAGTTGTTTCACACCACCACCAATATTTGATATTGTCTGTCATCCTAACTTTTGCAATTCTGGTGCATATGTAGTGGTATCTCTTGGTGGCTTTAATTTCCATTTCTCTGACTACTAATGATACGCCTTTCAAAGGCCTTATTGGCCATATAGATATTTTCTTTTCTGAAGTGCTGTTCCATTCTTTTTTTTATTTGACTTATGAAAGTTTTTATATATTGTGGATGTGAATCCTTTGTCATATATATATAATATATATATGAATTTGGGATGAATATCATCCCAAATATTTGTGGCTTTTTTTTTTATTTGTGGCTTTTCTATTCACTTTCATAATGGTATCTTCTCCTGAACAGAAGTTCTTAATTTAGATGAATGCCAATTTATCATTCTTTTATGGTATGGCTTTCATACACTATTAAAACATTTTAATAATGGGGGTACCTGGGTGGCTCGGTGGTTGAGCATCTGCCTTTGACTCAGGGTGTGATCCTGGGTCCAGGGATCAAGTCCTCATTGGGCTCCCCACAAGGAGCCTGCTTCTCCCTCTGCCTGTGTCTCTACCTCTCTCTGTGTGTCTCTCATGAATAAATAAAATCTTTAGAAAAATAAAACATTATAATAATAACATTTGAAGACATTAAAAAAATATATTTTTCTTCCCTCATTGCTCTGGCCACGACTCTAGTTCAGTGTTCATAGAAGTGGCAATAATGGGCATCCTTGCCTTGTTTCTAACCAGTGGACACATGTTTACTCTTTCACCACTGAGTGTGCACCACCATATGTGCACAGCTAACCTGTCCTCTGATGGGTCATGGGTGAGGCTCTGCAAAGCCAAATGTCATAGTTATCACAGGTGTTCCATCCCTTAGTTTGACATTTCTAGACCAGCCCTAACATAAATGACCCTCTCAGGGCTTTGTTTCCATATCTTTAAATAGGAAGTAATAATAGGACCACCCTCATAAGATACCTGTGAAGATTAAGAGGATTATTTAAACATAAAAGCACTAAAACTAATGCCTTGTTCAGAGTAAGCTCTTATTATATGTTAGCTCTTATTATTAGCTGGTTTTATTGCATTTGTTGGGCATTTCAATACATCATTTTATACTTCATTAAGGTTATACTATTTATAACTTCTTGGTTATAAATAGTTTATTCTCCACATCAGTTTTTAAGCTCGATAAAAGCAAATCTGGGTCTTGTACTTTCCTCAAACTTCTTTTGCACTAATCAAATTTACGGTCTAATAGCACAGCAAAATAATAATATTGGGATTTTTTTTCCATCTGTATATCTGAATTAGCATTGACCTGATCTTTTTTGAAGAAGTGACATTTTGGGTATCATGGTTGTGTCTCTAATATGCAGAGATTTTTCTTTCTTTAAGTATTCAGATAAAGAGATGAAGAAAGTTTTCAAAAAATAGAATAAAAACTAATTTGCTGAAAATCTGGATTGGAGTCCTGGTTTTTCCATTTATTTATTGGCTAGGTGATTTTCATCTCTGAGCCTCAATTTCTTTACATCTTATCAAATGGGCCTAGTAATACCTCGTTTTTAGTGCAATATTTAGCTTTCTTCCCTATTTCAATATTGGATTAAAATAAAAAATAATCATATTTCTTCAACAGAATTGTTATTCAAAAGGAGCTGAACCATTAGTACACTATAAATCTGTACTGTAATCACTAGTGTGTGTGTATGTGTGTATGTGTGTTGAATTAATTGCAGAAAAGGGTATAGACCAATGTTTATTGAAGAGGTTTCTCTTGAGATGCTAATAGATGTTCCTGGGTTGGGGAGAGGGTTACAAATAGAAAATTTGCAAAACTGGTCAATATTCACAGAATGATAATCAGTTATAGTTCTAGGACACAATTTGCATCTTTATGGATGAGAATTATTTGCATTACTATCAATTTTCCTCAATTTCAGGGCAGTAAAAAAAATCTGAGACAATGAAAGCTTAAAACGATCTGAATTCATGAGCCAGTCAGTACTCTCTCTAAATTTCAATCTTTCACAATTTTTCCCTATATTACATGTCTTCTCAAACAGAATGCTATTCTTGCTAATCTTTTACTTAAAAGGAGCCTGGAGTTAATTATTTAAAAAATATATGCACATATAGCTCAGTTTAATGAGTATTTGGATAGAACATCTTCAGTTGGAAAGATGTTGAGCTAAAAGGGAAAAATTCAATATAGCAAGTTTTTAAAAGGTGATTTTAGCTTCTATTCAAATCAACAAATATTTCATAAGTACCTATGTTGTGATTCAAAGGAAAATAATGTACCTTGTCTTTTGGGGAACTTAACAATATTCTACCTTCCATAGTATTGTGTTTGGCCCCATGTTTGCATAGGATCCCATGCCTGGTAATATATTTCTAGAAGTCTGATAATTCAGTCTAGAAAATAGCCATCTAGGGGGTTCCATAATTCAAGGAGAATCCACTTAAGTCCCCTGTACTAATGTAAATGGAAGACCCTCCACTTACCATCTTGCTTCTGTTTCCAAATTCCCCTGGGAGGCTGATGGAAGAAAAATAGACAAACCTAAGAGCAGACAATTGTCCTGGTGCAGTACATTCTGAATCCACATTTTGGAAAGAGACATTTGCATTAAAAATATTTTTATTATTATTATTATTTTTAAAGATTTTATTTTATTTATTCATGACAGACACAGAAAGAGAGAGAGGCAGAGACACAGGCAGAGGGAGAAGCAGGCTCTATGCAGGGAGCTTGATGTGGGACTCAATCCCGGGTCTCCAGGATCATACCCCAGGCTGAAGGCAGCACCAAATCACTGGGCCATCGGGGCTGCCCAAAAATCTTTTTATCATTATAATGAAGCTAATTATATTATATAATAATAATTATTATAAAGAAGTTCAGCTCCTCACATTTCAAACCATTTTTATTTAAAACATGATCTTTGTTTTTGTGTAACTAAAAGGTCTATTAATTTCTTTTCTATAAACCAAGCAAAACCAAGCCCCTTTTGTCCTCAAAGTTTAATTTAAGTTTCTGATATTATAAAGCTCCTGGCAGCTTTAATCATCAAGATTAAATAATAATAATAATAATAATAATAATAATAATAATAATAAAATTCTATTTCGGTGTCAGCTACTATGCTATGTACAACTAGACTGAATTGGGTCATTATAATGATGTGCAGGAATTTCTTGGAGTTAAGGGGTCCAAGTTGTGATCTTAATACTATTCTCTTTTTCATAGTTCTTCTGTCCCTTCTTATTGGAAGTGATCCCTCCTCACTGCTTTTGGTGGATTTGACTCTAAGATCTTTTAATGTGCCACTTCTTCATATTGTTTGGATAGATACTACCATGGTCAAAGCCCATGCATTTGTCCATAGAACCTCTTACTCAGCACTTATAGGTGTGGTCTCTACATAATTCCCAAACACTTCACATTCCCCTCTAACAGACAACATTGAGAAATTCAGGTAAAGGCAGTGGCCAAATGATTCTCTTTGTGGGTGAATTTAAGATGTATGGTATATAAGTGTGTATATCTGAACATATAGAGAGCCATCAGTAATATATAGCAGATTCCGCAAACATTTTCTATAAAGGACCAAATAATAAACATTTTAGGCTTTTCAGGCTATAGGGGCTGTCCTGCATTCTGGCAGTTACTTAACCTGTAGTCATCACAGCACAAAAGCAGCCTTAGAATGCAAGCAAATGGATGGACACAGCTGTAGTTGCTGACCTCGAAATATAGTATAATCTGGACAAGAAATAACAATGCCAGGGCATCCCAGCTTTGCCCCTTACCAGCTGAGTGCACAGCTTCTCTTGAACTAATGTCACTTGAAATAATCATTTTATAAACTCTAAAATACTGTGCAGACATCTAAGATGGTATTCATTCAATCGTTCATTTATTCAACAAATTTGATATATATCAAATTCCCATTGTGTGTCAAGAACTGTCCTTGGAACAAGGTGGTAGCAGGTAAGAATGAGTCACATAAATTTTGGGAAGCATACCAATATCAGGCTGTTGGGTGATTGTCGGGTTGGGGTCATAAGGTAAGATGACACCCTGGTGGGAGTGGGGGGTTCCCCTGAAAGGAATTGATGTTCACACAGTCACTTATTTTGGGAAGTGGTTAATTCTAGGCAGGAAATGAGTTGGCACTTTGAGCTGGGGGTGGTCACACTTCTTTCTCTCTGTGGGGCCAGGAAGAGTTGGGCTAAGATTCTAAGTCACAGAAAGGCCTAAGTAAATCTCACTGGGGAGTGAGATGTTTCTCAACTGTATGGAGTCAGGCCTATAGCGATTGATATCATCAAATTCATGATTTTCCACTTAGTGGGGCCAGCAACCAAGGGGAGAAGCAGCCAGCATTTCTGGGGCAGCCAGTGTGAAGACTCAGGGTTGTAGAGTCGCTGGCCTCAAAAAAGCAAGATCCCACGCAGTATCCAGAGTAGGGTGTGAATGATGCAGGATCAACCAAAATAATTTGGAAGCAAGAATCACTTTGTTTTGTAGATACTGGCAGCTAGTGAACTATGTGTAAACATTGTTCTTAAAACCAAACAATTATAGTACAGGGTAGTAAGTGTTTAGATAGAAAAGAGGATGTCAAGGCAGAAATTGGATGCCTAACTTAATCTGGGAATGATTCTTGAGAAATAAGGTCTGAGTTGAGATTTTATGAGTGGGGTCAGGTTAACCAAGTGGAGAAGGGAGGGGAAGCACAGTGCAGACCAAGGGATCAGCATGTGCAGAGTCAGGCAGCCTCAGAGGGAAGAGTGCAGTGTCATTAGGGATATGATTCTGGAGTCAGACCATGGGCATTTACATCCTGGCCTCTGAACACTTAGACATGCTTATGCATTTCTCTGAGCCTCTGTTTCCTCATCTAACATGGAAATGTCAATCTTTATCTCATTAAACAGTGTCGAGGATGAAATAGATAACAGTACTGAAGGCTTCAGTATGATGCCTGGAACTCGGTAAACAAGCCCTCAGTCAGGATTAGCAATAATAGATACTTATGTAATATAAAGCTATTTAAGTAAACACACCAGAATTGATGAAGGAGTAGTATGAAAAGGTCAGATTCGGCTGTGGGCTGTGTATTTGAGTGTATGAAAGTAATTTTGGCAGTAAGAATTAAGCTTCCTTAAGCATTTTCTTGCTTTTCCCTTGTCTCAATGTGTCAATCCCATGATGGGTCATGGCCTTTCTTCCCTTGACTACTTCTGCGCCTGATGCTGAGTGCGCAAGGCCAGCTGTTAAAATGAAACTAGTTGCAAGAGCGGAAGGCAAACTCAGAAAGGTCACAGCAGTTATGTGCTCTGTGCCCCCAGCAGTAGGAATGGAATGATGAAATACTTCAGCTGGTTTTCACTTGGAGCTTTTTGTTGGTGAAGGTGGATCAGACTCCAATTCAGCATGTTCTTAACTAGTTAAGGTGATACCCTCAGCTGGTATTTCCCTGTCTCGCTGCGAGTGAACCTACACATTTCCCGAGCGCCGGCTCTGTGCCAGACTCTGATCTGGGTGCTGGGGCTCAGAGTGGATCCTTGCTTCTAGGAGCTCAGCTCTAAGTGCAAAAACAAAAACAAAAACAAAAACAAAAACAGGAACAGAAACAAACAAAACAAAGCAAAAAACCTGGCAAACACCAATACTCCAGTGTGTGAATACTGTTGCCATGGGGGCAGTTGCAGGGAGGGGACCCCCAGGACTTCATTTCTCAAATATTTATAGGTTTTTCCAGGGTAGTTTTCCCTACAGTATGAAAGTATTCATTGGGCATTTGCCTCATGATCATCTTTGTTCATCCAAATAGCTGGTTTTTCCAGATGCAGATGGAGCTGGCTTCAGTGAGTTGGAGGAAACATCGTTCCTCTCACATTTGCCCTTGAGCTTTTCCCTGCTCCTCTCCTACATTGAAACTCCTTTGCAGGTACTGACTGTAATAAAAGACCCCACATTTGTATCCTTCTCAAGCTTATTGTATGTTCTTCCCACAGCTTTGGAAAGGATTATGCTTCTTATTTTACAGTTGAGGAAATTTAGAGAGTGTCTGTGACTCATCAAGATCCTCCTGTTAATCACTGCCTGAGTTAGGATTCAAACTCAGGTTTCCAAACCATCCGTTCCCATCTGCCACCCCCAGACTTGGTTTCTCTCCTTCCTTGGCCCTAGGGAAAGTACATCCTCTACTTTGGACTACATTCCAAGCTTTCAACATATTGGTTAGTCTTGTCCCGGCTCTTGCCCAAAATACCCAAGGGAAAGACTGGACCGAAAGCAATTTTTAAAAACTCAGTGATAATTAAAATGAATATCATCATGGTGACTTAATGATGCTTTTGGTAGTGTCTAGACCCTCATATTTGCATAAACAGCAGAAGGGCAGGAGAATCCATTTCCCAAAGTCAGCTGGGAGGACGCAGGGAAGCATAATGGATTCAGAGAAACCTACACTTACCAGGGAAAATCATCTGAACCAGCAGCCCTCAAACTGTTAGGTATCCAGGAATATCAATCTTGTGGATCTTATCAAAATGCAGGTTTTGTTTCAGTAGGCTCCTAGGTAGATGTGAGATTCTTCATGTGTAGCAAGCTCTCTGGTGGTGCCAGGGCTGCTGGTTCAGGACACAGTATGGATAACGAGGATTTAAACCACTGACTCTTGAACTTAAGGTTTAGGAGCTTAAAATAATCCTGATGCCTGGGTTCTAACCCCAGAGAGTCTAATGTAATTGGTCTGGGCTGTGGGCTGGGGACAGATGTTAAAAAATGTTTCATTTGATTCTAGGCGTGCCAAAATTTGATTTAAACTCTAGAGTGAGGGGATCCCTGGGGGGCTCAGTGGTTGAGCGTCTGCCTTTGGCTCAGAGCGTGATCCTGGGGTCCCGGGATCAAGTCCCACGTCGGGCTCCCTGCACCCTGCATGGAGCCTGCTTCTCATGGGTGCTTGCTTCTCCCTCTCTCTCTCTCTCTCTCTCTCTCTCTCTCTGCCTCTCATGAATAAATAAACAAAATCTTTTAAAAAAATAAAAATAAACTCTAGGGTGAGTATACCCCCTATGAGATGATTAGAACAGCATATAGCTGTCTCACAGGGGCAAGAAGGAAATGGATTATATAGCGAATATACTACACCTAGCTCAAAGAAGGGGTTCAACACACCAAGCGAGGGTTTGTTTCTCTTTTTTCCCCCTCCAAATTCTCAGATGCCACAGACGAGTTCTGGCATCTGGAAATTTGCCCCTTCTTTGATAGCTGCTGTCTTACTCTCCTGAGTGTTGAAAAACATTTATAAGAAAAAAGGTAGCTTTTAATTCACATTCCCATACTTTTGAAAGGATTCTTAGTCCTTTTTTCCCTTTTGGGTGGCTTATGTGGTTATCTTTTCACCCAGAATGTGGCCTGTGTTTAAAGAGATTTTCTCTGATTATTCATTTAAGAAATAGTTACTGAACAGCTATTATGTCCTAGGAGCTGTGCTGGACTGTGAGGACCCAGTGCTGAATAAGAATGATAGGATTCCTGCCCTCCAGGAGCTTGGATGCTGGAGAGGAAGTATAGAGAGAGCCAGAGTGAAGAGCATCATGCACTAAAGGATGGGACAAATGGAGAAGACAAGCAGGGTTTTAGTTGAGGCTAGAAAAGTCCGGAAGACTTCTCTAAGGAGATCAGAGCAATGATAGGAGTTAGGCGGGCAAAGAGAGTGAAAGAATATTCCAGGCAGAAGGAAGAACACCAGGTGGCAAACACCAGGTGGCAAGGCTGAGCATGGAAGGTTTGAGGAAATGAGAGAAGTTCAAAGCTATTTGAGTATCAAGCACAAGGTGGGAGGTGGCATGAAGCGAGAGAGGAAGAGGGAGGTTGATGGGGAGGGGGAGAGGTTAGATTTTTAGGAAGGCTGGGTCCATCGTGGTTGGAGAGTGGAATGTTGGAGCAGAGAAGTTCACACACCAGGTGAATTCCAGCTCTCCCACCCTCTGGCTGTGTGATGTCGGCCATGCTACTCAAAGTCTCAGAGTCTCGATGTCACTGTCTGCAAGGTGGGGAATACAATAATGCCTGCCTCCCAGGGCTGTTCGGAAGGTTAAATGAATGAGAATGTGAAAAGTGCAGAATGTGTAAGAGCTTGATAAATGGGCATTATTGTTATCGGTTACCCAGAATGATAGTGCCATCTAGGGATGGGATTTGTAAGGGGTAAGACAGGAGCCAGAATGTGAGGCAGGAGGTGGCAAGGGTAAGGCAGGTGACATGGTGCCGGCGGGCACAAGACGACGGATGAACTGGCTAGATGTTGATTGGATGGGAAATAGGAAAGAAGGGTCATAAGGGACTCAAGATGATCCTTGAGATTTAGAATGTAGGAATAGTGACAAGTTGGGATGAGTCTTGTGAAGTCAGTTTTACATGGTGAGATTGCATCCATCAGGGATCATTTGCAGAGACCAGATGTCACTCTTGCTTGTTTAGCAGGAAGGAAAGTATCACAGGGTATCACATGGCTTACAGACTCGCTGAGAGGGCTGAGGAAACAGAATCCAGGTTGAACTTTCAGGAGCAACTTCTTTTTTTAAATTTTTTTTAAATTGGAGTTCAATTTCCCAACATATAGCATAACACCCAGTGCTCATCCCACCAAGTGCCCCCCTCAGTGCCCATCACCCAGGTACCCCAACCCCCCCAATCCACCTCCCTTTCTGCTACCTTTTATTCATTTCCCAGAGTTAGGTGTCTCTCATGTTTTGTCACCCTCACTGATATTTCCCACTCATTTTCTCTCCTTTCCCTTTATTCCCTTTCACTAATTTTTATATTCCCCAAATGAATGAGACCATATAATGTTTGTCCTTTTCCGATTGGCTTATTTCACTCAGCATAAAACCCTCCAGTTCCATCCACGTCGAAGCAAATGGTGGGTATTTGTCGTTTCTAATGGCTGAGGAATATTCCATTGTATACATAGACCATAGCTTCTTTATCCATTCATCTTTTGATGGACACCGAGGATTCATCTTTCGATGGACACTGAGGTCAGGAGCAACTTCTAATGCCACCTCTCAGAACGGGGCCGCTAGGATAGCTGCTGTCTCTTCAATAATCTTGCAGTCAGGAAGCTGCCCCTTTAGAGCCACAACACTGCTGTTTCAAACAGGAAACCACCATAATCAGGAAGCCGCTACTGCTATCAGGTCTAGAACCACTGCGAATCTGCAACAGACCATGTCAGCAGAGTGGATGCTCCTGTCCCTACACCCAGACTCACCTACCAACCACCAACCAACCTAGTATCTGAACACTGGTACCTATGCAAGTGCACCTGTAGGAAAACCAAACACCTCCACAGCTGGGCTCGCTGGCAGGGTGGACAAAAGTTTAAAATCTTGTCCATCTTGGACTAAATTCTTCTAGAACTCAAGCTACAAGGGATTAGAAAAGTATGTTTTGAGCCTTCCAACTTCTGGAGCAGGGAAAGTCACACTAGAACAGCACTTTGCAGACTGTGGGCTGTGACTCATTTTTATGACAGCATCGTAAAAATCAATTCAGGTGGTCACAACAAAAATATTTTTCTTAGTCACAAGTAGTATTACTTAATGTAACGTAACCTTTGTCCTAGGGTTTTGTGTGTGAGTGTGTGTGTGTGTGTGTGTGTGTGAGCGCGTGTACACATCTTTGCAAAGTAAACCATTTCTTCTTTTGAGCCACAGTAAAAACAAAACAAAACAAAACAAACCTTGAAAGTCACTACACTAGATGTGGAGCGAGCGCCAATCTTCTATTGTGAGGTTACAGAAAGAACTAATGGGCAGAGCCCACTGACTCCTGAATATATGGGGCTGAATTTTAGGAGCAGTTAAAGCTGGAGATATAGATTATGCAGTCATTGGCAAGAAGATGCCATTGAAGCCCGGGGAAGTTGATTAAGCCATCCAGGGAGACAGCATGGAGTGTGAAGAGAAAGAGGTCAGGGATGGACACCAAGAAATACAGACATTTGGAGAATTTTCCTTCTGGGCTTGTGCTCATCCTTCTTGCATTCTGGTATTTTTCATTTACTCTCCAGAGAGAGAACTGGATCCAGGGAAGCCACAGAATGCTTTGGAAAGGTGTGTTTCAAATCCCACGTCAGTCCGAGCTGAGTGTGTAGCAGCCTGAGAGAGCTGTGGGGCCTACCGTGCTGGATCATAAACCAGCACCTGGCATGAGGGCCTGACACCACACCGATACTCAGGCCTTGTGTGTGGAATGGATGTTCAGAGCAAAGAAGTTCTAGGAAAGATGGAAAGAGCTTTTTTAGATTTCAAAGCTCCAGCTCATGAGCTGCGACCACAGAGGGGTCTAACCTCACTAGCAAAGGATGACTCAGGAGTGTTAGGGTACAAGGTATAATTTTCAAAGAATATTTCTGTTATATAGAAATGTGGCAACAAGGAGTGGGAGCTGTATAGGAAGATATGCTCGTTGCAGCAAAATTGGGAAGTAAACTTAATGTTCATCGATAGGAGCATGGGCAATGTGGTGTATTCAAACAATGAAATGGGATACAGCAGGTAAAAGAGTGAGCTAGATCTGTAGCCTGTATAAATCTCAAAAAAAATTACATGAAAAATTTAGTCACAAAATGTGATATTAAGTATGATATTATCTATTTAAAAATTCATTCATTAAAATATTTAAAGCCGGGAACCCTGGGTGGCACAGCGGTTTAGCGCCTGCCTTTGGCCCAGGGCGCGATCCTGGAGTCCCGGGATCGAGTCCCACGTCGGGCTCCCTGCGCGGAGCCTGCTTCTCCCTCTGCCTGTGTCTCTGCCTCTCTCTCTCTCTGTGTGTGACTATCATAAATAAATAAAAATTTAAAAAAATATATTTAAAGCCACACAAAACTGCACTATATATTCTTATGAGGAAACAAGTATAAAATTATGTAAATGAAGGGGCTGGGCAAACTTTGGGGCAGTGGCTTTCTCTGGGGAAGGTAGGAAGGAAATGGATGGAGGAGTGAGGCTTTGCTTTATCTGTGGTGTTGCATTTTTTTTTAAAAGAAGCAGAAGCAAATATGACAAAATATTAATAGTTTTAAGTAAGCGGGTGAGGCATGGGAGAAATATTATTTTCTGTTCTTCTCATAATTAAAAATAAATCCAAGTGTACATATGTTTTGCAACGCCCAGAGCAAGAGCCAAGCTTCTTTCCCTGACTGCAGGTTAAGCAGATGACGTGAAACAATTACTAGAAGAAAGTGGACACACACACACACACACACACACACGTGCATATACACACATATAACACACACGTATATGTATAATACATATGTGTGTGCATCCGCATATATATATACATAAACACATATATACACATATACACGCATATATGCATAACTTCAGATCAAAACAATAAGCTTTTAATTTTTAAATTATTTCTTCAGTTTCTGAGAGGTTGAACCTTTATGTATGGGACCCTGGCCTTTTTGATTTGACCGTGTACTGAATCTGGAGACTATCTGTGTCTCACATTCGAATGATAATCCTGGAGGATCTGAGTGGGGGCAACGAAGAACAGAGGAAATCCCTGAATGCTGGGACCACCCCATTGCAGGGCTGCAAAGATGGGAACCAAGGAATTACCGAAAGGCTACAGGATGAGAGCAGTAAAGCCTGGTGGGAAATCCTGGGCTCCACTGCTAGCTCAAATCCCAGCTCTGCTACTAACAATCGTGAGGACTTGACAAGTCTCTGCCCACTCTTGGGCTTGCATTCAAACACTGGCTTAGCTTATCAATCAGGATCTTTCCAGAGATGACACGGACTGACTTCTCAATCCTCTTAATGTAAGTGCCAGAATAATCAGTGGTATTCCAGGGGCTTTGAAAGGCTCTCCTGTTAGGTAAATTCTGCCCAAATTCCCTCAGCATTTCCTCCCTTTAGAGCCTGTTCCTATCAACCCTCTTGGGGGTGCTGGGACCTCCCCGGAGCCAACCTTTGTGTGACTGGGGAATTCTGAGAGGGAATAGGGTAGGTTAAGGAGGCATCAGTGGATGATAGACAGATGGGGCGAAGAAAAAGTTACTAAATGTGGAGAAAGAAAGTCTTATGAATTCCCCAAGGGAAGGAACATATTTAGTCTACACTGACTTGTTTCATATCAACGTACACATTGCCCTTTCTACACTTTCTGCAAGTATACCGTGGGATGTGTGTGTGTGTGTGTGTGTGTGTGTGTGTGTGTGTGTGAACTCCAGGTTTTTGTCCCAGGGGCCATATGTATTGGGTACCTTAGTTCCCAGTTAGAAAAATTATTTATTTTACTTGCGTAAATGCAATCACATTTCCAGGGGCTGGTCAATCCTCAGGGAGTAACAGAACCTGGTTTCCAGCTTATCCACTCCCTATTATTTTCAGTTGAGTTACTAGCGATTATTCCCTTTTACTTGTTTGTCTTGCTATGAAGCTCCTTTAAATGCTGTGCCCCCTGTGTCTTCAGCTATTGGCTTTCAGAGTGTTGTTTGACAGAGACTGAGAGTAGGAACCACTCAAGAATAAAAGTCAGGTGCCTCTGCTCAGAGAAGGGATGGAATCTTTCTCAAATTTGAGTATGAGACAGTAGAAAATTTGCTTAGTGTACACAAGCTTAGATTGCAGATACCTTTTCAAGAACGCATGAGTTGGCTTAAGCAAGGTTCATTTGTCCTTCAGAGTTAGGGTATAACTCAAATGCCAGCGCTCCCTTACTTGTTAGTTTGGGGTCCTCAAAACCTGTTTCTGTGTTTACTATATACTTAGTTTGCTGAATTGAACACTTCTTCCAATGCCCGCTCCTCCCAAAGAATCTAGTCATAGAAAGCATTAGGAGAAATGTAGACTTTACTGAATATTTCATAGAGGAGACCTCGGAGGAGGTTGACATAGCACACTGCTCAGCAAATGACTTCAATTTTTCCCCTAGTTATTTTATTTTCCCAAGTCCTTCTCATCCATACCAACACTGCTGTTTTTTTTCTTTTCTTCTTTTTAAATTTTTTATAGTCTTTCTCTGACAAACCTTCCTGATTTCCTACATTTTTCTTTTCCCTCCTCCTTTTTTGAGAAAAAATGCAAATTTTATTCCCTTCTTATGCATGGCAGTTGAGGGTCCCTTTTGCTTCTGAAGTATAAACTCTGGAGCTTTATACTTCAAGGGCAATGGTCCTTTTATACAGGTAAGGTGCTCCTTTGTAAAAGGACAGATGTCAAGGCAGGTTGGTGTAGCTAGAGAAATCTCATGGCTACCCAAGTCAGGAGAGGAGGTTTCCATTGCTCAGAAGTCTTCACCATTTGCAGGGTCATCATCATTTATCAACAACATTTTGGGGCCTTAATAACCCTCCACTGAAATGATTTCCTGAGAGACATTTGAAGCAGGGAGCAGAGAGAGATCATGTGAGAAATGAAAGTAGCTGATCCCTGACCAAATGGCCGCATTACCATGACCACCGCACTACCATCAGCATGCTGATGGAGTGCTTGCTGAATGCACAGCCCTTCCCTACAGGAAATGAAAGCTGTCTGTTGTTGATGTATTGTCAGTCTGAACTTGAATGGAGTCAAGCCTGGTCAGATGGTTTTCCAAATACCAGGAGGCTTTTTAGATTTTGGATGATCAGTTGGACAGTCCTTTCTTTTATACATTTTAGATCCCACAGTTCACATCCCACCGTTTACACTGAACCTCATCCCCAAATTCTGACTCTGTTGAGGTGACATGCAGCCAGATCCTAACATATCATTGGATTTACACTGGAGTGAGTTGAGGGCCTTTCCTTTGGTTGAGGGCTTCTAGAACACCACTTGGAATCTTAGTTGGCAGATCTGGGGTGAAAGATCCTGGTCTTCTGAGTTGGAAGAGATTTTGGAGAGATTCAAATCCAGCCCCTTCATTTTTTTAGTTATGGATCCAGAGTTCCAGGGAGGGGAAAGGAGTAGCTCCAGGTTGTACAGTGAGTTAGTGGATGGGCCAGGGGATAAATCCATCCCTTCTGATACCCATGTGGGGCTTTTCCCACCATACTGCCTTGCTTCTCTGCCTTCTATTTGAAAGACATTTCACTCAAAACTGTTTTTTTTTTTTTTAAACCCTGGACCCGTATCTTCCCAAGAGACAGAGGAGAAGCATATTATTTAATACCCATTGTGGTTTCAGTCTTGGTCTAGAGTTTTCTTTTTCCCCAAGTGTTTGGATGGATGAAGTACTGTATGGCAGAGAGTTGCTTTCTTCCTGAAGGCCAGAAGAAATGGTTCAGTCTGAACTACTATATAAGAAGATAGACAACACATTCTCAAGAGGAAAGGTGTTTGTATCCACATACTGGAATTTATCCACCTTGACTGATATGGTGCTGTTGACCTGGAGGTGCTCCAGCAAGAACTGAGAGAGATTTTGGTATATGTTCTTGGTTTGCGCTCCAGACTCACACACTGTAACCAGCGTCTGCTTTTTGACATCTTTGTTGATGAGAAGCTCCAACTTCAGGTCAACAGAATGTTCTGGGCATTTTACTAGAAATTGCAGTTGGCAAATGATGACATACCAACCTGGGAACTGGATTACCAGATTCCCATCCTGATATCTGACTCCACGGACAATACCATCTTTGTTCCAAGATAACTTGGATTTGTTTATATGCTTGGACACTGGGGAGAGAAGGACAAAAAGACAGAATTATTGGACATATTTCAGGTGCAGATTGCAAAATGTGAAATTTTTATTCAAGGTTTCCCACTCAAGATCTGTATTTTCTATAACATTGCCTGATATTCCAACCATCTGGAATATCTTCCATATTACTCATTCTAGGTGCTGCTTAATATTCAAGGCACAGGTGCAAAACCACCCCTCTTCCTTTTCTCTAATGCTTAAAGCTGGAGGGCCAGAGCACACATGGTAATGGACCGCTACCTCGTATAGAATCATTTTCTACTTATGTGTTACCTTATAGTATTCTGTTATTGTTATAATTATTCTATTTCCCTTTTCAGACCATGAGATCCTGGACTATAGTCCCCACAAGTTCTGGACCATTCATTCATTCATTCATTCATTCAATCATTCAATCAAAGCTTTATCACTAAGGGATTGCTCTTTGGTAGACATTGCATAAAGTATCCGAAATATGGTATTTATTTAGTTTTATTCAATTAATAACCAAATTAGGCATTAAGATGTGCAGGAGAATCTGTTGATTTTCACATGAAGATGGATCCTTTAACAATTTCTTGTCTCAATTTTTAAATGTCTTTCTCTCTTCAAAAGGGCAGCCAGGCATAACTGTACAAGTGTACACTAAGGGGCTCTTCCCAGCTGGGATTTTTAGAGAAGCAGAGGATTGGCCGACCCTGTGAGCCGACATGTTCCTGTGGAAAGCCAAGTCTCTCTGAGTCCTAACAAGTGAAAATCAGCACTGATTAGTCAGGGTGCCTTTCAGAACTGGAAAGCTGGCCTTCGTTTTAATTGCTTCCATGCCTTCTCTTTAAACCTCATTGCAATTCAATTGAAGAGAGAGAACTAATCTAGCAGCAAAATTGAATTTTTAAAATGGGCAGAATGGCTATTCAGAGAATCTTGGCCATCCTCTCTATATCTCGGCTTTCCCAGTGTAAGTGCCTTGTATTGTTTCCTTTATAAGGGGCCTCTTACCTGAAGCAGACTGCAATATGCAAATAGGCCGTGTGCAAGCACGGTCATTAAGCTGTCAATCTGGGGACAAGGCAATTTTATGTTTTCCTTGTGAATAACTGGACAGAGGCAGAGACCAAGAGCCTGCTTCTCTTTCATGAGGAAAAGCAGACTTGCTTTTCCTTGGCCCCAGATTTGTAGGTGACTGAATAGAGAGGGTGCTTGGGGATCAGACACAAATGCCTTCAGAGGCCAGGTTGGCAACACAAAAGAGTGAAGAAGGCTGAGAGGGGAGAGGTCTTGTGGCTTCCTCCCCTTTCCTCCTAAGGTCTTGAAATTCAAATTATAAAAAATATGCATGCAGGCTACAGACCACATCTGCAGGTCATATTTGGCCATGGGCTTCTACTCGTGATCTCTGGCTTGGAAGCTTCAGAAGGGCCATAGGAAGTGGCCCTCATATGGCTAGAGTTTCTGGATTCAGTTACTGACCTTGGAGGTAGGCCCATGACTTCTTGAATGGAGCCTTTTCCAGTATACATGAGATGTCCTCTGAGCAATTCCCTAAAAAAAAAAAAAAGGAGGCCACACATTAAATGTCTTTCTCTGCTCTGGGGACTTGGAGACACCAGATCTTTTTCCATGACCCTTTGATGGAGGCAGTTAGTGTGTTCTGTTTCCATTTGGGGGCCTAAAAGGAAGCCTGTTTATTTCTAATTTTGCCATCAAGTACTTTAGGATTCTTTAAATTAGTTACTTCCACTTGGCTTTTATAAAAGAGTAGAAGTTGGGGGAAGAAAACCAAATATGACCTGAGCGCCCATATGTGCCAGGTGCCCTTCTTGTTCCTTTATCTACTTCACTTAATCCTTGCAGCAACTCTATGAGAATGGTATTAAGTTCCTTTTACAGGTGGAAAGAAGCCTGGGGACCAGACAGATTAAGTATATTGTCCCACATCACTCAGCCAGGCAGTGGTGCTCAGAATGATAGTACTAATAGTAATTACTGCTATCTTCCCTTTGAGAGTGCACCAGATACTAATATGTGCACTTTTACATATTTCTGCTGATCTAGTTCTCTGAATAACTGATGCCTAGATAGAGTCAATGATACGAGGTCAAGCAAGTTGGTGGTAACGTTGAGATTCACCCCCATGTCTATCTGATTCCAGGCACCAGTTTTCCTCCACAAAGCCATTCACTGGACAGTGGAGATAAATACATTCCTGTGCTCAATTTTAAGAGGATATAGGATTATAGAGATCTAAGCAGGAAGGCTGCTATCTGGAGCTTCCTTGGCAGGGGAAAAAGACAGTGTTTATGTCATTATGGTATTTACGAAATAAAAATATTTTTAATATATTCACCGGTGATGCTGGCTTAGCAGCTTCTTATTATAAAAACAATTTTATATGCGAAGAACCAAGTTATACATTTCCTGTAGTGACTCATGAATTCAACTTACTCTGGGTAAATTCCTTCTTCTCTTTGGATGTTGGTTTCCTATCTATAAAACTGGGAGATCTCTTTGATGATGGCATCACAGTGACCATTCAATCCATCCATCAGAGTCTAGGCAGCCATGGGCCTGTTCAGTTGAAGCAGCCACACTCTGATGTGTTTGCTCACTGGATCTCCGAGGGGTATCTGTTGGGCTTACGATATCCCCCCGTTTGCCTGTCTGCTCCAGGCCTGAGGAAATGCCTCCTGGCCTTCCTCACTTCCCCGTGGAGCCTTGAAGAGGTTGGAAGTTAAGTGAACAGTTCCCTCTGCTGTCTGAACAAGCTCACTGCTCTCAGCAACCCCTGCAGAACCAGGGGGCAGTTTTCATCCTTGTCTGCCCTCAACCCATAAAGATGCTCTGGCCCAAAGGTCTCCTTGGTGATGAGGGCTGGTAGGCCAGCTGCCATTCTTTTGATCCCATCTCTTTACCTGGCATTCTTGTCCTGCCTGTTTCAGCCACAGCCCTCACTCTTGAGGTGTTAGAATCAGTTACAACATGAGGGCTGCTTATTTTCTAATGCACTGTGAGTGCTGTTAGGAGAGTCCCCCTGGCCAGCGTCCCCTTTTTTGGGGATGTGAAACATTGAATCAGAAAAAAAAAAAATGCAGCGAGGCATACCTAGCCGTGTCTCTTCTCTGCTGGGAGTCCCTTTCTGACCTTACTGTGCCTGCTGGATTGGGGCCAAGATCCTCCACAGGTGTTCTTGGTCCCTACTCTTCTGTCCCTCCTGCATTCTCCAGTCTCACCTCCACCATCCCTCTTTCCCTTGTGGTCTTGATCCCGATAGTAGTAGCAATAGTGCAGACAATAATAAGAGCTGATACATACTGAGGGATGGCGATTTCCCAGGTACTCTGTGAAGCATGCTGCATCCAGTCTTTCACTTAATTCCTACAACCACCGCATGAGAAAGGTACTACAGTGATTTCTGTCTTGTACGTAAGGAAGCCGAGGCTTTAAAAGGTTAATTACTCATTCACGTTTGCACAGCTAGTCAGTGGTAGAGTGAGATTCAAACTCAGGCTGTCTGACTTGAATGCCCAGGGCCGGTTACTGATGGTTGTATTGGTGTTTGGGAGCTGTGGTGCCTCCAAACACACATGTTAATTTGCCTCACCACCTGGAATCCCCCTTGCACTGGGAAAGTTATTCCTTACTTAAAGCATGGCCTTGAAGTCATCTCTGACCTTCCTTCTGTTTGCCTATTTGCCTCCTCCATTAGACTGTGAACCCTCAGGGCAGAGACAACTATTTATATATCCCCACTGCTCAGGGCGGGAGATGCTCTGTAAATGTTTGTTGAATTGAATCATCCAGTCTCTCCCTCTTACTTCCCTCCATGGAGGTCAGGTGGGTTCTGGTATGAATGAGGTGAATGGGGATGCTCGTCTTGCCTTTCCCCTTAGGGCTGGAATAACACTCAGCCTCATTTTCCCATAGTTCTTCAGGTTAGCTTAGATTAAAGGAGAGGACAAGACTCATGCCCTGGGCCGAGGCCAACACATCATGCCAAGAACAGGCTCTGCTCATTGGCTGGAGGCCCCCTCACATCATGTCACTTGTGGTGGCATCTGTCAGGTGAGCTTCTGTAAACAGGTGGCTAGAGAAGTACAAGCTGGGGCTTGCCTCTCACACATACACATTCTGTTTTTTCTTTCCCCTTTGGTCTTTGTATGTTTGGTTGGTTGACCTCAGCTGTAATTCTGAGAAACCCAAGGACGGAAAAAAAACCCAACCAACATAACACTCATTCTGAAGCATTTGTGTTTCCTGAAGTCAAATGGCAAGGTGTACTTTAGTTTTTCTTTAAGAAACTTTTAGATGATTTCAAGCAAAAGGAAAAACATGGGCAACCCTCTCTGAGAATGGTGTTGCTGGAACTTCCTGAAGGAAAGGGCCTGGGAAAGGGACACTGGAGAAGCTGTGGGTGGAAGGGGGCAGTTGAATGTGGAGAGGAGCCTGGAAGAGGGCATGGTTGTTGGCCCTTCACATCTGACAGGCTGTCAGCAGGAAGGTGGTGCAGTCTGCTCGGTGGGGCCCAGACACCAAGGCTTTATGTGGAAGTTTGAAGAGGTGACGCACTCAGCTCATAACTGACATTGCCCTTGTCCCCATTTCTCAAATGAGGCAATGGTAAGACCTTCTCTAAGGACACACACAGCCCAAATATTTGACCAGTTAGTGCTATTCAAACATGCGCTGGGCTGTTTTGAGGGTCATGAGGCTCTTATCAAGAGCCAGATGGGCATTTCGCCAGCCATGTGTCATCACCCTGTGTGTCCATGATATGACTTTCTTTTTTGGTTATGAAGACAGGAAGGAGTGATTTACAAATAGGTAGTGCTACCTGCAGCTGGAACCCTCTGATGTCCCTGGAATTTTTGAATGCTGGGAGTAGGGGAGCAAAACACCCCTGTTGCATTCATTTCCCAGATGAATTCGATGTCTGGGGCAGGAGGGGGGTGGGTCTTAGTTTGAAGAACTGACTGCTCAGGTGGCGGAAATAAGAACTGTTTGCAAGTCATGGCTGAGTTGACGGCATGGGAGTTAGAATCTGGGAATTTCCCCTCTCTGGGCCCTAGTGTCCTTAGATAGATGAAAAGCAGTGGGGATTTGATAATCTAAAGGGGCCCTTGTAGTTTATTGTAGCAGGCCGTGTAGACTCAGCTATACGTGGCCAGGCTTGCTGCAGCAGGGGGAAAGTCAGTCCCCGTTCCAACTGTCTGTCTTAGTGGGCATGTTGCTCTATCCCATCTAGGAGACTATCTTCACACATTTAGATTTCTAGACACTTGCAGTGGTAGAAGAGGACATTTTAGATCTGGGGACAATCTAAGTTATGAGCAGCCTGATTCTATGAGAATTTGCATGGTTTGTAGAAATGGAAGTTCCTTGAGAGGTTACATGGTCCAGTCTTGGTAAACATATAACACATGTGCTCCCCAGTGTTACCCTCATGGCCGACTAGCCCTAGGTCACCCCTGAATTAGCGACAGAGGTAGACTAGAGTCTGAACACCTTACCTCTTCTATGGGGGTATTCTATCTTTCAATCAACTTAAGTACTCTGAATTTTTCTAAGGACCAAGGCCTTTATATGGGCAAGATTTATAAGCCTAGACTTGGCCTCCTCTAGGATCATGAAACTTTTCTGGGCATTGTTTGGAAGACTGGAGAGGAGTATGTGCCAATGAAACCCTCTTGTCCAGTTTCACAGGAGAGCTAGGGAGAGAGAAATGTTGCTTAAGTAGTTGAATAGATCATGTTCTAGGGGCACCGGGGTGGCTCAGTCGGTTAAGTAGCTGCCTTCAGCTCAGATCATGTCATGATCTCTGGGTCCTGGGTTGGGCTCCCTGCTCGGGGGCGGGGGTTGTCTGTTTCTCCCTCTGCCCCTCCCACCCCACTCATGCTCTCTCTCTCTCTATCTCAAATAAATAAAATCTTAAAAAAAAGAAAACAGCATGTTTTAGAAATCAGCATAATGGCAACCTAAAGACTGGCTCTTGCCTTGGGATCTCAAGATGTGGGACTTGAAAGGGCCTTTGATGCCAACTTAACCAAGACCCTGTTCTATGAGTGGGGACACTGAACCCAGAGGAACTGAAGGTCTGGCCCAAGATGTCACTATAGATTAGTGGTAGAGCTGGGTCCAGAGCAAATGTCTCCTGACTCTTAGTCCAGGGCTCTGTCTTCCATTAGTCTTTCCATGGAGGAGGGAGGGTTAAATGTAGGATGAAGTGTGTTTGCAGTCGCCATACACACTGGACTAAAAACTGACGAGACAGCTGGAGGTGCTGGGAAAAGAGCACTAATGAGCCTTCTGGCTTCCTCTTGCAGAAGAATGCCAGCAGGTGACTTCAGGACCATGTGCCGAACCCTGCCAAGTCATAAGTCATACACCTTGATTAGGCTTCCATCAAGATGCAACAATGCCCAAGGTGGCAAAACAAACCACACCAACCATTCTGGCCAGATGGTATGTGGTAAGAGTGCCAGGTACCTTCCAGGTTGGTATTAGGACAAGACAGACACAATATATCTTTTAAAAAAGAGCACCTGGGCTCTGGTCAAGGCTTTTAGCTGTCACTTCTCCTTACTGACCCCCAGTTAGTGCATACCTATACATTCACATGATAATAATCAACCCAAATGAATGGTTGTTGCAAAGATGCAATGGATGTAAAGTAGCCAATATAGCATGTGGCTTAGAGGAGATATTCAGGAAATAGTATCCCCCTCCTCCCCTACTCCCATTTTCCATCTTATAGTAGACAGCTTAGCCATGCCACCTAGCAGAGCCAGCTGGCTGAAGAAATGCTCAGAAAAGCAAAGTTCAGGGCATTGTCTGATAGATTGAAGTTTCTCAACTATGTGCATGAATGTTTGAGGCCACCTGATGGCTTCCGGAAGTGTGTGTAGAATGCTCCTTCCAACTGTTGAAAATATTTTAAGCCATTCAAGAAGCAGAGGAATTATCTTAATGATGGTATCTACCAAGGTCCTGGCAATCCCTTCCTCTGGTGGAATATCCAGGAGAGTCCCAACAGTGACATCTAGGGGACAGTCGCTCCATTATCAGTAGAATTGGGAATTAAAGTGAATCCTCAACCTAAGGGTCATTTGAGCTGTCTTCAACTTGACCATTCCCTCGATGCCACAAAGCCAACTAGTGGTGGAAGGACTCCAAGATGGGTTATTTGTTAAACAAAGGACAACAAGGTGACTCTGGATTTACAAACAGCACTTGGGGAAAATACTCATCCCCGTGTGCTCAGTGTTAAGCACATAGAACATGACCAGTAGGTACAAATTGAGGTCAAGCTGGAATTCACTTGAATTTCTTGACAGCTTTTTTAGAATGTTGGAGTCTTCTCAATCCTGAGCTGTTGCAGTATGTAAGATAAACCTATCTGACGATCTGACTTTTTGGAATTCACTTAATCTAAATGCAGGTGGAATTGATATTATCGGGGATAGTTAAGAAGCATATAAAGTATATAATTCAAAAGGCAAAGTGAATCTGATTTTACATGGTAAAAGCTGCTAACATTTTAAGTATTTTTTTTTTAAACCTCCTAGCTATTCTAGATGCTGAGGTATGATACACACTTAGGAAGTCAGGCTTAGGATCAAACAAGCTTGGGTTCACGTTCTATCTCTGCAACTTCACTGAGTTGTGTGGCTTTGCGTAAGTCACCCAGCCTCTTTGAATCCTCCCCAAAGTGAGGATAGTAACAATCTTCCTTGAAGAATTTCTGGAAGGTCAGATGGGATAATACCTAGCAACCAGCTTGGTGCCCAGCACCCAAAAGATGCTAGGTGATGGTTGGCTCCCATTCCCAGGTCCAGGGCTCGTGCTGCTGGGCCTGTAGAAATTCAAGCCAACGCAGGCGGCATCCAGAAGATTGAGTGAAATACATCATCCACATTCCGCTTTCTCTCTCTGTCCTTCCTTTTCTCCCTCTGTCCCTCCTTCCTTCCCCTGCCTCTCTTTCTCTCCTTTTTCCTTCCCTGATGTATTGGAAAGATGGGGATTTCTTCTAGATTTAGAGACCTGCAGCTTGTGTGTGCTAACTTCAAGTATAAATTTTAATATGTTTCTCAGCGATCTGAGTATGTTTTCCTCTGCTCCCGTCTCTTTTTCCCTCCGTCCCTTTCCCTGGCAGCGGGGGACGCGGATTACAAACGGGTTGCTTTGGCACTCTGGATGGCCCCTGCAGGACTCTATTCCACTTAATTCTGAGTGGCCTGTTTTTCTAGCTTATTTCTTGTGGAGAGATTCCGGACTCCTGTTAGCTCTGCCTTAAGAGAAAGTCAGTGTAAAAGTGGGCTTTGCGTGTGTTTAAAGCACATGGAGAAGCAAATAGGCTCTTTAAGGCCTGTGACTATCTGAAAAGCAATTTGCCCCCTGAGCAGAAGAAGTACTCCCTCTTGCTGGGAAAAGTCCAAAAAAAAAAAAAAAAAAGGCACATGGCAACTGTTGAATTGGGCAATGGAGAACCAGAACAATCTATCGGATAGAAGTGAGGGCTCTGCTGCTTTCAGCTGTTCTGGGGGTGCGGGGGCTGCTCCTTCGCTACCTGCCTCTGCTGCTGCCAGCGTGGCGTCCCGGTGGGGCTGCGGCCTCTGGATCGCACACGGCCACACGACAGCAGGGATATTGCCTGTCTGTGGGCGGGTTCACTAGGTACGGTGGAGAGCCAACCTTACTTGAGCTTGTTTAATGCCCACATTTTCTTTTGGGCAGAGGGAGTGGAGAGGGCAATCCTAGATTGCCAGGACGGTTAAGCGGTCCCCTTGTCTAATCCCAGGAGTGTCATACTCGAAGCAAGATCCGCGCCAGGGTCAGGCCGTCTGGCTTGCTCCCCTCACTCTTGATATTTTAGACAGTAGGAAACTCCAGCCCCCGAGAGGGAGAATGCATTGTTTCAAGTCCCAGGATGGGAAAGTGGGTATTCCAAAGTCCAACCTGGTTCTCTGTCTTTGCGCCCCCCTGTCTCCAGCTGGGTACTGGATTCGGGAGAAGGTGCTCAGAGGAGGCCCAAGAATGTGCCAAAGGGGCTGCAGAACCCACATGTGGTCTGTCCACTGGTCCCCCCTCCCCCACCTCGGGACCTCCAGGAACCTGGGGCCCCATGACATTCTCAGGAAAGGCCGACAAGGAGTCCTCCGGCCTCATGATGCCTCAACCTCAAAGCTAGGGCTTACTTTTGGAGGCCAGACCCCCTGCCACGGGCTGTTTACGCCCCCCCCCACCGCTGCAGAGCTCCAGAACAAGAAAGCAAAGAGCTGTGGGAGCGGGTGCCCAGGAAGCCATAGGGTTGGAAGTGTGCCCAGCCTTGGACAACCAACTGGAGGGACCACAGCGGTGTTTTACTGAGCATCTGGCAACATTGTCCAGGAGAAGCAAGAGTGCTCCAAGGTGACTCAGCCTGGATCTTGAGGTCTTGCCCCATTTCTTACCAGCTGTGCAAGCTTGGGCAAGTCAGTAACCTCTCTGTGCTCCAGATTCGGTCCCCGTCACCCGGGAGAGTAAGATCCTTGGGGCATGTTGTGAGGACTGCCGGGGGAGTCTGAGCACAGCCCAGCGCCGGGCACAGGTGGGTGCCCCTTGGCGTCTGCTGTTTTCACCCCCTTAGAGCCTCGTACACATGTAGTGGGGAAGACAAGACAAACCGGCTGAAAAGTTGTCTACAGAAATCCTGTGGTGCGGGAAGGACTGTCATTTAGTGGTTGGGATGTTGGGAAGGCCCAGGCCCACACACCGAGGTGGCCAAACCCGTTTTATAAAATAAAGGCAGAGTGTGTGAGGAGAGGGGCTGGGGCTGGGGAGGACAATTAGGTAAGAGGAGAGTGGGGGAACTCGCGGGCCGGGGGCTGAACCCCAGGGCGGAGGGCTGTCCTTCGAGACAGTCCCAGGGGCTGCAGCGACAGAAGTCTTACAAGGCAGGCCCGGGATGGAATGCACCGCCCTACTGCCTTCTCCGGGACCCTAAGTCACACCAAACCCGGCTGGGCGCGTGGGAGAGTCAAAGTGCGGCAGAAGCAGAAAATCAGAATAAGAAGTGAGGAGAAGCAGCAGGAAGCCCAGGCTCTCCCCAGAGCCCCCCCCCTTGCTTGCTCACCCCTTGTGGGGTGGGGCGGAGTCATTTCATTTGGAAATGAAAGAACAGAGTGGCTCTCGTGTCCCAAGGATGTAGGCTCAGCCAGGTAGAGACAAAGGTCGTGTCGGCTGTCCCCTGTCACCCTTGTGGTGGATCCGGGTGGGGGGGGTCCTTATTAACCCCATTTTCTAGGGGTGCCTGGGTGGCTCAGGGGTTGAGCGTTTGCCATTGACTTAGGGCGTGACCCTGGGGTCCCGGGATCGAGTCCCGCATCGGGCTCCCTGCAAGGAGCCTGCTTCTCCCTCTGCCTGTGTCTCTGCCTCTCTCATGAATAAATAAATAGAATCTTAAAAAAACAAACAAATAGAAAAACTCCATTTTCTAGATGAGAGGAGAAGGATGTGGGGCAGGTTCTCCTCCCCATGGTCTTCCTTGCCCACAGTCCCTGCTGAACCCCCAGAATGGCCCACCATGGCCTTAGTCCCGTGGAATGAGTGTGAGGTGGCATTCTGCTGGTGACCAGTCTCCCGGCCAGAATGGGAAGCTTATGTTGGGACTAAGAAATCCTTTCATTACAAAAAAAAAAAAAAAGTCTGGTTTTCCAATGGTTATCCTGCAGCTACGTGTCATCCTGGGTTGATACCTGAGTGTGTGTGTACCTGGCTCTGCTTCCCAGACTCCGGGCTGCGGCCCGCTTCCTGCTGAGGATGTACAGTTTGCATTAGCTCATGACAGAGGGCTCCCTAGAAAGTGTCTGGCTCCTGCCCTTGTCCCCTCCGCCCCCCTCCCCCAAGTGACAAACCACATGCTACCTCTGGAGCTTCCTCCAGGGGTTTCTGGGAGGTGGCTCCCCTCTGCCAGATGTCTCACAATGGCTTTTTAAAAGGGGCAATGTGCTGCCTGTATCTGCTTACGGGGGGCTTACTGGGGAAGGGGGCTGTGGCTACGGACTTCCTCAAGGTGATGGTTAGATTTGTTTTCTTCTATATTCACACCTTAAACAAAAGAATCGGAGCATCATGAAGTGTCCAAGCTGGAAGGCCCCTCTCATTTCATTTTAGTGGAACCTTGCTGTTAGGACGAGGAAAGACTTGCCCAGAGAAACACAGCTCCATGGTAATACAGCTTCTGACCTCACCCTAGTGCCGTGTCTACAGTTTGCCTGTGGTTGAGGGAAAGGTGGGTGTGCATTACAAACAGGGGACAGCCAGGGAGCACGTCGCAGCTGGTCGCTCGCATTGCATGGCCGAAGCACATCATGCAGGGAACAGAGAGGAGCCCTAGCTGCTGACCCCTGCTCTGCCATCAGCTCCTTGGCTGACCTTAGCGAAGTCACTTTGACGGTCTGGACCTCAGCTTCTCACCTGCCATCTGGAAACTCTAATCCCTGTGTTGCTCGCTTACAGGATCAAGGCTAAGAGCAACCCAGACAAGGCACGGGAAGATCCCTGACAAAAGTTTCCTAGCCTCGGTGGGGATTATTATTAACATTTCTAAAACCTGGTTGCAGAAACATTGACTTGTAGACTGAGGTGGGCCTTGGATTAGTGCATGCTCTGACGCAGTGACGGGCAAGATAAGAAGGGATTTGATAAGGGGCCTAGTCCATGGCTCCCACAGTTTTGGGTTTCAGGGGCCAGAGAAATTTACCCTCAAATGAAAATTCAGTGACCAATATAGGGCGGGCAGCTTTCGGTTTCTGTCTGTTGTGCCCATGAAAACTAAACAAAACAAAACAAAATCACTCGGGCAAAAAGCAAGCGAACTCAACTTGCCTCCGTAGCAGCTTCAGGTTGTAAAAGGAAGGACGTGTTTATGCTTTAGGGAAGGATGTGCTCTCAGAGGAGAGGGGTGCCCCTTATGTTGAAAATAGGTGGCCGTGGGAAGAAGGGCTTGTCCTTCTCTTTTGTCCTTCTTGTCCTTGTCCTTCTCTTGTCCTTCTCTTTTCTATTTCAGGCTGGGCTGGTGAAAACCGTCATAGGGACAGAGCCAGCAGTGAGAGCCCCGGTGCTTGGCCACCTGTGAAGGCTGGGCTCTATAGGTAGAGGACATGTGATCCAGAACGGCAGGGGGTCCCATTGTCTCATCAGAACTACCCTTGTCATTGAATCCTGTTCCTGTCCAAGACGGCCTCTCTCCCTCTCTCTCAAGAGGTGAGAAGTTCTGGTCTTACTCGGAAGACCCGAGTGGATGCGGTGGTGGAATGGACGGAGCAGAGGAGGAAAACGGACAGTGACTCAGTGTGCCCGGGTTTCCTGCAAGGCTCCATGAGAACGTGTGTCCCATGTTCTGACTCCAGAGCCTGTGCTATTTCCATAATAAGGCTCTCAACTTCTGTCTGCCCTGTAGGCCAAATCCAGCCTCGCACCTCATTCTAGAAATAAAGATGTGTGGACCCACAGCTGTGCCTTCTGGTTTTCAGAGCCAAGGGCTTCCCCTGCACGACAGAGGCTTTATGGGAATTGAGGTCGCTTGTGAAGTAATTCCAGGCGGGGTTAACATACTGTTGATGAAGCTGTAATTATCAGTCTTCCTTGAAAGATCCAGAATGCTTGTCTGTTTGGGGATTTTCCTTCTCTGTGTGGTAGGTAGCAGGAAAGGCATGCCTAAGGCTTCCTGAGGGAAACTCCAAGTGGAACGCTGTTGGTTTGTGGGGCTGTGTTCAGACACTTGTGTCCTCCGGGCCCATGGATGCCCTGGTGTCTCTAGCTCTATGATGTCTCACCCTTTCTTCTTTTTTTTTTTTTTATTTATTTATGATAGTCACAGAGAGAGAGAGAGAGGCAGAGACACAGGCAGAGGGAGAAGCAGGCTCCATGCACCGGGAGCCCGACGTGGGACTCGATCCCGGGTCTCCAGGATCGCGCCCTGGGCCAAAGGCAGGCGCCAAACCGCTGCGCCACCCAGGGATCCCTCACCCTTTCTTTTTAACTTTTTTTTTCTCTGGGCTGTCTGGTTATCCCGCTGTGATGCTGCCTAGGTTCAAAAGTTTACGGGGTGGAGGTGGGTTCATGTTCTGGGGTGGAAAAAACAATGGATAACACATGAGGACATCTGGCTTCTGGGTTTGGCTCCACATGACCTTGGACATGACACTTCATTGGGTCTTACTTTTCCTCTTCTGTTCAAGGAAAACATTCCCCACATGATCTCAAGGTTTTTCATCCTCAGTGTTAAGCTAACTCTGCATATCCCCCCTGGGGCTCAGAGAGACGATGCATTAACTAGTACCTGCAATGATAGGAAACGTCCTCACCCCCTGGTGAGGACGAGGTTGGTTCTTACAACCCTACCTTCATCAGGCATTTTGACTACTACCAGTTATTTAATGATTGCTATGTGCCGGTGGCCAAGCCCAGCAATTTATGGATAAGATCTGATTGGCTTCTCCCATCCGTTCGTGAAGTAGGTAGCATTATTCCCATTTTACAGATAAAAAAGCCTGAGGCTCCCAGGGGGTACGTAGACTCAAGATTCATACCCACATTTGCCTGACTCTAGATTTCAAACTCTTTAACACAACGGCGCTTTGCATTCCTGTCCGTGTCCATGTGAGGGCCTATGCCACTTCATTAGTGGGAGAGCAGCGGCCACCAGAGTACCCAAGGGAGGCTGCTCGGGTGAATCCAGATGCACCTGCTCAGCTCTGAGCAGCCTCACCTTCACCTCCACCCACTTTTCTGTTGGGCACTGCTATGATCTTTCTGGCTGTTCACCCACTGTGATGCCATATGATTCAGTGTACATTTACTCCCAATTCCAAGGTCTTACCTCCTTTAAGGGGGAATTTTCCTGGTGGGTTGGGAATGGAGTCCTGGAAGAGAGGAAAGAAAAAAAGAGGCAGTGTGAGATTGTCATGAATGGAAAGAACTCATCATTTTCTTTTCCATTTCGGTTGCCCTCCAAGTGCTGTGCAATTTAGACTTCATGTTCCATTTGACTCTTCAGTTAAAAAGAATTAATTCACTGACCTAGTTCACGCTGGGCTCCTCTCAACCCTTGGCCCAATAACTTGCCTATCAGAGAGACAATTTGAGGGGCTTACTATCCATATTTCACAGGCGAGGAACTGGAGGCTGAGCAGGGTAAAAGGAAAAGTTTGTGGCAGCTCAGGGGACCAGAATCTGCAACCCATCGCCCTGTCCAGGGTTTTTGTTTTCACCTCCACATTTGATATTTTCCCCCCTTCGGTCAACAAAAGAACAAGCAAGTGTAATATATAAACATATGTGGGTTTTTTTCCATATTTGATTCATCAAACAGTGAAAATATGCTGCAAACATACCTGGGAAGGTACATCTCTATCTTTCCTGTGGTTGGAAATTCTGAATTAATTGAATGCTTATATGCCAAGCATTGTGATGATACCGTAAATAATGAAATAGGCTCCCTGCTTTCGTGACTTTATTATGAATGTATATATGATTATCATATCTAAATTTTAACTATATAATATAAACTCAAAGGAATATCATGTATCTATAAATCCACATTACATGTTATGTTATTTATTCTCTAATACACATAAATATATGTATATAAATATTTATACAGGTAAGTAAGAAGTTGATAGAAGTGACTTGTCTTCTGAAAGGGGGCCTCCTCCTGGGCTGGGGGATTAGAGATACTATTAGGGAAGTCTTGTTGGGGTGCTCTGAGCAAGTAGGTAACAGAAGGAGCACTGCTCTTTACCTCTTCACCCCGAGCCTCCTTCCCCTTTCTCCCCACCTCAGCCGTGGAGGTGCACCTCAGGTGTCTTGCCAATAAAGAATAAAGTATCTTATTTCTCTTTTGAGTTGTCCACATTGGGATCTCCTGTAGTGCATTGGATTGAAATATTAATAAAGACCCAGATAGAAGTGACATTGATATGGGTGAAAATAACTCCTCAACCTCTTCCAGAGCAAGAAGTTAGCAGCTCTGCAAATCTTACTTCCTAAGTGTCGGTCTGAACACCTAGAACCATCTGGAGCTTCCCTTTTATCCCACCATTTCCATGGGGGGCTCTGTTCCTTTGCCTTCCACCGAGGGCTCATTTTCTCATAAATGGATCTCTTCTCCAGCTCAAGCGTGTTGTAATGAATTGAGGAAGCCTCCCGAAGACAAAACCCTGGCATAGCACTGCTCTGGAGATAGCGGAAGTCAGCATACACTCCAGGGCGTCAGCTTTTCAGGGCAAAGGAAGTGAACTTGGCTTGGAAGGTCCTTCCCTCTCGGCTCTAATAGTCTATGATTTTATTGCTTTAGTTGAAAGCTCTTAATCTAAGTAACTTTGTTGTGCATTGTGGTCTCTCAATTACGCATGCAGTTCATAGGAAAACCTGACATCACAAAATTCCCCTCTGTGTTGGCTCTACAAGACTGCAAATAGCATTTCGAAATCTAAGGAACAGCTAGTGTGCTACAAAGTATGATCGTCAATGGATGTGATGTGCAAATGCACATAGGAGGAAAACATCTATGTTTAAATAGGGTGCTAAGATGGCTAAATTCATCGGTCACCCAGGAAAATATCCATCCATGGACAGGGAGAGAAGGCTGGCAGCGTAGAACCACTGCGGCCATCCCAGCCTCCACGAGCCGTCCGGGAAATGCCAGAGGGTTTATACATCCAGCATATATTGAGTGAGCACCTGGTCTGGTGTGTGCCAGGAATCACTTTAGTCACTGGAAGATGTCCCATGGAGTTTATGGTTTAGTCATGAGAGCAGTCATTTAAAATATACAAATAAATATATAATTGAATTCCAAGTTGAGGCGAGGACGATGAAAGAAGAGTTTCAAAATAACCCTTCTCAAACTTTTACACACGTTATGTGCATCACCTGAGGAGCTGATTAAGATGCAAATTCTGATTCTGCTGGTTTATCCGGAGCTTGAGAGTCTGTATTTCTGACAAGCTCCCAGGTGACGCTGAGGCTCTTGGCCCACGGAACGTAGGCCATGGTTGTAAGAAATAGTATCTGGGAGGAGGACCTCATTTATATTGGGGCCAGAGGAGGCCTCTGTCTGTCACTTGAAGGTTGTTTTCCAAAACAACACATCTTAGTACGGGAAAGAATCCTGTTGCTTAAACCTTCACCCAGAGCCCAGGGCATCCAAGATGGAAGTGTGATTTTTCCTATTTTGGAGAGCTCCTAGGATGAAGTCTCCTTCACTCCCCTGGCTGCCCACGGTAGAAAAGCTCAGAGAAGCAGAGCCAGAGAAGGAACCTAGATGTCTTTCAGTTCATCAAGCTAATTTAGTAGAAGAGGAAATTGAGATACTTGTGAGTCAGTGGCAGATCCTGGATTGAAATCCTCTGGTGTTCTTTCTACTGCCCCAATAGAGATGCTAGCTTTGGAAGCCAAGGAAGGAGACGCTCATTCTCCCCTCTCTTTAGCAATCCTTGCATTTATAGAAAGGATTCTGTAGAAAGGCAGGGTGTAAAGAGATGTGACTTTTACAATTTTCTGGGAGTTGTTTATGCCCTAGGCAGTATCTAGTGCTGTCTATCAACTCCTCTTTGGCAAGGTGCCTCCCGGTCCTAGCATTCTCTCCCCAGTCTTGCCTGGGGACCTGGGTCCTGGCTGGGGAAATATGGACCATCTTGCTCAGCGAACTTGGCTTTGAGGTCAGTTGCGCATAGGATGGACATGGACATCCTATGGACAGAGGCTAATGCACCCTCCCAGGCTGTCATTCTCAGCTCCATTGAGTAGCTCAGGAAACTTTATCTCCATGGCTAACAATCAGCTGTACTTCCTTCATTGAACTTCTTTTGTTTCAGACTCCAGGTGTCTGATGGGTATTTCCAACAATGTTTCTGTGGAGGGAGGGAGGAACCATCACGTTTAACCTGCTTGTCCCCAGGTGGAATGACTCAGTCCCAAACATGTTGCCTGCCCACGACTCTGTTTTCCTGTTTCCTTTTGTCACTGGGATTGGAAGGCAAACTCCTCCCAGATACTATTTCTTTCTTTCTTTTTTTTTTTTTTAGATTTTTATTTATTTTATCATGGGAGAGAGAGAGAGAGAGAGAGAGAGAGGCAGAGACACAGGCAGAGGGAGATGCAGGCTCTATGCAGGGAGCCTGACATGGGACTCGATCCCGGGTCTCCAGGATCAGGCCCCGGGCTGAAGGTGGTGTTAAACCGCTGAGCCACCTGGGCTGCCCGCTAGATACTATTTCTTACAACCTCCCTACACTGGCTTGTTGCAGACACAACAAGATACTGTGTATAACATGTTGGCAAGTGCTTGAAAAATGATAGCTATTTTGGTTATTCTCTTGATCCTGATAATGTGTTTAATTTGCTCCAAGACCTTGAAAGACTCATTCCTTTCACAGAGCAATGCTGCATGGAAGCAATCGCATTCCCAGTTGTGCTTTTGATCAAAGATGTCCCTTCTGGTTGAAAATGGCCAAAGGCAACTAATGGTTGGAATATGCCAGGGAGATTCCATATCCTGTTTCTTGCTGGCCTCACCTTGTCTTATAAGCTGGGTCATGGAGATTTTTGGCCAGGAATGTTTCCCTTACTTTTGAGCAATCATAAGGAAGTACTTCATGAGGGTGCTTAGTCCTCCAGGGCTAAATGCTTTCCATGCATTTATTTCATTTGGTCTTTACCCCAAGAGTTAGTGATTGATGAAGGCTTAGCGATTTCAGAAGGTCCTATAAATGGTGAATAGCAGGGAAAAGATCCAAATCAAGGGTCTTGACTTGGAAGGCTATTCTTCAATGCCATGCTATGCTTCCTTTCTAGAGTAGGGCAGGATGAAGCTGGGGCAGAAAATTCTTCTGAGACTCAATGAGAAAGTAGATGGAAGTCAAAGAAAATCTTCAGGAGAAAGACAAATTTTTTTTGGCAGATTTTTTTTTTTTTTGGATAGCTTAAAGCAGTGCTGAAAGGACCAGAGTGGCTTAAAGCAGTGCTCTTTCCACTAGGGATCCTGTTAAAATGCTAACTCTGGTTCTGGAGGTATGGGGTGGATCCTTAGGGTTTTCATTTCTAGTAAGTGTTTAGACGATGCCAGTGCTGCCAGGCCATGTTACTTTGAGTAGCAAGGGCTGAAAGACGTTATTCATTAGGCAATCAGAACATCCAAAGTCTTCCTTCCCCAAGGAATGGGGAATGGCTGGCTACAGGAGGCTGGGCTCATACATGGGTTTAAGAAATCTTTCTACTCTGCTGGTGGACACAGCGTCCTACTCTCTTATCTACCTCTGTCAATGCTTCTTCCCAGCTACCTCTACTTCCTGCTGTTCCCTGTGCAATCTGGGCTGACTTCTGTTCTGGCCCTGCTACTCGTCTCCTGACACCTGGGCTTGCCTTCTTCTGGGCTGTGCCTCTCTCTGCTCACTGTTCTGCCTCACCTGGAAAGCCCTGCCCCAGCTCCACCTGCCACCAACCTTCCAATGGAGAGCTCTTCCCTACTGAAGAATACCAGTTAATAAATGCAGAAAGAATGATAGGATTAGGCAATCATCATTTTTCATCCCTTGGTGCATTTCCTGATTCAGACAAAGATCATTGAGGAATGCCTAAACCACTTAAAGATATTTGTGTGTCTTTAAAGTGTTACCCCACAGATTAATTATTAGTAGGAGAGAAAAAAGTGCTCACCAGTGGTCATCACCTTAATCAAGTAACTAAACATCATCACCAATAATGGGACAAGTTGACATATGCCTCTAGGTGTGCTGCAATAAGAAGTATGTAGCATTGCCTATGGACTGTTCTTGCCAAAAAAGTTTCATCTGAAGGTAGTCACAACAAACACTAAGCCAAATCCAAAACTTGGCCAATTCTACAAGTGCAGTAGCCTGGACCCTTTGAAAAAGTCAATGTCCTAAGAAATAAACAACGAAGGGCAGAAGAAATTGTCAGATGATCAATTCTCAAACTTTAGTGTGCCTATGAGTCACCCAGGGAGCTTGTTAAAAAGCAAATTTTTATTGAGTGGGTCTAGAATGGGGCCTGGGATTCTGTATTTCCAACAAGCTCCCAGAACCGCTCTTTAAATAGCAATGTTCTAGACTGAAACGGACATAACCAAATGTGGTGTGTGACCTGAGTGTGGGTTCAGGATCCCCAAACAAAACAAGGCACAAGAGCTGAGGAAGATATTTTTGGACAAGGGGGCAGTGGGCATTGTTCTATGGACCGTACATTATTACTAGATGTTATCATTGAATGGACATTGACTCTCTTGGCTGTGACATTGCAGTAAGGAGGATATGGGGGCTGAGACACTTGCAGGCCATGCCGTCTGCACCTTACTGTTATACACATAAAAAGAGCACAAACAGGACAAAATGTTAATACGGCTGATTTAGGTGAAAGGTTATATGGGTGTTTAATGTTCTATTTTTCTGTAGGTTTTGAAATTTTCAAAACAAAACTTTGGGACTAGGGCATCCTTCTAATTCTTGGAGGAGGCTCAGCTTCTGTTCTAGCACTTCTGCAAGCCCCCCCCCCCCTTTCATCCCAAACAGAAACTCTTCCTCCCCTCCCATCTATGGGATTCTGTGACATTCTGTCCTGAGCTCTTGGGTGTTTGGGCCTTGCTTAGAGAATCCCCAGAAAATGGGGCATTCTGTCCCATGCACATGGGTCCTCCCTTTCTACCCTAACACAGGGCTTGCCCCTGTGAAGACTTTCAGTGGGTTTTTTTTTTTTTACTTGATAAATTGAATGCATTGAGACAGTACTATGGGTAGAGAGAAGCATCATGGGGCATTTCAACTCACCCCTATATTGTATCTGAACATAAAAGCAAACCAAAAACCATACGACTACCACCAACAATCTCTATACCTAACCAGACGCTCAGTGCACTCTAGGTGGGGAGGTGGAGAGTAGTAAAGTCCTTAAAAAAAGGAATTTCCTTCACTTATAAAGGGAAAAGAGGCAGCTGCTTTCTCTTTCTAGAAAGGATCTTTTTGAAAACCTAAGGATCCTGAGCCCTTGTTCTAACCCTTTGGAATGTAAATAAATCTCTTCAGGGACTGGATAAGCCTAGTCCCTAGGTTTATAGAATTGGCCCTTAGATTGAAGACTTTAGAGACTTCTGAAATGACGCCTCTACTGTCAACCTGACAGTCCATCTCCTTATATCACCCTTTGTTTCTGGAAGAGATAAGAAGGTAGTCACATAACAAAACAAATTTTATTGTTTTTCATTTGTTTTGCTGTACAAATTTTGTGAAATTTCATCCTGACAGATACGCATGGACTCTGTTGTGCTTACTTAATAAATCAGTTTTCTATCTTTCTATATGGATGTGAAGAGGTGTTTCTTTGTTAGCAGGACTTTTACTGCCTCCAGAGTATGTTGGTATAATCTCTGCTGAGGCTGACTGATGATATTTATTGAAGCGAAAAATATACATTCTATTCCCATCACTAGGAATTTATCCCACAGATATACTTGCAGACGTGCACAGTGGGTAAAGCGACTAGAGAAAAATATAAGTGTCCTTCACCAGGTAGATAAAATAAATTACGAAGCAGTCATACAACGCAATACTATGTGACTCTTCCAAAGACTGAGACAGACTTTCGTGTGTTGGTGTGGAAGGGACTCCAAGATACACGGTCAAGTCAATAAAGCAAGGTTCAAAAACATGAGTCTACTATAATGACATGTTGTACTATATATTTGCAGAGACACAAATTTCTGTGTATTTTTTCAAAGGACAAGGAAGAGTCTGTTAGTGGTGGTTGCCTTAGGGAAGAGGGAATGGTGATTGGGCGGGCAGGGTGTGAGTGAGTTTTAATTTCTTTTCCCTTATTTACTGTTTACTTTTCTTAAACCATATAAATAGAATATTTTATAACAAGTATACTGGTTTAACTGTAAATTAAGGAAAACTACCACAGGGACTCTCAAGACATTACTACATGATAAGTTCTATAAGCAACACAAAAGCAGGAATTTTGTTAGCTTTGTTCAAGCTGTATCCCCAATGCTTAGAAACACGTAAGATGCCCAATAAACATTTGAGATTGAAACCTAAGTTTCTCCTTTGCCTCGCACAAGGAGTCTGACCTTGGAGTTTTTTGATCTTCAGGCCAAATCTCAAGGCAATCCTTGTTGGTTTTTCCTACAGGCCCTGTGTCTTCTCTCTGTACCATTGGCCAGGAGTGCACTCTCCTCTGATTTCTCTTCCCCACCTGCTTCAAATTTCTCAAGCCAGTCTGGAATTCCAATCTCCAGTGAAGTTTTTCTGAAACCTGGGAAAACACTCTGTCTCCTTCATTTGTGGTGTCATGAAAACCCTATGTAACAACCTTCCATCACTTATTATATATTATGACTTATCTTGTTTTATTATATTTTAAGACTTATCTGTTCATGTGCTTCTTACCTAGAACTGTGACCTCTTAGGCTGTAAAACCATTCTCATGGTACTCTATCCCTGCCCCCTTCCAACCTCACACAGAGTGCTATGTAGCCGCCGACCCATTCCATTTTTTGATAGTTGGGATGTGAGTTTAAGTTTCTCAGGCCTATCCCATTGATTTCTTTACCAGGGGTCCTGTTATTAGAGTCTTTCCTTTTATCTAAATTCCTAATGTCAGCCTGCATTCCCTCTTCCTGCAGAAAGCCTTCCTTGATAACCCAAGGGGATAACTCTTCTTAGCTCTTAGGACAGTTAATGTCTGAATAATTTATTGGAAATGATAGTTTATTGTGCAGTATAAAACACTGCACATTTAATATCACAATTAGTATGACAAGCCTTAGCTTTTAAGCAAGTAACTGATATCTCCCAGACTAAAGAAACCACAGCCCACCAAACCATATAATCAGATTGTGAAGTGAATCTTTTCATATCCTCATATGAGAAGTGAGTCAAGGAAATGGATGCGCAAGAAGATAAAGCTCCCGAAAGAGGAGCAGGAACAAAATTTCTAAGTGTTTCTGTGGCTGGCTGATAGGTAAAGGGAGTGTTGTTCTCATTAAACAATCGAGCACAGTCTTGACTCTATCACTTTCTCAGGATGACTTAGTTCAAGCCCCTTCTCCTTTCTGTTCCTGCTTTTCCACACATACAAAAATGGGCCAGAAAGATCCACTCTAGTTCCTTTCTGGAAAGAATGGAATTGCATAAGGACACTTCTAGAGCTCTCTCCAGCTTTAGAGTTCACCATCACCCCCAATACCTTCCTTCCCTTCTTCTTTCCTTTCATTTTCTTTCCCTTTCCTTCCTTCCTTCTCTTTCCTAGTAGTTCTAGATGCAACATTTAACTAAAGAAACTTCTTAAAGACCACTTCAGTTTCTTTTCTTTGGCCATTGCTATAAAATGATATACTTCTGGTTTACTTCAAATTAGAATTACAGAAATGATCTAGCCTCTACCAAAAAAAAAAAATGCCCTAGAATATTTCCAAAAGTATTATTCTTAGTATACATGGATGAACTCATTCAAGGATGCATTTTATAAACCTTACGATCTAAATCAAATGTTAGTAACTCTGTTTTCTTTCACTTTTATGGAGGTATGAGCCTCAAAGCTTCATTTAAACTTCAAAGCTGGTGACCCTTGAGAAACAGATACCCAAATCTCTTAAAGCCTAGTTCCATTCACCAATCCATGAGGTATAGAACATTCAACCTAAGACAACTGCAGGGAAACGGAAATCTTGCAGGATTGTAAGAAAAACGGGAGCTCTGAAAGAATAAGTAGAAACATTCTCACCTTGGCAGGGCAGGGCACGAGGGGGATCAAGTTCTCAAATTACCAAAATAACAAAAACTTCTCTTCATTCAAAAAATGCATGAGCGAAATATACCACCAATATGGTATTTTCTACAAAATGCACACTGGCCAGATTCTCTGTAAACACCAATTTCCTAAAATATGAAGAAGTGTCCTCCTTTGTCTCTTCTGTTTTTGCAACAAATCTTACCATTTCCTCCAAACAAAGCCAATTTCCTGAGATGTTTGCCTCTACAGTGGGTACCCATAGTTGCTTGTAGCTTTAGTATTCTGAGCAGTCTCAGAGGCAACAGGCATTACAAATATTTCTATGTTCTGCCCTCGTGCTCTGGGTTTCTCGTGACATCCTAAACTCTTCCAAGCAGTGGCTCAGGAGGAAGCCTCCACTTGCCTTGTAGGCTTTAATTAGCTCTAAGGACCTAAGCCTGGTCTCCTGTCTTGCTCCTTCTCGTATACACCTGGGTCACTGAAACCTAGCTCCTTGTTGAGAAAGCTCTTGGCAACAGAGGAGGCCCCGGAGAACTCAACACTGTTTGGACTGAGAATAGAGAACCTTGAAGAAGACATGGTAACAAGTCGTGTGAATCTGTTATCAGATTTCCTTATCACTTCCTTCTCAGATACACATCTCTGGCCCAGCAAAAAATTTAAATCTTAATTTCTTAATACTAATAGCTCCTGTCTCTTCTTCTGGCCCATGTGAGTCTGCAAACTTTTGAGGTGACTGCTGAACATATTTTCTCTTAAAAGCCAAATTATTTCAGAGAGTTGAGTTCCTGTTTCTTTTCTCCCTCTTTCTACATGATATATGTACCAGATGTTGGTTTTTTCTTTCTTCTTCTTCTTCTTTTTCTTCTTCTCAGCTACTTTTTGTTTTTTTCTCAAGCCCTTCTCTCTGGGGAACACTGAACGCAAATCAGAAAAAAGGTGACCAGAAGTCCACTTACCGTCTTCTGAACTACCAACATCATGATGGTTGCCACAGCAAAGATGAGACACAGAGCCAGCGCCGTGGTGGTGAAGTAGAAATAACCACGGCTTGTGGTTCCCAAGTGGCTGGCGACAGAGCCTGCTGGCACATGCATGGCTGTGTCTTGAGAAGGGGCCATTCGGTTGAGTGCTTGCTGCAGCCCTGGGTCCATTCTTATATAGTCTTCCCACAGCACACCTTATCTCTCCTCATCTGATTCAGTTCTGAGCCCATCTCTGTTCCAAGAAGGATTCTCCCCCTGCATCCTGGATCATGTGACGTGGAAAAAAACCTTCACCAGCTGCCACACGAAGAAACTCTTCTCTGGGGGCGTGAGGCGAAAGACAGCAGCAAGGGTGGGGGAGAGGCTCATTTTTCATTGCCAGGGATGAATTTGAGGGCAGAGAAACTGTAGCTACAGAGAAGGTGGTTGATGTCAGAGGGCGAGAAGGAAAATGACGGTTTCCCTACTCTGGGGTGTGTGTGTGTGTGTGTGTGTGTGAGTGAGTGAGAGAGAGAGAGTGCACAAAGCGACTTCTGTTTCACTTAGACTCAGCCACAAAACGCCTTCCTGCTTGAGAAGCCGCATCTTCTCTTCAGCGAGGCCTGCAGCTCAGAGGACCTCGTCAGAAAATGTCTCTGTGCTGGGCCTCCGGGAAGCTGGCGTCCTCGCACTGGGCTGTGATGACTCCAGAGGGTTTGGTTTGATCGGATCAGCTCCTGCTGGAAACTGGAGATCGTTCCAGCTGCCTGGGAAGGAAGCGCCCACAAGCATGGCCATGGGGCCAAAGGGGGCGAGCCCACCGCAGTAGGAGATGTGGGGGCAAATGTCAAGAGAGCAGGAATCTGGAAACGTTGATCTTTTCAACAAAAATTCCTGCCGGCCCTATTGGGAGGGGTCAGCCCCGCAGATAAACCTGGGCTCGCCTGCCCAGTTGCAGAAAAGGGAAGGGACTGGCGGTGGCGGTGGTGATGGGGGTGGGGAAGCAGCCTGGTGCAGAGCGTGGGGGGTGTGTTCTGTGGGCGTGTGCATGGTGGGCGTATGGTATGCTCGTGTGTGGTGCACCTACGTGATGTGTGGCGTGTGTTGTGTGTCTTATGCATGGTGTGTGTGTGTGTGTGTGAGAGAGAGAGAGAGAGAGACTGTTGCAGCCGAAGCTCTGCGATCTCAGGCACAGTGCTAGTGCCAGGTGCGCTTCACACCTTGCCTCACTCCACCCTCCCCTCTGCCCTCTGATGCACCTAACACTGGCTTTTCACACATGGCAATATTGAGGCTCAAAGAGCATGAGGACGGCTCATGCTTTTTTTTTTCTTCTTTTCTTTCCTTTTTTTTTTAAATACACATTTATTAGCTCACAGTTGCTGTGGGTCAGGAATCCAGGCACAGCTTAGCCGGCTCCTTTGCTTCATAGTCTCTCACAAAGCTGCAATCAAGGTGTCAATCCAGGACCTGTCATCTTCTCTGAAGGTTGCACGGGGAAAGGATTCACTTTCAAGCACACTAAGTAGTTGTTGGCAGTTTTCAGTTCTTTGTGGCTGTTTGAGTGAGTATCTCAGTTCCTCACTAGGTGTTGACCGGAGGGGCTACTCTCAGTCCCTTACCACACTGGCCTCTCTCACATGGCAACTTGCTTCATCAAAGCAGGCAAGTTGAGAACTCAATAGAATCTCTCTAGGATGTATGTTTTCATTCTCTTTCTGGTCTAAAATCACTTGCAAGTGGCTGACTTGAGACTCAGGTTCTGCCATCCACCGTGTCCGTTCATTGTCATCCATCATGTTGATCCATGAAGTCACCTGGGTGGCAGCCATATCTGTCAGCGCCCACTGCCCCGTGTTAAATCATTCAATCGTCACTGCTTGAAGGCTGAAAACCTGAGGTCTGGTCTCAGCCATGCCCACTCTCAGCCTTGGGTCCTTGTGCAAGTCCTTCCGTCTCCCCCTCCCCCCGCAACCATGCATTGACAGCCTCTGTGGGCATCACATCACCCTCAAGTAAGGACAATCTGTGAGGGGGATAGACTTGGCAAAGGGGTTGGCCTGGCCTGTGCTGGTTGACCATTCCCAGTGGTCCCCTGGGCCGAGTCTAGAATTTGGACAGAAATAATTGATAGATTCTCTAAGGGACAGAGCTGTCGCATCTGTGGTTACTGGCGATCTCCACTTCAACACACCATTTAAAATCTGAATCACTACAGAGCTGGTGCCTGCAGAGTAGCTCTTTGAAAACTTCATTCGGAAGTACCCAGTGCTCTGTAGCGCCCGCCCTCCCCTGCCTTTCTGCTCATTTGGGGTTGCACTCTATCTCTGAGAACCAGCAGAAATCCCGGCTCCTCCTAAGGAAATGTTCTGTATCCAAAGCCAAGCTTGGATTGTTCCCCCTGCTGCAGCGGCAGTGATCCCAGACTGCTGAGCATTACCTGAGTTGGGTCAGACTCTAGAGACTGGTCTGAGTATTCCTTCCCAGTGAATCCATAAAAATCACAGATCCTGGAGATGGAAGAGCCATCAAGAGGTAAATTGTTTTCTTGGGCTAACCAGAGTGGTATAAAGTAGACCTGTTTTACAGTCAAGGAAGCAGATGCCCCCTGGACCCCAAGTCGGGCTTACTTTTGGAAGAAGTGGGTTGCACGTGTTCAGTTGGTCTGTAAACTGAGGAGGGGATGAAGGCAGCCAGTGTCCTCCAGGGCACGTAGCCAGGGGATCTGGTGAGAAGGCCGTGTCCAGTGTCGGGCGCAGACAGGGAGTGGGTAGCGGGGGGCTCTGGAGTCTGCCCAGCGCTGCTGAGAACAGAGTGCTCCCTTGGCCCGTGTCTTCAGTCTCTTTGATGAAAGTGGAAAACTTCTGATTGTGGAATGGAAGCTGTGGGTGTTGAAAAATAAAAGGGCTTTGCTTGAAGTACAGGTCTTCCTGAAGGCCCGTGGGGCTGAGAAGGGCAGTGGAAAAAAATGTTTGTCTTACAGTTACACATTTTGCATATAGTACGATGTCCTGAGAGGGAAGGCTGACACGGGGGAAAATCACTCTTTGTTTTTACTCAGAACCTTCTGAGCAGTTGAGATTTTCAGATCCGTTTGCTTCTCCAGCAGCCTGTGGGCCCGATCTCACTGCCGTCCCTGTGCCTCTCCTCCACTCCAGACCTGCGGGCTTCCCTGCTTCCCACCCCACCGGTCTGAGCCCCTCTCGCTGCCCAGCTGCTCCAGGATCCCGCCCGGCCAGCCAGGTGGCCCCATCCCTTGTGCGACCCGGCTGCTTTCTCTTTTCCATTCGGTCACCCGATGTACAAATGGAAAGAGCTTTTACAGAGTTTCTCACTGAGTGACTTTCAAATCCCTTCTGGAACAGAAACTGTACAGTGAGTGTAGAAATGTAAGAAAGAGGAGCTTTTCTGGCTGAAGCGGAGGCAGGACCACAACGATGACGATGAGGGCCTGGCCCAGTATGCTCATATACCTCTTAATGGCCTGGGGTATCTCCAGGATGGAACAAAACTTGCAACCTTGCAATTTCGCTGAAATTCCTTATTCCTCAAATCAGGAAGCTGAGGCAGAGAACTGGAGATGAGTTGTGATGGGGTTCTCAGGGGAAGGGACAAAGTCATGCTTAGGAGTCTCCTGTGCTCATTCTCATTCCCTCCCTGCTAATAATATTCCTGGTGCAGCCCCATTGCATGCCAGGCTGTCCTTATCCTTCCACTGCTTCAGACCCTTCCTGCCCCTGTTGCCTGACTCTGTCTCCCAGGGAAGCCTGCCCAGGCCTCTCAAGCCCACCAATACCCTCTCTCCACAATACTCCATGGTCATGCCACCCCACAGTGTGTCCAATTATCTACTTGCTTTGACCTCTGTCAAGTGTGTGAACATGTGACTTTGGCCTTCCCCATAAGACTGAAGGTTCCTGAGGGTAATCTTTCTTGCTCCCCGTGCACTATTTGGTGCTGGACCTATGTATGATCAACCCTCAGTCAATTCTTGTGTTGGCTTTGTGTTTATGGGAAGAGAAGGTTCTAGAAGGTTGGTTTATACAAAGGAATTGTGTGACGGTGTATTTGTCTTTCACTTCTCAACGGTCCCCTTTCCCTGTCCTACAGGGCTTACTTGGCTGCCCGTTGGCCCTTACATTCCAGCATGGCCCCATGCCTCCTTCAGCCTGTAGGTAGTTGCTGAGGTGTGGTTGTAGCATCTGAGACTCAGTGAGCAAACAGACCTAATCTCTCGTCCCTTCAAAAAGGAATGGCATTTTGGAAAAAAGAAGAATAACCAGTTGTAGGACTTTCCCCAACTGCTCTGCCATTGTTTTCCTGTATAAAGGACTGTGAGATCTCTATCATATAGACCCAAAGTGTGGTCCCTGGGCCAGCGCTAGAAGAACTTGGTGGCACTGCAAATCCTTTGACAACACCTTAGACTTAGTCAGAAACTCAAGCTAGGGTCCAGCAATCTGTAGTTTAACATGTACCCCAGGGAATTGCAATTCCTGAAACCAGTTGGAAATCGTTGGTTTAGGAAAATAATCCATCTAAATTCTAGAAAGAGTCTATAAAGGATCATCTGGTCAGGTTCTGGCCTTTGGGCAAGTGAGGCTCTATCCCCATTATGTAGATGAGAAAACTGAGGCATAGAAAAGTCATGATCAAAAAAGACAAATAAATAAAAATTAAATAAAAGAAAAGTCATGATCAGGGTCATGTAGCTAAGCTGAAGAATGTTGGCATGAAGACTCATTTTTCTGTCTCTCACGTGGGCCTACTTTCTAAACTCAAATAAGGCAGTGGCTATAAAAATACTATTGCAGGTGGAGATAACATTTGTAATATTTATCCAAAGTTCTGTTGTGGGGAACACAGTATTTGGCAGGAAGAAATATTTTTAAAAACAATTGGTATTCTTGAGAGAAGGGCAAACTCCTCTAGGGTATTTTCAAGCAATAAAACATGCAGTAAGGATCTTGTCCCACTGTCTGATTAACTGTTTTGTAGAGTCTGACTTGAGTAGATTGGACTTTGGAGTTGGACAGAGAGATCCTGCACTGAGGATCTAGTGACCACAAATACAGTGGATGTGGAAGGTTTAGGGTCACAGCAAACTATGGTCAGGGACTGAATCAGCCCACCACCTATTTTTATAGGTAAAACATTATTGACACACAGTCATGCTCATTTGTTTATGCATCATCGTGGCTGGGTTTGCATGACAATGCAGAGTTGAGGTTGTAACCAAGACCTCAAGGTCCATAAAATATAAAATATTACTATTTAGCCCTTTACTGAAAAAATGTACTGACCCCTGATTTAGAGTATTAAAACAAACTCAAGTCAGGATTACAAAAGAAGGGATTTGGAGAAAAGAACAGAAATGTGTTTCCTCAGACTCCTCCATAAAATCTGCATGTAGGTTTAAATTGCGAACTCATGTTTTCACGCAAGACGATTCTTTCTTGGGATTCACTAACAGTAAAGGAGTTAGATAGCCTCGTTTATGCATGACCAAATTATACTACTGGAGAGGACCCAGGAGCTGAGAGAGAGGCAAGACAGAAGGGATCTGGGAAATCTGTAGATAGACACCCTTCCAGCATTGGGAATTTATGTGTATGTTCATGAATAATATGCAACATACATATACACAGATATGAATATATACATTACATGCATGTGCACACACACGTTATTCCTGCCTACTTTAAAAAAGTTTTGAGGCAAATTAAAACAAATGCACACATGTATAGGAACTGAAGCCATTAAAACAAGGCAAAAGGTAGGAGTCATCATATAAAGGGAGAGAGTAAAGCAACAGGATTAAGACATGAACACACCCTGGTAGGTGACAGTGTTCAGCGGTTGAGTACAAAATGTATACTTCTGAGCTTCTTGGTAACCAGCGCAAAGAAGAAAACATATTGGGTTGCATAACTCTTTGATCGTAAAAGCGGATGAGTTCAAAAGGAGAAATGGACCCTTTGCTGCTTTTATAGGTGCTTTGAAATATATAGCATATTCTGAAATGGCTGATGGTAATCTATGAATTTAAAGCATGGCATCACAATGAATCAGGATAAAAGTCAATTATAAGAAGTGAAAATACTGGAATATTTAAAAAGAAATAGGGTCTTATGATTTTCCGTGATGCAGAATTAAAGATGAGCAGACACTAGGGCACTGGAGGATTCAAAAAAAAAAAAAAAAAAAAAAAAAAAAGAGCATCACTTTCCTGGCATCTAGGAGCTTCCAGGAAAGCTGATGAACTAGAAAACTCTTAAGCTAGATGGTCCTTAAGAACTCCATTGTCATTCAAAGAAGAGAGGTGAATCTGCATTTTTTTTTTTTTTTTGCAAAGTTGGGGAAAGGTCCTTCCATATTAATAAAAGAGGAAAAGAGAGAAGATGACATATTCTATGGTGTGTCACCCATTGGGCATCTGTGGACACTACTATGTGCTAGGCACTGTTGCTATAGCAACCAACACCCCACAGACATCATCCCTGACTTCCTGAAGCTTACAATTGGGGGAGCAAGATGGGCAATTAAATATGTAATCACAATATAGTGTAATTGATATTAATAACAGATGATTCAGGGCATTATATGTACATGGTGGGAAAGCCCAAGTTCATCTACCTACCATTCCTGGGAGGAGGGGGGAGGATGGAGAGGGGTTCCTTGAGGTAACATCTTTGATATGTACACTGGTTTAATAAGTAAAAACTCAAATTCTATTACGTCACTTCACTCCCTTCTTCTTCCAGTTTAAAATCTTTCAGCATCTGTCCTTGTCTGTGGAGTCCCGGTCACATTTCCTCGCACAGCCTCCCTGGCCCTCCCGTAAGCTTCATTTTTAGCCTCTGATTCCATTAAAAACCCAGCTCCAGTCCAGGTGTCCTGTTTATTCTGATCCCCTAGCCTGCTAATCCCTTCCCTGACTCCGTTTTCATGCAGCCAGCATCCTCACTGCAACACGAAGTGCCCTTTCTTCTATCTCTTGCTCTGGCAACTTAAACAAACGTTCAAGTTGCCGTTCAAATATTGTCTCTGCTCTGAGCATCCACCGCTGACTTTCAGAAGAAATATATCCCTCTTTGCTTTGCAGGGTTTCAGAGCACACTTCCACCGCTAGTCAATAATGATGTGAGTAATAGTTTTATGATTACAACCACCACCTACATTTGACGATCACGAGCTCGTTGTGTGCCAAGCAAATTACATTCATAGTTTCACTTAATTTGTGCTTATTCTGTGAGTGCTCTTATTCCCCTTTGGCAGATAAAGAAAGTAAAGCTTGGAGCTGCCAAATGGCTGTTCCAAGGTTGTACTGCTATTGAGCGATAGAGCTGGCATTTTGGCCCAGGGCTACCTGACTGCAGAGCAAGTGGTCATAAACACCATGAGATTGTAGTTACCTAGGGCTCTGTCTTCCCAGTGGCACTTAATCACCTTAAAAACACAGGAGATCCCTGGAATAAATAAATGACTTGCACATGTCCACACCTAGCAGTCTCCCGATAAATGTTTAAACTATATATACTAATAAATCCACTTTAAGTACCTAATATTGGGGAAAACACCATTTTTTTTAAAGACACGATACCATTTTCATAAATGAGATCTAAATATGAGCCTGTTTCAGAGAAGAGATCCAAGGCTTGATCTTCTCTTTGGCCTCCTCTCTTGCCACCTTCCATCCTCCAAATTCCCATCCCTCTCCGTACCCCAGTCCTTGCCCTAGATATATGTGCACACACATGTCTTGAAATAGAAGCAGACAGAAACTATGATACGTAGATGCCTAAGGAAATCTGTGTCTTCTTGGAACATGATTGGTGGGTAAAGAATTTGAAGAACAAATGTTATTTGGAGAAAAGGAGAAATAGAAAACGGGGGCGGGGGAGTGGGAGAGAGAAGGAAATTTGGAAACTTTTCAGAAGTTTAGGATCTGTTTTGTTTGAAGAGAATGGCTCATTTCTGAGTTAGACTTCTTTCACATAGAATATAACCTCTAGCCTCTGGGTATGCTAGATTTATGGACTTTGCTGGGGGTGGAGATTGATACTGAAAGATGTCCTGAAGTGTTTTTTCCTGATGTTAGCAAAATCAGGAAATGACCTTTTCTTTTCTCTTTAAAGTGGGCTAGCTTTTTTTTTTTTTATTTCTACAAAATTTTAAGCTCAACAGGTCCTGCTTTTGAAGTAAAAATCGATTTATACCTAGAGTAAATGATTTCAAATTGAACAGATGCTTTAGCTGTGCAATGCCACATATTTTCAGTTGTGAAGCAACAAGCAAAGGAGAAAACATGTCAACCACAACAGAATGCACCAATTCACTTTTTGCGGTTGTTATTTTTACTGGGAAGAAGAACAAAAAAGTCCCAACCGAACCTTGCCTTCTTAGCATCAAACTTTCAGCCATGTAAAGAATGGGGGTAATGGGCAGACTGAGAGACCAGAATGTGCGTGTCTGTAGAGGGGTAATCAAGGAAAGGGAACACAAAAGAAGAACACATGGAAGGATGTGTAGCAGAGCACCTTGCTAGAAGGTGAAGTGGTAGCAGAGTGTGCACAGGTGGAGAGGGGTTCAGATCACTGTCCTGGAAACACAGGCCTGACTTCACAACCCTCTCCTCCTTCCTTCTACTCAAGCAAACATCTACTGAGCACTTGCTGTGAGTTAAATGCTCAAAAGCTTTGGAAGGGGGTCTGCTTGGCCACCCATCTCACTTGTCATTGGCCATGGAATAGCAATCATTTATTTTCACTTTTAGGGTAGTTAAAAGATTGATACTGTGTTTAGAACACCTTAGAACACCTCCTGGAGCACTTGGTTTATATTTGTTGAAGGGATTGGATCCTTCCTTTTGTTGACTTGAAGTGTTAGAAACTAATCTAGCTGCATAAACCATTGAGTACCAATCTAGGCGACCAAACTCCTCCATCATCCGTGGTCAAACCACTGAAGACATCATTCCTCCTTTCCGTTCCCCGCCCCCCCAAGCTCTTTCCTGTCATCTTTGCTCATTTGTCCTTATTCCCACCTTTATTCTTCTATTCTCTCCTACTGATTTCCCAGTTGCAATTTTACTAAATATATTTAGTCTTCTATTTTCTTGTTGTATATGTTTCTGTTTGTCCCAAATTGTTTACAATGAATACGTATTGCTTTTTTTATACAGAAGATACTAGAAACAATCCAGAATCTGTACCCAGTGGGGAAACCACAAGTAATATCTTGGGATCATACTAGACATACAATGTTGTTTTCTTTTTTAATATATGTAGTTTCCTATAGGTCATAGGAAAATCTATTATTTCCTTATCTGAATACCATGCCCTACCTTTCACTACCTCTTTCCAGGGAATGTGGAATATATAAGAATTTAAATTTCTCCCTCTGAAACCAGCCCACAGAGTGGTTAACACAGCCCTGTGTGCCCTTTTCTCCTCTTCTGTGAAGCTGCTTTCTGGGGTATCCCATTCTGTTTTTCACATCGGAAAATGTGAGCGTAGCTGACAAATAGCTGGACAAGCTGGAAACCCTCAGTGGGAACTGAGAGAGCAAAAGGTATCCGTCCAAGGATTTCATCTGCTCGTTTGGTAAAACCTTGGGCGATGAGCCCCTTGCCCTTAGGGGACTTGCCCCCAGGTGTGGCTTGGCAAAGCTGTTGGTTCTGAGCTTTTCTTGTGAGGTCCTGCCTTTGGTTTCCCTGTGAATGCCCCTTGAAGGAGAGGGTTGAACTTCCTGGGCTTCTACCCCTGAGGCCACATGACTTTGCCTTTCTTGCCTCTTTCTCTTGCTTTGATGTGATGGAAACTGATGGGCATTTTTGGGGAGAGGAAATAATGCCTAAAACCTAATAAATTTAGAGCATTGTGGAAGCTGTTGCCTCTGCTGCACTGGGACTGAAGGCTAATTGATTAATTGTAAATTAAAACAAAAGGACCTAATCTCTCTTACAGAGTCTTCCTAAGAACGTCAGTAATTCCGTGATTATAAGTGAAAACTAGAAACAACAAGAGTAAAATATACATGAATATTGTTTTTACCTAAGAATGAGTAAGAGTGGCAGAAATTGCCTTGTGTCCACTATTACGCCCATTCTGAGCGACCACCAGTTCTGGTCCTGGGTTCATCTATACCACTGCCTCTTGAACTTTGTGCAGAAGAATTGCCTGGGGATCTTGTGAAAATGTCAAGTCAGATTCAGTAGGTCTGTAGGGCTAATTGCATCTCTAATACGTTTCAGGTAATTCTCATGTTGTCTCTCCAAGGGCCATACTTTGCATAGAGAGACTAGATAATCAAACACACATGACTACAGAGGTCCATTTCACTTGGAAAGACACAGCAGAGGAAACACAGCAGGCTAAGACCGCTGTGCCAAATGAGTCTCCTCAGTGGGCATCTGCATGGCAGTCTAGGGTCTGTATTTCTTCTCCTCCCAATATCACAGGTGTTTCCCTGGTAATGAGACTACACAACTGGATATAGGGGCCACTCTGGCTTAAAAGTCCCAAGCTCCATTGGAACCAATATGTATTTTCACAGCTACTGAGTCCTAAATCAATGGCTTTCCACAACATTTTCATTGTTCATGTACAGTTTGTCCCATCTAGAGGCTATTTATCATCCAGAGGCCATTTTCCCCATTAGCCATGTCATCCTATCTTTATCAGGGAATAGTGCTTTGAGGTTAAGCCATAGTCATTTTCCCACAGAGAAGGCAAAGGCATTTTGTTAAACTTTTACTCATACTTATTTATTTTTGTTTCTGAGAACATAAGATCACTGATACAATAATCTGTCTTCCTTGTGGTTAGGGTGAAGCCATGTGACTAGTTTGAAGCAATGAAACATGATGCAGAGTTATGAGTTGGTATATTTCTCTGAGCAACTTTTCAGCTAATGAACCCTGGGCAGAAGAATCAGTAAAGGACTCCAGATGCGGGGAATGGTGGAGTCTCAGGGAGGAGGGAAAACAACAGACAGATGTTGGGTAAGGGTTGCTATATGTTGCATGTAATATAGCCAGTTTAGCTTACAATTTTCTTGTTTAACCCAGGATGCCTTAGAGTGGTCAAGGATTGTCTTATATTAATAATTATACCGAATCCCACTGGGGCAATGGGTCTAAATGGGCAGCGTCCCAGCCAAACTATAACACATATGGTCACTCTAGATATAATCCTTTTTATTGCCCAACAAATTCTTGAGTAAAACAATGTGATTTATCTTCACTTTCAGAGTTGTGTAGGTGGGTGGAGGAGGAGGATATATGAAATACTGAGTCTAGTTTCCAGGTAATATGCAAAATCAAGGACCATCTGTGGTCATATATTCATGTCTAAGTAACATGGATGAAAAATTCAGTTCCAGAGAGATATCTTTCCAATGTCATAAACTAATGCCACAGTTAGGCCTCAAAATCTTGGTTTCTTCATTTTTTTTTTTTTTTTTTAAGTTTTCCACTCTGCCTCTTCGTATTAGTCTGGATACTACTAGGAGTAGTAACAAGTTAGTCCTGAAATATCAGAGACCTAATAAAATAAAAATGTTTTTCTCACTTACATGTAGTCTAGCAGGCGATAGGAGCCTGTGTAGCCTCCACGTTGGCTATGGAGAGGGAAGATGGTTATGAAAGTTTACACATGGAATATTCTATGGATTAGGCCTGGGAGTGGCTTATACCACTGCTGCTTGAACTCTGTTGGCCAGAACTAGTCATATGACTCCAATCCAAGAACAAGAGAGGCTGTTGAAATGCAGTCTTTCTGTGTCTCAGAAGAAGAAATAGTGTGGTGAATGTAAGAATTTTCTCCACACACTTTCTGAGAACTATGCTTTAATAGTTGGCTCTAACAATTCTGTCAGGAACTATATAAAGAAGATCGAGGGCCTCTTGAATATAGCAGAATATCCCCCCAACTCCTGTCCTCCATAGGAGACTGTATTAGTTTACTTAGGCTTCTCAACAACATGTCATAGACAAGGGGGCTTAAACAGCAAACATTTATTTCTCATAGGTTTGGAGGCTAGGAAGTCCAAGATTGGGGTGCTACCATAGGTGGGTGCTCGTGAGAGTTCCCTTCCTGTGATTCAGATGGCTGCCTCTTTGCTGTACCTCACATGGCCCAAGAGAAGGAGAGAAAACTCCCTGGTCTTTTCTTATAAGAGCACCAATCCCTTTATGAGGACCTCCTGCCTCCTCCGGCCCACTGCCAGCCCATGACCTCATGTAAACCTAATTATCTCCAGAAGCCTCATTTTTCAAATACCTTGACATTAGGGGTTATGACATTAACATATGAATTTGGAGAGGAGACATTCAGTCCATAACAGAGAACTTCTGCCATTTTCCACTTGTACTTGATGCTATATGATTAGAAATATGGATATTTGGCTTCTGGTCTACCTGTGACTCTGGGAGCTAGAACCTCTGGTCATGTGGCTTCTTGATGAATCCATTTCCCCAAATATTTATCTTTACAGCTCTTGAAATAATGAATATGAAGGAAATGCATAGGAAAGGGTGGTAATTTTTGTGGCACAGTCAGAGAAGGAGATGATGTCTGTTCATCTCATTTCACATGCATTTTGACCACTAAGTGTGAAATGCTTTCATAGAAACTAGAAATACAGTGGTGACCAATAACTACTTGCTGCACAAATTCTCACGTTTGTTTGCTTGTTTGTTTTTGACCTAGTCAGGGACATATATGTTATTTTCATGATTATTTGAATCACACCTAATTATGAACTGTAATTAGTGCTATGAAGGAAAGGTATCCATCACATGAATGGGCATCACTGGGACACCTAATCTAATCTGGGGGACATAAAGTATCCCTGAACAAGTAATATCTGGCAGCAGATCTGAAGATTAATTTGGAAGTAATCATTAATGATGATGATGATGATTACATTTATCAAGATCATGGGGTGCCTGGCTGGCTTGTTCAGAGGAGCATGTGGCTTTTGATCTTGGAGTTCTCAGTGTGAGACCCACGTTGAGTGTAGAGATTACCAAAACCAACCAACCAACAAACAATATTATACTATATGCCAGGAGCTGCTGTATGTGTCTTATGTGTACTGTCTTAATTACATTATTATCTCAATATTGCTCACAAATACACTGTTACACTGTGATATAAGTCCAAATATTAGCCCATTTTAGCAGAATTAGTTGGAGAAAAGAGGGATGTATCTTCCAGTGAAAGGAGCGGCAAACATGAAAGTCCTGTGGTTGGGGAGAACATGGCACATGACATATTTGAGGAAGTGAGAGAAAGATGAAGTATTTGAAATCATACTGTATAAAATGCTCTAAAAACAGACTTTCTCCGTCCTCATCAAAGTATGAATGTGTTGGGGGTCAGAGGAGAGAAGCAAATGAGGACATTTGTGGTTTGGTATCAAATTCAACTGTCTATAAAAATACACTTACCATGTAAACAAACCTATATCGAATTTGATTTAAAAGTTTTGTGTGTGTATTCCTTGCCATGTTGCCACAGGAGCTCAGAGAAATCGAGGCTTTGGGAGATGCATTAAAACCTAAGACCAGGAGGAGGGGTTGGAGGGTTTGCTAGAACTTTCCTTCTCTTGCAACTGTAAATCAGCTGTGGGAGCTGCTGAGGAGTTCAAGAAAGAATACTACTTGCACTTGACCTTATTTAAACCTACAGTGTGGACTGGGGACAAGGACAATTTTGTACACTACAGCAATAGCTTATCTAGTCTGGTTCCGAGTGTTTTCACAGCAGGTTAATAGGAAAGACTTTTTTCTTCTCTTCTTAGAAAATGATCAGCTTTTTTTGAAGTTAGAGTTTGATTTTCTATGCTAGGCAGCATTTTGTTTTCATTGAATTGACTTTGATGTGAAATTTCCTGGCATTTCTTAATTCTGTAGAGGAGGTTTCTCTCTTTGAAACTGAGATGTGTACGTGTATAATCACATGTGTTACTATGTCTGGCTGATGTACGTGTTCATGTGTTCATTAGCAAGTGTTTATCCGGCACCTACGATAGGATAGATTCTGGGAATGCTGCACTGAGCACATCAGACAAGACTTGTACCTTCACAGCCACAGAATTTACAATTTGAAGGTGCTTATATACAGTCAGCAAAAAGATACAAGAGTGAACATTTTATTGAATATGAAGAGGAAGAAGAGCATGTTGCTACGAGGCAGGATGACAGGAGGGTCTACCTGGGAATGGATGGTGTGCTGGGTGGCTTCCGTCATCCTTCTTCCCATCCTTCTCCATCTTCCAGGGAGGCTGCCTGGCGGGGCTGCCTCAAGGGCTCCTCTGCTCCCAGTTAGGGGTTGGCCACTGGGGCAGTGGGAGAAGCGGGAGGCTGGGGTAGTTTTTTACTTCCTTAGTTCCTTTTCTACCACCTCTTACTGCTCAGTTGTGACCCTCTAGTGAAGACCATCAATTGTGTCAGGTAGCCTTCTTCTTACACCTACTGTCTCCAGGTTCGGGTACCTGTTCCCTCCCTTCCTGCTTCAGGGCTGGGTGAGGGAATGGCTCCCTGCCGGTGCTAGGCATGGCGTCCTGTGCCATCTCCTGCTGGTGTCCCTCAACCCTGGCCATACCTTTGTAGATAGGCTCTTTATTAAAATATTACCCCACTTGGTATGTGACATCTGTTTCCTGCCAGGCCCCTGACTAAAATATACTCCAGAGGGTCTTTTAGAGGATGTGGCTTTTAGGTTGAAACCTGAAATGTCAAAAATTATGGACTAGAAAATTAATGGGAGGAAGCAGGTTTTAGAAAGAGGGAAGAGCATGGGTGAAGGCCCCAAGGCCAGAAAGAATTTTATGTGTTCAAGAGACATATGGGGGAGAGACATATATGTAGGCACAGAGGAGATGTGGCACCAGATGGGGCTGGAAGGGTGAGCAGAGACGATCATACCTGGCGTTATAGCTGCTGCTAGGGAGTTCAGATTTAATCTGAGTGCAATAGAAGTCATTGAAGGAGCTTAGGCAGGGAGAGTGTCATGATCAGATTTGACCTACTTATCTTTTAATTTGCTTAAGGCCATTAACTGACACTTACTATATGCCAGGACCTGTACAGATTATGGGGAAGAGGGAGGCAGAAATAAAGGCATATAAGGCATAGCCCTTCCACCAGGCCGCCTATTGGAAGAGTTAGGATATCAGTGTATAGACTGTAATAGAAGACGTGATAGTAAGTAGTGTAAGAGGGAGTGTCAGTGACAGACTGTTGTCAGTGGAGATGAACTGGAAAGACTTCCTGAAGATGGTAGCATGTGAGCAGGGCTTTAAAGGATCGATAGATCTTACCTTTAATGGTGGAAGGCATCCCAAGGGAAGAGAAACTGTACTAGGCAGTGTTATTGCAAGTAGCTGGCCTGTGTACCAATGAGACTAAGAAACTTGTGCTTAGGGATCCCTGGGTGGCGCAGCGGTTTAGTGCCTGCCTTTGGCCCAGGGCACGATCCTGGAGACCCGGGATCGAATCCCACATTGGGCTCCCGGTGCATGGAGCCTGCTTCTCCCTCTGCCTGTGCCTCTGCCTCTCCCTCTCTCTCTGTGTGACTATCATAAATAAATAAAAATTAAAAACAAACACAAAAAAAACCTTTAGAAACTTGTGCTTGAACGTGTATCAGAGCATTGCTCCCTTCACCAGGACAGCCTTGCATTGGGCTACCTGACATTCATAGGTAGGAGGTGAACTTGCAGAGAGAGAAAGAGCAATTTGATGAAGTGGGATGCAGCCAGAAAGATGCAGGTATCAGGGTAAGAGGTTGAGATTTTAAGACTGGGCAGCAGTGAGACATTAGACATTTTTGAGAAGAATAACAAGTTTAGAGCTGTGGGTTTTTCTTTTATGATTTATTTATTTGAGAAAGAGAGAGAGAGAGAGAGAGAGTGAGCAGTCAGGGGGTTGCCAGAAGGAGAGGGAGAGGAAGAGAAACTCAAGCGGACTCCCTGCCTACTGCAGAGCCCGATGCGGGGAGTGGATCTCATCAGGCTGCGATCGCAACCTGAGCCGAAATCAAGAGTCAAATGCTTCAGTGACTGAGCTGCCCAGGTGTCCAGGGCTGTGCTTAAGGACATAATATAGCAGGACAGAGCTGGACAATCAAGGGGGAAGTGTAAGGCAGTGATGAGAAAGTCACTGAGGAAGCCACCGTGGAGATGCAGTTCTCTCTCTTGTGTTTTCGTCAATTTAACAGGAGCTTTTTATTTTTGGAACGATAGCTGCTATTCCCCTGTCCCCTTTCCATGCTAATTCTCAGAATGCTGGAATAAAGCCAGGAGTCTTCAATGGACTAAAATAGAAGCCTTGAGAACAAAAGTGAATGGCGCTGTGCTAATTTTTAGCTTGCTGATGGGTGGAGGAGAGGGGGAGGGCTTACAATCTGATCTGTGACCCCCCCCCCCCCCACAGTGGGAACGTGAGCAAATCACGGAGCCTCACTACGGCCTATTACCTTCCCAGTAATGTCCAAGAATTATGCAGAGAAGCTTGGCAAATTATCTGCATGCTCTTTCTTTGTAGGCAAAAGAGGTCAGCTGGTTTAATTAACAAAGTTTCCAAACAAGATTTACAGAAGAAAAACAGCAGGGGGAGAGGAAAACCCAAACCCCAACCACCAGGGGCCGTCTGGGAAGGGCGACTATCGTGTGCACATTTTCTGGGTAAACAAATGAGCCCGTATCAAGCAAACAGCTCAAGGTGCACTGTGTCCTTGAGGAGACTGGATGGGGGTGTCAAGGAAAACCTTTCCAGTTGTTTGTGGATTCTCTGGAAAACCTGGAGAGCTTAGCGATGCACACACACGGCACACCGGGTGACTGTAAGCGTGGAGTGTGTAAGTGTTCAGGAAAATGCTGGAGGCAGCAGGAGCCTGGCGTGATTGAGGATCTGTAAGACGGCCCTTGAAGCTAGAGCACCGAAGGGAAGGGAGGCTGTGGCTTCTGCATCGAAGCCCCTTGTGAGTCCTTGAGTCAACCGGCTGGGCCAACATCGGGGTGTTGCTACATTCTCACTACCATGATCCACGTCGTCATGGCTGTCACTTAGGGAGCTCTCACTAGGTATCAGGCACATTGGTCAGGACTTTCCATGCATCACCCCAGAAGAACTTCCCAGCCACCCCGGGAGAGTGGCATTGTCAGTCCCCATTTTATCACAGAGATCCTGAAACTTACAGAGTCCTGTGACTTGCCCAAGTCAGAATAGGTCACAGAAAGGGATTGGAAGCCAGTTCCATTTTAGCGCACAACCTCTGTCCTTATACCAGACACATCACTTCTTGCCATGGTCCTCTTCAGCCTCGACTCTGGTACTTGGCAAAGAGCACACTGATATCTGTGTACCTGACTGTTGTTAGGATTACTGTTTTGCTCAGCAGGTGCCAGGTATAGGCCATTGCCTTCCACTGAAGACACAAATGAGAAAATAGGAGGCACCAAAAATAAGGTATCTTGCTTCTTAAAATAGGAATCTATACTTCGCACAGATGAAATAGAATTGGGATAAGCTGTTGAATGATGGATCCAAATGAATTGCCTACAATGCATATTCAAGGACTACTTACTAAGGTAAGTCCACCACCTTTGAGTGACATCACTTTGGCCACTGGGAGTCCACCCAAAGTGTTTCACAGACCCCGAGTCATGGCTTATGACTTTTAAACATCCAAATGTTTAAAAACAAATCCACCAATGTCTTTACTAACAAATGAGGTTCCTCAAAGAGTTAAAAATAGACCTGCCCTATGACCCAGCAATTGCACTGCTGGGGATTTACCCCAAAGATTCAGATGCAATGAAACGCGGGGACACCTGCACCCCGATGTTTCTAGCAGCAACGTCCACAATAGCCAGACTGTGGAAGGAGCCTTGGTGTACATCGAAAGATGAATGGATAAAGAAGGTGTGGTTTATGTATACAATGGAATATTCCTCAGCCATTAGAAACGACAAATACCCACCATTTGCTTCAACGTGGATGGAACTGGAGGGTATTATGCTGAGTGAAGTAAGTCAGTCGGAGAAGGACAAACATTACATGGTCTCATTCATTTGGGGAATATAAATAATAGTGAAGGGGAATGGAAGGGAAGGGAGAAGAAATGTGTGGGAAATATCAGAAAGGGAGACAGAACATAGAGACTCCTAACTCTGGGAAACGAACTAGGGGTGGTAGAAGGGGAGGAGGGCGGGGGGTAGGGGTGACTGGGTGACGGGCACTGAGGGGGGCACTTGACGGGATGAGCACTGGGTGTTAGTCTGTATGTTGGCAAATTGAACACCAATAAAAAATAAATTTATTATTTAAAAAACAAACAAACGGATTCTTATATTTAGTGGAATACAAACATATCTCCTCCCTGTGTGGTTGGAAGGATTAAGTGAAACCCCTCATGTAAAAACACAAAGGTTTGAATAAATAAATACATTTTGGAACGCCTGAGGAGCTCAGGGGTTGAGCGTCTACCTTCGGCTCAGGCCGTGATCCGGGGTCCTGGGATTGAGTCCTACCTGCAGGGAGACTGCTTCTCCCTCTGCCTGTGTCTCTGCCTCTCTCTCTGTGTCTCTCATGAATAAATAAAATAAAAATCTTAAAAAATAAATAAATACATTTTGCTTTTTAATTTTAATAAAACCAGCAGTTCTTAAAATGTGGTCCAGGGACCCCCGAAGATCTCTGACACCTTTTTAGGTGAGGTTAAAGTTATTTTCGTGACAATACCAAGATGTTTTTGGCTTTTTTTAAAGCTCATTCACTTGTGAGTGTAAGTGGAATTTTCCAGAAGCTGCATGACGTGGAATATCTGCAAAAGGTTGAATGAAGAAGGAGATGTAATTTTCCAGCTGTTTCATACAAAGCCAGGCATGAAAGAAATTTGCAAAAACGTAAAACCAATGCCATTCTTCTTTCTAGTTTTGAAAATACAAGTGTTTTTTTTTAAAAACAAAAATATCATTTATGTCAACATGTCATTTATTATTGATATTTTTAAGCCAATGAATAAGTCAAGTTTCTCAGTTTTTATTTCAAATAATATTTATTGATAAACACATACAAACACAAAATCCTCAGTTTCTAAAAGGCTAAGGAGTTTCGAGAATAAAATGACTGAGAATCACTGACTAAATTTATGTTTAGGACATATTATTAATTCTGTGCTGCCTCATCTCAACACAGTAAAAATAATTTATAATTAATTCTTAGGAATTCCTACAAGAAAATGTCAGCAGCAATAATGTGGAGGCTTCCTGCTACTTCTAAAAGAAGTAGGAGTTAATATGCAGAGTCTTAACTGCTATTTCACAAAAATAATTACATCTGGGTACACCTTAACCCAAGCACATGAATTGTAAAATAAATAGAACATGTTCCCCCAAATATTAATTGCTATTTCTTTAATAGAGGAAAAATTCTCTGTTATGGGGGGGGGGGAGAGGAAATTCATCTCTGAGAATTTCCCAATCTCAGGCTCTTGCCTGGTGTATAATAGCTTTTTTCCCTGAAATCTTGTTTTTTTTCCTTTTTTTTTTTTTTTAAAGAATTTAAGTTCAGTTTAACATGTAGAGTGGTATTAGTTTCAGAGATACAATTTAGTGATTCATCAGTTGCATAGAACACCCAGTGCTCATTTCAACAAGTGCCCTTCTTAATGCCCATCAGCCAGTTACCCCATTCCCCCACTCCCCCCTCCCCCTCCAGGGACCCTCAGTTTGTTTTCTATAGTTAAAGGTCTCTTATGGTTTGTCCCCCTCTCTGTTTTGGTCTTATTTTATTTTTCCCTCCCTTCCCCTATGTTCACCAGTTGTGTTTCTTAAATTCTACATATGAATGAAATCATATGATATTTGTCTTTCTCTGACTTATTTTACTTAGTGTAATACCCTCTAGTTCCATCTATGTTGTTGCAAATGGAAAGATTTCATTCTCTCTCTTTTTTTTATGACTGAGGAATATTTTATTGTATTGTATATTGTATATCTCACATCTTATTTATCCGTTCATCTATTGATGGACATCTGGGCTCTTTCCATAGTTTGGCTATTGTGGACAGTGCTGCTATAAACATTGGGGTGCAGGTGCCCTCTTGAATCACTAGGTTTGTATCCTTTGGATAAATAATATCTAGTAGTGCAATTGCTGGGTCATAGGGGAGCTCTATTTGTAACTTTTTGAGAAACCTCCATACTGTCTTCCCTGAAGTCCTGAAGGGAGGCCCTCACAAACCAAAAGTGATGCAATCTGCATTGTAATCTTGATTCTGCCCTCAGTTTGCTGCTTGACATTGGGGAAAATAATTTCTTTTTCCTCATGAAGGTAGGGAGAGGGCATCTCTTGGGTCCTTCCTCGGAAGATCCAAGTCTGTTTTGAGACATCTGGAACAGAATGATAGGGAATGGAGAAGAGGGCACTTAGGTAGTCAGTCACATGATGGCAAAGATCAAGACTTTGATTTGGTGGAATAGTGGCAAGTGGGAGCTCAAGAAGAGATTGAAGGGAATTCTGCATCCAGAATTCCAAGGAAAATTAAGGGGATGGAGTCAGGAGGTGTGGGAGCAAGAGTTTACTTTAGAAAGGCAGGTCACTTCCAAAGCTGGCAAGGATATTTGTAGGTCCCCTCACCGCTTCTAGAAGAATTTGACATAACATCTTGAAGGAAACAGTTGCCATCTGGCTCAACTTTCTGATTTGTTTTGTTAGGTCATGGATTTGAGTCTGTTTTTTATGCAAAAATCTTCCTTACAAAAGAAAGACATGTGCTCCAGATATTGGTCACAGTCTTGTGAATCCATTGATGATATTATCAGCCCGTGATTGAGCAATACCTTTGGGATGCTTCATGGTGACATCATGGTCTCTTTCTTGCTGTCCTTGCTAGTTTTGTTCTTAATCCTTCCAGATCCACACTTTCCCCTTCAGCCAGTCCCACCCACTTCCAGTCCTTTAAATCATCATATTTGATGTTACCTCTGGCCCTTTGCACATGCTAGTCCTTCTCTCTGGGGGAGGTCCTTTCACCTAAACTGGCTGGCTGGCTAGCTTTTATTCAACCTATTGTTTTTTGTAATTTTCGAGATTCTGTATTTTTAAAAAATTGTTTCTTCATCAAATAATATGCATACACAGTTAAAAAAAAAAAAGATTGGTGTTGGAAGATTTGTGATGAAAACAGCAGTGCCCTGCTTACCAATCCCTACCACATTTGGTCCTGTTCACCAGACAAACTACTTTTTAACTTTTTCATTACTTCTTATGGTGTATGTCTCTATATTTCTGGCAAATATGTCTATATTGTTAATTTCTTGACTTATGAATGTCAGACTTCTATTGACTTCCAGCTATAGTAGATGACAATTTAGGCCTTTTGTACATCTCATTTCTCCTCTCCCTTTTCCTTAATAAATTTTCAGATGAATCAGAATAGTGTGTATATTTTTACTATCATGCGAATATTACTCACTGCAGAGTCCAAGTAGTATCCTAGGATCATTTCTTTTCTTGTACAACTTTGTATTTCCTGAGTTTACAATGGCCTCTTTACCCCCAATTTGTGTGTGTTTTTTTTCCTTTCTATATCTATTCTTATGTTTGTTTGTTTTTTAACCCATTCTATTGGATCAATACATTTTTTTAACCTTTTAAACAGGGGTTGACAAAATCTTCCTCTAAAGGACCATATAATAAAAAATTTATACTTTTCAGTCTGGAGAGTCTGTTGCAATTACTCAGCTCAGCTGCGGGAACTCAGTCAAGGACAATATGTAACTGAGCTCCTGAAAGGACCTAAATGAATGGGCATGGCCATGTTTCAATAAAACCCCATTTAGGAAAACAAGGGGCAAGCAGGATTTGGTCCACCAGTGGGAGTTTGCAAACCCCGGTTCTAAGTGATAAAATATGTCGGATATTAATGTGCATTATATTTGTTTTCCTGCATCTCCTGTCCTGGAGCCCTCCACTTCCAGGCTGTCTATTGCTTTTCTGCTTACATCCTGCCCGGCTAACATCCTGGAATCCCCCTTCACTGCTTTCCTGTTTTGGACTCCTTATTTCTTGGGTGTCTGCATCTTCCTCTTTCTAGCTTTATTCCTTTGCTTGGCTGGAGGACATTCTCAAGTAACTTCCTCAAAAAAGAGGGTGTGTATGGGAGGTAAATTTTCTGAGTCTTCCTATGTCTGAAAATGTCTGTGTGCACCCCGTTTGTCGGTAGTGTCATTAAGTCATGGATTCTAGATTAAAAATTTCCCCAGAACTTTGGAGGCTTTCTCCAGCTATCTTCCAGCTTCTATAATTTCTGGTAGATCCCTGCTTGCAATTTTGTTTATTTGTATATGTTTGCATGTGATCTTCTCTCTCCCAGCTCCCCATCTAGGAACTTTTAGGATCATCTTTTTATCAGCATAGTCCTGAAATGTCACAGTGATGCCCCTTGGCATGATTGTTTTCTGCCCCATGCCTCATCTCTGTTCTGCTCTGTGTCTGGTGTGCATGGGTCTGGAGGTTTTTCTGATAATTTCTCCAAATACTAGCTCTTATGTCTTCTGTCTGCAGGGTGGACAGCAAGCTCTGTGGGACCAAGGGGGCAATCTAATGGTCTTACTCTTCCTGTGTCGAGATAGTTAGCCTCACATCTAGCCCTTTATTTCTGTTGAGCAACAAATCTCTGAGAGCCTTGCCTTGTAGCCATTCAGCAAGTTGCATGACTGAATTTGGTCAGCACACATGTCTCTAGGCCTTCACGTTGAAATTTTCTCCATTTTGCTAAGTTGATCATTGCTCATGTGTCTATATCTTGTCTCCCAACATGTCATTATAATTTGTTATCCACTTATATCTTACACTTTTTTTTTTCACTTCATATGGGGAAGGAAAACATGCAAATGCTGTGGTCAGTCCATCATGTTTAACCAGAAGTTCACAATTTGTCATTTGTCTGTCTGCTCCGCTACAAAGAATCTGTGTCTGTTTATTCACCCACTGTGTTCCTAATGCCTGATTCAAAGTAGGAATTCTGCAGATACTTAGTGAATAGAATGAATGCATGTATATTGAGAGAATGGTCTTATAGGAGGGAAGGCCTTGGGTAGAGGAGATGATACTGGAAGAAGAAGCTGAGGCCAGATTGTGAAGACCCTTGAGTATCAGGCCGAAGAGTTTGTAGTCTTTTCTTGGTTGGAAGGCCATTGATGGTTTTTCAATGGTGGTAGAGGTGATACTGGAACGGTATTTTGGTCAAGGTGATTTTTCTGGCTGTGGTTTAAGGGCTAGTTTGAAAGGAATATACAGGCAGGGGAATAAAATGCCGTGAACTGAAGAGAACTCGTGAGGAAGGAAGGGGTGCATTACAGAGCTATGAGGGAAGAACCAGCAGAATTTATGTTCTGATTTGACATGACTAGGGGTTCCATGGGCAGAGAGATAGAACAGTACAAAAGACATTGTGGGGCAGGTGGAGAGTAGATAATGGTTTTGACTGTTCATATTTGAAGCAATGAAGGAAACTCCAAGTGAATGTGTTTAGTGGGCAGTTGGCTGTATCAGTAGAAAATGAAGACATAAATCAGGAGTCATTTTCACAGCGAAGTTGAAGAAGAGAGGGCCATGAAGGAAGATTGTGGCTTGCACAAAGGCACATAGATGGTGATAGATAGACCCAGAATTTGAAGTCAGATCTGTCTAAATCTATAGCCCATCTTCAACCACAGACTGTACTAGCTCTAAAACTTTGCCAAGAAGCAAAAGAGTACGGACTTAGTTTTGGCCTTGGGCAAGACTCACATTTAATGGGATATGTGACTTCTTAAGAATACAGGTCCAAAATGCAATCAGAAACTAATGGAGTGCGAGGGAAGAATGCTGATACTGTGAGACTCCCCATAGTCTGGGCGAGAATGAGACCCGGCAGCTTCAGCCAACTTGGCCTCCACCAGAGCCGAGGTCTCCCGCAGACCCCACCTGCTTTCACTCTGATGGCTTCCCCGAGAGCACTTTCTTCTCTAACACTTTCTACCCTTCCTGCTGCTACAGTTCAAACCAGAGAAAACTATGGCCAAGTAGCAATTCTCAGAACCCAAGCAGGGCTAACATCCTGCCTGGTTTCCTCCTTGCTTGCTCAGCCCAGAGCAACCTGAGAGAATCACAGAAAGGTGGCCTCTGGAGATTTGCAGGAGAGCCCCAGGCAGGGAAGGACTCCTGGGCTCCTCTCCACCTAGCCCCCTCCCATAGCATGCCTCCGGGTTCACGCTTGGGCTGAGGGAGGAAGAGGAAGCAGACGCCGTGAGAGTGAGGGTGTGGGACATGCAGGTTGCGAAACAGTATGAGAAACCTCCAGAGCCAGCAAAGTAAATTTTATTTCTGGAATTTGGAATTCAATGTTTTTCACACTCAACATTTCTGTGACTAGAAGGTGAGATAAAAATCTATGTCATTCCATTCATTTTCACCTTCGTTTTAAATTACCAGATTTTAAACAGAAATTATTATCAGTCCGATATTGTTTCCTATTCTAAAATGTGGTTTAATTTCGCAAAGAGCTGAGTAAGATGGCAGAGCTGAATCATAGGAAGTGTCAGCAACGCGAACTCTACACCCATTATTACGAAACCATGGCCAGGGATTTGGTATTCTCCTTGAAGAGAGTGTTCCTTAATCCTAGGTTTTTGTTTTTAGCTGGGGGGTTTTTTCTCTTCCTTTCTTTTACCAATATGGTCTCTTTGACTACATGTGACTGGATGTTTCATCCAGTGAGGAAGCCTGGGCTTTGAATTTGAAAGCCACCTCCTCCTCTTCCTTATTTTGACAGTCATTTAACTGGAGTCTCGTTTGTCTCCCTATGAAGGGAAGTAAGAAGACAGAGAATACATATTATATAAGAACATACCTATATCAATTATATAGTATAATACATTATATATGTAAATATATAATACATGATTTATATGTTATATCTATGATTCATTATCATATGTATATGCCTAACACGATGCTGCTAATTCGAGGTAATGAAATCATGTTAATTCCTACTATTGAACAGGGTCGGATAATTTTTTTCCTATTGATAATCACTGACTCACAAAAAAAAAAAGAAAGAAAGAAAGAAAGAAAGAAAGAAAGAAAGAAAGAAAGAAAGCCAATTTAGTGTATGCTATTAATTTGAGGAAGAGAGTTGTGGGTGTTTGTGTTTTGGATCTTATTTTTAGACATTACAAAAATGTTCCATCCACTGGATTTTGAAATTAAGAATGCGGAACATTATTTATATCTGAATCATATATCACAACACATGAAAATATTACATGCATGGTTTCCATTCTGTATTGTAGGCATTTAAAGGGAAGAGGGAGAGAAAGAGAGAGAGGATGGGGGAGAGAAAGAGAAGGAAGAGGAGGGAGAGATAAGAGACATGCGAAATTGGCACAGGTAAGAAAGACACAGCAAGGGCAAGATTCACTGGGCTTAGGCATCAGTGTTTGCGGACAAATAGCTTTTGGTTCTTCCCTAATTAACACTTGAGCTATTGATGCTAGAGTCATACATCTGCTGCTACTGCTTTCCTTTGAAACTCCCCCACCCCCCACCCATCCATTCATTCTTTATTTTTTGAACCAACAAATACTAACTATATCTTATGTGTTTAGCCCTGTCCTAGGTGCTAGCAAGGCAAACCATGAGGTCAGTCTGCCTTCTAAGAGCTCCCAGTTTTGTGGGAGAGGCAGACAGGTAAATATATAATAGCAAAAATAAGTAAGTGACTGGTTCAGAGTTGGGATGTAGTGGGAAAGACCTCACAGAGGAAGTGGCCCTATACAGGGTCTCAAAGGACATGCAGTTATGTGTTAGGTAGACAAGGTTGTTGGATGGGAGATTAGGATTGTGTTCTGGGCACCCAAAAATTCAGAATAGCTTTTGGAGTGACCCAGTCCTGTCTGAACTGGGAGCTGGTTTACTTGAAATGTAGCTCTCTGTGGTCATGGAGCCAGTGTGGCAACTGGTTAAGGCCAGAGATACTGTAGGATAGATATGGGTTTAGTCCTGATTTGGGTTTGGTGGCATTAGTCAACTATTTATCTTCTCTGAGCCCCTAGCTTCTTTATATTTAAAAGGAGGTTAAAACTCAGGAAGGTTGTAAATTTTAAGTGAGTTGACATAATATATGTAAAAGCTTTGCACACTGCTGGGCCCAGTAGTGAGACCATTATTCTCATTTCAGTATTGTGATCTTTGGTAGAGTAGAATCTTAGTGGCCATCTGAACGAGTTGGGTTAAAGGTGAGAAGCAATGCTTCAAAAAAAAATTATATTTTTTATGACTTTTCAACTATTCTCTTGAAATGTCTCAGAAACTTTTCTGAATCAGGGCAACTCAGATGTCAATGTCTGATTTTTTTTTCCCCTTGGGGTCCATCCCCCTCTGTATTTTCTAAGGCTGGACTGAAGTCGTAGAAGAGGTGAGAGATTCACAGTCTTTGCTGTAGATTACCTTTTGGTGAAAAACCTAAGCTTTAGCTCCTGAGAGCAAAGCTCTTTGGAAGGCTTTCAGCCATTCCTTCAGCACAAAGCTATTTTCTAGCCTGTAATTATGAGTAGCACCAAGGATACCCCATGGAGAGGACAGCGAAGATCTGGGTCAGCTCTTTTGGAATAGATGCTCATATATAGGATGTAGCTAGAGTGAGTAAAACCATGAGACAAAAATGTGAATGGAGAGAAGCCATTTTTGAACACAGATCGATTTGAGGTTAGCTGTCTCTTCCATTGGAGTAGTATTAATTACTGGAAGGTTTTTTTTTTTTAAGATCTTATTTATTTATTCATGAGACACACACAGAGAGAGGCAGAGACACATAGGCAGAGGGAGAATCAGGCTCCCCGAAGGGAGCCCAATATGGGACTCAATCCCAGGACCCTGGGATCACAACCTGAGCTGAAGGCAGACGCTCAACCACTGAGCCATGCAGGTGCCCCAATTACTGGGAGTTTGGAGTGTAATTGATGTGAAATGAGTGGGTCTTCAGTTTATAATCAGTCCTTCTCAGGTAATAGAGTGGACTGCAACACAGTGGCTGTATCTGTTCCTTATCTCCCTGTGTCCTTGGACATAGTTGATTCTAGGGTAGTTGTTCCCAGACTTGAGTAGGCATCAGAATCTCCTTGTTAAAACAGGAATTGCTGGGTCCCGTCCCCAGAGTTTTGGATCCAGTAGGTCTAGGGTGAGGCTTGAAAATTTGCTTTAAGAAAGTTCCAAGGCATACTGCTGCTGCTGGCCTAGGAGTGTACCTTGAAAACCACCCACCTAGGAGTAGGCAACTGAGCTATCACTGTGTTCTTTCTTCTAGTGCACCCATCTACACTCAATCCTTTTTTGTGTGTTTGCTGGATATAGTTTCCATTGCTCTAAATAAAAAGCATTTTAATGAATACAAAAGAGGGGTGGATGGGTCTTGTCTTTGGAGACAGGTCCAAGGGGGGAAAGCAAGGTTTTCTCTAACATCGTAAGACCTGTTGCATCAAGACAAGAATGGGAGGTGAATCTTACTAAGTTTCCCATTTTGTCTCAAACCAAGCAAGACTTTTTTAACCTTTTAAGTTACGTAAAAACAGACAGCTTTTGGTTAATGATGATAGATTGAACATACTCGTTTATTCCTGTTCTCTCCTGAAACACCGACAAAATGACAGTGACTGGGATTTTAGTGTAATATATGGCTTAAACTCTCAAAGACAAAAAGAAGGGAAAAAGGAATGGTAAGAAAACTGGAAGCTGGAAAGCAGATGGACAACTGGTGCCAACTGATTTTAGTAGACCCAAGAAGTCTGATTCTTAAGCTGGCAAAAGCAGAAAAGCAAAGAGATTTACATTCCAGAGTTCTAAAAAGATTCTGACGAGATCGGGCGCGTTCAGGGTGGTATGGTCATAGACTCTAAAAAGATTCTGGATTCTGGGACTTCCAAACTGGCTGAAGTTGAGCCTTACAACAGGAAAATGGGTTGAAAATCAGTAAAAGCAAAGGAACTTCTAGATCACCGCTACCAACCACATCAGTTGACATACGCTCCTATAGCCTGGCCCATAGTGGGAGGTTTACTTTTGAGGGAAGCAAATTGGGGGGACTCTGGACTAGTAGAACCAGATGCAGTTAGAAGTAGGGGTACTTTATAGAAAATGCGTGGGGGCAAAATGAAAGTCAACACATGGAACTTTGATACCTCCAGTCCTCTTCCCACACTGAGCTCCCAGACTTGTGACCTTCAAGTATGTGCCTTCTAGATAGCAGTATGGTGTTGGGATTTAGAGGATCCTCAGCAGCCTGGAGCTATTACACAGAAAGCCTGAAAGGGCTGGAGGGGGTTTGAGATATAGGCCAGGCCTGATGAGGGTGTTCAAACTCCGTTTATGTCAGCGCTATTTACCGAGCAGCTCCACCTGTATGTACTAAGAAGCAAGCTCTATGTTCTAATGGTTCAGTAATGAGTATGATTCAGTGTGCCCATCCCTCAGTGAACTAGAGGGGAAGGTTGGGGGGAGGAACAGCATGCACAATGGCAGACAGTAGTAAAATAGTGTGCTGAGTTGGTGGAACTACAAGCATTCTGTATCGTTGGCATGGAAAGTATAGACACACAGGGAGTGGGGGAGGAGGGGAGGCCAAAGAGATGCTATTAAATTTCTGTCCCTCTCTTTATTTGTACGTGGTCTCTCAAAATATATGTGCATGCTTTGAATCTCCACAAATGTATCCATGATGGTATTCCTTTTTTTCCATCATGGGAATGTTCATTTTGTTTGGTTTTATTTTTTTTTATTTATTTTAATTCTAGTTAAGTAAGGGCAATGTTTTTAAGATCTATCTATGTTGCTATGACAATACTCTAAGTCATTCCTTTGAACTCCTGCCGGATACTTTGTGGTATTTTATGGCATGAGGTCACCTCCTTTTACCTACTCATTGTCCCAGGGAAGGACATCAAAATTATTTTCCATCCCCTCCTCTTTCTTGCTTCCTCCCCACCAAAAAAAAAAAAAAAAAACAACAACAAACAAAACAAACAAAAAATCCAAAAAAAACAACAACCAGCAATAAACATCCCAGGCATGTCCTCTGATGAACCTATATGAGAATTTCTTCTGCTCTATACCCTGGAAAGAAGATTTCTGTGTATGTGTATGTATAATGGGGCAAAATATTGATACTTTGTCCTCCAAGATTGCCCATCACTGGGACACTGGTATTTTCATATTTCTACTGATCAAGTTTTTTCCTTTCTTTTTCTTCTTTCTTTTTACTCCAATTTTTTTTGGTGCCTCTTTGGGTTATTCTTTTTTTTTTTTTTTTAAAGATTTTATTAATCTATTCATGAGAGACACACAGAGAGAGGCAGAGACATAAGCAGAGGGAGAAGCAGGTTCCATGCCGGGACCCCAATGTGGAACTTGACCCCGGGACTCTGGGATCACGACCTGAGCCAAGGCAGACACTCAACCACTGAACCACACAAATGTCCACTTTGGGTTATTCTTGCTATTATTTTAGAAGACTTAACAGTAAAATGAGATCTATTCTCTTAACAGATTCTCTATGTGCACAGTATAGTATTGTTAACCATAGTCATTGTTTTACAAATCTCTAGAACTTAGTCATCTTGCATTATTGAAACTTGATCCTCCCAACTCTGGCAACCACCATCCTATTCTCTGCCTCTATGAGTCTATTTTAGATATCTCATATAAATAGAATCATGCAGTATTTATCCTTCTGTGACTGGTTTATTTCACTTAGCATAATGTCCTCCAAGTTAATCTACATTGGCACATTCGTTGCATATGGCACGATTTCTTTCTTTTTAAGGCTGAATAATATTCCAGTGTGTGTGTATACACACACACACACACATACACACACACACTCCACTTTTTTATCCATTCACCCATTAATGGACATTTTGATTCCTTCCGTCTCTTAAATATTGTGAATAATGCTTCTGTGAACATGGGAGTGCAGACATTTCTTCGAGATCCTGATTTCAATTCTTCTGGATATATAACTAGAGTGGAATAGCCGAATCATATGCTAGCTCTATTTTCAATGTTTTGAGGAACTTCCATACTGTTTTCCATAGTGGCTGCACCATCTTATATTCTCACCAACAGTGATTCCAATTTCTCCACTTCTTCACCAACAAAGTTTTTAAAACACAATTTTATAGTTTTTGCTAGCATGAAATGTTTATAATTTTCCTGGGTCCAAAATGTGTTTCTTTAATTGCTGATGATTTTAAATACCTCTTTATTAATTTGTGAGCTTTTGAGGTTTCCCTTTCTGAAATTGACTGTTCACATCCTGTCACCATATTTCTATTGGGGCAGCTGTCTGTTTCTTGTTGATTTGCATGATTTTCTAAAAGATTTTAGATATTAATCTCTTGTTAGCTACTTACTTAATCTACTTGTTAGCTGGGGAATGCCCTCAACGGCAAGCCCTGCCTCAAGATACAACCATAGTGTCTCAGAAACAGAAAAATGACCTTGAGACCTGAGACAAAATAAACTGCCATGATTCTCTATGAGACACATTCTTGTTTATGATCTCAAAGGGCCATTGGGGTCATCTCGTCATTAAGTCTGCTAGTGTCTGACTTCACTCACAAATTTTCCCTTTATCACTTCCTTCACCTATCTAATCTTTAGCTAGGCACGACATACTACCATCATTATCATTTTACCTTTATTACATATGTGAAAAATGTTTTGCTGTTGAAAAATTGGAAAATATTCAAACTGATAACAATTATTAAAAACTACCCACAACTCTGCCACCAGAAGACGATGCCCATTAATCTTTTAGGATGTATTCCGCTCCGTGGAGGGAATGGCTGAGGACATAAGCATCATTACGATCAATGAGCCTCCTTCTACCCGTGTGTTCTATATAAATCCCTCTCATAGAACTTCCAACATTTTACTATAATTATTTGTTCAATAACTATTTGTAAATAACTATTACAGTAATTCTTTCAGATATTCTCGGGACAGGAGTCAGTGGACTTTATGTTTTAGTTCCATCTTTGATCTGCCAAAGCTCTTTTTTTCTTCTTCTTTTTATTTTTTTTTTTTAAAGGAAAAGAGCTTGAAAATCATACCAAGTGGTTTTCACCTTCTTCTGTAAGTGACTAGGAGCCACTGAAGGAGTTGAAGTGGTTAAATCAGCCAAAATAATTTTGGTAGGTGAAGTACTCCCTAGAAGCCTAATGATACCTAAGTGGATAAAACTGACATTAACCATATACCAGGTGTGGTGCTACCTGTATATTATCTATGACATTTCAGCAGATCCCTTTAGTGCTCCAGTTTAGGGATAATCATCCACAAGTAAGGGATAGCAACTTGTAACTCAGGGAGGTTAAGCAGTGTTCTCAACGACACGCAGCTGTTAAGTGTTGGGGACTTAAATCCAGCATGATTTCCTTCTCTTGAGCAATGATTTCTTTCCAGGCATGGAGGCTGGTTCAAAAGTTCCTTCAGCAGTCTAGGTGAGGTCAATTCCCCCTTGAGAATGGAGCTTAAGTGCCTAGCAAGCTACATTTTTATAGCAGCAGCATTTGTTGATTGGTGGCTGTCCCCAGGGGTTTTTCCCTATGACTCATACATAGCAGGGGAATCCTGAGGGAAGCTCAGCTTTTACTTCTTGAATTTCAGAGTCTTGACAGATGCTGTAGTGACTTCAGATAGCCATCTGAGTCCTTGCCAACAAAGAGATTGGAGGAGGGACCTTCGGTAAGTCCCTTTCTCTCTGGACCTCAGTTTTCTTAACCACAAAAGATGAACGGTCTCTGAAGATTTTTTTTTGTTTTTTTTTTTAACTTGAAAAGATCTCTCACAGTGCCTGATGTGATGCTGAGTTCTCATGGAACTTAATGATATTGGTGACTTGTGGGGATTAAACCAACAGAACATCATTACACACAGAAGTAGTTGAAAATAGACTGTAGGAGGGGTATAGAAGATACATGTTCTTAGTTACTCAATTTGCATCTATTCACTCGACTGTATGATTTGTGTGGGAGGGTTGTGCCTAGGATGGTATGTTTGTTCATCCTACATCTTAGAATCTGTCATTAGTGCCTTATATATAGGTGGCGAGACTATTTTGTTGAAGGAAAGAATGAAAAACAGAATGGCTACTTGTCTTCTAATATCCATCCTCCCCTTCTCCCTCAATAATGCAGTGTGTAAAAGTTACTAGGAATAGTAACCCAGGACAAAACCTCATTCCCCATACTTCCTTGTAAGTTGGATGTGGCCACATTATTAAATTCTTACCAATGGAATGTATGTGGAATTGGTATTGACAGTTTTTCAGGAAAATATTCTTAAAGACTGACACTTGATTCTCTCCTTCTTATTTGTCCTTTTGGCTAAGATAAAACAGATACATGGAAAAAAGTTTGGATCTTGGATCACAAGCCGAAAAGTGTTGAGAATAGCCGAGCAGTAAAAGGGATGGAGTCTGGGTCTCTGATGATATTCAAGCCTCTTTAGAAACCTTGAACTGCTATGTTAACATAAGCATGAGAGAAAAATATATTTCTATTTTGTCTTAAAAATTATTGCTTTTAGTTTAGTATTTTTTGCAGCTGGTAAAAAAATATTATGGGTGTCCCGTAATTTTTCTTTCAAAGAGCAGCTGATAAAAAAAATATTTTGATCCTGGTTGCCATAAACTTCACAATTAAATATGGCATATCTGAATTGGGGGATGGCCAGGGGATGCCTACCCAGTTGGCCAATAGTTAATTTTCAATGGGGCCAGTAATTTTTGTATAGATTCATACAAGTTTTGCTAAGGCAATAACTTGAATATCTTGTATTAAGTTTCTAAACTGATCCTTTTACTTTTGCTGAAAAATTTTATGTCTTTTCTTTACATGAGGTTGTTAATATAGAAACAACTCATTTGCTGTGAGTGGCGTGGGGTTGAGGAGACCATAAAGACAGCCAGTTGTTCAAAACCATTTATTTCATAAGATATTATTTTTTGCCATGTATATGAAAAACACAATTGTCAGGACCCTGGGTGGCTCAGTGATTGAATATCTGCCTTTGGCCCAGGTCATGATCCCAGGGTCCCGGGTTTGAGTCCCGCGTCGGGCTCCCTGTGGGGAGCCTGCTTCTCCCTCTGCCTGTATCTCTGCCTCTCTCTGTGTGTCTCTCATGAATTAATAAATAAAATCTTTTTAAAAAAGAAAACCACAACTGTTATATACTAAATTTCTACATGTTGGTAGACAGAAAAATAAAGGCTAGGAGTTTTAAAAACTTGATAAAAAATATAAATTTGGAAATCTGAGATGGTCAACACATCTTAAGCTGAAAAAAAAAACCAAAGAAAATCACACAAATATATTAATTAAATTTCTAAAAACTAGTGATAAAGAGAAAAATCTTAAAAATGTCAAAAAATACATGCAGGGAAACAAATATATAAATCCAACTTCTCATCAACAACTATGTATGCCAGAAGAATGGGAAGTACTGGAAGAAAACAGAAAGTAAACCTTTACTTCTGGTGTGATAAGAACATCCTCAAAAGGGATAGGTCTGGATTATAAGAATATTAAAAAAAAAAAAAGATTCTTCAGGTTGAAGGAAAATGATAACTCATGGGAATTTGGATCTGCAGAAAGGAATGAAAAGCTCTATGAATGGTAAATATGAAATATATTTTTATTTGCGAAATTCATTAAATTTCTGTAAAAACCCTCAATGAGTGAAAGTAAAATCATACCAAATGCATATGCTAAATCGGTGACCTTTATGTGTTACTGCATCTTCAGAGGTAAAATATATAGAGTGGTAATCAAAGGAGTAGCCATGGGAGTGTCCTCGCTTGGAGAATTTATGGACACAATTATGGCAAATCTGAATTCTGAGTGTTTAGAGATCTTGGTTTTCAAAGGAAAATACTTTCCAGGTAACACAGAGAAAGACCCATTGAAATAACCTACAACTGTTAGGAGCTTTGGGCTCCTTGTGCCAAGAGATCATCATGCAAGAAGAGGAGTCACCATCCTGATAGAGGTAATTATTTCTCATCATAGGAGGAGGAATTGCTTAATGGAGGTAAAAAGGAATGTTTGGTTTCCACGTGATCCACTTTGGCATTGCCGTGGTGTTCCTTGGCCCTATTTTGATAGTAAGTGAACAAATGAAGGGGGGCTATGGCCTCAGACCCTTCCAGAATGAGTGTATCATGCCGTTAGATAAGCCATCAAGAGTAGCAGAGGTTCTAGCTGAGGGTGAGGGGAATCTAAAATACGTAGCAGAGCAGGTAATGATGAGTATCACTTAAAGTCCCCAGACAAACCACATTGCTTTCCCATCAACCTCTTAGAATCTTGACGGCCTGAGAACGTACATGAAAAAGTCGATCCAAACTGCCTAAGCGGCAGGATCTGATGAACACCGTGTTATGCCTGCCACCCAGATCTGTCAGGAGTGAAGGAGTATTTCCTCAGAAGTTTATTTTATGGCTGTCTCTTGCTCATGTAAGCTGCTGTTGCATGGTTCATACCTTACACAAACCATTGAGGTTTTAAGGAAGTAGTTTAAAACAGTGATTATGTGAGCGAATGGCGATTCTTATCTCTTGGATGCAATAGCAAATAGCTCACTTATGCAACCTATCTCCTGGAATGCATTTTTATGAACTGTAATTGGATGTGCTAGCTGAGTACAATGCATAGTATGGAAGGGTAAACAATTAGAAGCCCTGGGTTCAAGACCCAGCTCTCATGCTAAGTTGTGTGACTTTGGATCCTCTAACCCTCTCTGATACGTCATTGTCCTGTGCTATAGCTAGGTTAAAGAAAAATGGTTGTCAGCATCTGTATTGATTAAGACTAAAGTAGTTGAAGGAAACCGATTTATTAATTTTTTTTAAAGATTTTATTTATTTATTCATGAGAAACACGGAGAGGCAGAGAGACACAGGCAGAGGGAGAAGCAGGCTCCATGCAGGGACCCCGATGTGGAACTCGATCCTGAGTCTCCAGGATCACACCTGGGCTGAAGGCGGCACTAAACCACTGAGCCACCTGGGCTGCCCAAAACCGATTTAAATAGGACACAAATGTCCTTCCTCATGTAGAGGTCTCAAGACCGTTGGTTGACAATCCATGAATTCTATCTATGAAGACACAGTAACATATAAAGGTCACTGATACAGAGTATGCATTCCATGTGGACTGCAAAGTGTCTTTACTCAGGAAATCTTTAAGGACCCAGGAGCCTTTTGTTTTTCCAGAAAGTGGGAAACTATAAAGAGCCAAGAACATACCACCTCTAATGATTAACTATACAAGCTGAGGCTGCACATACCATTTCAACTTACATCCCGTAGGCTGAAACTTTGTCATATGGCCTCATCCAGCTGCAAAGCTGACCGGGGAAGAGTTTTTACTCTTAGCTGCTACAGTGACAGCTAAAACCTGGGGTTCCCTCACTCTGAGAGAAGAGGACAATGGATATTGCAGGACGATTCGAAGTCCCTGCCAAGAGTTCCTTCCAGAACTCACAATGTGGGATTCTAGGTGTTATCTACAGATTGGATTAACAAAAATCAAGTTGTCCTCCACTAGGGCGTGGTAGTCAAGGTGCCTCGATCACAGAACTAGCAAGCAGTATACAAACCAGGGTGGTCCCAGGGAAACAGACCGTGAGCCACATAGACATTTTTTAAATTTCCAGTCACCAGAATAAAGGCAGCAAAAGCAACAGGTGAAATTGATTCTATTCATGTATGTAACCCAATCATGCAACCAATGGAAAAAGTTATTCGGGAGATATTTTACATTCCTGTTTTCATACCAGGTCTTCGAGTTTGAGGTTTGCATTTCCAGTGCATCTCAATTTGAACCAGCTGCCTGCATTTCCAGTGCCCCATAACCACATGTGGCTAGTGGTCACCCTGGAAGACGATATGGTTGTAGATTGTGTCTACTAGAACAATAGCACCATTGTATACACACATAACTTACTTTGTTATAAAAAGACTCTACTAATTAATTCATGCAGATTTAATACACGAATATGTGATATGAAAGAGGACATTATCCATCCCCCCTCCTAGCCCATGATTTCTATGGATAAGGACAGTAGCTATTGGCTTTTTCCATTGTCAGGTATCTCACACATGCCCATAACCAACAAGCCAAGTCAGGCTGAACTGACTGGAATCCAACTCCGCCACTTACCAGTTGTCACCAAGAGTAAGATGTTGAATTCCTCTGAGCCCTTATCTGTAAAAATGTCGAGGTGTCTTTTTCTTTTCTTTTCTATTTGGATTATCTCTTGGAAGCTGGACTCAGCAAAAATAGTACTGGACCAAGAATAAAGAGTTTGGATTACAACCTCACCTCTCCTCTGACTCTGGGACTATCCATCTTGTCCCTCCTCTGGGTCCTACCTTTCCTATTTTCGAAGCTAGAGGTAGGGGTGGGATTTTAGATGCTCACCAATTTGTCTTTGTTCTTTTCAGGTGAGCCACTTAAAATTAAAGTAAAACTAGTCACATTTCTAGGATATGGTTAGGGAGATGATTGCTTTCTCAACTTGGGATGATGACTTCCAATAATTTTGTAAAAGAGAGAATTGAGGCTTGGAAGGTTGAGACATCCATAGTGGTCCAATGTTTGTAAACAGACACATTCTTTGGCTGAAACAAAAAGGAGTGAGGAGGGGTCAGGTAGTGAAGGAGCCTTCAGCATAAGGGTTGCAAATAAACTCTGGGTTCTCTTGATCATTGCTAGTGAGAGTATATATTGAGGAAAGCTTTCTGGAAGCCAGTTTGGCAACATGTATCAAAAAGACAGAAAATGTGTACATCCTTTCACATACCAATATTAGGTTACAGAATTTAAGGAAACAATCTGATGTTCACAAAGATATGTTTAGTCAAGTGTTCCTTTCTCTATTATTGACATTCCACAAAATGGAAATACTCTGACTATAAAAATTAAAGGAAATAGTCCCAAAGTTATGGTATAGGCCTATGTGTGGATATTATTAAACCACGAAAAGCCGTGTTTTCAAAGAATATTTAGTGATGTAGGGAAACGCTTCACACAGTGTCGAACCAAAGAAGATCACTAACAACGCATGGTTCTAATGCAACGATATGGTTCTACCCCCCTTTGAAATTTGACTTCTTCCCAGAGAGTCCCCCAGGGACCCTGTCCTTGTTTTCCTGTCTTCTGAACCCTGCTTCTCCTCTCCTTCCTATGTCCTCAGTGTGAATCCTCTTTTTTGCCTTTTTTTTTTTTTTTTGTCACTCAAGCTTTCTTAACCTTGACACTTGATATTGTGGGCTGGATGATCCTTTGTTGCAGGTGGGGGCAGGGCTGTCCTGTGCTCTGCAGGATGCTGAGCGGCATCCCCCGGTGTCGGTGTCTCTTCACTAGATGCCAATGGCACTCTTCTTCCAGATAAGACAACCAAAAATGCCTCTAGACACTGCCAAATGTCCCCTTAGGGGCTAAACCACACATCTCCTCCTCCAGTTTTGTGGTTAGCCAAGTTCGGTGATTATTCAATTCTTCTTGCCAGTGAGAGGTGGAAATTGAAGATACTTCCTGATCACCCCTCGCCTCCCTCAGCTGTCTCTCTCTCTCTCTCTCTCTCTGTCACACACACACACTCACATGCACATTCTCGCACACACACCCGATTCCAACACATCCTTATACTCTCATATTAACACAAGTATTAATTCACTAAGGCAGCTCAGTCTGTGTGCAAAATTGGCATTTCCCTCCATGGAGTATTCCCAGAATGGTCTCTTTCCACCATGAGAGTTGAGCTCTCACAGAGCAGACTTTCCTCGCTTGGTTCATCTTCTGGTTTCCAGAATGAAGGGAGATACTTGTGCTGCTAGAGCTCAGTGATCAGAAGGTGAAGCTGAGGCCCAATGTGACTCTACCATTTGTCTCAGTAAATTCTTGTCCATGGAAATAAAGCTATAAGCCAATAAATGACTTCATCATTAACCTCAGGCACCTCATTAAACCCATTTATCCTGCTCAGGATGATTGAATACTCATCTAGGCAAACACCATCCTTCTCAGAACAATAGATTGCTCAACTGAGTAAACCTTATTGCTTATCAAACAACTGTTTAATCATCAACATTCTCCCCATGACACTACTTTCCGAGTCCTCTAAACGTCAACTATTAGGACAAAGATCTGCCTGAAACACTCAAATCTGGATCCTCAGATACTATAAATGTCACCTTTGACCTCTCTTTTTGAGACATGCAAATACTCTCAGGATGGCGTTCTCCCTTATGTCACCAGTAAAAACTCCGCTTTGCCCAATAGATGGAAGTCTCTTTGGGAAAAAAGCAGTCCTCCAGGGCCTGTCTCCTTTTTATTTTTTTATTTTTTATTTTTTGCTTGTCTCCTTTTAAAGAAGGGGGCACCATCATAAAGCAGGGGCCCCAATGATGCTTACAAAAAGACCAGGGGAAAATTTTGACACAGCAGCTTCTCTGCAGCTGTGGTCAAGTAAGATTCCTAAGTGATGGTGTTGCACTGCATTTCACGCGTAGAGAGAAGCCAACAGGAAGTTTATGCTGGTCTTCCTGCCCACAGCATGTGAGTGCAAGTGGCACAAAAGTGAGGGCCACAGGTTTCAGAAGCAGAGGAAAGAGAAAGCGCAGAAAAAACACACACACACACCATGGAATAATGGCTTACTTCATTTTTGTACTTTTCTATATTTAAAATTATTATCTTATTGAAGATGTCTTCCTGTTCATCAAAGTAATTATGCTTATGATTTTATTTTATTTTTAAAAGATATTATTCATTTATTCATGAGACACACACACACAAAGGCAGAGACACAGGCAGAGGGAGAAGTAGGCTCCATGCAGGGAGCCCGATGTGGGACTCGATCCCAGGACCCCAGGATCATGAACTGAGCTGAAGGCAGACGCTCAACAATTGAGCCACTCAGGCATCCCTATGCTTATGATTTTAGATAAAATAATCAGTGAATAGAATTCTCTCTAGAATATAGTGGGAGATCTAGGATATTGGCTTCAAGCAAGTGCCAAAGAAGTCAGAGAGCCTCAGCCCTGGAGATTTTCCTTTTTCTACATGGTTCAGGAGAGCACTAGCAAAAATTACTACAAGGTTGGGGGTATGTCATTTAGACCAAGAATTACTTTGAAGTACAAATGGAAAGGATTGCAATTACTTCTCCACCCACTGCTCCCCCCACCCATATTTTTCAATCATCTCATGGCTATTAGGAGATGCACTCAGCAGTGAGATAGGGTAGGTAAGCCATGGGGCGAATGACAGGATATAATGAAGAGACACCAAAAGAAGTCATCTGGCTGATAGCCAGGGGCACGGACAGATGTATAAACTGAGTATGTATGCCCTTGATCCAATAAGTCCCTATAAAGAACAACCCTCTGGGTTTGACTTCAATCCTACCACTTATTATTTTGCAACCATGAGCAAAATGCTTTACCTTTTGACAATAGTTTCTTCACCTGCAAAGGCGAGATACCTACCTGTACCTTGTCCAGTGAGCCTCATGAGTTTGTTACAGAGATCAAGAGAGATAATAGATAAACACATGTTTAGGAGACAGTTCAAATGCAGGGCATTATGAGAATACATCTCGTTTTTCAAATGTCACATTGCCTGTTCTTAACATAGATTAAGATTTCAGCCCACGCTCAATTTAAACGCCAGCGCTATTTAGATCTATGGGACTGCTTGAGGCAGAGATATAGTCATTTGGGGATCTCCACCTTATCTTGGAGCACTCTGGCCTGCCACAGCACCAGGGACCTGGCTAGAGGTCTCCACACTGTTCCCACAGGGCGGTGTGGGGGCTGGGTATGCCCATCGAGAGCACATCTAGAGGAAGCCTGGGTTTTTGAGAATGCTGGCCACAGCTGCCCACCATCCATCATCATTAACCTTTCATGCCTAGCGTGGAATCCACAAATCAGATTTTCCAGGGTGGAGTCAGAGAAATGAGAGGAATGAGGAGGAGCAGACGGGGAGGCACATCTCCTGCATCTGCTATTTACTGATTGTGTGTCCACCAAGTGTAGAGTACATGTTATCTCATAAAACACCCCGAGCCAGAACGACTATGAAGTCCGCGTGATCGTACCTATTACAAGCTTCAAGAGTTTCAGCAATTTGCCCAGGTCACAGGGCTCATCACTAGCAGAGCAAGAATTCACACCCAGCTGCATAAATCCCGTTCTGCCTAATTCCAGCTGAGCAAGGAGAGACATTTGGGATTTGTAGATTAGCCACCATAGGGTAGGACAGCTCAGTACTAGATTTCCCACTATGAATTCACTCCACCACCTGCACATGGTCAGAGGGCAGAGGGCAAAAAAAAAAAAAAAAGGTAAGAAGAAATGAGACCTTCGATGTTTAGTGGTCCTATGTCTCCCACACAAGCAGAATTTATGCCTAACTATGCAAAATGCTTAATGATGCAAATAATCACAGAAGTGGGTTACATTTTTATTGGGCAAGTCCTGAGGCTAAAAAAGGCTTTTGATTGTTTTTCCCCTGCCACTCTCCACATTTTGATTTTAAGATTCAAATAATCCAAGAATGTCATAATCCAGTGTTAACTGAATGGCACATGCATGAAATTTCATGAAAATGACTAAATACCCTTTTTAAGAAAAAACTTAATTTAAGGTGGAGGGTGGGATGACTTTAGGCAGCAACTTTTCTTTTTTTCTTTTCTTCTATATTTTCTTTTCTTCTATATTTTCTTTTCTTTTCTTTTCTTTTCTTTTCTTTTCTTTTCTTTTCTTTCTTTTCTTTCTTTTCTTTTCTTTTCTTTTCTTTTCTTTTTTGCTTTTGAGATACAAAGTGGGGAAAGTCTGTCAAAGCAGAGTTTGATAGGTCAGAGGGAAGATTTTTCTACAATCCCGCTGACATGCTGGAGATATGAATAAGGTCACAGTCATTATTGCTTGTGAACCTACGTGCCTGCTAGAAGAAAATGTAGTATTTCTTTTTTTTTTTTCAGATTCCCCCAATTCTCCAGATTTTCCAAGCACCTTAGATGCTTGCTCATTCCATTCTAATAGGATTAGTGTTTTTTCTAAATTCCAAGCCGTGAGGGAGAGCTAGATCTCAGCCCCTGTTTCTCCCCACCTCACGGTGGCACTGCGGTGACTCAGTCCTGGGAGCCGAGTGATGGCTTTTCCTGTCCACTGTCCTGTGCTTGCGGGTCCAGCTCCTTGTCCGGGCCGCAAATCTTATGTGGTCTTCAGAGGATTGGTTGTCTTTGGTCACATCCACAAGCCTAGGCACTTTTGCCCACATCATTATGGTTTTCCCCAATTGCTGTACCTGCACCAGCTTTCCCTGTGTTAGCTTTGAATGGGGGACAGCCCGTGTCTCCCTTTCCTAAGGGTAGCTTTATTTCTGGTGCCTTTTGCTTCCTCTCTGAACCTCTGATTAGGTCAAGGCCTTCCTGTCCGTACCTTCTACCTTTTAGAGTTCTTTCTTACTTTAACTCTCAGTGAACAGCAATGGAGGTCCTCTTATCCCTCTGCTCCCAGAAGACCTGCCCTGTGCTCCTTCCATGAACTGACCCCTCTCCTTAGTGAGCTGCTCTGTAGACAACCTGTCTCCATAAGGAACAGCTCTGATGCAATACAAGATTCTGTTCCCGATTTCCCCCTTGTCCCACAGTGATATTGACATTTATGAAACTCAGGGAGCCCAGAACACATTTTTTTTTCTAAGTGATTTCTTTTTCCACATCTAAATAGAAGAGTGACTAGCATAAATTTTAAATCCATCCCTTCGGATGGAGTCAATCCAACGGATACCCTGTTTGATGCCCTGACAGCACTCTATTGGTGATATATTACATGACATTGTAAAAAATTATGGGGTTTGCTGTCCAAGCAGTTAGCCTTTGAAGGATGGCTCCCAGTTATCACTTGCATGACCCAGTTATTATCATCTCAAAATACTGTTATCCCAGGATGCCTGGGTGGCTCAGTGTTTCAGCAGCTGCCTTAGGCTCAGGGCGTGACCCCAGGCTCCTGGGATCGAGTCCCACATTGGGCTCCCCACTGGGAGCCTCCTTGTCCCTCTGCCTGTGTCTCTGCCTCTCTCTGTGTGTCTCTCATGAATAAATACATAAAATCTTAAAAAAAAAAATACTGTTATCTCAAGGATTCCTCCCCCTTGCCTCTTATTTCCCCCCTCACTGATCCAACCTCCATGCTGCAGCCAGATTGATTTGTCTAAATTATAGCTGTGTGACAGGCTTAAAAAAAAATCCCCTTTCCTGTATTTTGAGTTTTCTGCATTGATCATGCATTCCTTTCGTGCTTTAGAAAATAAAGCAGGGAATGCATAAATAAAACATAAGGGCATACATATGGCAGTTAAAATGGAATGAACTAGATGTAAATGCGACATCAAGGATAAATCTCCAAATCTTTTTGGTGAGTGAAGAAAGCATGTTGCAGACACGATCTGAATGGCTCTGTGTATGTTCGATTTTAGACACAAAGAGAGTGAAATAAGCTGAGATTTGAAGGGCCCAGGAACTAGTACTTCCCTTCCCTACCAGAACCATCACACCGGACAGGCCACAGGTCAAGCTCTCCATGTAGCCTCTTGAAGGGCTCTTCTTTGGGGCTTGGACAGGGCGTAAGGGGTGGGGAGGGGGAAATCCTCTGCTCCTTCCCTATGATGGGATGGGGATGAAGAAAAGCAGAGCACCCTGGCAAATTCTTTCCCTAAAAATTTCCTAATTCTTTGATTCCCTAAAAGTTCCTAATTCTTCGATTTCTTTTTCCCTCAGAAGGATTCATTTGTACTCTTTCATAAAGCCCACAAGTGAGCAACAGGGCATTGTGGGCCACCTGTCCTCAAGTCTTAACATAGAATTTCTATGCTTCAGAATATGGGGTTATTTGATGGGTATTGAGTTACAGGTGTTGGGGGGCGAGGAGAGGTGGTTTCCACACAAACTCCCAGGTAGTAGGAGACAATGATCACGTTTTATGTTGCATCAAGGCCCAAAGTTTTCCCAGTCGGGACCCACTGGCATCCATTCAGTACCCGCCTCTCCTGGGTCCAGCCCTGTGCTGGGTGCTCAGACACCAATGATGAACAAGGTTAGACTCCCAGCTTTGCGGGCCTCAGAGCTGGTTGGAATTCCCTCCCGAGTCAGTTCCCTGCAACTGTCCTCTACAAACAAGCTGAGCCTCACAGGCGTGACTCACCTGGGTGACACCGTGTACGCTCCCTCCTCCAGGCCTCTGCTGTGTGTTTCCCTCTGCTTGCAGTGACCTTTCTTCCCCTAGTGAGCTCACCCCACGGGCCAGGGCAACTTTGCCAATGCCTGGTGCACTGCATTTCTCCCGTCCTGACTCAAATCTCTCCTGTGGGCACAGCTAACCCTTCTTCCAGTCGGCCTGGGGTGTCCCTGTCTCCCCTCAGCAGACTAGGAGCTTCATTAGGGCACAGTGCTCGGCTTTTTATTTCTTTTCCAAGATGCCAGATGTAATGACTGGCACTGGTAGGTTGGATGACATCTAAGTGTGTCTTTTGTGCCCTGAGCTGCCAGGCCCTTGGCACCCAGAACTGCCTCCCCTCCTTCCTGACATCATCTCTTATCCTGAAGGGCCTGGATTCTAAAGGAGCCTCAGGAAGAGTGGCTGTCCGGAGGTGTGGAAAGAGCACTGGGCAAAACATCAGGAGGCTTGGCATTTCCCCCCCGCCCTCTGAGCTTCCTGCTCCAGGGACAATGACTTTCCACGTCTGGGCCTCAGTCTCTGTCTGTGGGGGGCCTACGGGGGGTGGGGGACTGTGGGCTCAGAGCTCTGCACATGCCTCTTGCTATTTGCTGTGCTGCTTTCAGATCAAACCTCCCCTGTGTCTCTGTCTCTCTTTCCCCCCTGTCCTTCCTCTTAGGTGCGTAATAAACCCAGAGTTTACAGTAAAAGCACAGGAAGAGCTGAATGATGTGTTCTCTTCAGGAAAGTACCTGGGCCTCCAGGGAGCCAAAGGCTGCCTCAGGAGCCCCATGCCTCCTGAGCTGTGGCTCCTGAGGGCTTTCAGTGTAGACCCGCCAACCCAACTCGGGCCTTTGATGTGGCTTTGACTGTGCATGGTGCGCAAGCAGCCCTGATTCGGAGCTGCGGAAGGGCGTGCTGCTCTCTGCCACTGACCCCAAGGAGTGGGCAGCAGTGGTGGGGTACACAGGGAAGGGCCATCAAGGAGGGGGCAGAGAGCGCCAACCTCCGTGATCGCGCCCCGCGTGACCCCCGGGCTCCGGGCAGGCCCAGCCTCTCGCCCTGGAAGTGCTCCTAGGGAGGAGAACAGACATGCTCTTAGCATCTGCGTGCACTCTGAGAAGCCAGGCGATGCTCAGAGGGGATCCCTGGAGAGGCAACACATCGAATAATCAGTCCCTGAATCTTCAGAGGTGTCTGTGCTCTCATAAGGACCCGAGGAATCCCCAGTGTGTGTATGCACGTCTTGCTCTTGGTAGAAATGAGGGTGGTGGAGGAGCCTGAAGACATGGTTTCAACTCTCGGCTTTCATTCAACTCATTCATTCATTCACTCATTCACTTACTTGGCAAAGATTTGAGGACCTATGCTATATGTGGTACCCCTCCTGGGTACCAGGAGTACAAGAGTGTTACATGGATGAGAGATAGATGAATACGGACACGGATACAGATAGAACATAGATACGTAGAAACAGATGTAACTGGGTCCTTGCAAAACTCAGGATCTGGTCAAGGACACGGCATTGCACAAACAGGCACAAGTGGGGGCAGTGGCTCAGTGGTTGAGCGTCGGCCTTCGGCTCAGGGCGTGATCCCATGATCCTGGGATCGAGTCCCACATCGGGCTCACCGCGGGAGCCTGCTTCTCCCTCTGCTTATGTCTCTGTGTCTCTCTCTGTGTCTCTCATGAATAAATAAATAAAATCTTAAAAAAAAAAAAAACAGACACAGGTAATTGTGGTAATAATTGCCCAGAGGGGATAGACTGGTGAACCACAAACCTATAAAATGGAAGAATTGTGATCTATTCTGGGGGTCAGGAGAGGCTTCCTGTGTAGTCATTTGCTCGCCAAGCTCCAAGGAAAGGAGGCAGCCACCCCCGACCCCCTACCACAAACACCTGTCAGACTCACTGTAATGTGGGTTCTGAAGTCAGATGGCTTGAGTTTCTAATTTGTCTCTGCTCCGAAGTAAGTAGTTTTACAGAGAGGCGGACCCAGGCGCCTTCATCCTACCTTCCTAGAGCACTGCTTTCAGTTGGCCAAGTGCTCCAGGTATCGCAACTGTTTTCGGGACCTGATCCCAGAGGAGGCATTTCCTTTCCAAGAGGTTCCCCCCCGTGGGGGGGGGGGGGGTCCACACCTGGACTTCTGCCTACGTCTCATTGGCTGGAGCTGGATCTTACCCAGACCCCTAGTTGAAAGGATGTCTAGAGGGAGGCAAGAGGATTTCACAATGAACTGAATCGAATCAGAGGACACTGGGTGGTAAACTAGCTGTGTCTGCCCGAGCTGTGGGAGCTATGGGCTTCCTTTTTATCGTCTCTGTCCTCTGCTCTTTTGGCAACACGGATCAGATTTTCTTTCTGGAAATGAACCTGCTCCCATGATGGAAGTGCCTGATGTTCTCTGCCTTCTTGAAACCAAATAAGGGACTTCCAGGACTTTGAATCCCGAGCAAAAGAGATAAAAATGGAAGAAGGGTTGTACATTTATTCTAAGGCCTTGTCAAAACGACTGGTTATTTCCTGCTACCCCGAAACTGGTTCTGTTCTTTGTACACCGGGTTTTCTAGTTTTCTCTTAGATTCAGTGAGCAGAAGCCTCTGCTCCCTCTTCTTGGAGCAGAAGTGCCTCCCCCCACCCCTCCTCCTCCCTGTCTCCTCCCACCCTCTGCACCCAGCTCTCCAGCTCTTCACTTGAAGCTTATCCTGGTAGCCAAGTCGGTCAGGTTTTCTGCTTTAAGTCGTCATGTGTATGTCTGTGCTCTTTCCTGCCTCCCTCTGCTGACTGTAAGCTCCTTGAGGGCAAGGATGAGCTGACTCATTCTCAGGTCTCTAACACCTAGCATGGTGATTAGCATGTGGGGTCTCTTCATACGCATTTATTACAGCTGCAGCGAGGTACTGAGAACTATCACAGACCACACAAAGCAAAAGACAAGAGTCTTGGCCATGGAGAGGTTCCTGACCATGTCTCCAGAACTTGCCCGGAATCCTACTAGCTGCACAGACGTAGTGACTCCTTCTTCTTTAGTTAAGCTTTGACTCCTGAAGTCACCCTCTCCTCTATATTACAACCAATTCTCTTCCCCTTCCTCCTCTTCTCTTCTTCCACCCCTCCTTTGTTACATTCATCATCATCATCATCATTGTTAACTTATACTAAGCATTTACTGTATGCCAGGCCTGTTCTAAGTGTTAGAAGATGATGAGGATCCTCATGTAAGAGGATGAGCCTCTTGCCCAAGATGATAACTAATTCACGGTAGGGTTAGGCCTCAAACTGAAGCCAGTTCAACCCAAAACCTGTGTTCTTGACTCCTTCTTCCCTAGCCACAAAGGCTCTGGGGATGATGGGAAACTTCTCTAGCCAGGCTCCACTTGAAAATCCTCCTCTGAGCTCTGCAGTGCCAGCTGTGTGCGCACAGACCCCCAAGCCTGACGGCCCGTGTTCACGTCCATCCATGTGGAACCACCCTTCACATGGGCCCCCTCTGTCCCGCACTCGCCTGACGTTCTGACCCAACCACCCACCCAGCACACCAGGCACGTTCCCTACGTGTTCTCCCTCTCCAAAATGCCCTCCCCCAATCCACCTGGGGGAAATCACACCCTTCTCTTAAGATCTATGTCAAGCGATAGAGGCACACGAAGTCCTCCTGGATTCACGCTCCCTTTCAAAGTTGAGCTCCTCTCTTTTCTAACCCTGCACAGAACATCTTGCTTTCTTCCTAGGTCTAAGGAAGCTGTGCAGGTGAGGGACCAGGGCGTTGGGAAGCGACACAGCTTGATGAATTTTGCCAGGTTACTTGGCCTGAGTCTTTTAGTATCTGTCAGAAGGAGATAATAGTATATACTTTGAGAATGTGAGACAATTCTCATAAAATGGCTCATGCCCTTGCCCACCTCACCACTTTTGTTACCTCTGCCACCCACCCTCTCTCTGAGGGCAACTTGCCAAGCAGCCCACAAGCCTGACTTTCTTTTGTTTATCTTCCAGAGAATAGATTGTGTCAGTGATAATGGCATTAAGAAATGACACCACTGGCTGTTAATCACTTTTGTCTCCTCTTCAAGGGCACTCATTGACCTCAGAGTAATTTCCTGGCCTCTCAATGTCTTTGGAGGCCCCAGTGGCTGGTGAGAAGCACCTTGGGCATGACTATCTGCCCCACTGAGGGTGATATCCTATTGTGGTGGCCTTGCCACTGGTCATGTCAGCAAGTCAGATAAAGGGCATCACAGACCATATGCAGAGAGAGGGAGGATGTGTGCATGCAGGAAGGAAGAACAACCTGATTTTAGTTATGAGACTGCCTCTGATTCACTGTGTGGTTCCATCAGGGTTCTGTCTGCCTCTGGCCTCTGTTTCCTATAGGTACAAGGGGATGGAGGGACTCAGTTCCTAAGCAACGTCTAGTTGGATCAACTCATTAGGGTCTGTGTGTCCATTCCAGGGGAGTCAGCCTGGCTTTAGGTGCCTCATGGCTTTGGAGGAGGGGTGATTATTGGTGGTGGAGGGTGGTGAACTAGAGGAGTTCAGGATCCGTGTGGGGGTATGGGCGGGGGGACCATGACCAAGTCAGGGGTCTGCTAAGGGACATCTACCTAGGGACAGTCACTGGGAATTCAGTACCACTTTGAATTCTTGAAGGCACTCTAAGCAGCCTTTGTCGATTACCCTAAAGGCAAGCAGTTGCTATTCACTGAGTGTCTACTGTATACCTATGTGATCCTGATAAGATCTTTACATTTATATTTATATTTTTTATATGGATAGTTGAGTTACTCAAATGCTTTGTCTCAGGGCACAGTATCATCTTTGGTCCAAACAGCCTTTTTTATTTTAATTTTTATTTTATCAATATTATTTTTCTCCTCTGTATCCTCACCCCCCCCCACCCTCCCCACAGCCATCCTAAAAATTTGTGTGTATTTTTGAGTGTGTGTTACATTTATGGTGAATGGGTAAGCTTTTAATTTATATATACGATGCTGTGACATGTATCTCATTCAGTTTCTTCTTCCTTCTCTCGACATTCTAAAACTCCGTCCAAGTTAATGGACGTCCTTCTAAGTTGACATTTGTCACTGCTACAAGAGCCCTCAGTGTGGAATACTACACTGTAGTCTTCATTCTGTTGGGGGCTGCAAGTCTCTCAGCTCCTAAGTCCAGAGGCAGTGATGCAGGTCTTGTCTGCTAGGGTACTCAGCCTTTTTTCCCCAGTGCTTTTTAAAGCAGACATTTTACTGCTAATGGACATAATTTTAGGGGATGCATAGTGTGACTATTCATAACATGGATTAAGTACTATGTTGCATCATGAAGATCCTATCAGTTTGGTGATAGTAAGTTATCAGTGATTCTCTTTGCTTGCTCAATTTCCCTTTTTTAATAGGTCAGGAGCAGACCTTAGGCTAACATATTTGCAGGCAACACATTCTAGTTGAAATTTAATTAAAATGTCATTTAATAAAATGCATTTATTTAAATGGCTCTTTCTATTTTTAATAAGCAACTCTGGGTTTCCACTTAAAGAAGTGACATTCCATATTTAATAGAATCTAAAATGTGGCTGATTATAAAAAACAACATTATTATATATTCCATTAAGAAAGGAAAATAATTCTACTAATTAAACCATCCTACATCACTGAGGGTAAGAAACATGCTGCTTTCAGAGACGTTAAAATGTGAACAAATGTGCATCCGCCTTTGTTTCCTTTAACAAGTAAGGTTATTTAAGCAAAGAAGAGAATTGATTCAATTTAAAAAATAGTAAATAAATGACAATTGCCATGATAAATGAATTTGGGAGAAATGAGGATGCAGATGTGGGAGTGACTGGAGTTTGGAGAACACTGAATTGTGTCCTGTAGGTGGTCCTCATGCCAGCTAACTTTGTAAGGGACATGTGGTTATGCCTGGTAAGCAGGCAGGGAGAAGTGGCCCTCCCAAGAGCAAAGGGTTAGGAGTAAATCTATTCTCAGGGAGGTGGGTCAAAAGTCCCCGCTCCCAGATACCAGAAGTTCATTTCTCCTGTCCCTCCTCTCTGCATGGCCTTGGTGAGTGCCCAGGTCATATCCTGTTTGCCTCCAATCCTGAGTCCTTCAAAGTATCTGAATGCTTTCGTGTTAGCAGCCACCTTCACTTCTGCTCAAGTATGATGTAGTAGATTCTGGCCCCTTCTCACAGTGGCTACATTGTCCATGAAGAAGTCAAATGATGAGGAGTGGACATTTCTGGCATTGAGGTACCCACCAAGGGTCGCATGTTGAGGTCAGGGAATGTTCTAGTCATAGTGGTAGTAGTCATTGCTTTGTTACCTATAAGATCTTTCACTTTTATTTTTATTTGACCCTTACCATAATCATGAATAGATATTATCCCCTTTTTTCAGGAGGAAAAGTCAACAGTGCTAACCTGTTGCTAATCACACATTAATAATTGGTAGAACTTTAAGTAGATCCACAGAGGCTACTTACCTTCTATTTAATTATTTATTTTAAAATTTATTTATTTGTTTCAGAGAGAGAAACAGAGAGAGACAGAGAGAGAGGGTGTGGTGGGAGGGGCAGAGGGAGAGGGAGAGAGAGAATCCTCAAGTAGACTCCCTGCTGAGTGTGGAGCCGGATGCGGAGCTTGATCCCAGGACCCTGATGTCATGACCTGAGCTGATATCAAGAGCGACTGCCTAACCATCTGAGCCACCCAGGCGCTCCTCTCTCTTTTAAAAAATTAAATTTCTATTTTGAAATAACTATAAATTCACTATTGTAAGAAATGCCAATACAGAGAGATCCAGGAGATGTGCTGCATGACTGGACTTACCACTTTTTCTTATTAGTAACACCTTGTTAAACTGTAGTATTGAATTACAACCAGGACACGGACACTGATCTCATCAAGATGCGGAACATTTCCAAAGATTTGTCACTGGGTTGCCCTTTTAATAGACACACCCACCTCCTTCTCTTGCCCCCCATTCCCATCTCTGACTCCTGGCAACTCCTGGCAAAACTTCTGTTTTGCATTTCTAGAATTGTGTTGTTTCCAAAACGTGACATAAGTGGAATCATACAGTATGTAATGTTTTGAGTTTTTTTTTTTTTTTTCACTCAGCTTAATTCTGGAGATTCATTCAAGTTGTTCAATGTGTAGCCTATCCCTCTCTGTTACTGAATTCCATGATCTGGATGGGCCACAGTTTAACCATTGACCTACTGAAGGACATCTGAATTCTTTCCAGTTTTTGGCTACAGCAAAGTTTCTATGAACAGCCTTGTAGGTGTTTATGGGAACATAGTCTTCATTTTTTTAATTAATTAATTTATTTTGAGAGAGAGTGAGTGTAAGCACGAGCAGGGGGTGGCAGAAGGAGAGAAAGAGGAAGAGAAATAGACTGTCTGCTGAGCCTGACATGGGGCTCAATCTCAGGACCTTGAGATCATGACCCGAGCTGAAATCAAGAGTTGGGATCTTATCCCACTGAGCCACCAAAGCACCCCCATAAGTCTTCATTTTTGAAGGATAAATGGCCCAAGAGTGTAATTGTTGGGTTGTATGGCAGTTGCATGTTTATTTCTTAAAAGAAGCTGCCAGACTATTTTCCAGAGTGACTGTGGTATTTTATATCCCTTACCAGCAATGTCTGAGTGACCAAAATTCTTTGCATCCTCACTAATGTTTGTTTTTGTTACTAATTTTTGTTTTGACCAATTTGACAGGTGTGTAGATACATTTCACTGTGGCTTTAATTTGCTTTTCCCTAATTTTCCCTTAGCATCCTTTTCATATGCTTGGTTGTCGTCTATAAATCCTCCTTTGTGAAATTCTGCCTTTTAAAAAAAATTCCTTAATTTTCTTTTATTTTTCCCCAATTTCCTTTCTTTTTATTTTTTTAAAAAAAGAAATTGTACTGAGATAATTGTAGATTCACGTGCGGTTGCAAGAACTGATACAGAGATCGGTAATAAAAAGAAGAATAATGCAAGCGGTGGGCAAAAGATTTGAATAGGCATTTCTCCTAAGAGAGTACACAAATGGGCAAGATGCACATGAAAAGATGTGCAACTTCATTAGCCATCAGGGAAATACAAATTAAAACCACAAGGAAATAGCACTTCATATGCCCTTCAACCATGAAGAAAAAGACCCAAAATAGCAAGTGTTGGTGAGGATGTGGAGAAATCGAAACCGTCATACACTGCTGGTGGGAATGCAAAATGGTGCAGCTGTTTTGGAAAACAGTCTGGCAGTTTTTTGAAAGGTTAAACATAGTGTTACCATATGATTCAGCAATTCCATTCCTAGGTATACACTCAAGAGAATCGAAAACATTCGTCCACACAAAAACGTGTGAATATTCCTAGTAGCGTTATCCCTACTAGCCACAAAGTAGAAACAACCCAAATGTCCATCAGCTGATGAGCAGATAAATAAAATGTGGTTTATCCATGTAAAGGAATCTTGTTCATCACAAGAAGGAAATGAAATCTAGATGGATGCTACCAGAAATGCTAAGTGAAAGAAGCCAGTCACAAAGGACCACCTACAGTAGATTTCAATTACAAGAAATATCCAAAACAGGCATATCTATAGAGAAAGAAAGTATATTAGTAGTTGCCTATGGCTTGGGGCATGGGGTTATTAGGAAATGATAGATAGAGGGAGCAGAGTTTCTTGTTTGGGATCATTAAAATGTTTTAAAATCATGGTGATGAACGTACAGGTTTGTGAATGTACTAAAAGCCACCGAACGGTATACTTCACATGAGATTGTATGGTCTGTGAATTGTATCTCAATAAACCTGTTTTTGTTTAGGGATTTTATTTATTTATTTGACGGAGAGAGCCAGCAGAGACGCAGAGGGAGGGGCAGAGGGAGAAGCAGCAGCAGACTCCCCACTCACCAGGGAGTTGGATGTGGGGCTCGATCCCAGGACCCCGAGATCATGACCTGAGCTGAAGGCAGACACTTAACCGCCTGAGCCACCCAGGTGCCCCAAACCTCTTTTTGTTCTTAAAAGAAATAATATAGAGATACTGCGTACTCTTTACCCAGTTTCCGCCAGTGGCAGTATTTTGCAAAACTATGGTCCGATAGGATACTGAGACCAAGACGTTGAGATTGATACAATCCACTGATGTTAGATTTCCCCCATTTTACTTGTACTCACCTCTTCACTCCCTCCCTCCTTCCCTCTCTCTCTCTCTCTCCCTCCCTCCTTCCCTCCCTTTAGTTCTATACATTTTATCACATGTGTAGGTTTGTGTCAAGACATTGAAGGGAATTTCTCCTCTTTTAAAGCTTGGCTCACCCCAAATTCTGTTGGAAGCAGTGCTCCAGAGACCTTTAGTCGGCCCTCACTGTTACTAACCCCACACAAGGAAGCTTGCCTCCAAGCATCTCCTCCTTGCTGTCAAAGGGCAAGAGTCACAGAAGGACATGAATTCCCACCCACACCGGAAGAACGGAAGGTTGGGATTGTAGGCCCCATTCATCTAGATTCTAGAATCACCCACACTTCTGAAAGAATAGGAAATGATCTTACCAAAAGGAAGAATGTGAATTCTGGAAGGGGGGTACGCCTCCGTGTCTTCACTCCCCGCTTTCTCCTCCCACCAATTTCAAAAGCCATCTAACTCCCAGGCCTGGTGGGTAACTTGTCAGCGCTTTCGGAGATCCGGTATTTATCGGGTTGCCACTAGCAAACGCTGTCAGGGAGAGGACTGGCAATGATTCATCTGTTCTAATCCCTGTGTTTTCATCAGTCTTGCTGCTGTTCGAGGGGACAGCCCCGGCCGCTCTTCCACATCATCATCACTTTGGTTTCTCTCAAAATGTTTGCTCAGAAAAAGCCCAGAGTTTGGCCTCGGTTCTTTCTGGGCTTCCAGGGGAATTTCCCGTCCTTCTCGGACTCCAAGGGTGAAGTTGCTAGAAGGTTTGTTTCTTACCTGGCAGGGCAGAAGGTAAAGCTGGCTCCAGCATGGATTTTTTTTTCCCAATCAAAGACAAACTTGCTCTGATCACATCATTTGGGACAAAGAGCTATGGGAAGAAGTAGCTGATACTACTCTCTCTTTCTCAGCTGTGATCCCACTGCCCCCAGATCACTGGTCCTGTCATAGCTGAACACATGCTAGTCCCAGCTCGATCCTCCACCTGGATTTTAGAACCCAGCCATGATGTGGCCATCTAAAACTTATCTGATGCAGATCCCCTCCGTAGAACCCTAACTGTGGCCCATGAACACCGACTTCAGCATCTGAACCCCATCCCTGCAAAACCTCAAACTCTGACCCTCACCATCTCAGTGAAACTGCACACTCTGACTAGGAGAATCTCCAAAAGTAGACACTACTACTGATAATAATAATACCTTGATGAGTTGGGCAACTTTGTGAGACAGAGAGAAGCTCAGAGATGCCAAGAGACTTGTCCAAAAATACACACTGTAATGATGACAAAAATTTATAGTAACAAATTTAAATTCCTCTCTTTTAGCCATGGTTTCCTTGCAGCCTCCTACCTCCTTTAAGTTCATTATCCCAAAAGACCTCCTCAGTAAGACCACAGCCTTGGAAACTAGACCTTATAGAGAAGAAAAGGATAACCGGCAGGCTGGAGATCCAAGGAAGAGTTGACAGTGAAGCTTGTGACTAAAGGCAATTCTGCTGACACAATTCCCTCTTCCCCGAGGCAGGTCAGGCTTTGGTTTAAAGCCTTCATTTGATTGGATGTAGCCCGCCCACACTATGGAGGACAATCTGCTTAAATGAAAGTCTCAATGTTAACCTTATTTAAAAAGTACCTTCACAGCAACATCTGGAGATGTTTGAGCAAATATCTGAGTACGGTGGTCAAGCCACATTGACACATAAAATTACCTCTCACACCAGCAGGGGGTTTTGTGGAAAGAAGACCAGAAAGGAAGAAGGAGAGGGGACTCAGACACCCTATGGGGGCATTTGGCCAAGAAAAGAAAAGCACTTTAGATAAATGAAAGAAACATCCAGAACAGAAGATCTGGTTCTTCCTTTCACTCTCTGCTTGGGAGCTACCAGGCAGAGCCACCTTGCAGGACACCATGACGTCAGGGCAGCCATCTCAGAATAAACAGGGTGTGGTGTGGTGTAAAGCCAGGGGAGGCTTAGAGGGTTGGCCCTCTCCAGCTGCCTTTGGTTCCCGCGGGTGGCCCAGAGCTGGGCGCTGTTTAGAGGGCCCGTCGGAGCAGGACCATGTGGTTCTGTACAGAAGGCTGCAGAGGTAACAGACCATTTGGGCTGAAGCTGAATGGATTCACTGCCAGGCTTCACAAAGGTCTAGAGGAGGTGGGCCTGAGTCAGCCAGGGAGCACCCAGACCTCACCCAAGCAGAGACAGAGAAAGAGAGAGACACACACAGCAGACCTCAAGTTTCACGGTTGCACACTTCAGATGCAAGCACCGGCAGGTCAGTCTGCAACCAGGTAGATCAAGGGGGTTGCTTCTGACGCCAGCATTGAACTGGCTCTGTGCCTCAGGGCCCCAGTGTTGCCCTTTCATCATGAGGCTGCGGAAACCACACCCAGGCGCCATCTTGGAGCGGAGTCGGGGACGGTAGGCGACACCATGACCTTAGAGATTGGATGTTTTCCACCCAGAGAGACTGAGAAGTCCCTGAAGAGTCTGTTTAGACCATTGGCTGAAATGAAGTCTAAATTTCATAGAATGTAAGTCCATCTTTTATCTATGGCATGAGGAACTGGCATGAGGAACTAGCTTCGTTAGATATGGCAGTTGGTAAAAAAAAAAAAAAGATATGGCAGTTGGTGTCCGAACCGACGTGTGACCTTGTTATATGTGTTGGGACCTTGTTATATTAGTCAATGGTGAATGAGGAGTGAAGACCAGCTCTTCGCTTCTCCAAAGCTTCATTCTGACCCCCAGGCAGTGTCAACATGATTAACAGACACTCTCTGGGATCCTCTGTGACCACTGACCAGCTCCTACCGGCCTTGATCTTGCCTTCTGACCACCCCCTTCTAGGGTATACCTAACTCTGAGGTCAGCTTAGACTAACTGAGGGAAAGGACACATTCATCATTCTTGGTACAATCCATTGCTACATTCTGATTACTTTTATTTTGATAAATTTAAAAATTTCAGAAAGGTATAAAGAATAATATCACACATGTTAACACTATCGAAAGCAACACATAAATGCTAAGGTTGCTTTCAAGTGTTTTTATACTTAAACAAGAGCCAAACATTCCAGATGAAATCACTGTTCCCTTTGACCATTATCCCTAGACCCATTTCTTTTCTACCCAGAAGCCATCAGGTTCAGGCATTTGATGTGGAGTCTTCTAGTCTGTTTAAAAAATATGTTTATACACGCAGTTGCACACATCTGTGAAAAATGCAGAATATTTGGTATGTGGTTTTGAAATCTTACTAAAGGGTACCCAAATGTATATATAGTCTGATAACTACATTCTCCACTCAATCTTAATGAGACTGCATGTTAATCATTCTAGTTATGTATGTGCTGCATTTTATTTGCTGTCTTATTGATGGACATTTAATTTTTTTCTACTTTTTAAATTGGTAGCCAATATTTCAGTGGATACCCATGTATGTCTCTCTAGGGCATGTGTGAAGAGGGGTGGTGCTGGCTTCCTTACATGTGTGTGAGGTAGTTATCACACTAGGAGATCAGTAACCTTCACATGTATCTGTCTTTGCAACCAGACCAACATCCCTTGAGGTCAAGGGCTATGTTTTATTCATCTCATCTCTGTGTTGCCAGATAAATGATTAGAGAGATAAATGTGTCGAGATAAATGATTGGACTTCATTAGAGTGAAAGAAGTGTCTCCTGGTTTCCCAAACCAGCTTCCCCCTTGCCCTAGCATGATGACAATAAAGGGAGCTCCCTGCCACAACTTACGTGTGTCACTTGCATTGTCTCATTTAATTACCACAACATTGTGAGATATGCCACCTTACCAGTGATAACATGGAGGCCCGGAAAGGTGAGTTCCTGCCAATACAAAGTCGTTAGGAGTCAAGGCTGAGATTTGAACCCAGATCTTTCCAAATCAGAGCCTGTGGCCTCTTCGTTCCCTTCGGCTACCTCTCCAACAGTGGGATTGGCTCATAATGAAATGGTCTGATCTTTTGCCTTCACAAACATGACATCAGCCTCAATAATTCTCTCCTTTTGAACAAAATCTTTTTTCCCTTAGAGTCTGGGGAAATCACCTTGGTTAATTAGCCCACAGCTTTGAGTAATTAACCCGACTCTTTCTCTCTCGGGCCTTGAATGTACAGGTTAGAATCCTGAAGTGTTAGTGGTTGCTTTGGTATCACTCAGGGCAACCTCATAGTTCTAGAGGTGGGAAAGTGAGACCAAAAACTGAGGAAATGTGCTCAAGGTGACATAGCAAATTAGAAATCTAGCTGAGGTCAGTACCAGGTCTTCTGTGACTGGATCTGCTTCCCTTTGATCTGGCTTTTGGATTATCTGATGAGGCTGCTCTTCTCCACCAGGGAGGAGAGCTGGGTGGTGCTTGGCTTCATTGCCTCACTGATTTCCAGGGCAATGGGCAAGGGCTGGGGCCATGAACAGACATCATAGAAAACCAAGGAATGTGCAGTCAGTGAAGTCCAGCTTGGAAAACACCAGATGGAACCTCCAAATGATGCTGAATCCACCAGATTGAGATCAGAGAAGAAAACCTCCTTGACCACAGAGGGACTGTATTTGCCAGGGTTGGCTAACTGCTGTAACAAACAACCCCGTGAGCATCCTGACAAAACACTATAATATGGTTTGCTCACGTCACGGGACAGTGCTATTGGTGGATTTAATCTCTGTTCTGTGGAGTTGTTCGGGGAATCAGGCTCCTTCCACTTTTGGAATATTTCCTGTCTACACAGCCTGCAAAGTCAATGTCCAGGCTGAATAGGGAGCCAGTGGACAGACAAGGTCAGTCAAGGGCAGAGCTCGGGCTAGAGCAGGCATTCCTGGCTCCGTGGCCAGGGGCTGGTATTTCTATCACACTGCCTCTCAGCATTTCTGATCCTGTTTGCTCCTCTCTGGAGTGGGAATTATATGGGCTGCTCTACCCATCCTCAGCATTATGATTTCAAGGACTAGAATATGTTTCATGAAGGGGAGCGTGGACTGTAGACATAAGCGTGGCTGTAGGTTCTTTTCTAAATGACAAAAATTTGTAATCATCATGCCCACCCCAGCCTAGAGACCTTCCTCTTTGGGCCCTGAATGTAGACAACATATTTGAGAAACACTGTACAAGAATGGAAGGACAGTTGCAATGTGACCATGTAGGACACGGTCACTCTCACTGAGTCCAAGGCATAGGTAACATCTTCCCCCTCAGGCAATGCTAGTGAACCCAGGCTATGCATGCATTTTGACACCTCTGCCAGCTCCTCCTGCCTGCATTCCTCAAGCTCACATCTGCAAGGACTACAGCACCACTGGGTCCCAACAGGGTGGCTGGTTGACCAGAGCTTGCAATTTGGAATCCAAGAACTCCGGATTCAAGTCTTCATTCAAGTGCATAGTGAGCTCACTTTCCTCATCTATAAAATGGGGAGAATGACTTATATGGTTGTTTTAAGAATGAAATGAGCTCATTATGAAAACTGCTTAGCAGGTTGAAAATAGGCAGCACTCAGGAAAGCTGCGGTTATTTTCATGCCAAATCCATTGTGCTAGTGATAAGTTCTGGGCACTGGCAGATGGGCTGAGTCAGACCTTCACCTTGTGGCTTCCCTGGTGGCCCCATTTTGGTGAGCGGCCTTTTGCGTCAGTGTCCCTGCCCATCCCAGTTCTTTCCCTGAATCTTCACTGGCTTGGTGGCAGCCCAAGGACTACATCTGGCCCCAGTGAGGCCAGATCCCCAGCCATCACTGCCACCCAAAGTCCCGTTGGCTGGATTCGCAGAGCTGGGCTCCACCATCTTGACTACTGAGGCAACAGAGTCTGAAATCTAAAGCTTTTCCATGGTCTTTACTGTCTGGCTCATACTGACCTTTTGATTCTCATTATAATGATAATCTCATTATAATGAGTCTCAGCCCATCAGGACTAAAAAGCAGAGCCTGAGGCAAGAGTTTGGGAGATGATCCCGGATGCAGAAGTGAAGGCAAGAGCAGAGTGAGACCAGGAGGAAGGCTGGCCGACCTAGGCCTTGCTGTTTGGTTCCTGCTAGGACCCCTGTGGCTTAGTCCCACTGGGGTCCCTTGAGAAGACATGCCAAACACGCCTCCTTCTGTGAAAGGAAAGGAATCCAGGACATTCATCCAGTCATTCATTCCTGTCCTTCCTTGGCTGAGGGTCCCCAAGGCATGTCCCATCTCTCACTTTGAAACTGTCCTTGTGTTAGATGGGAGCGGCTTCCCAGGCTATGAGGAAAGTACCGAGGCAGATAAGGGGAGAGGCTGAGAGGCCATCCCATGGATCTGCAGCAGCGCTGACATCACGAATGGGGTAGGGCCCTGGAATGTCTGCTGAGGCCATGTTCCTTAGCAGGGCTGTTTCCCACTCTTGGCCGTTTTGGACCAACAGGAACCTTGTGCCGTGCTAGAGGGCTAGGTGCCAATGTTACCTTCCTATCTGAAGGAGCTTCCCTGTGGTCACTCCTTCCCATGATCCCATGATATTTTTCTTTCCTCGAACCTTTTCTGGCAGCCTGGCCAGTGTAGATTAAAGCCCTCTAGCTTGTGCATGTGTCCTAGTGTTGGGATCAGTTCAAAAAAGACCCATACCAGACTCGGGCTGGGCTCATTACAGAGAAAGAGGGTCAAATGCCAATGCCAGTCCAGGAAGCAAGCACCAAAGGAGTCAGGCACAGCAGGCAAGGCAAGCAATGAACAGAATTAACCAGGCAGCAAGACTGGGTGCTTAGGGCAAGGCCAGCAGGTCTGCTGTGATTTCCACAAACAGTGTCGGGCCAGTGGGAGGTTCTTTTGGGAATGCACAAGTGTCACCTCCTGATCCTGCTTTGCCGTTTCAAGGGCACTTCCACTCCATGTATGTGGGTTCCACTCCCTCAGCGTGGCCACACCAGTGATGATGTCTATTAAAGTTTGGGAGAAGTGGTGACTTCCATTCACACCCCGTGAAGATGCATTTCCACTGCCATAGCTCATTCCAAATCCCTGATGGCGATGGGATCGTAGAACTTGGAAGGAGGCTCTTTTTTGAGTTTTGATGCACAGGCAAAACAGCCTGTTGTAGCCCCTGGAATTCTGGAGACTCTGGAATGCAGAACAGCTGGGCAGTACCTTCCTGCGCCCGTGGTTCTCCAAGCTGCCACTTCTGTCTCAGGCCAGCCCAGTAGGACCAGGTCGCTTGCACACAGGGCGCATCACCCTCCAGCCCTTGGGCTGGACCTGGGGTTGCAGGTGTTCCCTTCTCACGATCCCCATCTCCATCCTCCGCATTGCGGGAGAGGCAGCAGGTCAGAAAGAGCCGGGGGAGTGATGTGTTGGGTCTCTTCTCCTTCCAACCTGGATCCAACAGTAACTAACCCCCTGGCTTGCACGGTGTCTACTGTCAGATTCTGCACTTCCCGATACTGGAATGTGACAGGTGGAAGGAACATGGAATTTACTCCTTCTCACGACAGTGGGCACCTGCGCTGTGTGGGCTGGCTCCAATGCCTGCATCTATAGCGTATTGATTATACTCATGGGTCCTAAACGATGAGGTTCTAAACAAAACACTCTGACCTCATTCACCTTAAATAAAGCTCAACAGTGTGGTTTTGACGTCCCCTAACCTTCCCATGCTTCAGTTTCCTCCTCTGGGTGCCGGGTACAGTGATATCACTCACCTTACAGGATGCCACATACTGTTTTCTGACAAGGAAAGCCGAAACTGGGAATCTGTGTGTCATTTTCTATCTTTGAAATTGTTCTTGCTTATCTTTTTTTTTTTTTTCCAGAAAGATTTGTGGATTATACAGAAAGCAGGGGATCCCTGGGTGGCACAGTGGTTTGGCGCCTGCCTTTGGCCCAGGGCGCGATCCTGGAGACCCGGGATCGAATCCCACATCGGGCTCCCGGTGCATGGAGCCTGCTTCTCCCTCTGCCTGTGTCTCTGCCTCTCTCTCTCTCTCTCTCTGTGACTATCATAAATAAATAAAAATTAAAAAAAAATACAGAAAGCAAAACCAGACCGCTGGGATGAAAAAGAGAACAGAAACTGGGAGAAGACACTGGAAGGATTAGATTCGACACAGACCTGAGCCATGATGATTGGAGTAAGTGGGCAATGAGTCTGCCCTTACCATCCTTGCCCCTGAGACAGTGAGGGGGCACGTGGGGCACATGCAGTTTACTTCCCAATCACAGCATCAAATACACATTCATTTGCAGAAATGAATTCTTGGCAGTGGGGAGGGGGCTGGATGCAGTAAGAATGTATTATGTGGGTCCTTTAAGGGTACATGGCTTAGAGTACAGTTCATGGTGTTTGTATGTTCAACTTTATTAATGAAAAGGTGCTGAAGGCGTGAACCTTCTGCGAACCCTCCAGAAGATCTGGGCACTTTGCCTTTAGCAACTGAATGTCTTTTTTTTTTTTTTTTTTTAAGATTTTTATTTATTTATTCATGAGAGACGAAGAGAGAGAGAGAAAGAGACACAGAGAGAGAAGCAGAGACACAGGCAGAGGGAGAAGCAGGCTCCATGCAGGGAGCCTGACGTGGGACTCGATCCTGGGACTCCAGGATCACACCCTGGGCCAAAGACGGTGCTAAACCGCTGAGCCACCCAGGGATCCCCTAGCAACTGAATGTCTTAAGAGGAAGTCGCGGCATAAATGAAAGGCAAATGCAACTCTTAGCTGTTTAGTCTCACAATTAGCTGTGATGTACTTAAATTTTGGATTTCCTTCTCTCCTCTGCCTCAAACTCTTCCAGGGAGCTGCCACCTGACCCAAGGCACGTGGCCTTGCCTGTCTGTGCTTCCTCCTCAAGGAACTGAGCTCATTCGCATTAGTTGCAACTATGGGTCAGCCAGGCAAATGTCTACCGGCCTTTCCTTTGTGTGAAGGGTGGCTCTAGCAGGGAGAAGGGGCGTACTGTTTGCTGAGCACCTACTATCTGCCAGACACCTTCTGGGACACTTGATTCGCACTATTGCATTTATTGAAATCACAAAGTAGTTACTATTACTTCTGATTTTGGAGACAAAAAAACTTTTTTAAAAAAGATTTTATTTATTTATTCATGAGAGACACAGAAAGAGAGAGAGAGAGAGAGGCAGAGACACAGGCAGAGGGAGAAGCAGGCTCCATGCAGGGAGCCTAAGCGGGACTCGATCCCAGGACCCCGGGGTCATGCCCTGAGCCAAAGGCAGACGCTCAGCCGCTGAGCCCCCCCTCTCCCCCGCCAGGGCATCTCTTGTAGATGAAAAAACTTAAAGCCCTGAGAGTCACCCAACTCCAACAAGCTCACACTGCTAGTTCCGTAGCAGAGCCAGGGCTTGAAAGCATCAATCAATAGATTGATTCATTCCTCAGTATAGCACAGAGCTGTCTTCCTAGCCAGGTGCTGCTGATGCAGAGTTTGCTAAGAACGGACTCCCACCTCCAGCACCCCCAGAGTCTGGTCGGGGGGGCCCCTCTCCTGCTTCCATGTCTAGTGGTCTTGTTATAATCAATCTCCAGCCTGCACATTAAAAACATGTATTATACACACACACACACACAAAAAAAGAACAAAAAACAAAACGAAAAACAAAAGAGCATGTGTTGTGCGATGTCCATGAAGTCATTTAAATTCCACTTGAGTTCCTCGCTCCTGGCGTTTAGATGAAGCGGGAAGAAGGGGTTAAGGGGTGAGTGATGTTGGGGGTTGAAGGATAGCGTGATCTCCCCGTTTACACTCAGTATCTCCTGTCTGAACCCCTGTAACCCCCGAAGTGAAGTTAGAGAGTGGACTCCGGCTTGCAGCAACCCTTTGCAGCAAACATCCCGGCCCAGGGCAGTGAGAGGCTCCGGCAGGGGGTCATGGTCGGGGCTGCAGGTTGTCCCTTCTGAACGGAGCTTGCTTCCAAGAAACTCATCAAACCTAGAATTTTTAGGGCATTTCGGGTTTTGCCCACTTGGAAGCGTGGCTCCTCCCAGTCCATTCCCTGGAGGAAGGAAAGAGAACCCTCAACACCGTGTTTATCTCGTGTGTCCCCAAGGGGCCGCCTTCTTCAGATAACACCCGTGTCTTGTGGTGTCGTCACTCTGTCACAGGGGCCTGTCCTTTTGCTGCGTTGGAGACCCAGGCTGGAGGCTGAAAACCTGGCACAGAAGCTTTTCGACAGCTTGTATGAGAAGCTAACCGAGCCGGAGGAGCAGGATAATAAGCCCGTTTTAGGGCTGCGAGGCACAGCACGACACCACTTTATTTAATACGTGAACCTCAAGACCTAGGACCCCTCCAGTATTGGGGCTCCCTGCCTCTCTGATGGCTTGCTTGTTCCCTGGATGGTTTTGGTGGTGACAAGTTTGTTTTTGTTTTTAAAGATTTTATTTATTTATTCATGAGAGACACACGGAGAGAGGCAGAGACACAGGCAGAGGGAGAAGCAGGCTCCCTGCGGGGATCCGGATGTGGGACTCGATCCCGGGACCCCGGGGTCACACCCTGGGCCCAAGGCAGGTGCTCAACTGCTGAGCCCCCAGTGTCCCGGTCGTGACAAGTTCTTTTCTTATTTGGGTGCCATTTGTCCCCATGTAGGTTTCAGCACGGACCCTCCTTCTCCCCTCTGTCACCCAACAGGGGACGTCCACCTTCTCTCTGCCACTGAGATTTCTCTCCGCCCTACAGAGACTCTGAGCCCGAGCTCCTGTCCCTGCTCGTGATCCCATCTCTCTTCCTCTCAAAAGACGCGGCGCTCTCAGTTTCTTCACTATCCGATTGCCTCGCGGAGCGGCACTCTAAGGATGTCATCTATTGAGTGAGGGCCATTCTCTTTCGGGCTGGACCTGCTTGTGACCTGAGAGCCCTGCCTGAGAACTTCCAGGCAGTTATGGGAAATTGATACCATACCAAGGAAATCTTAGGTGTGCGGCTACTGGGCCCAGCACTGTGCACCGTGGACGCGGTGCTGGAGACGCAGGGTGACCGCAGCAGGACCCGCTGGGCCCAGCCGGGCCCTCCTGCAGCTTACAGCTCCCCAGTGGCCCTGGAGCCAGCCCCGTGTTGCTCTCAGTTGGAAGTTCTTTGCTGCCTCAGGACTGGGCTTTGGGGCGGAGATAGGTGCTGTCTCAGACCCAAATGTGACGCTCCCCTGGGTGTCCAGGTGGAGTACAGGCCCCAGCTTCTGCTGAGCTGGGTCTACAGTGCAGACCAAAGCCCTGGGGCCTGCTCCACCCTCTCCTCTGCTTGGTGCTTAGAAGGCCTCGACCATCAGCAAATAGATATACTTCTTTTTGGAGAAGCTCTTGAACCCACAATTAGGTGACTTTAGTTTATGATGCTTCTACCGTCCCTGGAAATTTTTCTCTGTCTCTGTCTTTGTCTCTGCCCCTGTCTCTGTCTCTTTCTCTTTCCCCTTTTCCCTCCGTGTCTGTCTCTCTCCCTATTATTTCAGTAGATTTTTTTAAGTTAATTCATGAAAATAAAAGGCTTGATAGGTCACTAATTTCACTCACTTCCCATCAACCCTTGAGAAATGATGGTTCTCAGCGTGGTGGCGTGGAACAGCCTCTGTCCAGCGTTGGGAGGATTCTCTCCAAGTGACCACATGTGTGGAAAGTCCCTGGACGAGTGACTTTGGTTGGAGACACACTATGCTCTGCCTTTGAGATGACTGATATTTATGGTGTTTTGCCTCTAACTATCCTGCTGGATTTCTCCCAATCTCAGCCCACAGCCTCTCCCTCCCGAGGAGAGGCTGCTGCCCGGGACTCTGGATAGAGCAGTTCTCCTGCTGTTTCTTTAAACCACAGGACAAGTGATGTGGGTGAGCAGGAACCGAATTGGAATCCATACCGGTTGCATGACCGTTCTGGGAAAAATCGCTGCTCTGAGCTTATTTCCGCTTACAATGATGATATCTAGGGGCAGAGTTGATGCTCCACGAGTTAAACAGAAAAGAAGGCGAGGCGGATAAGGCCTGTTTGCCAGTCTTCCTAGCACGTTGACACATTCGGTTAAGACGGAAGGACCGGGAAACCTTAGAAGGGCTCTCTTCTAGGTGCTGGAGGTACAGCAGGGGCAAACACATAGGAAGGCTCCGTTGTCACGAAGCTTCATTTCTAGAAGTCACACCCACCAAGTCAGGTGGGAAGATGTGCCGTGGAGAGAAGAAGAGTACAGGGGATGGGAGGCGTGCGTGCTGGGGCACAGACTTGCGCGTGTGGGGTGCACCTGCGTGTGTTGGCGTGGGGTGCTGAGGGAGGGTCTCACGGAGCAGACGGCTTTGGGAGGTTGCCCGAAGGAAGTGAGAACGCGGCTGTGACATGTTTGGGGGCAAGAGCATTCCAGGGGAAGGTTCCGAAGCGGGAGAGCGCTGGGTTTGAAGAACCGCGGGCGGGCCCGAGCTCCTCGAAGGCCACCAGACGGGGGTGCGTTCAGGGAGGTATCACGGGACAGAGCACCCAGGGCTCCCAAGGCCGCTGTATCGTCTCGGGCTTTGCTGGAAGCCAGAAGGCAAGCTCGGAGGGAACGAGGTGATGGGACTCAGCAGTTTGGGCAGACGGCTCTACACCTCTGTGGAGGGATGGGCCGATTCAGGGAGCCAGGCCCTGCGGACCCAGGGCCCTTGGTTACGGTCCCCATGCCCCAGCTGCTCGGGGTCACCCAGCGGGATCACCATCCCAGCCAGGCTTGTGAGGAGAGGAGAAAGTAAAAACAGTAGCAACGACAGCCGGAACCAGTTCCCATTTCCAGAAGGGCCTCACTCTGTGCTGGAGGGTTAGGCGGTGGGCACGACGAAGTGGGGGGCTGAGGCGCCGGGGACAAGTCAGGGGAGCCAGCAGAGGAGGGTGGAAATTGTGTGGGCTGGTCCGTCACCCCCAACAATGAGGGGTTAGTGAGGGCACGCAGGTTAGTGAGGAGAGCGCACGGCCACCGAGCCGGAGGAGGGGCTGGGCCCTCAGACTCTGCGTGGGGGCCGGTCACCCGTGGGCCAGAAGCCTCCCTGTCCCCCCTCCCCGATGCACATGTGCCAGGGGATATATAAGCAAGAGGGTCTGCAGTGTCGACCTAAGGTTTGGGGCCGTCGAGGGCGAGACAAGAACAGAAGGGATGGCCTGCCGTGCCCTGCTGTCCCTGGGCAGGGTTTGAGCCTCTCATGGAGCAGAGGATGGGGGTGAAGGCAGAGAAGGTGACTCCCTGGGTTCCCAGCCACGTGAACACATCCCTAGGAGCACCTCTTTGGGTGCCCCTCCTAAAGCCGGAGGGGACTGCCATCTGCTGGCGACTTGAGGATCTTACCCTGATGCTCGGCTTGGGACCAGGGCCTCTCAGCTTTGGGGTTGGGGGGTGGGGGCAGGTAGGGTGGGCATCTTCTCCAGGCCACGTGCTGTCCATTTTCCTCCTTCAGATCATCACAGCTTCTCATCGGCGTATATCTTCTTCACCCTAATTTTAGGGATGCACAGAAAAATTCAGCGACTGGACCGAGATCATCGAATAATCGGACGGCGAGATTCAAGCTCAGCTCCGACTGCGAAGGTGATTACTTCAAAGAAGTCAGGACCGCGTTGGCTTTGCAAACTCCGAAGGGTTCGGAGGGCACTGGCTTGCGGCAGGTGTTCCTCGCGTGCCGAGCGGAAGAATATTGGATAAAGGAGTAAGTGTGCGATAGATGCTCCCGAGGCGCTTGGCCTAGTCGGAAGGCCAAGGCCGCAGTCCTAGGTCTGGCCCTTCAAGGTCAGGTGAACCTCAGAGAAGTCATTTCACTGCTCAGTTCCTTTCCCTGCTGCTGCAAAAGTACCGGCTACTGCGGGAGCTGCTCCCTGTGACTCTGTGTGTGTGTGTGTGTGTGTGTGTGTTTCTGTAACACACTGACATCTATTTTCCTGTCGTGCTGAGGTTGGAGTGATGCTCCAGAGAAGAGCCCTTGCCTGCTTCCTTCCTGAGCTTTAAATTCACTTTGTGGGGCAGGCGGTGGAGGCAGGAGGACCAGGAGTGAGCCCTCTGCTGGCCACTAGGAGGCCACACCCGCCCGAAATCCTGGCGAGGGCGGGGGTGGAGGGGGCGCCTGTGCGGGCGTCCAGCACCCCACTGAGGCCTTAGGACGCGCAGCAGGAGCAAATGCCTTTCTAGTCTGGGAGGGAGTCTTCTAAAGGGCAATGCTGACTCTGTCACTCTTGCCCTAAACTCTCGGCTGCACTCAGGACCCAAGGCCTTCGGGGCAACGCCCGCCTCCGCCTTCACCCTTCCCATTCTGCCCACAGCCTCGCCTTGGCATTGATCCCATTCTCACCACAGTAACCTCCAGGGAACCCCCCAGAACACCCCCCGCTAAAGTCCGAGGAGCGATGCCTCGTACTCTGAGACCCTGAAGCCCTCCTGGTTACTGGGGCTCAGGAGGCTTTGACTCTAGCCCTGCACACCCCTAATGAGACAACGGAGCTGCGTCTAGAAGACACCCTGCGCAGGAACTGGGAGCAGTTCAGGAACTAGGACGTGGACCTGGAGCAGCTCTGTGGGACCCCAAGTCCTATGGGGTCTTCCCTCTAAACGTCTCCCAGAACCATATGCCCCATCTCCACGACACCATCAAACCCCATCGAACCCCATCACCTTTCCCCTGGGCCCCTTCGGCACCTCTCGTCTTGCAAGCTGCAACAAAAAGATGGTTTAAAGAAAAGCTATGAGCATAATCCTGCCCTGCTTCAAATTCCTTAGCAGCTTCCCATTGCACTTAGAAAGAAGATCAGAATCCTGATCCTGGACCAAAGGAACCCCCAGGACCAGATTCCTGGCTTGCTTTCTGCACAGCCTGACCTCAGGGCCTCTAGAGTTGCTCTGCCCCTGCTTCCTCTGCCTTCTTCACTGGTTAGTGCCCACTTATTATTTGGGCCACGATTCAGATGCCCTTGCTCAGGGAAGCCTTCCCGGTCAGGGTCGGGTCCTCGTTAGATATTCTCAGTGTCTCGGACTTGCTTCCAGAGCCTACCCTCTGTTTGCTTGTGTGACGCAGCGGCCGTTGCCAGCCTCCCCCGGGCATGGAAGCTGCACGAGGCCAGGGCCTGTGGTCATTTTGTTCACTTCGCGCTGGGCATCCGGGGGATGTTCAGTACTGACTTCTAAACGGAAAGGGAAAAGAGGATGTTGGGAGAAGAGAGGCAATCAGCACAGCCCACCGGGAGCCCCCACCCCACGCTTGGAGTTGCCAAGACGTGGTCGGGAAGAAGGATGGCGCCGGAGGGGCAGACGGAGAAAGGGACAAGGTGGGATCCCCTGAAGGATGGGGAGGTGTGGGCAGACCCTGTGGTTGGGGTGGGGGGAGCCAGCCTCATAGGCTCCTTGATTTGCATTCCTCGCTCGAGGCGGAAAGTCCCGCTGTGGGTATCAAATGGGCAAAGTTCCAGTTACGTGCCCTGGCTTCCACGGGAGGAGACAGAGGTCCCCTGTGGCTTCCGTGGAGGGAGGCCTGCGTGGAACTCATGGGGAGCGGCAAGCAGGCGGCTGCAGCTGTGGTGCCAGGAGCCCCGGGAGAGGCAGAGGCTGGGGGACTGGGTCCCAAGGGGCCGGCGTAGGTCCCAGGGTGGCAGCAGCCACGGTGCAGAATCACCCTTGGGCCTGGAGGCTCATTGCAGGGGCCGCGTGCCCGACACCGGCCAGGCGCTGTGCCTCTGCCGGGAGGGCGACTGTCAGCCGCCCTGACGCCTGGAGGAGGGGCCGCGAGGTCAGTGCCCCGACCCCTCAGCTCCCCAGCGCCCCGCCTGCAGTGTTCTAGCACTTTCCACCTGGGTGGCTAGCCCAAGACTTGAGGGCGCGGTACAACACGCGGAGGCTGGCCCTGAAAGGGCCAAGCGGGGACAAGGAGACAAGGGGGGTTGGAGGCAGGGCAAAGGGCAGGCCAGACTCCCCGCGTCCGTCCTCGGCCCAGAGTTTCCAGGGAGGCCGAAGTGGAGGAGGCCGTTCAGGAGCCCTCGGGGTGCTGGAGCTTGCTTGGACGAAGCCAGAGTCGCCGACAGAAGGACCGTTTGAGGACCGGCGAGCTCGTGCCATGGGGGCCCCTTGAACCCAGCTGCACAGCCCTGAGCGGCTTGGCTCGGGCCCTCCTGCCTGCCCAGCTCTGGGTGGGGGGCACCCACGACCCCCCCAGGGCCCGTCAAGGCCTCCCGCCTGCTGGGGCTCCTGCACCAACCAGAACTGCACGCCGCTGTGGCTCCTGGACCTCCTGCCTGCCCAGCCCCGGTGGGGGGGGCACCCACGACCCCCCGTGGGGCTCCTGCACCAACCAGAACCGCACGCCGCTGTGGCTCGGGGCCAGTACGTTGGTGCCCCTGGTCTCGCTGGAGGGGCCGGGCGGCCCGGGCTTCCGGCTGGGGGCTCGGTGGCTGCAGGCGCCCGTGGTCGGGTTGACACAGCGCGGCCGGGGTTGCTATGGCCCAACTGCAGGCAGCGAGTCTTGTGATCTGGGGCAGCCAACTGTGTATATAACGTGACAGCATTTATTAAAGCAAGATAAACTCGGCAGCAAAGGATCCGGCCCGAGCCATAAATTCTTCTCGTCCTCACATCTGAGCCATCACATTCCATTTGAATGAGGCCTATCAGCCCAAACATTTCCATTAAATCAGTCCATTTGCTGAAAATCTCTGAGGATCAGCTGGGGGTTGCTCCTCCCGCCTCCCAGCCCCCACCCTGCTCGCAAAGACGAACGTGTCCTGTGGGGTCCCAGCTCACTATGCCGTGTGCTTTGGGGCCCCAGCCCGCTATGCCGTGTCCTGTGGGGTCCCAGTCTGCTATGCCGTGTCCTGTGGGGTCCCAGCCCGCTATGCCGTGTCCCCTGGGTACAAACAGATGTGCTATGCTTGGGGGGGTTCCCGCCCCGCCAGAGGCATTCAGGCCGAGGCTGGGGACACCGGGGGCTCTGAGGCCGGGACACGGAGATACCCCTGACACACACTCCTTCTGGCTCTATGACCTCGGGGTTGTCGGAGGCATCCACTGGACCTCCCCGCCCTTGATCATAGCTCACAGCACACACACGTTTCCTCGGGGAAGGGGGGCTTTTCATCATATCCCGAGGGACAGTGAGAATACTGGGGTCAGAGACCGGAGTCGAAATCCTAGCTCTAGGATTAACTGGGGGTGGGGGGTGGCCCAGGGCAAGTCATTGCACCTTTGTCAACCCCAATCTGTCACCGACGAAGTGATAGTAGAGACAGCTAACACCTGCTGGCACCTGCTCCACCCCCGGCACCATGTTAAGGGCCGCATCTGGATGGGTTTTTTTTTTCTTTGAAGCAATGCTATGAAGTTAAGAACTGTGAGTATCCCCCACTTTACTGATTAGGAAACTGAGGCACAGAGAGGTCAGCGAATTAGGAGTTGGTGGAACCAAGATTTGAACTCAGGCAGTCTGCCTCTGGGCATTTTAATCCCTGCTGGATTATCATCTCCTCATCTCCATCATGGAATTTCCAGGAGGTTACGTTAGAGGACGGATGTAAAAGCATCTTTGAAACAACAAACTCTTGGGACACCTGGGGGGCTCAGCGGTTTAGCAACTGCCTTCAGCTCAGGGTGTGATCCTGGGGTCCTGGGATCGAGTCCCACATCGGGCTCACTGCATGGAGCCTGCTTCTCCCTCTGCCTGTGTCTCTGCCTCTCTCTGTGTCTCTCTCATGAATGAATAAGTAAAGGTAAAAAAAAAAAAAAAAAAAAAAAAAAGAAGGAAACGACAAACTCTTAGTCTTGAAACCATTGAACAAGAAGCCGAATCTGAAGTGGTAACCTTTCCCCAACTTCGTTCAACTTTGTTCAAAAAAGTGCTTTCTTCTTTCCCAGCCTGTAGCCCTCCCCCCTCCTTCCCCTCCCATCCTCCTCACCTTCCTTTCCAGCATTCCTCTCCTCTGTTCAAATACATTGACTCTGGTGGAATTTAGCATCAACAATGAAAGGCAAAACAACAGCCGAATTTAAAAGTACTTGTGCTTTTATTAAAAAAAAAAAATACAATCAGGTACTGTCCAGATGTGTTTTGGAAAGGAAGATCTCTTTAAAAATTCTTAGTTTTCATCATCATTATTATTATATTAATAATATTAATCATATCCTTAAAATCGAAACAGTATTGCTTTTCTGGTTTTTGTTGCATGAACTGTAAAAAAAAAAAAAAAACTGGGGGACGGCCTCCCATGACACACACCAAATCACTGCGAACAAAAATAATGATAATTATACAGTTTTGTGTAAAATACAGCTGGTTCTAACACAAACTACCACTGTACAGCCTACCCCTCTCCTATTCCCAGAGCCACCCAAGAGAAGGACAACCACCGTGACGTCGCCACTGGAAGATTTTGCTGATTCAAACAACAAAACAGACACCTGTGGAGACTGTTGTCTTTGGTGCGAAGGAAGTACTCGCAGAGGAGGTGAGGCCATTGCTCCTGCCATTGGCCCCGGTGATCCAAGGTCAGCTTTAACTCCTGCCAAATACCCGGTGTGGCTTGATGGTTGGACGGGTTGTATTGAGACTTTGGTAAAATTTGCTTCTTTCTCTGGGCCCTACTCCTCTCCCACCCAGTAATTGTTCCTGGAATTTACGCCCGTTTGCGCCTGCCTTCGAGATTTCGGAAGTTGCTGGGCCTCAACTTCATCTCAGCAAACTGGATTGAATATTCGTGGCCCTTCCAGTGGAACCAGTTAACGCCCTGTAAAAAAGAGAAGACCTCCAGATTGGTTTCCACTAGTCCAGGTGCTCACTGACTGTTGCCGCTTAGTTGTTGGGAACAAAGGGAGCTCTGTTTCAACCCGACCATTTGTTAGTTCACAGCTGTCTCTTGCATCTCTATGGATCTGGGCCGTGAAAAGTTGCAAAGGAGCGGCCCGAATCCGAGTCCATGTTTTAAATTTCAGTCAGAAGCCACCCGCATTTGCATTGAGCTGCCGTCATGAGACAAAATGGTGGCCCATGGAACTTGCCATTGGTAGGAGTGGGCGCGGGGGGAATTCAGGTCACGATTGGAAGTTACAGGATTGACTAGCTATGTGCAGGGGAGTCTCTAATTCACTCCTGCGGAGTGTTTTAATAAAGGTTTCTCCGGAGTAGCAGGAAAAACCTAGGGGGGACACAAATCTTACAACCTGATAGATGGAGTTAAATCTTAAGGCTCTTACTTGAGACATAAATGGTCTTGAACAAGCTGTGCCCATTGTTACTTTTTTTCCCCCCATTGTTCCTTTTTGCATTTCTTTACAAACCTTTCTGGGGCTCAGTTTCACCACCTTCTCCCTCCCCTGGGTCTGATAGGGCCAGCCTAGAAAGGATACTATGAAGATGAAATGAGTTTGTAAAGGAGCAATCATAGTGCTGGGCACATTTTAGGTGCCAAGTATGACTTCTCTCATCTTCAGTAGGGAAAAATATCCTTGGAAACTTGGCCAAAGATTTTTACTTATTTTATTTTATTTTATTTTATTTTATTTTATTTTATTTTATTTTATTTTATTTTATTTTATTTTATTTTTTTATTTTATTTTATTATTTCTTTTGCTCAAGAAAAGATTATATTTGTGTCTGGGCCCCTCAATTCCACATTTGACTCTTCCACAGAGTCTACAGATGGTAGAGTCTCCCCATCAAAACTCACAAGGCCCGTTGCCCCACCAGAGGAGGGAGGTCTACTTCCAGGAATGCTCCTATGAGGCCACCACCTCATTCTCTGACCCCTCTCCTCCCTAAGCTGAGTTGGGCTGTGAAGGGACATGGAGGAGTTAATGGCTGGTAAAATGCACAAAAATAAAGACATTTTATATGATTCCATTTTCTTTTTGGCAATCATTGATCTCAGGTAGTCTCAGAGTCTGACGGGGAGGTGGGATTGGAGAATGGCTGGTGCACCCCAGGAGCAAATGTGCCTGTAACTACTCAGTTTGGGGGAAGTACTGCAGCCTGACAGCTTGGTCCCTATGCTGACTTCCTCCGCCCTCGGTCTTCCCTCAGACGGAGGTGCAGAGCTGCAAGCAAGCCCTCCTCGTTCTATGCTGCAGCCTGAGGCCGGAGAGGGAAAGTGACTTCATGGAGTCACAGCTGCCAGGGCAGAGCCAGAGCTGGGACAGGACTCCTGACACCCCTTTTTATGTCAGTTCGTTCTTCTTCCCATATTGGATGGGAGGAGGTTGGAAAAAGAAGTTTCTTTTTGGGCACGCGTTTATGTTTGCTCACTTTTTCCAGAAGGACTTTGTATCACTCTGGTGGTAGGGGATGAGGAAAGAAAAGTGGTACCATAATGCTAGAGTGGACGCGTCCTGGGAGCAACACAATAAAGTGGAAAAAACACCCCACTCTTGCCCCCACTTCACCTAGACGGCCTCCACTTTTATCTACTTTTCCTTCTGGAGTTCAGACCCGAGTTTTACCTGAGGAGAGCTTCCTGTGTTTCGGATCCACATGACTAGGGGTTTCCCCGGGATCTTCATGTGTTATCATGTGCTGTTTCTAGGATTTTACCTGACTTGCAGTGTCTACGAGGTTCCTCCTTCCTGGGAATAGATGTGCCACCATGTCCCAGAAGTGGCTGCCCCCAAATCTCGGCCAGGACCCAGGGGCTGGGGTGCCTGCCTGTCACCCACAACCAGCTTCCCAGGCCCTGCCCCGGACTCTGAAAGTTCGCTCACCTGACTGTGGTTGTTGTCCCCATATCTCCCCATCAGGTTGACACGGTGACAGTTCTTGTACCAGAAAGCCCCCTTATAGGATAGGGCACAGTTGGTGATGGCTGAGTCCGTGTCCTTGTCAAAGGTAGAGAAGGATCTGCCATTGTGGTAAGCCATGGAGTCACCTGTAGTGAGGAAATATGGATCTGAGGAATCCCAGCTGGGGTTTCCTTGTGGGCTTAGAAGGGCAGGACCAGGGTGGCAACTGAAAGATCCTGGGGTGGCTGGCCTCGAACTTTGGACCCAGAATTAGTATCAAACACGGGACTGGAAGGGCCATAGGCGTGCCCCCCAAGGACTGATTTCTGCTAGAAGCAGCATCATGGGGGTAGACAGAGGCTTGTGGGTGGCTTTGGAGGGTCCAGCTTTCACTCCCTAGTGTCCCCTTGCACACGCCAGGCCTCCTGTTGAGCCTCCGAGTTCTAGAAAATGGAGCTAGCACATTGGTTCTATCCAGCTCAGGGTCCTGTTGGGACCCTCAAGGGGTATGAAGGTAGAGTGGTGTGCATGGTAGCTGTGATTCTTGTTACTTTTATCATGGCTTTTGCATTCCTTTACACACTGGCGCTCAGAGAGCCAAAGGCAGGACTGACATTTCGAAGCAAGGTACAAAGGGCCTCATTGCCTTTTCACCGAGGAAGCGACCAGGAGCAGGTAAGTAAGGATGAAACAAGATGCCCTCCTGTGGAGAGCCAGCTGCCACCAGAGGATGCAGCTTTACCAGGGCTCCCTTTGTGAAGGGGCTTGGGAAATAAATGCAGAGAGGGGGGTGGAGGTCGCATTCCTGCTGCGCAGAGGCTTTGCTTCCTTCCCATAAGGATATCCTTCTTGCCCGAAGCCACTTCGCTCAAAGAGATATTTATTGCCAGGTAATAAAATGTCAGAATTCTTTGAGGGATGTAAGAATGTAAACAATTTTGGCTCTTGGGTCTCTCTCTTCACTACCAGCACACTGGTCTCAAAAGAGCCCGGTCTCTCCTTAGACTGAGCCTGGCTTTCAGCAAATCTTTATCTGGAGACTCGGGGCTCAGAGAGGTTAGAGAAGTGCCATAGCTTCTGTCTTTTCTCTTTGCATAGACGTAACTGGGCGCACCCCAAAGCAGGTAAGGGTGGTGGGGGTGGGGTTGGGTGGTCGTACCGTCAGACCTGGTCCCTCCTCGATACCAAGCATATCTATCTCCTGCCTGTCTGCCTCCCCCTGTGTCCACCTTGGGCAACTCATTCAACTTTTCTGGGTCTCAGTTTCCTCATGTGTGTTCTAGCACCATCTTCCTGGAACAGTGTCTGTGAGAATTGGAAGGGGATAACGCTAGTGGAATATTCCCAACAAGGAGATGCTACCTCATAGGCCTGAATGCATGTGGCTTCCTTATTAATTTCTCCTCTATGGTGAAGCCAGAAAAGCACACAAAGGCACTGCAGGTCAATGACATCTGCAAGATCTGAGCTACGTTGTGTATCACACAAGGACCGCGAGGGCCCTTGGAAGGGAGTGAGCTTCTGATCGTCGGGGGTATGTGGGTTAAGGCTGGATGACCATGTGGCAGGGATGTCTTTGAAAAGATGCAAGTGGGTGGGTGATGGAGTGGACTGTCTGCTACTCAAAGTGTGGTCCATAGACTAGCAACATCCCCAACAGTGGCATCGCCTGGGAACCTGTAAGAAGTGCAGAATCTTGGTGTGTCTGCACCCACACATTAACAGGATCCCTGGGGGTCAGAGGTACACAATAAATTTAAATAAATAAACTTAGATGCACTGGATTAGGTGAGTATTCAGGCCCCCAAGAGACTGCTCATCCATCTAAAGTTGATACCTAAAAATGGGTGAGAGAAAGATATATTTTTCTGATTCCCAACCCAACTCTGTGTTTTGGTGACCAAAATCTACCCAGATCTGTTTAGTTGCGGTTCTGGATAAGGATTTCATAAGGATTCATTTATTTGTTGATCTGATAAGTCAATGGATTGATCAAGGAAACAAGGGGGGAGGAATTAGTTAAAACACAAGGAAGGCTTTTGGGGTTTCAGAGGCCCGGAGTGTGCTATCCCGTACCTGCAGTTCCGCTGTACCCCTCCACCTTCAGCTTGTAGCGAGTCTTGGCATCCCCCACGCTGAACCTGTCATAGACGGCGTAGGCTGTCTTCCCGTGGTCCCGCAGGTCTACCCGGAGCTCGTACTGCCCTTGGGCTGTGATTTTGTGTAGATTGTCCAGCCCTGGGGAGGACAGGCAAGGGTTACAGAAGAAACCCAAGTGACTGAGGCTATTGTTTCTATTCCATCCACCCTATAGGAGCAGCAGTTGGGCTATAAAAAGAGGTCCTTCTCACATAGACCTAGGCTTTGCACTTTGGTCTGCTCCTCGATGGCATAACAGCAGATAAAATATAGGGTGCTTCTGAGCCTCAGGTAGAATCAGGTTGACACCCTTGCCCTGCTAGCCTCCTAGGGCATTGTGAAGATCAAAGGAAATAAGGTGGAGAAAGCACCTTTTAACCTCCAAAGCTTCTTGCAAGAGAGAGGCAGTGGATGCTAACCGGGTGGACATTCCCCGGCCCAGGTACCAGAACACAGAACAGTGCTCCTTGCAGAGAGATTGTTGAAAAAGTACTAGATGCATGGATAGATGGATGGATGGGTGGGTGGATGGATGGGTGGACGGATGAGTGGATGGATGGGTGGATGGATGGGTGGATGGGTGGGTGGGTGGATGGATGGATGGGTGGGTGGATGAATGGATGGATGGGTGGATGGATGGATGGATGGGTGGGTGGATGGGTGGATGGGTGGGTGGATGATGGCACTGAAGTGTTGTTTGGGGAGATTTCAAGTTGCAGCTCCACTGTTTATTGGCTAGATTCCTATGGGTATGGGACTTCATCCCTCTTTTCCCATGTGCAAGATGGGAATTTTGTACCTTGCACAGGTGCTACGAGGCTCAAGGTTATGGCTATAAGGCCCATCTCAACACCTGGAGCCCAGAACGAAAACAGTTAATAACATCAGTGAGGATGAGTCTATAAGTGGTTCAGTGAATGACTTCAGGCTAGACTCAGTCTGGTTGTTGGCTCGCCCAGGACCAGGTTTTTATTTTTAATGACCTAAAGAATTTAGAGTCTTTTCCATGGAAGAGCTGATATTCCGTGTCTACTACCATAACTATTGTTCCCTCCTGGTCTCTCTCTCTCCTATGGGGCGCTGTGGGTTAGGAACAATGACAAGGAGGGCAGAAATGGGCATCAGGGACGCAAACATGCAAGGCTGCGTTACCAAGCCAGAATTCTTCTCTGCGGTCCCCGAACCCAGCAGCGTAGGCTTTCCAGTTGCGATAGAAATCCTCACGTCCGTTCTTGCGCCTCAGGAACACCTGTAACATAACCAGTGCATCAGGGTGCGCTTTAGCTACTGCAAGAGAGAGAAGGCATCTTTTTGAGAGGAAGAACATCAGACCAGTCCCCGGCTTTGTCTGTGTAACTCTGGGCAGGCCACCTCCACGTGAAAAACAGGGATTAAAAGTACCACCCAGGGGCCCCTGGATGGCTCAGCGGTTGAGCATCTGTCTTTGACTCAGGGTCCTGGGATGGAGCCTTGCATCTGGCTTCCATGCTCAGCGGGGACCCTGCTTCTCCCTCCCTCTGCCCTCCTCCCTGCTCGTGCTCATGCTCGCTTGGGCTTTCTCTCTCTCTCAAATAAATAATTTTTTTAAGTTTATTAATTACAAAAAAAACCCCCACTATCCAGTTTGAAAAGTAATGAGACTGAAATAATTCATGTAAAACTCTTAGCACAGTGCCTGCTAGATAGCAAATGCTAATTAATCCACATAATGGGCTCTACAACCGTCATTTTTACGCATCACAGAGTCTTCTGAGGATCAATCAGATAAATTACAAGAACATTATTTTCTCCTAGCTTTTATCCCCAGCTTCTTTCTCATTCCTTTGTTTAAGAGATGGCTCCTGAGCATCTCTGTGTGACAGGCACTATCTTGCAAAAACCTCAAATCCTGGGTGTGTCTGAGTGCACGGGGAGGACCTGTTCCCCTCCCCACCCCTACTGTGCCCTCCACCCCCTTGCCCCATGCCCCATGCCTGAGAGCCCTGGATACTCACGATCCATCCACCCCCATCGGAGGTCATGTCACAGTAGACTTCCAGAGCCTGGGCCTTATCACCATTCAGATAAATGGTGTAGAGGCCGGAGGTTGTGTCTCCATTCAGCATTGCTTGGGAGCAGTCTCTGGGGAATGGGTACAGGAGTCCAACTGTGGGAGAAGAAGGAAGAGTGACCTCTTAGACTAGGAGGATTGGGGTAGGAGCTTTCAAACTGCAGCTCCACTGTGTATTGGCCAGATGCCTATGAACCAGCACTTACTCTCTCTGAGGCTCTGTTCTCTTGTGTGCACGATGGGGATAAGGCCTATTTTGAAGGGGTGCAATGAGGCTTTAGAAGTTAGGGATATAAGGGACCCAGCTCAGTCTCTTATATTCATGGCAGTGGCTGATGAGCTCAGTGGGAGGAGAGCTAAACCACGGTGATGAGTGTGTATCAGGCTGACCTTGATCTACCTTGAGCAGCCAGGCAGCACCTGGTGCAGACCTAGGTCCTGGCAGGATGGTCGGGTCTCTAGCACCAGTAGGAGGCGTGCTGTGGATCAGGACGCTCTCCTGGGCATCTAATAACAGTGCATCCCAACTTCTTCAGAGGATTTGGGAGCCAAAGACAAGGAATCTCATCCCGAACTTGCCCTCCTTTGCCTCAGGACACTGGAGAAGTCATTTAACTGCTCTGAGCTTGGGAATCTTAGAGGGAGCAAACAAGAATGTCTGGGGAATCTCCAAGTGCAATAATGTGACCAAAAAAAAAAAAAAAAAGAAAGGTAAAACTTGATAGAAATGGATGATCTTGGGGTCTGCTCAGCAGACGGAACAGAGAACTGTTGGTTCTGATCTGACCTGACCTCCTCCTTGTACTACCCCTTTTCCTGAGGCCGTACCATTAGCTGTGTCCTTATTTACCTCCCGGCTCTCGTCTGGGAGCATCTTTATGGCAGACTCATATTTGTGTGTTCCCAGCACCTGGCGTGAGGTCTGGCAAGAGAGATTGTTGCTTCTGCACCTCCCTCGGCAGGTGTGTGCAGAGTGACTTGAGTGAAGGGTGAAGGGCAGGAGGCAGCTCCGGGATGCACTCTGTGTATCCCATGGTCAGGGCTTTCCAAAAGCCAACTCCTCCCTTTCTCAGAAATGCATGCTTCCTCTTAATTCCCTGTGAAACCTTGCCCATTTGCCATCTGCAGAAGACACCCGGTGGCAGGGTGCAGGGCTGGTTCCCTGGGCTGGGACCCCTGAGTCTCACTCATACTATAAGCATTTAGTCATTGGGAGCCTCTCCTTCTCCCGCCAGAAACCTGGGCCCTGATTATTCTACCAGCTTGGGTGGAGGACTGTTTCTGCTTTTGAGCATGGACAGACTTTGTAAAGGCTGACATGCTGAAGGGGAAGAAAAGGGACACAGCTTACAGTGAGCCCTGCCCCCTCGGCTGGGAGTTCAGATACAACCCAGGGACCTGCACAAGGTCCTTGTGAAGAAGGGATCCTCGTGATCCCATTGTAGATGAAGGAACTGAGGCTTGCAGAATGGCGGTAACTTGCCTAAATCACCCAGAGCGATGGGGGAGACGGGGTTTGTATCCAGATGTCTCACTACTGGCTTTCCTTCCCGTTCACCTCGGGAAAGGGAGGCCCTTGCCCTCCTGCACCCACATTCCTGGGCCTTTCAGGTAGTAGCAGGCATTGAGCCTTTTAATGGAAAAATTCAGTCATAGTCAGAGGAGAAGTGGAGGTTTGACTTAGTCTCACAAAGTTGCATCTCAAGGCCCTGTTGCACCCTGAGTCCCTTACTTGTGGTAAAGCTGGTCTGGACCAGCTTGCTCCTCAGGGGCCCATTCAACGCTTGGATCTTGGCCGTGTAGTGGGTGGATGGGCTCAGCTCTGCCAGGTTATAGGAGGTGGTTTCTGGACCCAAAATCACTTCCTAAGGGGAGAAGAAAGAATATAATAGTTTGGGGGTTTTTTTTGTTTTTTTGTTTTTTTGTTTTTTTTGTCACATAAACTCTCAGGGTTTAGCTGATATATGCATTCATTCACTCATCCATTCATTTCTTCATTCAAAAGAATCCACTGAGTCTCACTGTGTGTCAGGCTCCATGCTCACTTCTGGGACATCAGAGATGGGGAGAGTGCAGTATGAGCAAAGGTCCTGAGGCCAAGAGAGGCATTAAAATAATATGCAGAAGTAAGGACCTACCTCGACCACAGTTTGTTTCAGGTGGTGGAGTGGTGGAAGAAGTGGACAAAAACCAGGTTACAAAGGGTCTTAAGTGCCAAGCTGTGGAATTTGAAGTTTATCATAAGGAACGTGGATTCCCCAAAGGTTTTTGAACAAGTGAATGATGTGAACCAAGAAGCTTAGCTTTGTAACAAGATGAACCACACAAATGGCAAAAGGATTAGATTTTGAGACCTGTCATATCAATGTCCCTAATATGGATCTTTTTCACAGTCCTCTGGGAAGCTTTAAAATAAAACAATGCCTGGCCTCCATCTCAGACGGGCCGCATCGCCTAAGGGCCAGAAGTGGAGCTTTGCCAAGTGCATATTTAAGAAGATTCCCACACGATCCTGTTGCAGTGACTCTGGGGCTCTCTTGAGTCAGGGGTGATTGCAGGAGCTTGGCAGGCATGGCGGGAAGCTGAAGCTGACCCTAGAACAGAGATGTCTAGGAGAGGCATGCATGCCTCTCACTACCCCTGTAGTTTGTGATTGCTCACTGGGCTGCTGTCCAGATTTTCCTCCTTTTCAAATTCTCTTTCTAGCTTCCAATGCCTGTGACTTCACCTTTTAGCAGATGACCTTGGTGTCTTGGTGTCTGGGATTGGAATCCAACCTACACTGCTGGCAAACCTAACCCAACAGTGCTGTCTGCAACCTGCAAACACAGCTGACAAGGCATAGACAATAATGAGTCATGTCAGGACCCTGTAAGGTTCTCTTGCATCTTCATGCTGGGCTGGTGAGGTTATCCTGATTCTTCCCATGAAGGGTGGGGGGCTGACTTTCAGAGAAGCTGAGGGACTTGCTCTCACTCCATAGTTTGTTGGTGGCAGACGTTAGTCTCATCTCCTGTCTCCTAACATCCTGTCTAGGACTCTCCTCCTACACCAGGTTGATTCTCTTGAGTGAAACATACAGATTTGGGGATTGGGCAGGCAGAAAGGTTAAGTCAGTAAGCTGACACCAGTGACCTTTATGTGGCCCCCAGGTCTGGTCCCTGGGGAAGGATCAAGTCTAAAGCTGAGTTCATTGAATTACTTGGGGGATACAGTGACGGCTCAGCTCTCTAGGCTGCTGTGCAAAGTCCTTTTCTAAGCAATCAGGGTAGATTGAAATGAGGCTCAAGACTTCAGGTAAACACAGTCCTAGAATGCCTGCTGGGAAGGGACTTTCAAGATTGGTCAATCCAATGCACTCATTTTAGTGAATCAATGCACTAGTTAAACATGGCAGATTGGACATGCCAGTTTAGCTATACTTTCTTCTGGAACCCACTACAATGAGAGTAAAGGGATAGAAAGTACAAGCCCATGAGGATGAAGTGAATGACAGATGAGACACAAGCATGCAATGTCAACAGTATCTTGAGAGATGGGAAGGGAGTCGTGGAGTGACAACCCCGGGGGGCGCAGAACTCAGAAGGCTGGGGGATAACTGACTGAGTGGGTGGAGCCAGTCAGAAGCTGGTTGATGAGTGCTGCTGAGCCCAGCAAGTTCAGGAATGGAATTTTTACGAAAGCAAAGATGCCTTTGAAGGCCAGTGTGGGGCATGGGTGGACAGAAGTTTGTTTAAAAAGCTTAAATAAAGAACAGACTCCAAGCTCTCCCCAATCCCCCCCCCCCCCCCACCACGGTGTGGATGACTGGCTTTCCCTCCAGATGAAACAGTGAGATTAACTCTCTGGAGACATTGACCAGAAAGAAGACTGTGGATTCAAATCCACCAGGTGGATGCACTGGAAACAGAAGTGAAGGTATGTACACAGTAGGGTCTCAGACTCTTCCTCTGATTACTCTCCTGGCAGCTTGTTTTGAAGGGGTTGGAAGAACTCCAGGGAGGCGGGTTAGCTCCAGAGAAAAGGCTTACAGAACTGCTACTTGAAGTCCCCCAACAAAATAGCTGGGTTCTTGCCTACTCACTCTATGGTGACCCCCAGTAGTTGACAAGGCCTGTGTCTGCAATCAGAACTCCCAATAAACTGTTTTCATTCTTGGCTCAAGTACAAAAGGATCATCAGACATTGGGTGGAAGTCTCCAAAATGAAAGATAAAGACCCAAACCAAACAATAGCAATGACACAGACAGAGAAAAAAAAAATAAAGAAGAAGAATTTGGAAGAGACATTATGAAGGGTGTAAAACAAAATACCAGTTAACATATATTCTTAGAGATAAAGAGAAGATAATGATACGTGGAATACAAACCATACGCTAGAGAAAGGTGAACGAGCAGGGAATAAGGAAAAGATCTTGGACAGGTAAAGAGTGATGACTAAAATGAAAAATTCAGTAACGGGTTCAGAAAATAAAGTTTAGAGGTCAAGTTCACTTGTATGAAAGGAAGGGCTAAAGTCATTTCAAAGAAAGTAAAAGAAAAGAAGTTAATGAGGAGAGAATACAAATAACAATTGCTGTAAATAGTATTCACAGTTGATGTCCTAAGAATGTGGTGACGTATGTTTCAATACGTAATGGAACTATGCCATCTGCAAGATAGTGTATATACGGCAAAGATGCTAAAGAGGCCCTTGGCTTCTGCTCAATAAAACATTAAAGGACCACGAATCCAACTCCTAAAATGTCCTTCAGTCTTGTGAGCAGTGGTTCTTGACCTTGGCAGGCTATCAAAACTGGAGTCTGGTTAAAATGAGACAGGGAGGCTGGAGCATATGATTCAGAAGACCTGGCATGGCATCCAGTCCCTATTAATTTTTTTTTTTTTTCCAGCTCCCTAGCTGTGCTGGGATGGAGAAATAGCCCCAGGGTAATTCTTCTCTCCTTTGAGGGTCATGTACAGGTTTCAAACAGCAGCGGGGAGTTTATAGACTTCAACATACCTTGACTGTCCCATCCACAGATTCATACACCAATAGGTAACCGGTGACAGATGCCCGGGGGGGTCTCCAGGTGAGGAGGGCAGTTTCTGACTGAACCTCAGTGGCAGTCAAGTCTCTTGGAGAATCAAGGTCTGCAGAAGATAAGTCATCTGTTATCAAGTATGTCAGCAACTCTAGGACAAAAATCCCTGGCTGGGTTATCAGGAAGCCTGGCTTCAAGTCCTTTTCCTATATGACCTATATGACCTTGCACAGAACCTTTCATCTGTAAATGCGGAGATTGAGTCATGTGATCTCCAAAGACAATTCTCTGTGGTTTGTTTCACCTGAAGGGCCAGGTTTTCCTCAGCCCAACATACTTTTTTTTTTTTGGAGACCAACATACTCTTGATTGGCCTTGGGTGGATTTGCGGAGAAAGACAGAGCTGTGAACATCATCCCTAACCCCCTTGCTCCTCAGTAAGCAGATAGATGAGTGCAGATATTGGTGTTCACCTCTGCTGAAAGGATGAGTATTTCCCCATTTGCTGCAGTTTGTAAAAAGATCTCAATGTATAAAACCCAATGGACATCCAGGAAAATGTGCCATAAAATCTTTCTCTTAAAAATATTTCCCTGCCTAGAATATGGATCATTAAATACTGGGTTTAGGGCCAACGGGGACTGGTTTTTCACTTAAAAAGGCCATCCTCTTAAAACGGTTTCCTAGTCCATGGGGAGAATAAGGTCATTTCAGTTCAAAAGGAAATGGTGTGTGTCTTAAGGTCCTGATTGAGTGGGCGCTGGTGAATTGAGCTGGTGCTGACATCATCACATTGCAAGGATCTGACTTAGGAAAGAAGGCTTGGAGAGCATGACCGTCTAAGAGGGAGGCTGTGGGTGGGCGTCTTCGTACCTGTTGTGAACTTGGTGGTGATGATTGAGCTCTTCTGGGGCCCTTTCTCTGCAAAGATCCTCAGTGTGTACTCGGTGGCAGGCTCGAGATCGGTCAGGGCATACTCCACCGTGTTCCCGGACACTGTGCGTGTAATTTCTGGCACTAAACATGAAATACACACCGAGGTGGTTACCTCTCCCTGTGTGAGCCATCAGCACACGTGGCACACGGCGCACACATCTACTTCCAGCGGAAACTTTCAGTGACCCTGAAGAAAAGCAGGTCTGATTTCCGACTCACACCCTTGCCTCTCTCTTGAGTGCTCAGCTCACATATAAAGGATTTATCATATGGAGACTGGATTTTTCCAGGCACAAGAACAAGAGGAAGCTAACGAGGCTAGCGAGCTAACGTCTCCAAGCCTCGGGCTGCCCAGATTTAATGCGTCCCGTTACATGGTCTCCCCTCTTGTTCTCTTACTCTCGTGTCCCTTTATAATTTGACAAATGTTGTGTTGAGAACCACAAAAATCAGGCAGACACAGACCCACTACAGCCTGGTTACTACCTCTCAGACCTATTGGGTCATGTCCAGTGGTGGAAACCAAAGCACGGTGCCAGATGCATGTGTTTATTTTCTGATCTCAGGTGACTGACCGACTTCTCTGGCTTGCGGAGGACTGAGAGATTTCCCAGGGCATGGGGCTTTTAGTGCCGGCACTGGGAAAGCCCTGGGTAAACTGGAATGAGTCCATCATCCTGTTTATCTTCTATGAAACCTGCTTTCCTGGACCAGGCCCTTTTCTAGATCTGCATCTTCTGGTTCCATAATCCCTGTGAACTATATTCTGATTTGCTGTTGGTGTTATGACATCAGCTTCCTTGACTCTAAGGAGTTCGCTCATTGGGAATATTTAAGAATTGAAGAGATGAATGAATGAATGAATGAATGAATGAATAAATAGAAGAGTAAAAAAAGAATAAACCCCCAAATCTCTCTTCTCTCGTTCTCCAATTCATTCTATGCTCATAAAGAACTCTCTGAGGTTGAGCCCAGGGAGGAATTAAGATTTTCAGGGGCCCCAGGTATGGGTTATGGCACCTCCTCATGATGTCACTGCAAGTAAAACAAAACCGAACCATAAAATATGAAACTTACACTTACTTTGGGATTAAGATAGTAAAGTCTTTGTCTAGGGTAGCTCATTACAAAAGCATGAGTTCATTCACTGAAAAGCAGTATCTTTCTCCTCTCTCTTACTTATATTTGATCTTATGTTTTGGTGGCCATGGAGTATTGCTGCCCCGAATAAGTGTCTAATAGGCCAACTGAATAAATTAATTATCATAGATGTCTGCAAAGACAGGGAGAAATAATTTCTGATTTCTCAATCTCATCTGTTACAACTGGCCTCCTCTGTAGACCTTAAGAGGCCCGGGCTCCCCAGTGCCTCCTGAAATAGCCTGTTTAAGACTCTAGATTCTAGGGATCCCTGGGTGGCCCAGCAGTTTAGCACCTGCCTTTGACTCAGGGCGTGATCCTGGAGACCCAGGATCGAATCCCACGTAGGGCCCCCGGTGCATGGAGCCTGCTTCTCCCTCTGCCTGTGTCTCTGCCTCTCTCTCTCTCTCTCTCTCTGACTCTATCATAAATAAATAAAAATTAAAAAAAAAAGACTCTAGATTATGAACTCATTCTTTGTAAGAGATTGGGGGAGCTGCCTAGAGAGAAAGGCTCACAGTGACAGGCAGGGAGACTAGCAGGAGAGAGGGGACGGACTGAGGAAACACATGCAGGCTGGACATGTGCCCTTTTTCCCCTTTAAATGGCCTGCTGGCCTCCTTTGGTATAACCACAACATTGATGCTCTTCAGTTGTCAACAAGCAGAGGAGGATGGCCACCCTCTGGCCAGGCCCCCCATGTCGACTTACCCAGCCCCAGCCTTCAGCCCATGATTCTATTCTGAGGTTGAGAGCCACAAGTTACCCATGTATTTTTGCCATCCTGGGCCAACATGACAGGGAAGAGGGATAACTGCATGACAGACACTCCTCCTGGTGGCGAGGGTCTTAGACATGACCTTACCTCTCTCCCCTGTGTAGGAGATGACATAACTGTCCACAGGGGCAATGGCTGGCTGCCACATGGCCAGGGCTTCCGTGTCGGTGACATTGGCTGTCACCAGGCCAGATGGGCCATCCAGAGCTGCAAAGAAAGATGATGACATGTTGGAGAGATAGGCAGTCATGGGCTAGGACATCAGACCACAGCTGATCTGCTGTCTCCCTGCTCCTGGACTCCTGGTGTTGGGACACAGTGCCTGCTGCATGGACAGTTCCAAGTCCTGAGTCTGGGGCCAGGACAACCTGGGTTTGAGTCATGATTCCTTCCCTTGCTGGCTGGGTTATCTTGGGTCTCTATTTCCCCACTTGTAAAATGGGGACACTAATTCTGTCTGGCTTTACCCTCAGTGTTGTTTTGATGCTCACATGCTATGACAGGTGGAAAGGAGCTATATAAACTGGAAAGGGCTGAACACATGGTGAGGGTTGTCATTATAATAGTTCATACCACTTTTCCCAGTGTAAGAACTTACAAAAACAGGGAGCCTTAGAGAGTAAAGGCTGCTGGAGGCTCTTTTGGGCTTTGAACGATAACTCTAGGTAGGTGGCTGATGGGCAACAGGGACCCAGGCCCCAGAGGCTGGCAGTCCCTGGTTCTATCGTAGCTTCTTGGGCTAGTGTCTGTGTGCCCTTTTCCAAACCTCATTTCTTCAGGTGTCAGAGGGTGGCTGCTAGGATGAACTAGTCCATGTACGTGTGACGTGTGCTAGGGCAGTGCTTGCTCAGGGCAGCTGCTGTTCTTAACATGACTATTAACATTGTTGGAGTCTTAGATATGCCTCCCAGATGACTTGTACAGACAAAGAGTATGGGCCTGTTTAACCGACCACTGCTAAGACCTAACATCCCTTTCTCAGAAACGAACCTGAATATGACTATTATCCTCTTGCATTTGCATTTATTACTCAGTTATTCCAGAACAACGGCATTTGGAAGGGTGGAGAGCAGCTGTCATCAGCTCGTTTCAAAGATGAGGCTCCTGAGCTCCAAGAGATGTGAGAAGTAGGAGAAGGCAGAGTGATTTTGGGAGCCCGCATGGTCTACTCCAAGCCCCTTCCTGCTTGAGCCTGCCTGTACAGAATCTCCTTTAAATACCAAGGACAATGGGCCTCAGGAGGAAGTGCAACCAGCTTTTGCAATCGGAGAGTCCATGAATGAAAGAGTTCTATGGGGGAAATAAGGGCCTGTGTGGCAGGGCGGAGAGGACTCTGGGTTCAGATGGGATGTTTTAATTGCATATAATCAACTTTTTTCGACTATTAGGATATTTTTAAAAATTTCCTATGAGGCCCATTCTTTGGATCCCTTAATGGATTAGACTGGATAATTGGTCGTCTATCAAAGGATAAATTGTTTGGAGACATGGCTGCCTGAAGAGAAATTTTCCACTTCATTCTGCTTCAATGCAATTCATTATTTCCCCCTCCTTACAGTATGCTGCACAAATCAGGTTATAATAGGAGAATAATCTTCTATTTTAGAAGAACACAGGGCTTGGAGTGAGACTGACCTAAGTTCAAATTTGCTTCAGCATAACTAGTAAGTGGTGTGGCCTAGGCCAAGGTATTTCATTTCGTTGGATCTCAGTTGTTTCCTCTGTAAAATGGGAATGATAGTAGCCGTATTAATGGTTTAAATGCAAAGGGTTTAGTTACAGTGCCCAGAACACAGTAGCCACTCAATCAAGCGTAATTACTTTATAGCTGTCACCATTGCACGTCTATGTGATGCACCTGCTTGAAAGGATTCTCTCAATAGGCAGGGAGGGAAAGAGGTGGATCAACGGGCACAGTCATTTACATGTACAGATGCTTTACATATATCATTTCATGTGATTCTTACAGCACCTTGCAAAGGAAGCAGAATTGTACCTGTTTTACAGAAAAGGAAACTAGATCCTAGAGAAGTTAACTGACAGCTCAGGTATCTAGAAGTTGTAGACTTGGCACCTCAATCCAGGTCAGTATGACTCCCAAATGTGTGCTCTTTCTTCCACACTAACCCAAGAAATGAAGGCCCAGGGAGGTTAAGGATGAAGTCCAGGCTACCCTGCCCATAAGAGGCCAGGGATAGGCCAGAAATGAGGTCTTTGGGCCTCAAACTCAGTCCCATTTTCCACTAGGATTTCCCAAATAAAAGAGCTTTTTTCCAGCAGCTGAGTCATGAGCAATTATGTGGAAGGTGGGAAAAACACCTGTGGTGAATGATCCTGAGACTGGTTCACTTTCCTCGAAGCCCTTCATGGCGATGACACTGACAAGGTACTCTGCTCCGGGCAAGAGCTTCATCAGCCTGGTCTGGGTCTTGGTTCCATCCACATTTACCACTGAGGATGTCCCTGGAACATGGCAAAAGCAAGATCGGGAATGGTGAACCTCACTGAAATTTACCGTTGCCCCAAGAACGGGTGTATCCTATTTGGAAATGAAACTGTATCTTGATCCAATACCATTTTCTTGACTTCCTCCCATTAGCTCCTACCCTCTGGCATAAGCGAAGAGGTCTTACTTTTTGTATAATCCTTTTTTTCCATCCATGCAGATGCCAAAACCCAAGCCAGGAGAGGAAAAAAACATGAAGTCACAATGTGCTAAAAATGGCAAGTTTCCGTTCAGTAGAGAGCTGGCATGTTTTTATTTATTTATTTTTCCCACAAAGAGTATGAAAAGCTCACTATGTAATGTATATTGGATATATTTAACCCTTTGTCTTAGCTTTGGAATGTACAGGCTCCCTTACTCGCCGAGATTCTACTCTTCAAGGAAAGAAGACGGTCATGGTCAAGTGTGGTACTCTTATATTTGCCAAAAAGGCCACAAGTTATATTTCAGGGCGAGTTAGGAGCTTACATACCAGCCGGCCAAACTTCCGTAGAGCTGCCACAACATTCCTCCAAAGAGATATCAACCATCCCTTCTGTACATACTTCCGCTTGCCAGGATGGCTTTGGGCAGATTTGACTGTGCATGCCCCCTCCCCGCCACCCCACCAGGGTCTTTGTAGCCCCCGGGTGCTGAACTAGGACTCCCAGTTCTACTACCAAAGTCACAGCTCCCCATCTGTGGGACAGACAGATTTTGAGACCAAAGGGTAAAACCCCACATGCAAGCAGGTCAAGATGAGTTTCTCAGATGAGTGTGCTCAGATGTATTTAGAGTCTCTGCCATTGAGTGAAAACAACATCGGAGTCCATTTCTCATGGGAATCGAGAGGTTCAAGGCTGGAGAGGGTCTTCATAAAATGACCCTTCACAAGGCAGTTCTTCCAAAGATCTTACAGCATTTTACAAATGAAACCTACAGAGAGGGTCTCAAATAGAAGGAAGTAACTTTCTTTGGTTGTGTTTGAGAGATGGGATTATCAGAGGCCCTTCACGATCCCACTCAAACAAACCCTCCAGGCTGCTCCTCCCCTCCCGTCTTGGAGTGTCCTACCTCCTGCAATGGGCACGTAGGTAATCCGGAAGCTCTCCACCTGGGCCGAGGGCGCCATCCAGCTGACAGTGGCCGAATCTTCAGTGATGTCTGAGAAACTGATCTCCTTGGGAGAGCCCATGGCTGTCAAGGAGAAAGCACAGGAGAAACCCAGAAATAGTCAACCATCTTGCTCCTCAGAGATTCTTCCTGGATTCCTTATCCAGGAAACCTCAGCCTCTAGAGTTTGTGTCCGAGCCAAGCCTTTCAGATGGAGAATACGGTGATCTGCGGTCAAGTTGTGGCTTAAGAGAAACTATTGCTCTCTCATTCAGGTAGAGGGCCCAGAGCCTGAGAGCAGCCACTAGGTTTCATTCAAGTAGGATGCTAACACCACAGCTGATATCTGAGGAAATGAGTCTGAGCTGTGTCACAGCTTGGGACAATATGCCATCCTACAATTTTTCAGTTTTAGCATTTTTTCCCCCAAACCTTAGCTTTCTAGTTCCTTTTATAAATGATACCAAGACTTGACAATTATGTAGTTCTTTGTAACCGATAAGGATTAATCCTCATTGAGAAACCCCTGAGTAGAAGGTATGGTTGTAGTCATTTTACAGAGGAGGAAACTGAGACTTGGTTCTCCAACACACATGGTTGTGGTGTCACCTTTCTGGGTCCCAGGACTGCTGCAGCAGAGCTGGTGCAGCGTGGGGATCCTGGAAGTGACATTGACAGGGAAACTGACCTCGACAAACCCATTTCCAGAACTGAATGGAGGTCCAGAGCCAGGCGAGCAAGCAAAGGCAACACCTCTGCGCGCTGGGTCTACCTGCAGGGAAAGCCATGCCCACGGGACAGTTTCTGCTACATAAATACCTTCCCCCAAAACCCAGTTTCCGTTGGCTCTCCTCTGTGTAGTTTTTGGCTTAGCTCTTTGCCCTCTTCAGCTGACCATGTTTAACCAGAGAGATCAGGAAACAATTTTCAGGTCTCCGGGGAGCTCATTTCCTCATCTTTTCCCTCTCCAACCCACGTTGATCATTAAGTTTTAAAGCCCACAGCCCCCTGGGGGAGATGTTTTTCCCCTCTTCATTTTGGATTCTCTCCTCTTTTGGCTTTCTTCTGTGACCTTTTCTCCTGGTCATCAGCCTCTGTGGCTGCCTGGGGTTTTGCCCTCTCCTTGGAACCAAGCTTTGGAAACCACAAGGGCTCTGGAGCCTGGAAGATCTTGATTGTCCAAATACCAGAGAGGGCAAGGGCAACCGGAGGCGGTTCCCTTCACTTCTGTGAGCCTCCATCTGTCCAGTGGGAAAAGTGATGCCCACCTATAGGAACAGCTTCAGGATTAGCAGAGCTCATGGATATAAAACCCCTAAAAGAACCTGGCACCGAGTAAGAATTCAGTGAATGCGATTGTTCTCTCTTTATTTCTTTTCCCATATAACTCTTTTCCCCATGGGCTACCCTGGATTTTGAAGTATCTCCCAGGAAAGATCTAGATAGGCTGGCTGAAAAAAAAACCCAAAAACCAAGAAACCAAAAAACCAGCGAGGTGTGTAAACGCAGGCACTGTGCTCTCCCACAGCTAGCCTGGTCCATGCCGCCTTTCACTCTGACTGCAAACCTCAGCACATCTTAGATGTATCTTTGTGGACACGGCTTTTTTTCTCTAGACACCAGGCTTTCTCATCTACAAAATAGCAGTAAGCTCTGCCCGTCTTGGAAGTCATAAGAATTAGTAGCTTCATACATCAGAGTGGGATGTGCTCGATCAGAGTGGTGGTAGGAAAACAGCTATGTATAATAACCCAAAGGAATGGCACCGTAGTGATGGAATTCTAGGCTCAATGGTGTGGAATTTTTGGACGATAGGCCTCCCTAGGTGTGAAAAACTATTTGTTATTTTAGCATATCTCCTTCTGTCATAAATAGTGCCCATAAGTCTCCAGCACCATCGTAGAGGAGATGGTCAATGGGAACATGAAGATAGAGCCCCTCACAGCAACTAAACCCTACTATTGAAAAGTTGGGAAGACCCAAGAAAGGTGATGCCTGTGTCTTCCCAAGTGGGCGCTTGGTTTTCAATAAAAACTCCATTAGGAAAACATTTGGAATTGGTAAATGTAAATTGCTTCTATCTGCAATTTGCATAAAACGTTGCCTCCTCAAATCTGGAGCAAATGTTCACTGCTTTAATTATGTGGCCGTTGACAACCATTTTTAAAAATTTATTCTCCTTCCCACATATTTTTACTGAATACGTCATATGTCCAAGGTCCCATATTAAGCTCCAGGGGACAGCTACTGTAGCCAGTATGGTTTAAGAGCAAGGATTTTGGGGTCAAATTGATCTGGGTTTGAATTCCATGCTGACCTTACTAGCTAAAAACGCCTTACCCCCGTAGTTCTCAGTTTCCACATCCGTGAAGTGGGGCTGAATGCGGCACCCACTTGGTCTGGCCGTGTCATGGCGAATCATGGAGATGAAAGTGGGTCAGTTGCCCTGCTGCATGTGGCAAGGAGTGCATGTGTTTATGCTTCATGGGAGTCAGAGCCAGAGGCACCGAGCATCAAGAGCCTGGTTCACGTAGAAGGGAAGGGAAGATTGCCAAGCAAGGGTCTCTGCAGACCTGCTGAGTCAGGTCCCCGGACACATTGCCATTGTAACTTGGTGGGCTGTGGTTTCAAGTGCATCTGAACTGGAAATGGGCAGAGGAGTTTCAAGGTTGTCTGGCTAGGAGAGGAACAGTAGGATGGGGGGGGCACATAGTGGGAGTTGGGAAGAAACACACATACGCCAGAGCATGGAAGTGTTCCCCTGAAACGATTCTAAAAAGCGTACAGATTTATGCCTGATTTTGTCTATTTGTAGGGACAAGAAAGTGGTCATGTTGACCGCCTCTGTAGAGAGGAACTAGGGAGCAGGGACAGCATTGAACAGGGACTTTGCTCTATATCCTTTTTTAATTTTTGAATTTTGAACCAAGTGGCTCATTAAAAAGATGAAATTCATATAAAATCACCCAACCATAATAATAGTATTGTTACAATGGATAAGGAAACGAAGCACATGACATTCATGATCTTATTTAAACCTCATGGCTGAATTCTGAGTTAAATTTTACTTGCCAGATGAGGGGACCAAGGCTCAGAGAGGAAAGGAGTCCTGCCCAAGGTGACACAGCTGGTGGAGCGAGGCTTAGATATATTCCCAGGCATGGGCCCAGAGGCTCCAGGCCAAAGCACTAGGTCTGCTGCCCTATGCTGCCCCCAACCTCCGTCTCTGCCGCCAGGCACTCAAGGCTGGCAGCTTGTGCCCAGGGAGTGAGAGAATCTGCAGCAGCTTTTATGAGGACAAAGAGGAACAGAACATCTCAGAGAAGGGTTTCCAACTGTGTGGGGGAGGAAAGAGGAGGAAGGATGGAAAAGACAAAAGGGGCGCTTTGTGAAACTGCTCAGGTGATGGTGGAATTAGACGTATGCTGTCTGATGGAGTCACCCATCCTGTCCTGTCCTCTCCAAGTACCGGAGCAAGGGGGTGCAGGCACACGTGTATACACACACGGGCACACGTGCACATGCACACACACACACTTCTCCTTGGCTGTGAAATGTAAAGCCCCAAAATAAGACCTTAAAGAAAAGGCTTTCCAAAAGAGCAGGGTCTCTTTTATTTTTCCTTCTTACTTTCTTTCTTTATTCCTTTCTTTCTGTTCTTAACAACCAAAAAAAAAAAAAAAAAAAAAGCTCTTGATTATTCATTCTCTCTCTCTCTCTCTCTCTCTCTCTTTTTTTTTTGCTTTAGAACTGCAGGACCTCTAGCAAAAAAAGATTGGCAAAACAAAATCAGTGATCAGAAGTAAACTTTGAAAGGCAGTGTTTATAAACCAAGGTCAAAATCAGGTTCTGTCTCTGATCTGGAGTTGTTTTATGGGCAGCCACAGGGAGGAGGAGACAGGACCGGCATCCCAAGGATAGGGTGTCCGAGTTAATAAGAAACAGGGTTTCTCCTCTGACTGAACTGCCGTCTGCACTTCAGCCTTCCCTCCACGCCCACAGATACTGATTATGGTTTCTGTAGGTGGCTTCTCTGAGTTCAGCAGGTCCTGAGACTTGACATCACAATACACCCAACTCTGGGCAAAGAGAAGGTTTTGGCTAATGCTGTGCTCTATGCCCGTCAGAGATGGCACGTATATATATTTGTTGGTTACCTGTCATCCAGCCTGCTTACATTTAATAGAATTAAAATAAGTTGGTGTTTGGGTTCTACAGCAAACCCGGCCATGTGATGCTAGGCAAATCACATCTTCCTGGGCTTCAGGTTCTTTATGGCACAAACAGAAGAGGCTGAGCTGGGCTATACCCTTTCTCAGGTCCCTTTTACCTCTCTCTGTGCTTTTGTGATTCTTCCTTCTGATTTCTCTTTGAAGCAGTGGTCTCCAGGGAATGCCATGCTTCTCTTTGTCCCTTAGTTTCAGGAGGGAATTCACCCCACCTGTTATATAGGTCTTTCCCTCTAAAAAGTCCTGTTACCAATCAACTTTCTTTTTTCTTCTTGAAACAACTCATATGGGAAAGGGTTTGCATTTCCCCCTCTAGTGCTTTTTAGAGTTGCTATGAGTATCTATCGTATAAAATCATGAGCTTCATGAAGAGCAGCCTGTTGACCTTGCCAGCTCCCTCCTTTGATCCTTCCTGAGCATGGTACTGATTATTCACACATAGCATCTGATAAATATTCATCTTTATAGGTGGAGGTACCACTTCTCCATTATCCTCTGTATACTGTAAGGTCAAACATTTGGCCAGAGGTACTTCTACACACAAAAAAAGGACAAGATAATAGGGTGAAAGAAGGCTCTTTGGAATTTTAAAAATGCAGTAACTGTAATGATGATGATGTATTAATGAAAATAATGAAAATCCAAATAGCTTTAATTTGCTGAGCCCTTGCTCTGCACCAGATCCTCTGCTATGGGCTTGCCACGAATTATCTCATTCAATCCTCACAATCCCATTAAATAAATCGCATCACACTCTTCTTGCCTAAAGGCTTAGCCAAATTGTCCACACTCACACCGTCTATAATTGAAACAGCTTGGCTGCATTTGAAGCTCTTATTATTTTGCTGCCCTGTGAAAGAAGACCCCCAAGTCCCGACTTTTCTCTGTTATCTCCTGTTTATGTACGATACCTGTTGTTGCTATGGCACTGACTGGTTGGGATCGCCTTCCACTGCTTATTCCATAGAGTTCAATTTCATACTCAGTGGCCTCTCTGAGACCAGTTATGTCCCTGGTTCGTTCGGGGGCAAGTAGGGTTATTTCCAGTGGCTCAGACTGCTTTTTGGTATCTCTGATTTTGAGAACAAAACTGTCGAAGACCCCCTCATCAGCTGTCCAGGACAGACGGAAACCATCTGGGGTGGCGTCTGAAACCAAAAGGTTGTCAACCTCTGGCTCGGCTTCTAGAGGAGGAGAAAATGGTGGGAGGAGGAGAGAGAACATCATTTACCAGCCTGTGCAATCTTCTTCTTCGGTTTGGAGGGGGGGTGTCATTAGGCAGTGGCCCTGGCTCTCAGAGATAGAAGTGTCCTGAGATACCGAAAATAAAATTATTCAACACAAAAAAGGAGAAGGGAAAGATGGAGTTCACACATTCAGTACAAGCCAAGTGGAGGCTTGCGTATGTGAGTTTTGTCTAAAAGCGATTCTATAAATCCACATCTGGACTCAGCTTTGGCCCCTCCCAGCATTATTAAACAAGTTCAAAGCCAGTAACTTGTTTACATTTGCTGTCTTCCAATGGCTGAGTGCCCATCCTCTGTGAGACCTTTTTCTTTTCTTTTTGAAAAGACAAATAAACCCGTATTAACGATCTGTAGAGTTGCCCATGAAGATACTGCTGGGTGTATTTCCCTTGATCCTGAGCAAAATGGCTTTTAAAATTTTATAAACGTTATGGTCTTTTTGCTTTTTTCTTGGAACTTTTGTACTAAAGAAGGCTCCTTCTCTTGACTTTTTTGCTTGCCTTTTAAACCATTAGATAAGTGTTCAGACAGTAGACCTGAGGCCCAGAACCTCTTGTGCTCCATACTTTGGACCCAAGGCATTATCTTGGATTGCCTTAACTAGACAAAACTCAGTGTCGAGGTAAATTTAGAGCTGAGTTTCCCAAAGTGTACTCAGAGCAAACTATTCCTGTTTGTTCTTCTTCCTTAAAAGGCACCCAATACCAAAAAGGTTTGGGGAATACTGCCTGGGTAAGTCCCTCTTGGAGAGACACATGCACATTGGGATATTCTGTGAAGCCTTGTTGTCAAGGATACTACTAAACTATGTTTAACTGAGTGTTTCCAAAACTTATTTGAACATGGAACTTCTTCACCAAGGAGGACCTTTGAATATCCTATGGAACTAGTGAACTCTAGAAAGACTTTGGGAAACACAGGTTTCTGATTGTTAAAGTTGTTAATGCTATATGTCTCTAGGAATTATTATTAGTCTTAAGAAAATTATGGATTTAGTCTGTGTCAAAGAATCTCTATGACATTAGTGTTTACCAGTACAATAGGTTCGCCGTAGGTTTCCAAGAAGGAGCCCACCTGGTAAGTTTATCAAGATCACAGCTGAGATTTTGAGGTGGCAAATGCTGTAAATAGGTTTTTGAAATATACTCATTGGTATATTTCTTTTGAGAAGGCTGAAACATAGCTGAGGACCAGCCAAGATGTGCACAGAAGAGGGTGATGTGGAGTAAGCACAAAGAAATGTGGACAAGACATGGTCTAAAGGATTTGGGAGGCCAAGTGGCAAACATTTCGACCTTCTCATTTCTGGAGTGGGAGAAGAGTGCTCGGTAGAGACATAAGACAAGGGGGAATGTGGGTGAGGGGAAGACAAAAGAGCAGGCCACAACTATGGATTATGTAGAGAAAATGGACAAGGATGTTAAAGCCATGGTGATGAGGTAGATGGATTACACAGAAGAGAACCAAAGAGGGGAGAAAATGGCTCACTTGAATCCAAATACCTGTAACAATCTCAGCCCTCAAGGGCTTGGTTTGGTGCCCTTGGCTGAAGCCAGAGACCATAACCTCATAGCCAATGCCAGTTATGAGGCCTCTAAGCTCCAATTTCCTCTGGGTTCCTGAAAGTGTGAATTCTTGGGGGTCCAGCAGCTTCCCAGAATCCACCACCGTTACTAGGAAGCTGTCAAAGGCATTCTCCGATGCCATCCAGGAAACTGTGAACCCGTAGGGATTAATGTCGGAAATGGTTAGGTTTTCCAGAAGGGGCAGGGCCTCTGAAAGAAGGGAGGAGTGAAAATAACTCAGGTTAGCAGCAATGACCCTGCTGGGATAGCACAAGTCTCCATGAATACCAAAGATACCCAAATCAAACACTAAATGTGTTAAATTCTCAGAAAATGAATATTTAGTAAAAGCTTATTGGGTGCCAGATGATGTTATCTTGTATCAATCTCTCCACAGGCCTATGAGATAGACATTATTCCCATTATGCAGGCAAAAAAAAAAAACCCTGATTTCCAAGAGGTTGATTGGCTTGGCCAAAGTCACAGAGCTCGTAGGTGATAGAAGCAAGGCTTTTAGCTGGGTCTCATTCTAAAAGCCATACATTTTTCCATATAAAACTGGATATCTTTTGTTGGGTCTAAAGCCCTTTCTCTGCTTCCCACTGTCTTCAGGTTGAGAGGAAGGAAATAGACTCCCCCCGCCCCTCAAATATGCTTATATACTTCCTTTTTGGTATACTTCATATGTTTCTATTCCAGTCCTAGTTTGCATTTTGAACTAAGGTGATGAGGCCCATTAGTGACATCCTCATAAGCTGAAATAGAGGGAGGGAGTAGGATTTTTTCATGAGTCAGAATTAACAAATCATGGTTGTGACCCAGTATGGAATATTAGGACTCGTTAATTCTTTTGCTGTTTGTTTTCCTGGATAAAGTCAGGAGATAAAGACAAGTCTGGATCTTTAGTAACTTCTGATGTCATCTGTTCATTCATTCACCAAACATGTGTCCCGGGCACTCGTATTTCTTAGGTGCCAAGGGGTTTTCAATCACTGAGATTTCCCAAAGGACTGAGCTCATTATCAGCTAAGTGCCAGCACTTTCCAATTGACAAGGCTTCAGATCCATTCTCCTATTGAAGCCTCACAATGACACTGCGAAGTAGATATTGCTACCTGTCCCTTCACCCCCATGACATCAAAGGAAACGGAGGTCAAGGACTTATCCAGGATCATATATCTACTGGATGGCTAAGCTGACCTCCTACCCAGCTATCTGATTCCAAGCTCAATGCTCTTTCCACAACCTAAGCCAATGTCTAATTGGTCAGCCCCATCAGGGCTGGCAGGTCTGGAGGCGTAAGCAGGATCGATGAAGAAGGTCCAGCGACTCCCCTCTAGCAAAACAAAATGTGATATCGGTGAATGTGTTTTTCATTGGAGGGGGCATGGACCTGGGCATTCCATGACCAAGGCTGCTTCAGCTCCACCTCATTTAGAGGCACCTGCTCCATTGCTTCTAAATAGAAACTTTCAAAGAGATAAATGACCTTACACTAATCCCCAGAGTCTAACCCATGGAATGTAAAGACAAATGTTTAAAAAAAGAAGATTTTGGTGACTGAATGAACAAGTGAATGAATGCCCTCAACCCTGCTTTCATCTGAAGCAGAGATTTAAATTTTGTTGTGGCTTGGACGTCCTATATATATTTAACACACTTTACATTTGTTTTGAGAATTTTTTTTTTACCATGTAAAGATCTAAAAATCATAACTCTATCAAAGGCAGAGATGAAATTGCATACACTGTGCAAACAGACTTCTTTGTCTGCAAGACAAAGATCTCAAGTTCTGTTGCTGAGTTTTGTTTAGATAAATGGCGCCTCTTTTGATAGCTAGCCTCTTTGCACCTCCACCCCATCAAAGCAGCAGGTTCCAAAAAAAAAGGAGGGTGTTCAGGCTAATTAGTCAATAAGGCCTTATTTATAGTCATTCATGTTCAGCCTTTTTTTTTTTTTCTTTTTAAAAAATATGCTTCTTTTAAGACTCAGGGTCTTTTCACTTCAAGGATTAGCTGAGACAATGCTGTAACCAGATCTGGGATTCCCAAGACCAGCACTCCCAGCCTGCCTTTCATCTCTCTGTTCTGTGGGAGGTCCTGTGAGAGGGCGACAAGTAAGGGCCTGACTGACGGGATCTGTGGCTGGCCATTCCTCTCCTCCTGCTCTTCTCATTGCTTTGGGATGCAAGAGAATAGAAGTCCCCACCTCTCCCTCCCCAGCCCCACTCAGAAAGGAGCATGTTCTGCATTTGAAGACTCCTCTGAATGACTAAATTCACAAAAGCATGGAACAGAAAAAACAACCACTTTTTGATCTCACATTAAAACACATCCTCTGTTCTCTTAAAAAAATAAGAAGTCACGATTTCATAATAGTAGTTGCCTGGTTTCTATCTAGACTCGTTGCTTATTTTTAAGAACACCACTCCCTTCCTCCCTTCCTATTGCTAGGAAATAGAGCCCAGGAAGACGCCTGCTGGATGCCAGGCAGGTAAACTCCATCATAACCATTTAATTCCTGAGACAAGGGCTGCTGGAATCAGCTGTGGGTGTCCATTCTTCATTCATAAGGAAATTGGAATTCAGGGCAGTTAAGCACCAGCCAAGGTTATGCAGCTAAAGAAAGATGTGGGAGAAAATGAGAAACCACTCAGGCCTGATTTCAAGACCCTCATGCTTCGAGGTCATCACGGCTGCAGTCAATTAAATATTTAATTGAAAGTATTAACAAGTCTTATTGGCAGCAATTTAGATGCTGGGAGAGGCCTGGTTTAATGTAACAATCAGAAGGCAAAGCCGGTCTCCTGAAAATTATCATTAGTGGAAAGCAAGAGACTTCTAAATATTTGTCACGCCTAGAGATTTGGTAAATCAACACCGTTCGCAGTCTTTGCCATTGATTTGGGATAATCTCAGGCAAGAAAATGGAAAGCCATATCTTTTTGTAATTCTTATGTAATTCAAAGAGAGGTTAGAGGTCAAGTTCAATAAATGGGTAAGCTTTAATTAAGTTTGGATTTGTCTGCTATCCCAGGTCAAACTTTCAGTAATCTGTTGTAGGTGTTGATTTAGGACAAAGTTTTTGTTTTGTTTTGTTTTTTGTTTTTGCTTTTTGCTTTTTTTTTAAAGCAAAAGGTAAATTACTGCATTTCTGGGGCAGGTGGTTTATGAACTGCCTTACATAACCTGATTTATGGACAAAATTCCTGCTCTTGGCTGTTACTAACTTAGAACTCATTCTTCAGCCAGAATCACTAAAATATGGATCAGCCCATATAGCTAGGCAGGGAAATCCCTGGAAGCTTTATAGAACTGTCAAGTACATGGTCTCCATTTCTCACAAATGGCTGCAAAATACCCCTTTTTGCAATAGGATCTGCTCTCTCCAAACTTAAACGTTTACATTTGGAGTGAAGACTGTATTTGGTGCCGAGTTTCCCTTTAGAAGGCCTGTCACATTTCCCTTCCCCGTTCCCCATCTCAGAATTCTAAACGGATAAGTGGACAAGCAAGAACCTCTGAATGAGTACCTGTCACGACAAAGGCAGTGAGGGGTCTGGTGGGGTCCCCAGCCCAGGTGGTCCCTGCCACACTAACGTCATAGCCAGTGTTCTCCACCAAGCCCGTGATGTGAGCGTGCTGTGTGTCTCCTGAGACCGTGAATTGCTGGGGCTCATACAGCGAGTGAGAATCGCTAACATTGACAACAATCTTTGCAAAAGGCCCGGCTCGAGTGGTCCAGGACACGTTGAAGCTGTCGGGAGTAATATTGCTAAGGATTAGCGTGCCCAACTGTGGCTCTGGCTCTGAAGGGAAAGGGGCATGGGTAAGAGAGAAAGAGAGAGACATTATTAGAGGAACCAGTGGATTTTTCCAGAATGTAGCCATAGGACATGAAAGTGCCAATCCCTCCAAATATTTTCAGAAAGGTCGTATATTAGGCTGTGGCTACACTTGCACTGACTAAAATGCTAGAGAATACATTGATTTCCCTGTAGACATCGATGTGCATTCCTTGTAAGTATAGACATGGCCATTTGCTGGCCATGTGTGAAGAAAATTAGAATGGGAGACAGGAATAATACAGAATATTAAGGGTGCATTTCTAAAGTTTGCAGTGGGGCACTACGTGCTCTAAGAAAAATAGCTTTATAGAGAAGTATTTGTGGATATTCTATCTTGCTCTAGAGATTCACAAAGCACGTTAGCATTTTATAGCCTCTGAAATGCTGGTTCTGTAAAGAAACTTACTGAATTTTGTGTAGCCCAGAATTTCACAGACTTACTGATCAATGGATACTCTCTCTGAGAAATATTCTTTGAACATCTCAAGGAGCTGAGCACATCTTAGAAAATGCTACTTTGAAGTTTCCTTATTTAGTGTTCTTTTGATCTATTTGGATTGTACAAATTGAAGGCTAATACCCGCACAAGAGAAATTCTCCACAGTGTTTAGGAATCTAAAGGTCTCCTATATACCTTGGGGAAATCTGCATCCTACCCGAAATACTGTAAAGTAAAATAGCTTTCATGAATTTCCTGACGAATACAAAGTGAAAAGAAAGTTTAATTAGGTTTTGCATTTTCTGACTAGAAAATTCACTTACTGGATAATTTGCAAAGACAGCCGGTTCCCCTGGGGGTTAAGTTCCCCTTGTGCCTTAAAGACTGGGAGATCAGGGATGAAGGCAACTCATTTTTAATGTAGGGGGCCTGGGCTGCTAATTTCAACCAGGATGCGGACCGTCAGGCCTCCTCAATGCTCATTCATCAAGTAATATTAACATCAAAATAAGTTCAACTCAAACTGTATTTTAGAAAGAGGCGGCAGTCCTGGAGGGTTGAGGTACCAGGGTCGGCATTTAGTGTTAGGAAGAGAAAGACTCTTTCTTCCAAGGACTTAGGAGTCGTTTGGCTGCAGCTCCAGGATTAAGAGGAAAGGAGGGACTCACTTGGAGAAACTTTAACTGGACAATCGCACAGCATAACTTGATGCCATGAAGTCTCCAAGGGCAAAAAAGGTTCTGGCTCAGAAGCAGAAGATAGCTGTAGGTAATGGCACACAATCTCCTACTTAGCAATTAGTTTGAGAAGCTAATGATGCTATAATTTTTAGCCACAACATGGGCAAATTACTTCAACCACACAAAAGAGGCCTCTGTTTGCTCTTTCCCTGTATTTGGCCGTGGAAGCAATCTCTCCGTGTAAGGATGTGTGTTAGGACCCTTCTCATGCTACCAGACAGGGACTGGCAGTGGCAACACATTCACCATGCAGAGTAATACCTAGGTTTTCATGACCAGCCTGGCCTCCAGCTGTCTCCCAGTGGGTATGACCAAGCTGGAAAGCGAGGTGCAAGAGGAACCCCAAAGAAAGACAGAGAAGGAAGTTATGGTCAGTGTTCCATGCAAGCTGGGACATCTTTCTCTCACTATTTCTAACCCTTCAAAACATGCCATCTGCTTCCTGGGAACAACAGATCTTTTCAAGAATTTAATGCTCTGAGCGTTCACCACATGCACCAAGATTTGGACGAGATGACAGATGAAGGCAAGACTGACATTTTGTGACGGATGTCAGTAGATGACAAGGCATGCTTGACAGGGGAAAGGTCAAAAGAGAACAGTCTGTTTGCATGGAAGACAAGCAAATAAAAGTCTTAAGAACAAGGTGAGACCCCTGGGTCCTCTCACGTGGTTCCGAGAGCGTGCATTAGGGTCTTTTCTCTGCATGCTCCTGGCTTTTTAGAGTCTCGGCGGGAGAGAAGGAGGATGTAGACCATTCTGATCAGGGAACCAAAACTGGCATGCACGCACCTCTTTGAACATGACACAGGCGAACTTTGATTAGACCACAAGCAGATGATAATGGGTGGAACTGGAAACGATTATTCAAGATCAGATGGAAGGAGGGTTTAGAAATTCAACCAAAGCAAGTCAGGTTAACTCTATACAAACAAACAGAGCAGCTCCAGATGTGAGTGGCTATTTAGGAAAAAAAGAGGTTGACATTGAAGTTCCTTAATTTGGGGTGAGGGTTTTTTTTTTTTTTTTTTAGTTTTAAAGCTCTGATTTGGGTGGCCCTATCAAATTGGAGAAAGATATGGAAGGAAAGGAGGATGGAAAACGAGTAGCAAGTGTTTTTTGTTTTTTGTTTTCTTTAAATGCTCCTCAGAAGAAGTTCAACGGAGACTTCCAGAAGAAGCCATCATGGGAAATACCTGTGGTTGCCTGGACCGTCAGAGTCTGAGCAGGGTGCCCGCCAATCAGCCCATGAAGGTGGGCAGTGTAATTAGAAGAAGCTTTGAGGTTGGTGATGACAGAGCTGCGAGCCGCTGCAGGCACAGAACGCACCACCGTCTCCTGGCGGTGGACGGAATTCCTAACTTCTATAAGAAAGCTATCAAAGGTAGCCTCCTGGGCTTTCCACGAGAGGGACACACTGGCCCAGGTCACATTCGAGACAGTGAGGTGGCTAAGGAGAGGTTCGGCTACTAAAGCAAGCAGAAAAAAAAATATGAAAGCGTGTCAGTTCAAAATACGGTCACAGAGTCAAAAAACCAAAACATGTAAGACTAAATCCATAAAGTTTCAGACTTCATCCTTTGGAAAAGGCACTGGTCCTTGGTGGAAACCCAGTTCAAGCCATGAGAAACAAATGGATTGGGGTTGGGTGGTTTTTTTTCTCCCTTTGGTTTGGGTGGACTTGAATCTGGGGAGGACGACAGCTCGACCACCCCGCTGGCCCTCTGTAATCTCACATCCAATGGGGACAGACCCTCCCTGGGCCATGGGTGACTTAAGTGATAGATGAAGCTATGATGTCAACCCTTTTCTTGGATTCACTGTCCAAAACATGCTAAGGATGCTACTTTGAATGGATAACCTTCTCCTTTCTGAATTCAGATAGAGAGCTCTCTTTTGCTGCAAGCCAGGGAGCGTCTCGGGCAGCATGTGTGCCACACATACTAAAAATTTCAGGAAGAGCAGCTTTTGACTACTTCTGTTTTTGAAATCCACCATTCGCTCCTCTTGGGGGCAAGACAGCATGCTCAGATCTTTGCTCCTAGAGGTCGCAGTGGCGCTGGGTCTTTCTGGATGGCACAGATTACTTGTGCACCCATCTGATTAGAAATCTGCTCTTAAAAAAAAAAAAAATTTCCCAGTTGAAAAAAAAAATAAGAGCACCAACACAATCTCATTAAATCTTTGGGATACTTGGGTAGCGGGAGGCCGAAGACACTAGGATAACACAAAATATAATTTTTAAGACCTCTTTGATGGAGACACCTTTCCAAATCAAGGGCAACTCTGGCTTTTTAGGTACAGAAGGGCAAAATTCTTTTCTCCAGATTCCATATGGCAATCGGAACCAGACTACGTTTAGTGCTGCGCATGTGCTAGGTCAGTGGTAGAGCAGACAAGGGGCTTCGTGGAAATCCACCATTTGGGCTGCTGTTGGAAAAGAGTTATGTTAAGTGGTGCTCCAGCCTAGCGTCCTGGAGGAGTTACGTGCGCTACGGCTTGTGCTCCAGTGGGCTAGAAGGAGCAGCTTCACCTTGCAAAGAAGACTCTGCAGACCTAGAGAGAGGGTATCAGACATGGGAGGAAGCAGATGTACCTGTGGTGGCCGTGGCACTGATGATTTTGGTCCGGATGCTGGGAGCGAGCCCCGAGAGGTAGATAACAAAATGATTATTAGGGTGTAGCCCTGAGATGTGGGCAGTTCGTTCAGTGCCAGAGATATTGTATTCCATCGTCTCCAAAAACCTATTGGAATCAACAATTTCAATGGTAAAGGTCTCGAAGGCCCCATCAGTGGCTGTCCAGGAGAGATTGAAGCTCTCAGGAGTTATGTCAGAAACAGTTAAGTTTCCCACTTCAGGTCCTGTGGCTGAAAGGGGGGGGGCGGGGAGGAGAGAAGACAAAAATGAATCGAGGGTTAATCATTTGGCTCATGTTTTAGGACGGAGGCTGTTAATAGAACGGCGGCTGGGTAAAAGGATCTGCTAGTTCAGGGTTATGGGGAAATGCAGCGGGTGTTAGCTGTCGGTGCCGAGGGGAGAGAGAAAGGGGACTGGTCAACAGGAGAAGACAGAGGCAGGTGGGGGCAGCTGGATTGCCCTGCTCTGGAGCTGCCGCTGAGATCCTGCATGTGAGAAGCCACATAGCGGAGGCCAGCAGGGACCTTGGGCCTGCGCTCATGCTCCCCCCACAGCAGGGCTGCTGGCCGTCCGTCAAGAGGTAAAGGAGTGCTGGAAGCTTCCAGTCTCTGCCCTTGGGAGACCAGTTACTCAGCTCCCTCCTAGGGGCATCCTTCGCTTTGGGGGAGCTCCCATCTATTTAAATGAACACTGAGTGATTCTGATGCCATTACTCCCCCCCAAGGTGGTACCTTGAGGCTTCTGATTTCGTGACTTAAAGGGAACTGGCAACTTGTCAGTATGGTTCTTGGGATTGTCTCCGTCCTCCTGACAGCAGCCAGCTGTTTTCATACTCTGCTAGAATAGCCCGTCCTCTCCTAACTGCCTCTGCGCGGGCCAAGAAAGCTACTGCTACCGCGTTGCCAGCCAGGGGAGCCGAGCCGAGGCCAGGCATTCAGGGCCTCCTCCTCGGCCAAGAAGTAGCATTTCGTCCAGGAGACAGTCCTACCAGTGCTTTTCCACGCAACAGGAATCAAACAGGCAGAGGGCGGGCGGAAGCCGGGTGCGAGGAGCTAGTACTGCTTCTCTAGCAGGGAAGGAGAAGGCGTCCCATCCCAACAGACGTGGTGAGACATACATCAGAGGGGATTACGGCTTCCTCCCCTCATTCCAATTCCTCACAAACAAGCATGCTGCTCTCATTAAAAAGAAACAGAACAAAACTGGACACACACATAAAAGGGCACCCAAACCGCAGGATCTGCAGGAAGGATCAGAAATGGCAGGTGATTTCTCTTGCCTTCTGGGAAGAGATGACTTATGGATGTCAGATCCAAGAGCCCTGGGTCCACCCTGGGCAGCCTCAGCTGCAATTTCTGGGCATTTCAAGGTCATCATCCACACAGTGGCTGTCTGTATAGTGCTTGTCTCAGCGAGGATTATTGAAATGATTGAGGCTAAAGTGCAGAGCTCTGCTTTTGCTAGAATCCAGGAGGTTGTATCGGTTTGCATGGCAGTTTCGTTGTAATAATTATCTAAAAATGGGGCAGGCGTATGCAGACCCAAACAGGACAACCTCTGCTGAGCTTCAGGCCAGTGGGGGCACATGGGAAGGCGAACAATGAAACACGGTGCTGGGGGACGCTGCTCACTGGAGCAGGCTCTTGGGGAGCACGGAAGGCCCTGCCACTGGGTGAGTGCAGTTCGCCGCACCCTCCTGGGCCAGCGCTGGGAGGGCGCCGCGCAAGGCCAACACTCCAGGGAGCAGCTCTTGATTAAAAGAGCAAAAAGGGCATCAGAGCTTTGACATTCATAGCCTGGGACATTCCTTGTTTCAAATGCTGCTGTGTGGACGTCTCCTAATGAATGGCTTTTTCTTTGGTACCGTCTCCAGTCATAATTGTGTGATTTTTTCCCCCCTTTTTGGTCTAGCTATTTGCTAATTTGGTGTTCTCTAACAATGACTCAGTATCTGAGAGAATTGCCCAGAGGAGGGTAATTCAGTTCTCTTATTATACTCAGTGCATTCTAAAGAAACATTTAAATTAAAACATTTCTTTTAAATGCAAGAACCACGGCGCCCATACCCTTGAGGGATTTGGGATGGTAAAACACCCGTTTCCAACTAGCAGAAAGACTCTACAGTAAATCATCGGTGCTCTACCCGAACTCACACGTGGCCAGGGGTGGCTTTTAGCTATGGTGCAGCACTGGAGAAGAGAATGAAAACCACCAGGCTGTCTCCTGAAACGGAAAGCCAACATTCAAAAAGAGAGGGAGTGGGAGGACGAGGCATCAAAGTCTGGGAGAGGCTGGAGGCTGGAAGTCAGAGAAGGCAACGTCTCTATCATTCATTCTCGAAATGGCAGAGGCTTGTAGACCACAGCACAGCTCACAAGGACGTCCCCGAGCATGCACAGCCAGCCACTAGGAGGCAGGAGGGAAGGGCCCAGACGCGGAGGGAAGCTGATTTTCTGTCCAGTCTCTTGGAGAGGAAGCAGGGGGACCCGGGGAGGGCGTGGACAGTGGGGAGGAAGGTACCTGTGGAGGCCTCGGCAGAGAGCACCGGTGTTCTATAGCCCCGGATCACCCCGTAGATGGTGACTCTGTAAGGGGTGGCGGCCTTGAGGCCCGGGACCTCCACGGCCCTCAGGCTGCCCGGCACCGTGAGGTTCTGAGGTGCCTCCACCAGGTTGGCCTCCTGCACCTGAATGACAAAGTGCTCATAGGCCGGGTCAGCTGCGGTCCAGTTGAGTCTGAGGCCGTCCCAGCCAGCCTTGGTCACGGCTAAGTCTCCTAGCTGGGGGAGCTCCTCTGAAGAAGGACAGAGAGGTATTTGTCAGTTCTGCAAACCAGAAAAGGAGGAAACCAAACGTCCCCTAGCCCAGCTCTAGGGAAGACAGAGAGAGAGAGAGAGAGAGAGAGAGAGAGAGGCAGGCATGAGCATTTTCCTGGGTATGTGTGGTCATTTGCAGTCTCTGGGCATTTCTTTACAACTTGGACTGCCATAACCTAGCCACAGCTTTCTTCAGGAGTTGAAAAAGGCCAGGAAGGGGGAAGATCCTTGGGGTTCATCCTTTAGAAGGCAATGCCATCAGAACCACTGCACAACCCACAAGAGGTGTCTGGGCATGCGTGGCCAGAAGCTAAAGGGCAGTTGGAAAGGTGGGATTGTGGGCCAGGGAAAGGGGGGATTGTAGGCCAGGGAAAGGGGGGATTGTAGGTCAGGGAAAAGGGGGTAAGGATGCTTAAAGTGCAGGCTTTGCAGGCAGCTGGGCTGCGGTTGGAATTCCAACAATGAGACATTAGCTGGGTAGCCTTGGGCCTGTCACCCAGCTCATCCCTGAGTCTCTCTCCCCTCACCTACAAAGAGAGCTGATAGTGCCCTATTACTGGACCATGTGATGGCTAAATCCCGTTTATAAAGCCCTGAGTGTCGTACCTGACCCACACGGAGTGCTTAGTAAGTGGCAGCCCAACAGATATATCATTATTTAGATGCGTCTCCCTGGCACGTCTCAGCCATATTGGAGACAATGACCTGCCTCATTTCACGGCTCCACGTGGGAGACATGGTCTGACTGCTGGCCACCTGCTATCAGACTGGCTTTATAAAGTGTGTGCGGTCTCAGTCGGGGCAAATGTGATGTTTTATCTCTGGACTTTGCTCGGCTTTCAGGGATCAAATGTTCTGTACTGGATTCTTGGCTCGGTTCGTTCCCTCCTACCTTCTGTGAGTACTTTGTGCCTGAACGAAGAACGGCTGTATCATGAAGCAAAGCCATTTGTGCAAAATGAGGGGCCTACTTTTAATTAAAAGTGATTATGTTTTGCTCGGTAAATGGTGCAGAACAGGGCCCACTATTTATCTCTCTACCGCGTAGGAAGGAAATTTAATGTAGTTCTTATTGCTGATTTAGAAAGTCTGGATTCGGAATGTGGCAAAGCCCACTGTTTAGCGTCACACCTCTCAGGATTAAGTGCAATCTCTCAGACTCTTTTTTAAAGGCTGCAGTGGCCATGGATTCAAAGTTAGAAAAGAAAATACCTGTAGGGATTTCAGCCAAAAAAAAAAAAAAAAAAAAAAGGTGCACCGGAGGTACTTATTCTCAGGTATTTCAGGATTCGGAGCACTGTGAGAGTCTGAGCAAACTCAGCCTAGTGGAGGGGCCGTATTCAGGGCCCCATATTCAGGGGCCGTATTCAGGGGCCGTACCACATCGCCATGGTGCTTTTGCAGGAAAGCATCAATGCAGGAAGTCCCCTCTGCCTCCCTACCTCACCGAGGAGAGCTGCCACTTATCTGGGGTTCACGTAGTAGGGTTCCTTGAAAGATTTCCATGTACAAAAGGAGTTCTATTGCTAAAAACAAAAGTTTACACACTACAGGTAGAGACCGTTAGCACCCTGTATCCAAGTCGCTCGTGCCTCAAAAGTCCATTTTGCTCATTTGGTTTGAAGGCCTTATAAGCAGCACAGGACAATATAACCTGGCCAGCTTAGGTGGATTGCGATATCACCTTTCTTATTTTTATGGAATTGTGTGTAGCTTCTAGCAAGGACCAAATTTATATGGTATATGTGAACAAGAAGAACAACTTATTTGAATTAGGTTATTTGGGTGCTATTATCAAACCACAGGATGTATGGAGAAAGGCACGGATGGAGGGTCCAGCATAAAACTCTATTACCAGAAATCTGGCCCATTTGCCCCTTTTAAGGCTGTTTCTAAAAACTTCATGAACAGCACAGAGTTTCCTATAACAGATGGAACAGCATATTTCCAGGGGACAAATTGAGATAAATTGTTTTTCCTCCCCAAACTGAATGAAAAACATTGAAGTCAAGTGTGGCTGTTCTTTCTTGGAAATCTGCCGTGAGTGTCTGTTAAGGGGAGAGAGAGAGAGACTCGAACAGTTTCAGCCAAAGATGGCTAGATGGTTTCAAAGTTTATCCCATGGAGATATGACTGCAAGTTGGATGGCAGTCAATGACTCTGAGGCCACTAATGATAAGATTTCTCTAGAAAGTTCCGACCTCATTCTTGTGCCACAGCGCTACTGTGTCTGCTATTTTCATTATGATACGTTGGCTCTCTGATAGACTTAGCTCTTTGCTGTTCAGTATTTACCGTAGGATGGGACCTTTGCTAAGCACTTCCGGCTATTGTTTCATTCACTACTCAGGACGATGTTCTGAGGTAGGCCATTATCTCTGATTTGAAGGTGAGAAGAGAAGGCTCAGCAATGTCAAATGATAGACCCAGGAACATCCAGCGAGCAACGTGGAATTCCAACCCAGACCTCCCTGAGTTAGAACCTGTGTTCATGCTGTTCATTAGGAACATCGAGATAAAATTCTGATGCACGGGGAATGTTCTCTATTCCAAAGAAAGGTTAGCTCAGTCATGTCTCTGGTGTGGGAGGAGGGTCCTATACCTGTGATGGCCTCCACCACAAGGGGTCGAGTGCTGTGGCCCCCCACCTCGCCGTGCAGAGTGATGGTGTAAGGGGTCCCAGGCCTGAGGCCTGGGAATTCCACAGAGCGCAGGTTGCCAGGAACCGTAAGACTGTGAGCTTCCTTGGCCTGGTCAGCCTCCTGGATCTCAATGACAAACTGCTCATAGAACCCATCGGGGGCGGTCCAGTCCAGAGTGAGGCCATCCCAGCGAACCTCGGGCACTGTGAGGTTTCCCAGATCTGGAACCTCCTCTGCATGAGGACACAGAGTTGCTGAGTTACTAAAAAAGGTAATTGCATGCTGGGATTCAGGTAAGATGACGCCTTGGCTGAGGTTGGGATGAGTTGTCTGGTTAGTGTTGATTACAGATGCATGATTTACAGCAGGTGCTGAGCACACTCTAATTGCTGGCACTAAAGCCAGGGTTTTTCTCTTCTGTCTCCGGGAATGAAAGATAGTTCTAGGAATTGTTCATAACTTCCATTCTTAACATATAAATGGGGCTTTAGGGAATCTTTTAGTGTGTTCTTAAAATGAGCTCAGACCAATTTTTTTTTTCCACTTGCAAATTGTGCTTTCCAATTCCTTAGCTATTATGACTGAATCTTGCTTTGAAAGAAAAGTCAACTCTCACTTTTGTAAGGGAAGAGTAGGTGGAATTTTCCATGGAATTGGCTACCATGCTAGACTAGGACTTGGCCAAATAAGGGATATGACATTTGGATGGAAGTGGGGATGATTCACTGGTGTTCCCCAATGTGGCGGGGCCTAAGCCCAGCTTGCAGCAGAAAGAGCTCTGATCCCTCCTGAGCAGAGAAATGGGGAGGAAGAGAATTAATGAATTAGTCTAGAGTACCTGTCAAGACTTCAACAGAGAGAGGAGTCGTGCTGAAGTCCCGCGTGAGCCCACGGATGGTGACGCTATAATGAGTGGCTGCTTTGAGCCCAGGCAGGTCCACGGACCTCAGTCCTCCAGGGACCGTGAGGTTCTGGGCTGCCTCTACCGAGTCAGTCTCCTGCACCTGAATGAAAAACTGTTCATAGGCCCCTTCCGGAGCAGTCCAGTTGAGTTTGAGGGCGTTCCAGCCCACCTCGGACACCATGACCTCTCCCAAATTGGGAGTTTCCCCTGGAGAAGGACAAATAACTAGTTTAATGATCAAACCACACAGCAGGATCCAGGGGACCTTTACGACAAGAATAGCTTTACATTACTTAGAAATACAAGACTTTCATTAGAGAGACAGGTATCATGCAGCTTCCTGAATTTGAGAAATAGAGCAAAGAGCATGACGTCTAGAAAAATATTTGTTATCTTATTAAAGGATTGCCCCAACCTTCAGTGGGCAGGGAGATTAATTATGGGATTTTTTTTCTCCCTTTTAAATATAATGCCTTCACATCCCTTACCAGTAGGGAGTCTGGCTATGAAGGTAAAGATGCCCACCCCTGGGGCTGCGTGTATAGTCCCCAGGCAGGACTCTGCACAACCCCGAAGGGTATGGTTCACATGGGGTGCAGTGTCAAAGGTGCCCCTGGAGTCGTAGAGCTTGGTAGCTCCCCTTTATTAGACACCACAGCATGCTATAACTTGGGGCAGAGCAAGTCCAGTCAAAAGTGAGCTGTGTCTGATGATCCGTGGGTAGTTTCCTGTTAGGAAAAACAGAAGCTAGAGACAGAAGGGTGAGAGGTACCTGTGGAGGCCTCGGCAGAGAGCACCGGTGTTCTATAGCCCCGGATCACCCCGTAGATGGTGACTCTGTAAGGGGTGGCGGCCTTGAGGCCCGGGACCTCCACGGCCCGCAGGCTGCCTGGCACCGTGAGGTTCTGAGGTGCCTCCATCGTGTCGGCCTCCTGCACCTGAATGACAAAGTGCTCATAGGCCTGGTCAGCTGCGGTCCAGTTGAGTCTGAGGCCATCCCAGCCAGCCTCGGTCACGGTGAGGTTTTCCAGTTCAGGGGCATGGTCTGGATAATGACAGAGACGGGTCAGTTAAACCATGCCTCAAATCCTTTTCCTGCTGGGAACCCCAAAATGGCAAACCCACTGCCAATGCTGAAAGGCCTGCGGTGGGGGCCGGGGCAGGTCGAGCACCATGTTTCTGTCACTGCCTCCCCTGCAGGTGTTGTCGCCATCAAAACATCAACAGAAAAATCAATATAATGGTTATTTTGCCTTGTGGCCTGTTTGGGTGTGTCTTATGGAAATGGTATTTTTCTACTGACCAGTATCCTGTGGACCTAGAAAACTCTACACATCCATGTTAGTAGTGGCCTAGGCTTTGGTTTCCATTTTGGAAAGTGTCTCTCATCCTAAGGATGAGATCATAAGGAACAGCCTTTGGCTCTTCTCAGGATTCTTGGTTTGAGCTGCTCAGCCTTCTGTATTTTGAGAAAATTGGCTCCTCTTAGATTCCCTTCCTTTTCATGCTCCCTCAGGCTCGTCTGCAAGGGCTGCTTTATAGTCTCTAAGAGCTGGGATTTCTGTCACTCTCTAGGGCTCAGGTCAGTTTATACAAACCACTTGAGGAAGATCAGAGATCAATCAGCACAGCCTAAGTAAGGGCGTACTGAGGAAGGCGAGGAGCCTTGGCAAAACAGTCCCTCGCTGGAAAGCAGGTCTGAGGCCTGGGACGGACAGAGCTTATTAAGCTCAATTAACACCGGAGGTGCCATCGTCATTCATCTCCTGAACATACCATGTACAGCAACAGCACACCTGTCTGACTATGCCTTCCAGGTGATCACTTGCCAGGGGCTGAGTGTAAGCGGGCTTTGTGTCATGACCTAGGAAGAGATGATTTTCTCTGGAAATGGATCCTGTAAACAACAGAGCAAGAACTCCCTCCAGCTCATTTAAAAGAACAAATTGTTTCTCTATTTATGCCTCCCATCGGCCGCTAGTTTCAAAAGAGCCCTATGGGTCCATTAAAGCTGGCTCCTAACCTGAAAATTGAAGCTATCCTTTCCGAAGGAAAAATGTTTCTTTTCAAGAATCTAATTCAGACTTTTCCAAGTTCTGGGGAAAGTTCTTTTTCATGTTTCATATTGACAAAGCTTGCACGCCTTCAAATCTTGTTTGATCTGCAACAGGGGGTCTGCAAACTATGATCTGATGGTCAAATCTGGCCTGCTGCCTACTTTGGTAATAAATTGCTAACCATAGTTTTTCTATTTTTTAATACAAAACTGTGGCAAAAAGAAGAAGATTTCATGACATATGAAAATACCAATGAAATTCAAATGTTGGTGTCATAGATAAAGTTTTATTGGAACACAGCCATGCTTGTTCACTCATGTATTGTTGATGGCTGCTTTTTGCTCTAAAAGCACCCCAGAACAGTTGTGACAGAAACCTTCTGGCTTGAAAAGTCTAAAATACTTAATCTTTGGCCCTTTACAGGAAGTATTTGCCATACGTGATCTTGAACTACATTCGGTGGGCTCCTCATATAACCCAAATCCATGGACAAAAGCTTACCCAAAGCCCTATAGCAGTTCTTAACCACACAAACATGATCTGGAAGAGAAAGAGAGGACCCAGCATATCTCGTTTGGGGGAACGAAAGGGAGAGTCAGCCATCCTTAAACCCATTGGCCCTGTGAGGTCAAGAGCAGTGCTCCTGATATAACAGTTGCCTCTTTAACCTTGGGATTTAAGCACAACTAAAATCAGGAGTGTGTCTTTTTCAAATATTCCAGCAGTCCTCATTGAAGAGATATAAGGCAAAAAAACAAAAACAAAAACAAAAACGAAAACAAAAAAAAAAACAAAACAGTCTAAGCAATACTTTAAGATTAGGGAGATTAATCCTATCATCCACAAATGCCCCCTATGACTCATCCCACTTTCCTCTCTTTTTCTCCTCCTGCTGCTTGTCAGGAATGTAGCTGGCATCAACAATTTTCCCCTTTAAGTGAATTAAGCCACTGTCTTTCCTTCTCAAGTAGCTGCTTTTTAAGTTGTCTCTCTACTCCTGACATAAAGCTTTATCCTCCCCACCTCCCCCATGTGACAACAATGCCAGGGACCAGCTTGTAGGAGAGGTAAGGAGAGTTACCTAACTGGGGTAGGGAGGAGGTGATTATGGATTGTCTATGAAAGTAAAGATGGATGCAGTAAAGATGGATGGAGAGAGGACAGGAGGGGATGCGCGGTGGGAAATAGCTCTTCCTGGGGAAAATGATCTTTTCTCTTCGGATTGGCATTTTTTTTTATATGCCACTGACACTATTATATGACACCCCTTGTGTCCTGGTTCATCTGTTCTTGCAGTTGACAGAGTGATTTTCACATAATGTCATGTTGCTCAGTAAATAGGAATAATCATGGTGATGATATTTCCACCAAAAGGTTTCACTGTTCTTCCACTTTTTTTTCTTGAAGTAAATCAAGGAAGACTATTAGTTTATCTTTAGTGAGTAGTGCTGTGACTATCTCTGTAATGGGTGCTCTCCACAACCTTTCACTAAACAAATGCTAGTCAGATAAATAAAAGGTGTAACTTCAATGGAGGGAATCGATAGATAAGTTAAAGGGAGAGAGATCATAATTATGAAATTAAAGGGATTGATATGAATAAAAAGGTGGGGACCAAGAAGTTTCACATAAACGCAGACTCTACATTTCAACAGCAAATGACACGCTGGTGGCCTTACTGCCCCAGGAGCCCAGCGTTTCCGCTGTATAGTTCCACATTGCATTTCTTGGCATTTCTTTATGAAAAGGCTGTTGTCTTTTTTTTACAGCTGTGCACTGGCATCTACCCTCTGAACAATGCCAGTGGGCCTGGGAAATCAGAATTTTGAAATCCCATTTCTATGCTCATGGTGGGTTGACCAGCTGGCCTGGAGGAATTTCTGGCTGTGCCAACTCTCAGCCTTCAGATGTTGCCAACTTTAAATCTTCCACCATCTTGTAGATGGTGGTTACCAAGTGCTAGCTGATTAGGAATTCACTTTCAGCATCCACTAATGGGAGAGAGTGATTCTCCCACAGCAGGTGGACGGCCAAATTCAAGCCCGAGGATCCCAAAGGGTAGATTTAATTGCTTTGATCTTATCTTGTAAAGTCAAGAGAATTAAAATTAAAAGCCTTGACTACTTTAAAACTTTTCAGTGACTCTTTATAACTGTCAATTATTGAGTCCAAGCCCCTTAGCATGATATTCACTGCCCTTTTTAGATAGCTTCTGATAATGTCTCCAACCCCATACCTTGCTGTGCTGCTGCTCCATCATACAGCAGGACGGGGCAGCTTGTGTTCCACTAATATGAAGTTAGTTGCTCACGTCTGTGAGCTTCTCACATGCTGTCCCTCCTGCTGGAAATGTCATTACCCCCTTCTGCAATTCCTTTCTCCTTTTCCTCTTTGAGGACTCAGCCAAGTGTCACATCTTCCAAAAAGCCTTCTCTGATAGCCTTCCTTCCCTTTGCTCAGGTCTGGAATGGTTACTTAAGTTTTTGCTCCCAAAGCTTCCCACATTTCCCTCTAAAGCAGACTAGTTATATTCTTATATTTCTGGTTTTGGTCTCTTTCTCATTGCAACGTGCATCATTTATTTTTATTTTTATTTATTTATGATAGTCACACAGAGAGAGAGAGAGAGAGAGAGAGGCAGAGACATAGGCAGAGGGAGAAGCAGGCTCCATGCACCGGGAGCCCGACGTGGGATTCGATCCCGGGCCTCCAGGATTGCGCCCTGGGCCAAAGGCAGGCGCTAAACCGCTGCGCCACCCAGAGATCCAGCAACGTGCATCATTGTGTGCCTTCCTGTTCTATCTATAGATACACCAGCATTGCCTGACCCATAGCAGTTAAGTAATAAATATTTGTTGGATGGTTAAATATTTGAATAAATTCGAGTTTGCTCCATGAATGAATCAAAATGGCATCAGAACAGAATGTTCTCTGTTACTTGCAGACTATAAGCAAATTTCCACCTTTCTGCTTCCCAAACCCATGAGAATTACTGGGGTGTCACTGTTGAGTCTTATGCAAGTATGGAAAGATGCTTTATTGGCCTTTCGTTTAACATATTCTCACTGTTTTGTGTCTCTACTGCTCACAGCAAATTCATAGCAGTGTTACTGAGTTATCAGAATATAAATGGGGTGCAGGGGTGCAGGGTGGGAGAGATGCCTGGCACACACTGATTTTCCTCAACACTAATGTCATTCTACCTCTCTCTGTCTGTCTCTCTTTCTCCTTCCCTCCTTTCTTTCTCCCTCCCTCGTTCTCTTCCCTTCCTTCATCCTCCCTTTCCTTTCTCCCCTCTCCTTTCTTTCCTTCCTTTTCTATCCAGAATAAGCTTAATTAAAGACAGCAGAGTAACTTCCCTTCCCATTGTCCTAAAGAGAGAGAATTTGGGTTAATGCAGAGGTAGAAGGAAAAAAACAAGGAGATTCAATGGAAACACTGCCCCTCTGGTGCAGCGGGAATCCCCAAATGCTCACGAAGCACATGCTTGGCTGTGTCTAAGGCACTGGGGATGCAGCCCTGAATAAGGGAGACAATAGAACCAATTCTGGTCAGTAGAAGGAGGCAGGTCATAGGCAAATAAACCAATACTGAATAACATTAGGCCAGGTAAGTTGTCATGAAGAATTCTGGAGTAGCATGAAGGGATAAATCAGGATGGGAACACCATTTAAGACTTGTGGCCAGAGAGGTCTACTGAGAGGACACTCCAGCTGAATGAAATGAAGCAGACGCCAATGAACCACTGGGAGAGGAGTGGTATTTATGCAGCAGGAACAGCATGTGTAAGTGTCCTAAGGTAGGAGCAGGCTAGGCATACTCAGGGACAGCGAGAAGGCCAGGGGGACCATGGTGAAGTGAACAAGAGGACGAGAGTCGGGAGTGAGGTCAGAGAGATTGGAAGGGCCAGAGTCTGCAGGGCCATATAGGCTGTGGTAGGGTCTTTGGATTTTATTTCAGGTGTGAGATGGGCAGCTGGCTTATGCATATGTTTAATTTGGTTCTGCATTAAGGAAAAAGTTTGCATTTTGGCTCAATTCCGTGGCTAGAGCTGTGGAATTCCCTGGGAAAAAATGCTTTGGGGACAGCCAATTCCACATTTTCTCCATAAAACCCATGGATAATCAGCAGCACTTTGCAGACTTCTGTTATTAAGAATCTAGGGATGGGGCTTCCTGGGTGGCACAGTTGGTTGAGCATCCAACTCTTGGTTTCAGCTCAGCTCATGATCTCAGGGTCATGAGATGAAGCCCTGCATTGGGCTCTGTGTTCAACGTGGAGTCTGCTTGAGATTTCCTCTCCCTCTCTCCCTCTGCCTCTCCTGGTCGAACTCTCTCTCTCAAATAAATAAATAAATCTTTAAAATAAAAGAAAAAGAAGAATCTAGTGATGCAGAACCAGGACCCCCTTTCTTTTGAGGTTTGAACCTATAGCCCTTTGATATTTCAGGACTCACAGCCACATGATACACTTGCCCAAGAGCTCCCACTTTATCTGTTTCTTTTTTTCTTTCCATATGTTTTTTTTCCCTATATGTGTAAGGCTAAGTGCCTACACTTGTACTTATTTCCATATTCCTCAACACAGTCCTGTTTGCCTTTATGTGTCTGTGCAAAAGCTTCCTGCCATTTTAAGCCTTTCCTGATGCCAGAAGTCATCCTGCACTTCTGCTCTACCCTCTGTACCCCTAACTCTAGCAAGCAGAGTGTTCTGTTGTTGTCTGTTCCTATGTTTACCCACAAGTCCCCTGGAGGCACAATCTGGGCCTAATTGATCTAGTATCCATAAAATTTAGCCCATAGAGCTCAGTTGTAAACGTTATTGGTCAACTAAATGTTGAAGACTTGAAAAGATAGAATTTAGGAGAAGGAAAGAAACATCCACCTCACTTTTAATAAAATAAAGCTGTTCCATGGAGAAAGCCACAGGGAAAAATATTCTGGAGACTGTGGAGGAAGAGCCAATAAAAGGGACTCTGCACATTTTTTTTTTCCTGAAATGAAGGATGTCTTTAAATAGACAACATGATTTTTATGAAACCATACGAAGGATTCATGACTAGGGAAATGAAACCACTGAGTCTTTGGGATGCCAAAACTGGGCTCTTAGTCAGAGACCAAGTAATTCCAGCCTGTGGTTCCCTTCAATGCTTTCATCTTCCGGAGCCGCTGAGGCCTGGGGCTTCCCCTCTGGAGACAGGAGATAACCTAGCTATGGCCAGAGGGTAAAATGATTGAGTAAAGATAGGAAACATTCAGATATAGCATTTGTCAAACTCAAGGAAAGGTGAAAAGAGAGAGGGAGAGAGAGAGAGAAGGAAGAGGAGCAGGAGAGGAAGTAGAAAAAGAAGAGAAATACCTTCTCTCTTGTTTTTCTGGTTCATTTGCTGTCCCTTGACATCTTATGACAAGCTCATGTTTATAAAGCTGAAACATTCAAATCTCTACCATAGATTTTTTTCTTCTGGAGTTTATCTTGCCCCTCCTTTATCTAGGATTCAACTGTCCCTCCAGATCACCCTTGATGATCATCTCATAGCTGGGTTGGAAGCAGTACGTGTGCAGAGTCAATAGAATTGACCACTTGAGCTCACCATAGACTTTCTAAAGAAGCTACTCTTTGTCTACCAAATATCCCTTCTCTCTCCCTTATAAACAACAAATTTATGTGGGCAGGAATAAGCTGAACTAGACCACTTTCCCTAAACTTGCTTATAGCTTGGAGTGGTCCATGAATATGAGCAGAAGTCAATGGTGAGGTTTCCAGAAAGACTCATCTAGGAGGTACTCCTTCTTGGTTTTGGTTCTTCCTCCTTCTGGCTGCCTCATTCAGAGACATGAAGGCTGTACTGCAGCAGCCATATTGTGACATGAAAGTGACCTTGGGAATGGACCAAGCACTAAGAATGGTGGAACAGAAAAAGAGAAGGAGCCTAAGTCCCTGATAACTTGGAACTGCTATGCCAGACCTGAACCACCTAGTCTCAGATTCAACTTAGGAGAAGAAATCAACTTCCATTTTGGTTAAGTGACATTTTTTGAGTTCTCTGTTTTTTTGCAGGTGAAGGTACCCATAAATGACAAAGACTCTTCAAGGCATTTACAAATTTGCCCATCATTATGACCTCTTTCCTGCTTATTGAGATTGTGTACGACTAACATCTCTGCCATGACCCTTTCTCTGGCTGCCCCTGATTCTCCCATTCACCCCCTTTCCTTGACATTGTTCTGTCTGACATTCCGACTATCCAGTCTTCCCCACTGACAGGGAACACATGAGTAAAAATAACAATGCCGAGTACATGACCCACTTCCCCCTCAAATATCAGCACACTAAAATGTATTCAGTGGGTCCTCAATAAAGACTAATTAAATTGAAATGAAAAACTATTACTTGCCAAGCCCTGAAGAATTAACATTTTCCACCTATACTTCTTGAATAGTTTGGGACCACAATTATATGTGCACATATTTTTTCATATAGGAAGAATGAAATTTTTTTTCCTGATTATTTTTTCAACTTGGCTACTGAGGAACTGTGGCAGCAGGTACAAGGAATAGGATAATCAGGAAGAAGGAATACTGGCAATCAGGATTTAGCTGTCATGGAAAAATCAAGTTTGCTTCTTTAAGACTAGGAGGAAAGAAAACGAGGATGGTGCTGTGCAAGCCTCAAAGGATCATATGCAACTTCTCAGGTAACCTTAGAGGGAAGCAAAAGACCTGAAATAAAAACATTTAGTGGTAGGGGTGCCTGGCTGGCTCAGTCAGTGGAGTACACGACTCTTGATCTTGGGGTCATGAGTTTGAGCCCCAAATTTGGGTGTAGAGATTACTAAACATAAATAAATAAATAAGAAGTCAACTTAAAAAAACATTTAGCAGGAAATAATCAAAACATCCTTACCAAAATCTTGGTCATCTTTCTTGAAAAAAAATAAAAAGTGAAAAGTAAATTAATTGTTAGTCTCATGAAGGGGGCCAAAAAATAAGAAACAATTTAAAAGACTCTGTAAAATGCACAAAATTAATTAATTTAAAAGAAGAAGAACAACAACAACAACCACCACCACCAAAGATAAACACAAACCCTGATGCTTTCAGTTCTCTTGGGAAGAAATATCTTAAAAATGCTAGTGATTTCCCAGCAAGAAGACTGCTGAATCAGCTGAGAGAGGAAATGGTAAGTGAATATCTCCTTCAAAGTGCTCCGTAGAAGATGCATAAGTAGAGAAAGTTGTTCGTTCTCCTCCCCCGACTTACCCTTATGAAGATGGCCCGACTTATGGGTGTGCGAACCTTAGACCCCACAGAGGGTCTGGAGGGAGCTCAGAGGCTGACCTCACCTGTGGATGCATTTAGCCGTGCAGGCTTGCTCTTGTGCCTGCCCTTCTCTGCTGTCAGGAGGATGGAGTATCCCTTCCCAGGTTCCAGGCCTCTCAGGTCGTAGGAGGTGGTATCTCTGGGGAGCTTCACCTCCACTGGCTGGCCTGAGGGCAGGCTGTAGTTGAGGCGGTAATGGTCAAACTTGGCTGAAGGCTTCCTCCAGAGTAGGGTCAGCTGGGTATCTGTAGTTTCAGACACCCGAAGGTCCTTGGGTGCATCCAGGTCTGGGAGGAAAGCAGGGAGATTAACACGCCTCTAAGGCTGGAAGGCAGGGCTGCTGCTGGGGCTGAAAGGGAGCTGGGGGCTCGCATTCCAGCTCTGCCATCCAGGGGCTATGTGGCTGCAGGTGGCTTTCCGTCTGAGTCTGTTTTCCCCTCTCTAGGGTGCTGTTGTACAGTGCCTTGTTGGAATTTTGGAAGATTAAAAAGAATACGGAGGCGTATGCATACCATGGAATACTACTCGATTGAAAGCACCTAAAAGAAGGAACTGACTATTGACACAAGAAACAATTTGAATGGACCTCGAGAGAATTATGTGGAGTTAAAAAGCCAGTCTCTGCAGGCTGCATACTGTATGTATGATTCCTTCTATGTAGCATTCTTGAAATAACAACATGACAGAGATGAAGAGAAGATTAGGGATTGCCCAGGGTTAGGGAGAGGGGGCAGGAGGGAGGTGCCCATGGCTATGATAAAGGGGACAAAAGTGACCCCAGTGATAGAACTATTCTGTGTCTTAACTGTATTGATGGCTGCTTATGATAGAACCACATAGAACTAAATACATACACATACAAAAATGAATGCATGTAAAACTAGTGAAATATGCATAAAGTTGATAGATGGTATCAGTGTCAGTTTCCTGGTTGTGCTACTGTTCTATGGTTACACAGTTGTTGACCTTTGGAGGAAACTGGGCAAAGGGTTTAGGGGGATCTCTCTGTATTATTTCTCACAATAGCATGTGACTTGACAATTACTTCAAAATAAAAAGATGAAAAAGAATAGGTGCGCAAGTGTTCAGCATTGGGTCCTGCATAATGAGGAAGCCCCATGAGGCATGATCTACATCCTCTTTGCACACTGGACCTCTTTCTTCACAGTCCCTGGGGGAAGTAAGGAGGAGACTGGTGGAGAAGTAGAGGGAAGAGTTTTCTTTTCTTTAACAAAATTTCCAGGTGGAAAAACAACAACAAAGCAAACCTTGAAGAAAGAATCAGTGGCTTCAAATCATACAGCTCCTCACCACCCTCATCCAGAGGCTGGAGCTTCAGGATGTAATGGGTAAGAGCAAATGAAAAAGAGCATTTTCAGGATGAAAATGGGTAAAGACTGTGGACTCTTATCCATAGTCTGAAACTATGTTCCTGCTACTTATCATCTGTAGGACAAGGTTATACTATGAAAGTCAAGTGTTTTCTAAGAGAAAACCTCCCAGATGTGTTTTGATTTGTTCACGGTTTATTAAAAAATTGAACTGATTACTAGCTTAAAAGGTTTCTTGTAAAATCTGGTTCCAATTTCTCCTAAAAAAAAATCTCATTCCCCTTCAGTATCATTTAGATGCCGTGTGCTTATGTTACTTTTGAATTAGACATCTGGGCTAAATGATGTTAGGGGTCCCTTTCTCCTCTGAGCATGTACTGTTCCTTTCAAAGTACATTTTCTGCCTCCTGAGCCCCAGCACATCTGCCAGCTCCAGCCCAGAGGTGACGGGGATCCAGGGGTGTCTCACCTGTGGCCGCGTTGATGGTGGCTGGATCGCTCTCCTTATCTGCCTTCACAGCAGACACTCCGATCCCATATTCAGTTCCTGGCCTCAGACCTAAGAGAGAACATGCAGGTCGATAGTCAGCCCCAAACTGGAAAGACTTTCAAAGGATCATCAAAATAGTTCTGAGCTGCCTGTTGCTGGAAGCTATGATTTCTCATTGTCTAGTATGTTCTACAGACTGTCTCCCTGAAGTCCAAGTGGGAGGGATAGCTGGGAATTGCACTATTTTCTCTATGTGAAGGGCTACAAAACAAGGACATGCCTCCTGACGGGTCGGCTGGGTTTGGGAGGTGAAGCTCACCTGTGAGTGTGGTTTTGGTGGTGGCTTGTGGGCTCCTTGGGACTTCGACCTCGGCATGGTCACCTCCAGAGATGGGAGCGTACTTAATTCTGTAACTGTCAACAGCTGCTTTGCCATTCCTCCATTCCAGGGTGATGCTGTTGTCTGTCTGGGAGACACGACGGAGATTTCTAGGAGCATCCAGGCCTATTTGGAAGAGGAAGGGACATTGATATTGAAAACACAGGTGCCCAGGAGACTGGGAGTCTGACAATTCAAGCTGAGACATGAAAGGCACCTGCCATTGGAGCAAAATGACAAAATCGTCCCCACCCACACAAATACTTGATGCACAGATCTAAATAAATACTACATATTGGCACCTTTCCCCATTATTTTATTTGATTTCATTTTATTTTTTTTACCTTTCCCTATTATTGATGTATGTGATACTCTAGTCATTCACAAGCTCCTCAGATTTTATGCTTAAAAAAACTACATAGAAACTTACAAATAAATAAGATCCGTGAATGTTAAGAACTGGTCTATTGTGCCCATCACTGTATTTCTAATAACTCATATGGTGCTTTCTGAGCTCCAAAATATATTTATGGAATTAGTGATTGACACTCTGGGACTTTCAAAGGAATGCCACAGGCTAAGAGGTTATGGGTGTCTTTGTCACTATGTTTTATTAAACTATACTTCATTATGAAAATATTTATTTGAATTTTATTTTAATCAGCACTTTTTTTGGTCTGAGATTGTGAGACCAGCATCTTCTATGTCTGCTGTTTTTTTTTTTTTTTAGAAGGTTATGTGGGTATAGTTTTTTTCCTTTAAAGTCTAACTCCTACAATATTTTAAAATAAACATTTAAAGGAATGAAATCTCCCTTTCTATTTTCCTACTGTCAAAGGAGCCTGGAAGACACAATCCTTTATTTCCTGGCTGTTGACAGGGGAAGGCCTGTTACCTGTTGTGAAGGTCTCTTTGGCCGGGTTGCTGGACATATCACCTCTACGGGAGATGAGAGACACCTCATACTCGGTGTCTGGCTTCAGGCTCCCAATGGAGTACTGGTTCTCATCATGTGTGAGATCGATGGTGGTACGGTCACCAGGCACATCTTTGATTCCGTAGGAGAGTTCAATGCCGTCAATCTCAGCCAGGGGCTTGAACCAAGTGATCAGAGCAGTGGTGTCCGTGACATCTTTCACCTCGATTTGGCTGGGGGCATCCAAGCCTGTGACAGGCAGATGACAGAGTAGTTTCAGAGATTGGGGCCAGCGTCAGGCGCTGAGCAGAGAGGGACTTACAACCAACCGTCCAGTTCCATTTCTGGAGAGTTCAGTGTATACTGACCAACTGACCTTATTTTGTCTTTCTGAGTCTTGATTTCCCATTTGACAAGCTATAGAGAAAGATGATGACAACCACCTTGCAGGGTTTGTTTTACTGAACATTAAAGGAGATAATGCTTGCAAAGCACCTAGCACAGAGCCTGGAGCATGGCAGTTACATGATAAATGCACCTTGCCCTGTTATTATTATCACTACGGTTCTCATGAGTTGAAGAAACATGCTAAGGGCCTTTTTCATTTAAAAAACAAAACAAAACAAAAAAAACATTGATTTAGTCTCTCTGACTTTTTAATTAGGCAAAACTCCCTGGATGGTTGGTAACTTCTCCATCAGAATTATGGAGCCCAAAATTGAGGCCACCCCTGCCTTGGCCAGGTGTGGAAAGTTACTTATGAGGAAAGAATTCAGGCAGAAAGTCACCGCTGTCCCAAGTCTCGCTATCTTTGTGCCTCCATCTCAGCCCTCCTCCCACCCCACCCACCCTCCTGTTGTCGTGTTGTACTGTGTGTGTTCTGTTGTTGTGTTGTGATGGCAGGCATGCCATGCTATTTCTCACCTCTTGGCCTCTGCACTTGCTGTTCCTTTGTGTCTTTGTCCTGAGATTGATCCTGCTCCCTCTAAAAATCTCCCATTCATCCCTCAAAACCCCACTTACGTGTCCTCTTTGACCCTTGTTGTAATCAGAGGAGCACATACACCCTCCTCCAAGAAGTATAAAGTTTCAGTTATGTATGGTAAGTTCTAGAGATGTGCTGGACAACACAGTGTCTGCAGCTGACAACAGTCATGAAGAGAGTAAATCTCATTCTAAATAGTCTTAGCACAATTAAAAATAAGAGAATCCTCATGCACTTTTTTTCACTCTTTTGTAACATATTTCTCTATAGTTTATTCAAGCTGTATTATTCAATTTAGATAGGGATCTAAATTCATTTATTTAGAGAGTGGGTCTTTGACCCCTTTTAATTCCCAGCAGAGTGTCAGACTTTGTCATTTATATCTTAATTCTTTTTTTCTAAGTATATAAACCATTTTATTTTATTTTATTTTTTTATTTTTTTTAAGTATATAAACCATTTTAATGCAAACATTAAAACAGACCAAGCATTTGGTAAATGCCTAAAATTAAGATATTTAGGCAGTTAGTCAATGTTTCTTTATTTCTTCAATTTAAAAATAGCTAAGTTTGTGTTTTCAGCATTGGTTGAGGAGATGATATCAGATGAAAGGAACTTCAGTGTTATATGGAAAATGAGAAGGAGGGATAAGACATATCTGATTATAAGAAACCTGCAGAGTCTATTTTTTGACTTCTAAGTGTTAGTGCATCAGTCTCAGCTTATGGACAATGAGCCCACAAGATACACAATGAAAACAAAACTACAATGCAACAGTGAACCTGCCTGTCCTGTGTTCTTACAGATGCTAGCAAGCACCCAAACCACGCCTGCTACTAGCCTTAGCAGCTGTTTTGTAAGAAGTTGGGATTGAGTCATGCTCACTGATGTTCCCCCTCACCCCCCCAGCGACCCTTGAGACCCTTGAATAAGAGGAGATTAGCACTGCTGTGTGCTGACTACATGCCAAGCACAATGCTTTGTCATGTATGTCTTAACTCTCATGATGACCCCACAAGGACACTATAAACCCATTTTCCTGATGGTAGGTCATAGGATTAAAGAAATAGAATTGCACAAGGTGATGGTGAGCAATGAAGCTGGAATTCACACTCAGGTCTGTTTGGGTCCACAGCCCATGCTCTTGCTCCTTTAAAGGACTCTCAAAAGCATCCAGGTGCCAGAAACGGTTATGATACAGTCTTATACAGATAAGAAGAGAGGAGGAGCCAAAAATGCTTTGTTACCCAAACTTTAAGGCTAACCTTTAAACCTGGATAAAGTTCAGCTATCAGCAAAATGAACACATAAATGTCTGCCTCTCAATGTTGATATTTATGTGATTATGGAACTTCAGGTATTGGGATGTTTGTCCTGCAAGAAGAATAAAGCAGCTAATCCCCAGAGTTAGACTAAAAAGAAAGAGGCAGATAAAAGAAACGGTGTTGTTTTTTTTTTGTTTTTTTTTTTTTTTGGTGTGTGTGTGTGTGTGTGTGTAGTTTTGGTGTGCCTTCTCTACAGCACGTAAGCATTTACTGGGTCTTTTCTATGCCTTTCTGGTGATCTAATGATTTTTTTCCTGTTGATACCACTCTCTACCTACCACAGAGGGATGGTGTCAGAATGATGGAAAACACTTGCTTATAGAGGAGACAATCTAGGAGTTGGCTCTGAGCTAGGCAAAATGTGCAAATATTTAAATGCAAGATGTTCTTTCTTGTCATTAGTCAACAGATTTAATTTTTCCAACAACTCTTGCCAAAAAGAATCAATTCCTTATACAGTTGGCACATACGCTATCCTGAAGGAGATAAAGGTTTTCCCAAATGGCAGTGCAAAATAAATTTATTTATTTATTGATGTTCATGATTTTGCTTCTTGGTAGAATGATTCCAAATTCAGACTTTCTTCCCCCCCGCCCCTCCACCAAGGGATCTAGTAGTGCCGAATTCTGATCTACCTCCAAGAAGTTCTGACATCTTTATTATTGAGTGACACTTAAGTTCCTACTGGAGATATGGGATGGACACTCTTCATAGACCAGCTCCTAGTCAATGCCAGTGGTAACTGAGGTGAAAGTCATAAAACTAGATCCTCACTGACAATTGTGGCCTCGTGGCAGCCCGTTGTTAACCATGTGGTCTTTGTTAGAGTGATTTAGGTTTCCAAAGCCTCAGTTTCTACTCTTGAAAAGTAGCAGCTATAATATGTGTCCTACCTCTTTCACAGGACTGGAGTATAAGATGATGTGGTGGGTTATTTACCGTGGTCTCTCTTATCTGTCTTCCTGTACCTGTGCCCCCTTTGAAATCACTTTGAGGCTCCCTTCATCAAGGGATGGGTCTGTTTCCCCACCCCTTAAGTCTGGACTGGCCTTGAGATTTGCTTTGACAGAGTGATACAGTGTCACGTGAGCAGGCCCAGGTTAGCAGGCTGGAGGCTGAGAGAGCAGAAAGGCACATCCTGGTTGAGGCCACCCAGGGCCGACCAGCCCCCAGCCCCCACAGATGCATAAGCGAGCATGCAAAACATGGTCTCAAACAGAGTTGCCCAGCAGAGCCCAACCCCAAATCACCAATGTGCAGAATCATTGTTTTAAGCTTGTTTTTTTTTTTTTTTTTTTTTTTTTTACGTAGCAAAATCTGGTCGATGCAGAAGCTATGTAAGAGGAAATGCTATCGAGCGGAGGCACTAAGGGGGACAGTCAGCTATGTCACAGTGTCTACGCTATTAAAGGTGGTACTCACGGGTTGTGGTCACCCTCTTCAGGCCTGGGCCCCGGGTATTATTCTTCACGATGTGCAGAGAGATCTCATACTCTTGCCCGGGCGCCAGGCCAGTCTGCCGGTATGTGGTCTCTGGCCTCCTCAGGCTTTTGGTGATCTCTCCCTCATCTTCTTTATTCTGGAAGACAGGAGGACCTTGGTAAGACCTAAAGGAGGTGCCAACCTCTTCTTCTCTGTGACTCATTCCTTCCACATCCACTTCTTCGCTAAACTCTCACTGGGCTGCCGATCAGCGTGGCAGGTACTGGGGACACACAGATGATAAGGACACTTCTCGAGTTGACGTCTCTCTCTTGCTAACCTCTCTACTCACTCCTGTGACATTTCAGCCAAGGGACAGAATGTGAGAGCCAAAGTAGCTCTAGAGCCACAGATTCCATCTTTCCCATGACAGACCGAGAAGCAAGCATCAGAGAAGTTGGCTGGTTGTCCCATAGGCACCCAGTGAGTTAGTGGCCGGGCTCGGTCTCAGGAACCTGATTCCCCGCCTCTTCTGTGCTTTAAGGCCCAGACAGAAAGGATGCTCAACCTCAGATATGCCTGGGGCATCGGGAGACAGAGGTCATTTTTCCTCTTCTTTGTGTCTGAGTAGAAATTTGCCAGAATATGAGGAGCAGAGGGGACCCAGAGATGGCTTAACATCTACTTGAGTTCACAGCCCTCAGGGCTACGCTTACCGACTTCTTGAAACCCCTTAGATATAGGGGAAAACATGCGGGGGCTAACCACAGCCCTGTCCTCCCCCAGAAGCTAGGGAAATAAAGCCAATATGAGTCTGTAGAGCCCTGGGACCGTCTTTCAGATCCTCGAGGCCAAATATGCCTGCTCCTCTGTGCTCCTTACCATATTCCGGAAGATGATCTCCCAGGTTTCAAAAGCAATGTCCAGAGGATCCCACTCCACTTCCACAGACGTCTCCTTGATGGACTTGAATTTTAGGCCTTCAGGTGCCGGTAAGTCTGTCAGGAAGAACAGAGGGAAGGATGGCTGCATATTTGGGGTGGTGGTGGTGACAGAGTGATGATTCCCCCAAGCCCCACTGGTGGGTGCCCCGGCCCTGTCAGAGCCGGATTCTATTTCTGACCACATCCGGGATGCTGTTTACCGCCGGGCAGTATGAAAATTAGCATTAGGACCCACCATACGGGTAAATACTGGCTGTTTCACAGGGTTAAGCCATGTGAACACAGGGTTTGGAATCAGCCAGACTTGGGCTCGAATCTAAGCTCCGCCACTGCAAGTTTTGTGTGCAGGGACAAGTTGCACAAAGCGCCCAAGCCTCAGCTTCTTTGCTCAGGAGGAAGAGGTACGTAAGGGAATGTAAAGAAGACTCAGCGATGTGCTGCCTGTAGACCGCTGGGCATAGTTCCTGGCCCACGGCATACGTTCGATACGTGGCGGCCCGTGGTATATTTACTAAGCAAAAATAAGGACCAGTTTCTAGCCACAACTTGCTCTTTAGGTGTGAGGCTAATTGTGCTGAAGTTGGATTCTTAAAGGAGTAACTGGAACCCTAATGTTTCTACTCTTTTATTTTTTATTTATTTATTTTTGATATGTGAACAATGAGCGCCCTAGAAAGGTCGTGGTAGAGTGGTTAAGAGCATAAACCTGCAACCAGACCGCCAGGGATGAAATCCTACTTCCAGCACTTATTAACAGTCTGATTTTGGGATGCGATGCTGACCTTTCAGCCTCAGCTTTCTCATCTGTAAAATGGGTTAATAATTGTCCTGATCTCACAGGGTTATTGTGAGTTGAATGAAGTAGTAGATGAGGGGTTGCATTAAAGGAGGTTTCAATGGGCTGGACTGGATGCCAGGGTCCTCATCGGTGCAACGATGGAAGGACAGCCGGGCAGCTATGGGGGCAAAGGTGAAGCAGTAAGTCACGGGGGTGGGTCGTGTCCTGGGCAAACCAAGGGCAATAGAGGCTGTGGAGGCTGGGGGAGCCTTCTGCGCACTCACAAGTGGCCACTCGGGCGCTGACGGGAATGCTCTTCTTGTTTTCCAGGATGGCGAACACGCGGATGAAGTACTCCACGCCGGGCTCCAGCTCCCGGATGGTGGTGGATGTCTGGTCCCCGGGCACGCGGAACTGCATCTCCAGGCCGTCCTCATGGGTGGGTGTGTAGGTGACGAGGTACTCCGTGACCCGCATCTCGTTGTCCCAGGCCAGGTTTACGGTCTCTTCCGTCACCTCTGTCACGATGAGGTCTTTCGGAGGGGACACTGGCAGGAATACGAAAGGACGGCTGGGGTCAGGCGGGGTCAGTTGGGTCCCCTATAAAATTCGCTGTCGGTTTGTTTCCCTTCACTTGTCCCTTCCACTGCCTATCACAGAGCCCTACAATCCAGCTCCCATTCCCTAAAATGAAAAACTCACCAAGGACCTCCTGCTGTGACCCGACCTGAAAAGCTTTGGTGGCCTAGGGGCTCAAGTCCTGAGTCCGCAGTGCGGCCTTCAGCTTTCCTCGTGACCTGGCCCCTCTGAGTTTTCTACTCTCTGGACCTCAGCTCAGCTTCAGGCCGCCTGAGTGCAGCTCCCTGCTCTGAACTCAAGGTCACCCCTCATGTGCTGGAAGGGGACCTGGGGCTGATTTGGTCCAATTCTTTCATTTCCTAGATGTGAGCGAGGCCGAGGGACTTGCCTAGCTTTGCTCATCTCATCAACTTTGGGACTCACACCTCCTCCCCGCTAGCCTGGCGCTCTTCCCAGCTAGGCTTCCCTGCCTTGGGCATATTAGCCACATTTATTTATTCATTTCAACCACACTTTAGTCAGGGCGGAAATTCTCTATTACAGCAGGTATGGTGTGGGTGGGTGAGAGGACCACAAACAAGACTCTCACCCAACGCCCGCAGTGTCATTCTTTGCTGTATTTTCACTCAAACCGGGATTAGTGAGCGCTTACTGTATACTGCGCCTTGGGCTGTCTGGATAGCGCTCCTTTCAGGAGCCCGCAATCCCTGGGGTCAAATATAGTCATGAAAAACTGAGTTAAGAGTTAGTCACGACCTCCCTGCCTCCTAAGTGATTCACTGGCCTTTATTCTCTAGCTGGGTGTGCGTTTAAAACGGTTTTACGTAATCTCACTGTCTGTTCAAATTGTGCTGAATTTCTGCTTCTATTCAGACAGAGGGATTCAGGTTCTTTGGGGTTCGGTGTCAGTGGGGAGTAGGACAGAAGGCTCACGTCTAGCAAAACGGCTGTTTTCCTTTCATCTCCCTCACCACAGGGCCCCGGGGATTACACTTGGTGTAGACCAGGGGGGTAGACTCGGACAGCAGCTCCGAGGTGCACGAGCTAGGGGTGGCCTTGGGACAGTTCCAGGACCGCCCTGAGCCTCCGAGCCCTCCGGTGGGTGGCCCAGTGACAGGTGGCCCGTGCGCGCGTCATGCGCTGCGGCTGTGCAGGCCGCCCCGGGACGGGCTCCTGCAGCAACTCACCCTGGGAGCAGTCCTCCCCGGCGTGGCCCTCGCTGCACACGCAGCGGCCCTCCACGCACTGCCCCCAGCCGCTGCAGCCGTTGGGGCACGAGCGCTGCCCGCAGTCCGGGCCCGTGAAGCCCTCCTGGCAGGTGCACTGACCGTCCTCGCAGCGGCCCCGGCCCTGACAGTCGCCGGGGCACCTCCGCTCCTGGCACGTGGCGCCCGTGAAGCCCTCGTGGCACACGCACTGCCCGTTCACACAGCGGCCCTGGCTGTGGCAGTCCGCGGGGCACGCGAGGTCGGCGCAGTCGGGGCCCGTGAAGCCGTGCTCACACTCGCACCGCCCGGCCACGCAGCGGCCCCGGTCGCTGCAGTCCCTGGGGCACCGCAGGTCGCGGCAGTCCTCCCCGGTGTAGCCGTCGTCGCAGACACACATGCCGTTCACGCAGCGGCCGTGCTGGTGGCAGTCGTTGGGGCAGCTCATGTCGCTGCAGTCGTAGCCCTGGAAGCCCGGCTCGCACACGCACTGGCCCTGCACGCAGCGGCCGCGGCTGTGACAGTCGTTGGGGCACCGCAGCTGGCCGCAGTCCTCCCCGGTGTGGCCCTCGTCGCACACGCACTGCCCGTTGACACAGTGGCCGTGGCCGCTGCAGCCCCTGGGACACTGGAGCTGGCCGCAGTCGGGCCCGCCGAAGCCGGCGTCGCACTCGCACCTGCCGTGCACGCAGCGGCCGCGGTGGTGGCAGTCGTTGGGGCAGCTCCTGTCGCTGCAGTCGGGCCCGGCAAAGCCCGGCTCGCACACGCACTGGCCCTGCTCGCAGCGGCCGCGGCCCGTGCAGGCGTTGGGGCAGCTGAGCTGGCCGCAGTCCTCGCCCGAGAAGCCCTGCTCGCAGTAGCAGGTGCCGTTGACGCAGCGGCCGCGGTCGAAGCAGTCGTTGGGGCAGATGAGCTCGCTGCAGTCCTCGCCCGTGAAGCCCTCGTCGCACACGCACTCGTTTTCCACGCACCGCCCGCGGTTGTGGCAGCTGTTGAGGCACAGGGGCTCGCTGCAGTCCTCGCCCGCGAAGCCGTCCTGGCACACGCAGCGGCCCTCCACGCACCTGCCGTGCTCCTCGTTGCAGGGCACCGGGCACACCTCGTCGCCGCAGTCGGCGCCCGTGTACCCTTCGAAACACACGCAGACCCCGCTCACGCACTTGCCCTGGTCGTTGCAGTCGCTGGGACAGGCCAGCTGGCTGCAGTCCTCCCCCGTGAAACCCTCGTCGCAGACGCACTGGCCGTCCAGGCACTGGCCTCGCAGGTGACAGTTGCCGGGACATTCGGGCTCCGAGCAGTTGGGGCCTTTCCAGCCCGGCTCACACACACAGCCACAGCCTTCCGTGCTGAAGTTTCCGCGGCCGCTGCACAAGGGCCTGGTGTCCAGGCGGCCTGCAACGACAGAGCAGAGGCGGGCAGCTGAGCAGAAGCTGCGGCTTTCCCTGGCACTGCCTGCCAGACCCAGATTCAAATTCAGCCAGAAGGCGGCACCCTCAGGTTTCTATGTGGCTCGAAAACTGGTTGCCTTGTGCGCGGATGGGTGGGAACAGACATCTGACTAGTGGAGATACGAATTCTTCACCTGCACACTCATGCAAAGATTGTGTACTTATGTGTGTAGCTCTGTGTGTGTGTGTGTGTGTGTGTGTGTGTGTGTGTGTGTGTCTGCACCCCTCTACCCCCAGCCCTGGAGGGGATCCATAGTTTTTATCAAATTTTCAAGTATTCCCATGACCCCAGGGATCACAAATCATTGCCTCGTGGAATGTGTTATGCTGGGCTCTGTGATTTCTCCTGCACCTAGCCAAGGTCAGACACATTAAGAGAACAATTGTTTCACACAAGAAATATTTGTTGATCTGAGCTCAATTCTGATCTGGCTCAGGAGCTGTGCTGCATTTGGAAAGGGAGTTAGATGCTCTGGAGATCAGCTTCTTCATCGGTCAAGTGGGACCAATAGCCTAGTTCCCTGCGGTGTATCAGGGTTAAGCGAGGACACCACAGACCTACTGTTGTTCTCATTGTGATTTTCTCTTGCAGAGTTGGATTTATTTTTTTTGGGGGGGGGGCTGACTCAAGTCAGTATGTGGGTTTATGACGTGACCAAACTTTCTAATTTTCCGTAACTGAAATGAGGCAGCTCGGGAATGGCTTTCTCATTCTGTCACTAGGGCACTATGAGTCCCCCCATAGCACTCATGTGTGTCTATCTTTTTTCCTCCTCATCCCAAAGGCTGCAGTGGTGGGTTAATCTGAGAAAGACATGGTCAGGGTTGACATGACTCCAGCTCTTTGAAGTCTACATAATGTCTTGGCTCAGCTTGCAGGAGTGACTGGTGTAGTCTCCATGGAGCCAAGGAGAGGAAACAAAGCTCACTCCATTTTCTCTGCACCCAAATACAGTCGCATTAATATGTTTTTTCTCCTTCCTCACAGCAGGGAAGAAGGCCATTAGAACAAATAGTTTGAAAGGTGAGAATCTAAACATACGTTTTCATGCAGGGGAGCTGCTGGACACATGAGGCTAGTAGGAAACAACTGGATCGTGGCTAGTCTGAACTGAGATTTGCTACACATGGTAATACATATGGCATTTCAAAGACTTAGTTTAAAGAAGGGAATGCAAAATGGCCATTAACAATTTTTGTGTTGATTCCAGGAGGAAAATTGGATGATTTGGTTACACTCAGCTAAATAAAATAGTTGATTAAAAACTATTTTCACCTGTTCCTTTTTTAATTTCTTTAATGTGAAGACCGGGAAAAGTCAGGAATACATATCTGGCTCACGTTATATTCCTATTGGGCAGCACCGCACTAGACGATGACTTCAACCCCTTCTTTAGCGTTCATCGTATTGTGTAACTTCATCTGCTTTTTGCCAGGCAGATGATGAAAGTGGAAGATAAAGTAATTTGTGCCTAAAGAAACATTTTCCCCCCTCCCCTGGAAACTTATAGCATGTCCTATAGTCCTCTCCGCTTATGGGGACTAGGTCTACTCTTGAAGGAACTTATCAAAGTGCTTTCTGGTCATTTTTTCAGGGTGGCAGAAATAAAGATGTTCAGCTCTGATTTGAAGCTGACAAAACTCCCATAGCCCTAACTCTAGGCAGTGAAGATGAAGATAATTCTAAAGTGGCAAAATCTCTGAAAAAAAGACCCAATGGAGGGGGAGAGGGGGGTACGGTGCGTGAGCTCTGGTGCATTCAGAGTTCCTCTCTCTCATTACCCTGGTTGTCATGATGTGCCAATTGGTTAACTTCTTTGAGTCTCAGCTGTTAGATCTGTGGAATGGGAGTATTAAACCTTATCTCAAAGGGTCGTTGGAAGGGTTCAATGAGGTAAAGAATGACAGCACCTGATGCACAAAGAGGGCTCAATGCATGTTGTGATCGTGGTTGTTGGTGCCTTTAAACTGGAACATTTTTCCAGTTTCCAGACTTTGCATGACCACAGGCAGCGCTGTGTCTTTGTGCGAACACCAGGGTGTGGGAGATTGTGGTTCAAGTCCTAACTCGGCCACTTGTGGCAGGACCATGAGGCATGTTACCCTCCTTCTGGGCCTTAGTTTTCCTGCTGGGACAATGAGGTGATAGGGCCATAGATGAGCACTTTTCAGAGAGTGATCTGGGGTCAGGAATTTCATAATGTGCTCATAGGTTTTGGGATAGAGAATGTGTAGATCTCATGGTCAAATAGGTGTTAGAAACCGGTCATTAAAGTGAAACAAGGTTTTTCCGAGCAAGACTTCACAGGGGCCTAGAAACTTCTCTGAGAAGCATTTGTCATCAAGGTTCTCTAAGAGCAGAGTGGAGATGGTTACATTCCCCACATTTATTTGACCATATAATCTCTTCTCAATGAACACTTTGTGAGGCCAGTCCCCAGGGAAGGTGCTTTGGAATCAAAGTGACAGATCTGGCCATGCTCATCACTTCTCCCATCTGGGCAGTGAGGGGCTGGGTGTACCTTCGGCAGGCTGGAGACAGCAGCCAGCTCCCGTGGTGCACTGCTCCCGCAGGGAAGACACAAGATTCTCCAGCTCCTCCAATCTGCTCAGAAGCTCCTTGACATCAGGAGCTGCCGCGCAACCACAGGCCCGGCGGGGGATGTTGATGCGGTGTGTGAAGACAATTTGGTTTTCCCCGTCAACCGTGTGCTCCTGGAAGCTCTCGCTGGGCTCTGAAGGTGGGGCCAGCTCTTTCTCCCCACTGGCTGACTCCAGGTCCACCGAGCACTGGGAACCTACGGGCAGCTTGATGTTGTAGACGTGGTTAAACACCACTGGCTGGTGTTCCTCGGACAGAGTGACATTCACTCCACTCTCTCTCTTGTGCCGGATGACTTTCTTGAGGACCCCACCTTCGGTTGTGAGGGTGAGCAAAGCTAGGAGGATGCCCGCCAACAGCCGAGTCGCAGCCCCCATGGTGGAGGTGGGTTTGGCTGGGGGATTCTGCGTTCTTGATCCTGGGGTGTCTCAGTCTCAGGCAGATGTGGGGACGTGGAAGCACAGAGTAGAATCCCGATCAGCTTGTTCGTGCTCTTCTTGAAGAACTCCCCTCTACAAGAAGGTGAGGGAAAACAACATGCTTGTTAGTATCTAATGCTCATGGAATCTACTGAGTATCGTAATTCCCAGGGAATTCTGATGTTCCATCCCTGGGGTGTTGATGCAAACTGGTCTCTAAAAGAATATTACCATCTCCAAGGGATGATTTCGCTCACTTTTCACTTTCCAGAAGTACACGGAGACAGCAGGGAATAGAGAAAGGGGCAAAACTTTGGAATAGTACAGACCAGACCTGGATTTGGATCTCAGCTCTAGGTCTAAGACATATAGCTTTTCTTTCTCCTATTTCTCTTTCCATACAATGAACGACTAATGTTGGGGTTAAAATGATAGGAGTAAAGACTAAGTAGAAATCTTTCCTGTATTTATGAATCCCTTCAGTATTTACTGGGTGAGCCCACTGAGTGAGTCACTGTAGTGATATGAGGCTGTAGGCACAATAGATGTTCAGGTGGTTCCTCTCTCTGCACTGGGAGGCAGAGCCTCAAATGATGAACATGCTTAGAAGGCACGGTGAACTTTAATTCCAGCCCAGCTGTTAGGTGGCCGTTGGACTAGTACTCTACCTCTTTGAGCCTCGGTTTCCCTTCTCCCTGCTTTATTTCTAAAACCTTAAAAAGTCAGGTTTTTTCGGAAAATCTGATAGAAGGTTTCTAAACCAGTAGTCCCAACTATGATGGAGGGTAAGAGATGGCTCAGAAAGAATGTCCGTGAGCCTCTCTGGTGTGTTCTCCGATCTCCAAGTACTTCTACAATTCTCACTGCGTGTTATGGACTAAATCCTGTCCTCTCCTCCCCCCACATTCATATATTAAAGCCCTAACCTCTCATGTGACTATATCTGGTGATAAGGCCTGTAGAGAGGTATTTAAGTTTAAGTGAGGTCATAAGGGTGGGTCCTTAATCTGTTAGTGCCAGTGTCCTTGTTAGGAGGGGAACAGTCACCCCATGACAGAAATCTCCCTCTTTCTCTCTCTCTCTCTCTCTGCTTGTGCATGAAGGAAAGGTCATATGAGGACACAGTAAGAGGGCAGCCATCTGCAAGCCAAGAAGAGAGGCCTCACCAGAACTGAATTTCCCAGCACTTGATTTGGGACTTCTATCCTGTAGAACATGCAAAAATAAATTGTTGTTGTTCAAGCCAAAATAAGAGTCTGTGGTATGTTTGTTATAATAGCACAAACAGACTAATACACTGATTTTTCCGCAATAATCAGAGCTCTGTGGGGGCTGAAATAAACATAAGACCAAGTGCCTACCCTCAGAGGCCTTAACAATAGACTTATAAATAAAATGGAATCACACATTCAGTACTTAAGGAACTAAGCAGGATGGAATGCAAATTGCTGATTTTGTGGTATAGAGTACAGCTGGTTATGGAATTTGGGATAAAAATGAAAAGAATTGTCAAAATAATGGTGGTCAGGAAGGACAGAATTTAAACTGAGCCTTAAAGAGTGAAAGGTTAGATGCCAACAAAGTATGGAGGAGATTATGCTACTGTGAGGCAGTACTGACTTCACTAAATAGCCTTATTCATCTGTCTTATGACTATTTATTGGTATGGACAATCAGGGTAGCAGAGGAAAGGGCTGTTGTCAAAAGTGGTTGAGAAATTATTGGGTAGATAGGAAGACATGGTTAAACCTTAGGTGGTTATAATATTGACCTAAAGATGCTCTGGATGCATGTGAGAATGATATATACAGGAAATGAAATCATTCATACTCCTTTTTTTTTTAAGATTTTATTTATTTATTCATGAGAGACACAGATAGAGAGAGAGAGAGAGAGAGAGAGAGAGAGAGAGAGGCAGAGACACAGGCAGAGGGAGAAGCAGGCTCCATGCAGGGAGCCCAACACGAGACTTGATCCCAGGACTCCAGGATCACGCCCTGGGCCAAAGGCAGGCGCTGAACTGCTTAGCCACCCACGGATCCCCCCATATTCAGTTTTTAATCAATCATTTCCCAAATTGGCATTTTTCTATGCTCATGCTATTATTTTTACACTTGCTCATTCAGAGTTAGCTACATATGTCAATTAGATGCAGTGTTTGGAATGAGTACCCTATAGAGGTTCTTTAACTTTTTCTTTTTTTCCAGAAAGATCTTATTCCAATGATAGAATGCATCAACATGATCCATGTGATTGCCTCCTGCACAACAACAGAACGTCTTTGTGAACTCTGGAGAGGGATTATGGCAGGGAAAACAGAACCGAGAAGCATTTCTGTAGGACTGAGCAGGGATCTGGGGACTTAGAACGCACCGGCTATGCATTTAATCAAGAACTTCCTATCCACACATCCTCATCACATCCTAATTATATTCATACTTGATATTTTTACCAGCTATCCATGTAACATCTACTTAGGGCATCCGCTCCCTGGTTAGGCAAAAACAAACAAAACCCCAAAACAACAGCAGCAAGAAAAGGAAACAAACACTTCTTTTGAGTATGCTTTCTTATTCAAATTAGTTTCCTAAATAAGAATGTGTGTATCTGTGATGTAGGCCAGCCCATTGAATAAAAATTATTTTGAAGAGAAACTTGGCAAGTTCTTTTCTTTTAAAACAGCATAGCCCATCTTATTTGTTTACTGGACAAATATTCATTAATTGCACACTCTATTCCAATCACTTTAACTCTCTTTGCCTTCCAAAAAGGCAAAGTCCTTCCTTCCACCCTCTTCCCATCAATTCTTAGCTTTTTCTTTTTTTCTTTTTTTTTTTTTTTTTTTTTTTTATGAGGAAGGGCCACAGGCCAAGCCTGAAATGCTTTTGGACTTCTATCCAACACTTTTTTGTGTGTTGCTAAATGACTTAAATTTCCATCTAAAAGGCCATTAGAGTTGCTGGTTGAGACTCTGAGGCAATGAGTCTAGGGTAATAATGACCAGAGTATGGGTTGAGTGAGGATTTTTCACTGTGTATTTAAGAGACGTGCCCTGGCACAGCCAAACGCTGCATTGTTTGGAGGAAGGAAATGTGTTTCTTGCGGGTTGTGTATTTCCCATTGGCTCAGGGTGGTCTGAGGGCAGGTGGATATTTTTTGCCCTTTGGAAAAGACCCATTACATCTTCAGCACAGAGGAAAGTGCCCGGGCTTTGGAGCTACGCACACCTGGGTTCAATGCCACTCACTAGCTCTGTGACTTTGACAAGCTACTTATCCTCTCTAACCATGACCTTATTTGTAAATGTGAGTTGAAGCCTTTCCAAGGGGAATTATGGATTAGAAATCAGTACAGAAAGCGCCCAGCATGGGGTAGGGCCCATAGTAGGCGCTCATTAGAGAGTAGCTGCTATTGTGTTGCACAACCAGGAACAAAATGAAGCATGAGCCCAGGTCAATAGTTTCTCTCTGCTTAAGCTTGAGCTTGACCTCCACATTGAGTCCTGTCCTAAGCTCTGTAGCAACCTGGATATAGATGAAAGAGGCACTGTAGAAATTGCTGATGGGGGAGGAGGTAAACTTTATAAAGATAAATTTTCTAGAGCTGGAAATATTTATGCCAGAGAGGAAAAAGATAATGAGCAAATAATAACCTTTAAAAATGTAAAATATTCTCACGCAGACAACTGGCTGTTTAATGTCTCCTTTGAGGATAGAACTAGGGGTAATTACTTTAGATTGTAGTTTGCGATCTTTAGGTCAGATATGAAGGGTCATGTTCTGGTGGTAGGGCTTTTAAAATTTCAGAATGAACGACTTACTCTATAAAGACTCTTTAAAAAAGCACAAACAGATTCTTATCTTTATAGGAAGTGATCAGGTGATAGAAGGTCTGGAAAATATCTTGTAGGAGGAATGAGTGTGGACCGTGTGTGTTTATCCTGTAGTTGCAAAAGCCAGGGTTGAGAGGGACAGGATGGCCGTGTAAATATCCTAGGGAAGCCAGAACTGGCTGGTCCCTTGTCCTCTCAAAGGACAGAACAAGCGCTGATGCATGTTGATGTTGGGGATGGGGAGGGGGGTAGGTTACAAGAAGGCAAATTTCAGCACAACCGGAGAAATATTTTTCTACTTGGAACTCTCCAGCAGAAAGGGCTTCTTTGAGAAACTATAGCACGGTCCAAGGCACTGGAATGTAGACTAGTGTGGAAAAACACAACTTCCGTAGACAAACTATCTTGGGTTCCAGTCACTGTTCAACTTTCTCTTTCTTGGGTAAAATATTACCTAGTATCCTAAACCAGAGACACATCATCATTTGAATGTGATACAGGGATTCTCAGGAGAGATTTGTTGTGAAAAGTGCATGACATCCTTTGTCAGCAACAAGAGCTCATCAAAGAGAAGCTTTTGTGGTGAAAAGTATGATCTTCAGTGAATATTTTGCCTGGAATTTTCTTTCTCCCAACTCTTGAAATCTACCTTGGCGTATGCAGATCTGTTTTTAAAGCAAGGATAAGAGTTCTGCTGCGAAGTAGAGATTTCTCTTTCAGAGTTCCCAGACAAATAGGCTCTGGAAGATACAGATGCAGATGTAGATCCAGGTCTACCTACATTTTACAACAAGATTAAAGGATCTAGTGAGTATTAGTGTTTGCGAAGGAGAACAGCAGGAAGAGACACAGCTCAATACGTAGATTGTTGGGGTTACACATTTGGGACAAATGGGCTATTTCCAAACTTTGCATGTTGCCCTGCTCTTCATCCTGTCTAAGCATATATTCTGAGTGCAGAAAAGTACATGCACAGATGAGACTTTGCTTTGTATTTTTACCAAAACCAATTTTCAGGTCCAAACGAACTGCTGTGCTTTATTTTTGTGAGACCCTTTAGATCCCTCCCTCCTTATTAATTTCTCAAAACAAAAACTAATTGGGAGCGAAAAAAATACCATAAGCATTTCCCCACGAGATAGAAGGTTCAAGAAGAGGTAGAAAATGTGGAATTAATTGGTCTAGAGTTGCTGTGTCCAATATGGCAGCCACTAGTCACAGGTGGTTGCTAAAATTAAAATGAATTAAAATGAAACATAATTAAAATTTCCATTCTCCGTGGTAATACTCATCACCCACGTGTTTTATAGTGGCATGTGGCCAGGGACTATAACATCAGTGGATAAAGAACAGTTCCATTGCCGCAGGAAGCTCTATTGAGCAGGATTGGTTTAGAGGGCTGCTTGGTGATTTTTTAATTTTTTTTTTTATTGGAGTTCAATTTGCCAACCTATAGCATAACACCCAGTGCTCATCCCATCAAGTGCCCCTCTCAGTGCCCATCACCCAGTCACCCCAACCCCCCACCCACCTCCCTTTCCAGTACCCCTTGTTCGTTTCCCAGAGTTAGGTGTCTCTCATGTTTTGTCACCCTCACTGATATTTTCACTCATTTTCTCTCCTTTCCCTTTCCCTTTATTCCCTTTCACTAATTTTTATATTCCCCAAATGAGTGAGACCGTATAATGTTTGTCCTTCTCCAACTGACTTATTTCACTCAGCATGATACCCTCCAGTTCCATCCACGTCGAAGCAAATGGTGGGTATTTGTTGTTTCTAATGGCTGAGGAATATTCCATTGTATACATAAACCACATCTTCTTGATCCATTCATCTTTCGATGGACACCGAGGCTCCTTCCACAGTTTGGCTATTGTGGACATTGCTGCTATCAACATCGGGGTGCAGGTGTCCCGGCGTTTCATTGCATCTGAATCTTTGGGGTAAATCCCCAGCAGGGCAATTGCTGGGTCGTAGAGCAGGTCTATTTTTAACTCTTTGAGGAACCTCCACACAGTTTCCCAGAGTGGCTGCACCAGTTCACATTCCCACCAACAGTGCAGGAGGGTTCCCCTTTGTCCACATCCTCTCCAATATTTGTAGTTTCCTGCCTTGTTAATTTTCACCGCTTGGTGATGTTAAACCCGTGGTGCAGACAAGGAAGCTGAAGCTCAGAGAATCTGTATGATGTTGCTAAGTATCCTGTCTAATGAAAATGGGTGAGTACCTCAGGCACAGGTGCCAGGAGACTAGCATGAGAAGATGGCGTCTGTGTGGTAACTCAGCTAAACTAAGCAAATAGGCATGTGCAGTGTAATTTCCATTATGTTTTTGGACCTTACATATTCAGACATATCCAGATACAAGTGAGAATGGTCTTTCTGGCTATTGTCCTCTTCAAATCTGAAGAGACATGCACCTCGCCCCAGACCAGTATCTTTCTCCTCTATCCCTCTATCCTCCATCCTACCCTTGGGATAAGAAATTTTCTTTCTTTCTTTCTTTCTTTCTTTCTTTCTTTCTTTCTTTCTTTCTTTCTTTCTTTTTTCTTTCTTTCTTTCTTTCTTTCTTCCTTCCTTCCTTCCTTCCTTCCTTCCTTCCTTCCTTCCTTCCTTCCTTCTTTTTCTTTCTTCTTTCTTTCTTCTTCTCTATCTGCATACTTTAGAACCTCAAGTTCTCTGTGAGTTTCTTCTTCTTAAATCAAACCAAAGATAAACTACTCCAGGGACCACTCTGGCCATGCCTAACATCTTGTCCTGCTCTGCTCCACCCTTCTCTTGCAAGCTAGTAGAACTCGTCAAAGATAAGTTATGGTTCTCTTTCTGTTGACCCTATACTACTCTGCTTGAGTTTTTGAGAGGACTCAGTCCATTTACTTCAGCAATATAAACCATTCTATGGTTGGTGAAGCAGCTGGGTGTGGGAGAAAGAGCCTGGTCTTCAGAGAGAAACCGATCTAAATTAGAAACCAGCTCTTCCACTTAGTAGGGGCTTCTCACGGCCGTTCACTACCCCCTAAGTCTCACTTACCATGTGATTCCCTACATGGCTATACATATGTCTATGTCATGGTGCTTTGGAAGAATGGAATGAAGTGAGATATATGTTAAGCTACTAGCATAGTGTCTGGCATACAGTAGGTGCTTTATATATGGTGGCTAATAATAGAAGCTATAACACTGATCAAATAGAGAATGGATCAGAAAGAAAACTGCATCTACAAGAGATGGGAGAACCAGTGAGATACATCAATAATAATAATAATAATAATAATAATAATAATAATAATATAATAGATAACAAGAGAGATTGGCTAACCTCAGTCTATGCATGTGGAGGGAGTCTCAGTCTATAAAGTGGAGGGAGGCTGCATTCTTTTGGCGGGCTTAAGAAAAACACTTTGAAAGGTGCCATTTGAGATGGACCTGAAAGATGGATGGCAGTTTTGAAAAGCAGAGGGATACGACGGCAGTGGGTGGGCCACCTTCAAAGCCTGTGGAAGCCTAGAAAGGGACCAGAGAGAATCAAGGGACTTGGAATGCATGACTGATAAGAATAAAGAAGATGACAAATGCTCCCCTTTGTGGCTCTCTGCTAGAGGCAGAGGTAGGGTGATGTGGGTGGAATACTAAAGAGGCCTACTGCGGTGTCCAAGAGTGGTAGAGCCATAGTGAGGTGTCCAGAGTTGGTAGAGCCATAGTGAGGAAAAGGAATACATGAAAGGCCAACGAGAACGGCTGGCACCGAGCCCAGTAAGCAATGGTTGTAGCTCTCTAAGGATAGGTGTCTAACTGCTCAGTGTCCTCTGTGGAGAGGCCTACATAGAACATGGGATTTTGTCTTTAGTCCCTGGTCTCCAAATACCTGGCATATTTATGGGTCCCCCTTCCAAGTTTCAAAAGATAAAAATAATGGTCCTGACGCCTTTTTTTTTTTTTTTAAGTGGGGGAGGGCCTTAAAATGTTAGGACTTCATTACTGTTGCTAGATAAAAATTAGTTCTTGGTTCATCTTCTTTGGAACTAGATGTTGCCAATGTAGGATCATTTTCCAGACCTTCATTTTCCAGGCCTTGGCATTATAGATTTTTATTCAGAACATTACTCTGAGGCAACCCTTCGTTTAACAGGTGAGGGAAGCAGGGTCAGGATCATGGCAGCCATATCCTAAGGACTTTCTGGTTAATAATTTCATACTTTAAGGTGCCTCTTGTCTGTTTATCAGATCTGCCCTGACCCCAACCCCAAGAAATGCTGTTTGGTAGCTAACCTTTTGGAAGCAGCATGACATAAACTATCAGTTATTTTTAAGCTCTTCCCCATAGGACAAAGACCTTTGCTGGATGAAGGAATCAACAATCTTTGAATTTTTTCCTGGTCACAGCTGGAGAATAAACAATTTCATTTTTAGATAAAGATAAAATTTCCAACTGGTTAGAATCATATTTCAGAATTAGTTACTTATGACTTCATTTTTAGTGGCTCCCAGAATATATCTATCTTGTTGACTGAGGCACGCACATGAAATATCCTAGGTTGGGGGCAGCGAGGAGGATTCCTACTGTTTAGAAATGCCGATGAATCTCTTTCCACTGTATTTTGGCAACACAAGAGGCAGCTCACACCAAATTTTTCTTCTTGCTTACAAGCAAGAGAATTTTATCGCACACAGTCATTTAAGCACGGAGGTGCTTACATGGGCGTTCTTAAAGGTTCTAGAAATTCTTCACCCCTTGTCCTTCCCAACACCCATAAATTCCTTCTTGGAATGTGTCAGGAAGAGAGAGGAGCCAGGAAACAGCCTTAAGTGTGGATTTTTTCCGAAGACATCTGATCCTTACAGTTGAGTGAGGCCAGCACAACCTGTCTTAAAAGAATTAAGAGAACTCTGACTGCCAAACCAAAGCACCTCTAAGCCCTAGGTGTTTGAATCCTGGCATTGAAAAGCATTTATCCATTCATGTAGCTTGGTGGCTTCATTGGTGCCCAATTTGGATGCTACTGGGGCCAGCCATCATCCCAGAGGCCTGAGAATTAATTCATTTTAAAAATTACTCATTCTTGCATTCAACAGAGATGAATTGAATGAAGGCTAAGATAGCCCAAGGGACATTAAGGTATCTCAGAGACCCATGATGGATAATTCTTGCTCTCATTGAGTTCATGGTCCAGTAAAGGAAGCAGACATGTCAACAGATCATTACAGGGAAGAATGATAAACTCTAAAATTAGGACAATTATCCAGGGAGAATCTGCACAGTGTTTGAAAAGATCTGTTCTAGAATCAGTCAAATACTATTGAACCCTGGTTCTGCCGCTTGCTGTCAGTTGGACCCCTACGGAACTGCCAGTTTTGTAGGTCGAAAATCGTTAGATAGAAGGCAACTTCATATGGTTCCATCTAGTATCTATGACCTTGGATATGTAGCATTGCCTCTCTGGGCCTCAACTTTCTTGTCTGCAAAACAGTGACACTAATAGCAACCCGGCAATAAAGTGCTTTCCACTGCAAGTGGGAGAAAATGAGATTAAGTGATAATTATGCCATTTCATTATTATGAGAATATTTAGGACAGTGCCTAACAGGGGAGAGACCTCAGTAATCTGTGTGTCTCGTTATTGTGTGATGGTTTGTGTCCTTCGTTTAGAGAGGGCAGTTAGCAGAAGGCTAGTCTCCGACCGATGAGAGATTCATAAGGGAATATGGGAGCATCCCCTCTTGTCCACTGGTGCTTTTTCCTTGGAAATGTATCATTGTTAGTGCTTCAGTTTGTTAAGTGACGGGGATACTATGAAATTCATAGGGGAGTGAGGAGGCTGAGGCTACGGCCCTGGTTTTCCTCCTGGTGTATTCTCATTCAGTAGCAAGAAAAGCAAATCAGTGAGCCTAGGGTGGAGCTCTTTTCTGGGAGGTCAGTACCCTGGCCAAGAGGCAGTGCTGCTACTGGGATGGTTGTCCATGATGCTCTGCCAGAGATTTCTCCAGAAGAGGCTGCTTGTGGTTTAGTCTTTTAAGACATTGCTCCTGACGGGAAACGTTTGGCTCAGCTTCTCAGCACTTTCCATAGACACAAACAGCCATGAGATGATACAGAGAAATCAGAGTTGAGCAGGCCTTAGAAGCAACTGTGGAGGATCACTGAGTCCAGGGGTGGCAAATCTGTGCACCAACACACCTCCTTCTAGTATACGTGGCAGGCATTGCTAATCCACACCTATCCTTTTCTTTGGAGCCCCACTTCAGAAGTGTTACGAATACCTCGCTCCAGGCAGCCCCGTCTGAGTAAGTAGAGGTAGTGCCTGCCATGAAAGGGAATTACTGAGCTGAAACACCACAGAAGGTCGGTAGCTAATTCGTGGTAAAGTTGACATTAAAACCCAGAGATCCTCCCTCTTGGTCATTGCATTCGATTGAGGTTTATCTCTTCCCCGAGGCTACTGAGAGCCCTTCAAAAATAAGTGCATAGAAGAGGCTTCTAGTAATTCTTAGTATGAGGTCATTGTAAAGATTCCCAGAGAGAAGTATCAGCAGCAGTATCTTGGAGAGACTCTGTGTTAAGAGATTTCTAGCATTCTTGGTCCTGTAAGATTTCTTCAGTTCTCCACCCACCCACCCATCCATTCATCCATCCATCCATCCACCCATCCATCCAGCTATCCATCTTTTCAGAACATATTTGTTAAATACCTGCCATCTGCCAAACGTTGAAATAGCAATGAAGAAGATCAGCATGTTCTAATCATCAAGCTTACAATTTCCTTCTAGAAGGAAATGTCCTTCAAATGCATTTTATTTTATTTTTATTTTTATTTTTTTAGAGAGAAAGAGAGAGTGTGTGGGGAGGGGTAGGAGAGGGAGGGAGAGAGAGAACCTCAAGTAGGCTCCATGACCATCAACAGACGGATCCGAGCCTTAATCTTACAACCCTGAGATCATGACCTGAGTTGAAATCAAGAGCTAGAAGCTCAACTGACTGAGCCAGCCAGGTGCCCATAAATGCAGTTGATTTTAAGTCCATGAACTATGGATTTAATAGTTGTGATATTCTTACTGCAGATTGGGAAAGTGGCACTTACTCTTAAGCTGATGGCAAGAGTATAAATGGTAAGATTCTTTTAAGGGCCACTTCTTGTTTACTTTCTATGGGCTGCACAGCATGCTGAGTGCTAGGGATACTAAGCAGAAGAAGGACTTATTTTCTGTTTCCAGAAATGTCAGAAGCTAGAACATACATAGCAAGGTTCAATAGCAGCGCTGGTCTGAATGAAGGAATTGAAGAAAGTGTCATTCTGAGCATAGAAAGTTCCCAGAGGGCTTCCTGGAGGGGGAAATACTTAGAACAACCAAATATTGATTGAAAAGGCCTTGGAAGATAAGGAAGAGATTGAAATCATAACAGTGATGATAAAACTAATGAAAGTGTCATCTACGACCATTCACTGTGTACTTTGCCAGTAAGCATCTTGCGTTTCCAATTTTAATTTTTCACAAAATGATATGAGGTGGTATCTTTATTCTCATTTTGAAGATGAGGAAACCGAGGCAGAAAATAATTATATAGCTTATGTAAGTTCAGACATTTATTAAGTAGTGGAGTCAGAATTTGAACACAAGTCCATCTGAGTCCAAAGTAAATGCCCTGAACCTGATCTTCTACAGCCTTTTGTGCTGGAGGGCCAAGGAAGAACGTTATGGTTCAAGACCAGTCCCAAGCTCTGTTTTGATTACTCTCAAACGCCTGGTAATTTTTTCCCTCTGAATTCTCTGAGTTCTTGATTTGGTATGATTTCCATCATGTATCATTCTAAAATTGATTTTGGGGTGATTTTATTATGTATGTATATGTCCCTCTTTTAAAGTATAAGCCAATTCTATCTTGTATTTATGTTGGACTGTAAGGAGTCAGAATGTATGCAATCTATCAGCTCCATGAGGGCAGGAACTGCTTGTGGTTGACATCTGAGTCATTCATCTTTTTTTTTTTAAGATAGATTTATTTATTTATTTATTTATTTATTTATTTATTTATTTATTTATTTATTTCTTAAGCTCAGTGTCTCCAACATACTGAAGGCACAATATCTTTATATTTACATGAAATAAAGCTGGATATATTTCTTGATTTGAACTTACACATAGCAGGGGCTCATATTCATGGGACAACTGAATGAACTAATACTCTTATTTTCCTGATGGCTCTCATGTAATGAGTTCTCCTGTGATCTCTTCTAAGACAAGATGTATCAAGGAATTCATCATAGCTGAATTCCCAGAATTAGTTCATTTTTTTTCACTTGGCTATTCAGTGAGTACATACTAAATGCCAGATACCACACTAAGCACAGGGGTTGCAAGAGTGCCAAGACACACTGGGCTCCTTCCCATGAGATTCTAGTCAATACCTCAAAGGCTCCTGAGAGCCCAGTACTGTCCACTTTGAGATAGACTTTCCATATGATCAAAGTAAACTCAACCAGACCTTTGGCAGGAGGTGAACTCAACCAGGCCTGTGATATACTCAGTGTAAAATTCTGGTTTCAGTGTGAATGAAGCCTCCTGGGTTATTAGTCAGCAATTCTTCCCATTTCACTGCAGTATTTGTTGATGGTTAAATTTAGGTCTCTCGTTTGGAATTTTGAATTTTCACTACTTATTTTTCGGTTTCCAGAGATTTGAGACCGTTCTGAGACTGTGTGGTGGGGAATGCAGCAGGTTGAAGGGATAGAAGATGAGCTTTGAGGTACAGTCCTGCCAACCACTCACTCACTGTGGGTCCTTGGGCAGGTCCCATCACTCTCTTATCAAATAAGCAACAGTGTATGTCCCCAGTCCTTGACTCTTTGGTTCTAGGGACTTGTGATCTATCGTTAATTTGGCAATATTTTCTGCTGAACTTAGATTTGGATTTCATTTTAGATCCATGTCAGGTAGCAATATTAAGGACAACTCCAACCCCCCCCCAATACTGTTTCTTTCTTTAGTTGTTTGCCTGAAGCACTGGTGGTACTTTGTGGCTTCCTCCTTCCCATCCCCCAACAGAGGTTTCATTACTAACCAAATTAAGCTCACAAATCTTAATCCATAAAATATTTCCATCCAGACACAATAATGAGATTCATATTTGTGGTTTAGTATACCTAAGAAAAGCTCAGATGAAATATGACTAGATCCATTGATACATTCAGACCATAAACTGCCCTGGTGTGGTCTGGTTTCAATTTTTGAAATAAAATTTCTGCAGAGCACTTGCTTTCTCACTCCTCTTTCTTGCCTACACAGAAAGGAAAATAAAAAGGGGGTCTGACCAAGTGGCAACTATATAGGTTCCTATAAAATTCTGGAAAATTGTTTCAAATGTAAATTTTAGTTCATTTCCTAAGGGTACAATGACCTCCTCTGGTGTTCATGCAGAATTTTAGGAAATCTAGTTGACTCTTTTGTAAGTACTGGAATTAGGTTCTTGAGCTCTTGAGCCAAAGTCAAGAGATTAGATATTTGTCTAGCAAGGATGGGTTACAGACTGACTTTTACCTCAATGTTAAATAAGAGA